>NC_064620.1:539658571-540297717 GCF_023898315.1 Schistocerca nitens
CTATGATGACATCATGATCACTAATCCCCCTCTTTACACTGACGCCACCGATAAGGTACGGCCTGTATGGAGCTGTTCTCTTTCCTTTGAGGAGGACACATCAGATGTCCTTTTCCATCCTAGTTCGTACCAAGCTTCCACCTCTCCATACGAGTTGTGTGAGAAAATTAATGAGGCTGAATTTTTATCTACCAAAGATCGTTGTTCCGTCTTGATAGCAGCAGCGAAAGGCATCAGCTGTTAGAAAGTTTAACTTGTCGGTCTCATTCTTTTGAATGTTCTCCACAGCCCAAACTGACATACTTTCAAGACGTTTTTCAATTTTGGGAAAAGAAAAAAGTCACAAGGACTCAGATCAGGTGAAAGGTGGGCTGTGGAACTGCATGAACTCGTTTTGGGTTAAAAATTCCGTGACTGACGTGTCCGTGTGACATGGCGCTTTGTCATGATGCAGTATCCACTTGTCTGCAATGTGTGGTCTCATTCGATTTACCCTTTTCCTTAGCCTTTAAAGTGCATCTTTGTAAAACACTTGCTCGACAGTTTGTCCTAAAGGAACTAAATCTGTATGCATGATATCCCTACTATCAAAAAAGCAAATCAGCATTGTTTTGAGCTTTGATTTGCCCATTTGGGCTTTTTTCGGTCGAGAAAATGTCTCAGTGTGACACTCGTCACTCTGTCATTTTGTCTCAGAATTCATTACCTGTGATCACCCGACTGAACCATTCGTGATCATTGGCAACCCTCCCAAGAAGATCAACTCCAAATTTCTTCGACTATCCTTCTGCACAGTTGAAGGGTTTTTCGGCGCCATTTTGGCACTGACCTTTCGTTTGTGCAAATTATCTGTCAAAATTTGGTGTTCCGTGAAAGTTTTGAAGTTTAACAGATCACCCAGCACCTTTACTACTAAACGTAGGTCTGATCTCTCAAGAACAGGCACATGTTCGACGTTTCCGCCAGTTTCTGAAATTGAAGGTCTCCCTGAACGAGGTTAGTCTTCAACGCGTTCTCGAGCTTCCAAAAATGATTTGTGCCATCGAAAAACTTGTGCGCCTGGTAAAGGAGGGTTCCCAGCGGAGCTGAAACTCGGACTGGGCATCTGAAAGGAATGACCACTGTGGTCAACGTAAGTAGAACAACACAGCGTTGCGACATCGCTCACAGTGTTATCAGTCTCATTACTTTATTAATACACTCATAAGCGTGAGGTGACGGCTACATTCTATACCAGAATCATTTTCTCGGTTTCTTTCCTTTACCTTCTATTCGTGGATGCATTTTTCTCTCGTCATCATGACGGAGTATATGAGATGAAGAAAATAATTTGTTTTTAGATTGACCTAGGAATGTTCAGCGTAAGATCATTCAGGAAGTACAGCATCTCTCTTGCAGCGTCTTCCACTGAACTTTGTTAAACATTGCTGCGACGCTCATATGCGCGTACTCACTCTGTCATGACTCTGCCATCAATGGGCCTTAAATCGCCCTTCCTTCCTTTCTTCCATCCCACTGAAAACATGTGATGCAGTCAGTCTGTAGTCCGCTATCTCATTAGATGGTCTTAGGCGCTATCGCTGCATAATCCTGTTGGAAGGAATGTACCTTTCAGGGCTCTTTTTTTGTGTCATCAGTCTTCTGATTGTTTTGATGCTATCCGCCACGAATTCCACTCCTGTGCGAACTTCTTCATCTCAGAGAAGCACTTGCAACCTACCTCCTCAATTATTTGCGGGATGTATTCCAGTGTCTGTCTTCTTCTACAGTTTTTGCCCTCTTCAGCTCTCTCTAGTACATGGCTGTCATTCTGTGACGTGTTCCATCATCTTGTACCTTCTCCTTGTCAGTGTTTTTCATATATTCCTGCCCTCAGTCATGCAATGCTGTGCTCCAAAGGTACATTCTCAGAAATTTCTTCCTCAAATTAAGACCTATGTTTGATACTAGTAGATTTCTCTTGACCTGCAATGTCAGATTTGCCAGTACTAGACTGCTTTTGATGTCTTTCTTGCTTCGTCCATCATTGGTTATTTTCCTGTCTAGGTAGCAGAATTCCTTAACTTCGTCCACTTCATGACCATCAATCCAGATGTTAAGTTCTTCGCTGTTCTCATTTCTGCTACTTCTCATTACTTTCGTCTTTCTTTCGATTTATTGCCAATCCATACTCTTTACTCATTAAACTGTTCATCCAATTGAGCTGGTCATGTAATTCTTCTTCACTTTCACTCAGGATAACAATCTCATCATCAAATCGGACCAGTGATTCCCTTTCACCTTGAATTTTAATTCCACTCCTCAACCTTTCTCTTATTTCTGTCATTGCTTCTGCGATGTACACATTGAACAATAAGGGCGAAAGACTACGTTCCTATTTTACATCTATTTTAGACAGAGCATTTCGTTCTTGGTCGTCCACTATTATTATTCCCTCTTGGCTCTTGTACTTATTGCATATTAACCATCTCTCCCTACAGCTTCCATGCTTCCCTGACAAACGCCAGCGACCTACCAATTGTGGTGTCAAATTTGCCTGAGGAAGTTAAACACTGCAGTTTTTGTTGGTAGCAACGAATGCCGATTGCGTCAGCATTTCCCCTCAAACATCTACACCCACCGTAAAGACAGATCTTGTTATTTAGATTTTTGTTCGTTGTTTTCAGCAACTGATTTTTAAGAATGCTGATGTGAAGAAATAACACACTAGTTGCGTTAAAAATTTTAACGCAATTACGAGGGTAAGTCAATTATTATCAGCAAAGTAGTTATAACATTTTATTGTAATCAAATAGGAACCTTACTGGAACATCAGTTTTCGACATAGCCTCCATGCGTTTCAGCGCACTTGGTCCATCGTTGTACAAGCTTCCTGATGCCCTCATAAAAGAAGGTTCTCGGTTGAGCTGTCAGCCAGGAAGGCACCACTTCTTTCACTGCTTCACCCGAAGCAAATCGACGGCCCCTTAATGCCTGTTTGAGAGGACCAAACGAGTGAGAGTCAGAAGGGGCAAGATCGGGACTATATGTAGGATGATTCAGTACTTCAAATTTGAGTTTCTGGAGCGTTTCAGCAATGTGGCCAGCAGTATGCGGACGGGCATTGTCGTGCAACAACTCAACACCTTTTGACAGCAATCCTCGGCGTTTACTTCGAATTGCAGACTGTAGCCTGGCAGTAAGCTTTTCACTGTAACGTACACTGTTTACTGTTGTCCCTCTTTCCCCATAATGTTCCAGTACTGGACCTTGTGCGTCCCAAAAAACCGTAAGCGTTAGTTTTCCTGCGGACGTTTGGGTCTTGAACTTTTTCTTGCACGGCGAATTTGGATGTTTCGATTCCATACTTTGCCGTTTACTCTCCGGCTCGTAATGATGGATCCATGTTTCGTCACCAGTAATGATACTGTCTAAGAAGTTGTCCCCTTCCTTACCATAGCGATCTAAATGTTTTTTGCAGATGTCCAAGCGCGTTTGTTTATGCAACTGTGTGTGTTGTTTTGGGACCCATCTTGCACAAACTTTAAGAAACCCAAGTCTTTTGTGGATGATTTCGTAGGCAGAACCGTGAGTAACTTGCAGACTATATGCCACTTAGTCAATAATTAATTGTCTGTCTAAGAGAATCATTTCACGTGAAAGCTCAATGGTTTCTTCATTTGTGGCGGTAAACGGTCGTCCGGCTCCTTCATCGTGCGTAATACTTGTGCGACCATTTCGGAATTTTTCGTTCCATTCGTAGACATTTCGTTGTGGCTAAACACTGTTCCCGTACTGTACCGAAAGTCTTCGATGAATATCGGCTCCTGATATGCTTTCCGTCCACAAAAAACGGATCACTGAACGTTACTCTTCTTTGGTGCAAGTAGACAGCGGAGGAACCATGATTAACAACACGGCAGCGACAACAAAATTAACCCAGCAGCTTGAAAATTGCAAATATATAACAACAAATAAACAAAGCATGCGTCATCAACGTAAAACGACAGTACTACCAAAATAAACAAAAATATAACTAAATTGCGGATAATATTTGACTTACCCTCGTATGTTCCTCAGATTTGATATTCAATAGATCGTTATTTCAATTTCTGCTACTATTCATCACTTTCATTTTATTCTTATTTAATCCGAATTTATCTGTGTATAGTGAATGCATTATAGTTGTTAGGGTGAAGGAAAAATGCCACACTTGACTGCAGGCGTGCGGATCCTTATCTCAGTTCAAGACAAAATTGTATTTAGCAAAACCTGTCCCGCCAATAGGCGAAATGCGACTTAAAAATCGAGTCTCTGGCAACGCTGTAAATGCGTGGAGCGTGGCCAAGAAACGTGGCAAAGAGGTAGCAAGAGCTCTGCGCTCTGTCGGAGCTGTCCCATTAGCTGAGCTAGCCGTCATGATAGCTCAGCGCGTTCGGTCAGAGGATTAGTTAACTTCTGTAATGATCCGAACGAACGGATCAACTATGAACTTGTTCAGGTCTAATACGACGACCGCCACGGACAAATGCAACGAACTTTAAAGAACAAAATGAGATCAGAAAAAAAAGTGAGACGAGGCGGTGCCGGTGCGAACGATTTGCAGACTGGTCGATATTCGACTCGCGTTCAGGCTCACCTTTTTTTTTTTAGTTAATGCATCAAATTGTACACAATTTACCCCTTCATAATGGGGTATCTCGCGCATATTTTTTTTTACTGTTACCTTTATTTAAACATTAAGATGTAACATGAACTTCATACAGACGTAAACGACCACTTTGTTTCGTCCATGACACAAATAAAGCCAACCGAAAGTAATAGTGGAAGCAGTAACATCGTCTGTATCCACCGAGGTACAAAAAACACAATAAGTAGCTGTACTACATTGGACATAATGCCATGCACAATAATTCCAGTCTGTGTGTTTGACGTCCAGCCTTTTATCTTCACAGACCCGGTACGCACAGGTATGAGCAACATTCACTTTGCCACGAGTCCAGCCCACAGGTGTATGCCAAAGCGCAGCTGAAAGCCACGTTCACGGGTGACATGTCGGCCGTGTCCAGACCAATAATTGCTGTTGTAGAGGTTGATAATACCTTCACGAGAAGCTAAATTCGAGAGTCCATGTCACGTTATTTATAAAATGTTCGTTATCTTCCACTTGGTGCAAAAGTCATTCAGGATGTTGTACTCGTCGATTGCGGTTTTCTGAACGTTTTTGTTGAGTAAACATGTAGTGATATGGATGCAGTTCATCATCGGGAAACACCTCAGCAACCAGTCCTTGAAATATGTGGAACTGCCTTGTAATATCACGGGTACTTCGGTCCAGGTGAACGGTGAACAGTTTCAATAGTCCCGTCCCCTATTTGTGGAGTACGTCTAGTCCTTGGAGGACCTCTGTCCATTAATTGTGGACGAAGATGAATGCTTTCCCGAAAGCGGTGCTCCAGGCGACGAAAAACATTCTTACCGGGATGCCGCCTTTGAGGATACCGTTCAGCAACATGAGCTTGTTTATCGGATGCACTCAGTAGCAAAAGAATATCGACGCATTCGTCATTTGTGTACTCCAGCGGGAAGCCGCCCTACGTGAACTTGACAGGACCAGTTATGGTTGTGCACTGCGCGGTTAGTAGACACTTGCATCCAATTTAATGGATCTCATTGTCATGTGATAGGTTATTGTCATGTAACAAAACGACGTTCTGCTTATAAACAAAGAGAACTGTGGAACGGACGTCTAAAAAGTAAAAAAAAGGGGGAACTGGACGCAGAATCGAACTATAGCTCCATTGGATATAAGTTTGATGTCCCAGAAGTCTACTCACTGAGCACAGACGACTGGTACGGTACTGCTGGTTGATACACGTTCCACTGCACATTCCGATTGGTTACACGATGTACTCCTTGTTTTTTTCATACATGTGTTTTCAGAATGCACCCGATCTGACTTTGCTAGATAAACTTTCGTCTTGAATCTGGATGAGAGATCATTTGGCGACCTCCAAGTGCGGCATTTTTTTCTGCACCCTTTATTATCTTAGTTTCAGCGAGAACGATAATCACATCAGCAAACTTTAGCGTTAGTATTTTTCTCCCATGAATTTTTGGGTCGATTTTCAACTTCCTCTTGCTTGTTCTTTGAGTATCTACCTTAAAAGTTAAAAACAGAAACGATTGTAAGATGCAATCGGTATCTACATCATTTTAACGCGAGCTTGCCTTTCCTCATTTCCTTAGCTTTCATGTGCGTACCTTAAATACACTACTGAAAATAAAAATGTTGTCACTTGTGCGAGATCTTCTAATTGTCTTCCACTTCGATGCGTAAGTTTGAAATGTGGCTCAAAGATCCCTATAAACCTCCTCTGTATTGGTGCAAAGGCGTGGCGCCCTGCAGCAGCCTCGCGCTCTGCGAAGATTCAAAAGGTGCGAAAAGAAAAGCTCAGAAGTTCATGTGAGGTGTAATGTGGAATAATGATGTCACAAAGCACCAAATTTCACCACAATTGTGCCCAACGCCATCGTGGACACGTCACACGATTGGAAGGTCGTCGCAACACTTCTTACATTTCGCCCTTCCTTTCGCACCTCTGTTATGGAGGTCAGAACCGTAGCCCCCAGCGTTAGAAACAAGAGATTTTTTTATGAGTGGCCGAGAAAACCGTTTCAGATGCTCCACCACTCAGAAACGACACGAGAAACCCTCAGGAGATGGCACGAAAGGCGTCAATGAAACCATCCCTTCCCTTGAGGTGTTGATTCCCACAGTTTTCGCGGTCGAAAACGGCAGTTCGCAGTACGATGAGCAACAATACGACGTTCTTGGCAACGTTGGACACGGCTGACATGCCGCAGACGATTCAACCCTACCATATGGACATCGTGGTGCTGGAATCCCATGAATGTGGTCTGACCCCCTTGGTGTGTAGTTCTGGTATGCCGGATGGAACTACTAGGGAACATTTAAAAGCACTGGAAGAAATTTTAACATGATCCGAACCAGAAAAGGGTTTTCATGCTTTTTTCAGTCATCCTGTTTGCCCCTGTCCTATGGCGCGAGCACAGAAGGGTGCAATATTCACTGCTCATGAACAAAATGGCAATGGATCTTCCTAAGAACCCCTCTTCGCCAACACCTTCGGTGCCACCCATGCACCTCTACTGTGCACGTTACAAATGCTCCTGTACGACACTTCCGATACCCGTTCAGCTGAGAAGTACCTAGTGGTTTCTGTAGCGCCTGAGGGTGAGCAACCCCTTCGACACCCCATAGGTGTGTAAGAGTTGCCAGGACTCTTTGTGGTGGTGGTAAGTCCCTATGTGACCAAACTGCTGAGGTCATCGGTCCCTTGCCTTACACACTACTTAATTTAACTTGAACTAACTTACGCCAAGGACAACACATACACCTCCGACAGAGGGAGCCGCGCGAATCGAGGCAAGGCGCCGCAGACCACGCGGCTACCCCGTGCGGCGACTTTTTGTGTCTTCCAGAAAAGTCGACTTTCATCTTTACTGATGTACATGTTTTTGCTCCTGTGCCCCTAACTGGTGTTATGGATAATTCAGTTAGCAAGTTTTAATGTTTGACAGACCAGTGTGGAGCCGTATTAGTGTAACTGTAGTATGTTCTCATTATGTCGACAAGACAGATATGTTGTTATATTTGTGGTATATCTGAGAACTCTGAAGATAACAGGTATTTACTGTCGAAACTGGCCATGAAATGAACTATTTCACATCAAGATATCTTGGCTTCTGATATTATGAATAAATTAGGAGACAGAAAGAGAGACATGGCCGAGCTGTGTAAGACCCAGTAGGACCCAACTCATTGGCCATAGAAAATGAGACGCACAGTGTGTGTGTGTGAGAGAGAGAGAGAGAGAGAGAGAGAGAGAAACGCAGTACCGAGTGTTAAGAAACATTTTGCTGGTTAACTGCGTGATATCAGAAACAGAGATGGGACCAGCTTCTTGTAAGGTATCAAAAAATGGCTCTAAGCACTATGGGACTTAACTTCAGAGGTCATCAGTCCCCTAGAACTTAGAACTACTTAAACCTAACTGACCTAAGGACATCACAAACATCCATGCCCGAGGCAGGATTCGAACCTGCGACCGTAGCGGTCGCGCGGCTCCGGACTGAAGCGCCTAGAACCGCTCGGCCACTCAGGCCGCCTGTAAGGTATCCTTTTGCTAGGCGGCACTCCGAATAACCGTACCTCAGCCAATCAACAATGAGATGTTGTTGTTGTTGTTGTGGTCTTCAGTCCTGAGACTGGTTTGATGCAGCTCTCCATGCTACTCTATCCTGTGCAAGCTCCTTCATCTCCCAGTACCTACTGCGGCCTGCATCCTTCTGAATCTGCTTAGTGTATCCATCTCTTGATCTCCCTCTACGATTTTTACGCTCCACGCTGCCCTCCAATGCTAAATTTGTGATCCCTTGATGCCTCAGAACATGTCCTACCAACCGATCCCTTCTTCTAGTCAAGTTGTGCCACAAACTTCTCTTCTCCCCAATCCTATTCAATACCTCCTCATTAGTTACGCGATCTACCCACCTAATCTTCAACATTCTTCGGTAGCACCACATTTCGAAACCTTCAATTCTCTTCTTGTCCAAACTATTTATCGTCCATGTTTCACTTCAATAAATGGCTACACTCCATACAAATACTTTCAGAAACGACTTCCTGACACTTAAATCTATATTCGATGTTAACAAATTTCTCTTCTTCAGAAACGCTTTCCTTGCCATTGCCAGTCTACATTTTATATCCTCTCTACTTCGACCATCATCAGTTATTTTGCTCCCCAAATAGCAAAACTCCTTTACTACTTTAAGTGTCTCATTTCCTAATCTAATTGCCCGAATCTCGTGGTCGTGCGGTAGCGTTCTCGCTTCCCACGCCCGGGTTCCCGGGTTCGATTCCCGGCGGGGTCAGGGATTTTCTCTGCCTCGTGATGGCTGGGTGTTGTGTGCTGTCCTTAGGTTAGTTAGGTTTAAGTAGTTCTAAGTTATAGGGGACTTATGACCACAGCAGTTGAGTCCCATAGTGCTCAGAGCCATTTGAACCATTTTGAACCTAATCTAATTCCCACAGCATCACCCGACTTTATTCGACTACATTCCATTATCCTCGTTTTGCTTTTGTTGATGTTCATCTTATATCCTCCTTTCAAGACACTATCCATTCCGTTCAACTGCTCCTCCAAGTCTTTTGCTGTCTCTGACAGAATTACAATGTCATCGGCGAACCTCAAAGTTTTTATTTCTTCTCCATGGATTTTAATACCTACTCCGAATTTTTCTTTTGTTTCCTTCACTGCTTGCTCAAAATACAGATTGAATAACATCGGGGAGAGACTACAACCCTGTCCCACTCCCTTCCCAACCACTGCTTCCTTTTCATACCCCTCGACCCTTATAACTGCCATCTGGTTTCTGTACAAATTGTAAATAGCGTTTCGCTCCCTGTATTTTACCCCTGCCACCTTCAGAAATTGAAAGAGAGTATTCCAGTCAACATTGTAAAAAGCTTTCTCTAAGTCTACAAATGCTAGAAACGTAGGGTTGCCCTTCCTTAATCTAGCTTCTAAGATAAGTCGTAAGGTTAGTATTGCCTCACGTGTTCCAACATTTCTACGGAATCCAAACTAATCTTCCCCGAGGTCGGCTTCTACAAGTTTTTCCATTCGTCTGTAAAGAATTAGCGTTAGTATTTTGCAGCTGTGACTTATTAAACTGATAGTTCGGTAATTTTCACATCTGTCAACACCTGCTTTCTTTGGGATTGGATTATTATATTCTTCTTGAAGTCTGAGGGTATTTCGCCTGTCTCATACATCTTGCTCACCAGATGGTAGAGTTTTGTCAGGACTGCCCCTCCCAAGGGCGTCAATAGTTCTAATGGAATGTTATCTACTCCCGGGGCCTTGTTTCGACTCAGGTCTGTCAGTGCTCTGTCAAACTCTTCACGCAGTATCGTATCTCCCATTTCATCTTCGTCTACATCCTCTTCCATTTCCATAATATTGTCCTCAAGTCCATCGCCCTTGCATAGACCCTCTATATACTCCTTCCACCTTTCTGCTTTCCCTTCTTTTCTTAAAACCGGGTTTCCATCTGAGCTCTTGATATTCATACAAGTGGCTCTCTTTTTTCCAAAGGTCTCTTTAATTTTCCTGTAGGCAGTACCTATCTTACCCCTAGTGAGATAAGCCTCTACATCCTTACATTTGTCCTCTAGCCATGCCTGCTTAGCCATTTTACACTTCCTTGTCATTTTTGAGACGTTTGTATTCCTTTTTGCCTGCTTCATTTACTGCATTTTTATATTTTCTCCTTTCATCAATTAAATTCAATATTTCTTCTGTTACCCAAGTATTTCTACTAGCCCTCGTCTTTTTACCTAATTGTTCCTCTGCTGCCGCTTCACTACTTCATCCCTCAGAGCAACCCATTCTTCTTCTACTGTATTTCTTTGCCCCATTCCTGTCAATTGTTCCCTTATGCTCTCTCCCTGAAACTCTGTACAACCTGTGGTTCCTTCAGTTTATCCAGGTCCCATCTCCTTAAATTCCCACCTTTTAGCAGTTTCTTCAGTTTTGATCTACAGTTCATAACCAATAGATTGTGGTCAGAATCCACATCTGCCACTGGAAATGTCTTACAATTTAAAACCTGGTTGCTAAATCTCTGTCTTACCATTATATAATCTATCTGATACCTTTTAGTATCTCCAGGATTCTTCCATGTATACAACCTTCTTTTATGATTCTTGGCTCTGGCTCTGAGCACTATGGGACTCAACTGCTGAGGTCATTAGTCCCCTAGAACTTAGAACTAGTTAAACCTAACTAACCTAAGGACATCACAAATATCCATGCCCGAGGCAGGATTCGAACCTGCGACCGTAGCGGTCTTGCGGTTCCAGACTGCAGCGCCTTTAACCGCACGGCCACTTCGGCCGGCTTTATGATTCTTGAACCAAGTGTTAGCTATGATTAAGTTATGCTCTGTGCAAAATTCTACCAGGCGGCTTCCTCTTTCATTTCTTGCCCCCAATCCATATCCACCTACTATGTTTCTTTCTCTCCATTTTCCTACGCTCGAATTTCAGTCACCCCTGACTATTAAATTTTCATCTCCCTTCACTACCTAAATAATTTCTTTTATCTCATCATACATTTCTTCAATTTCTTCGTCATCTGCAGAGCTAGTTGGCATATAAACTTGTACTACTGTAGTAGGCATGGGCTTCGTGTCTATCTTGTCCAGAATAATGCGTTCACTATGTTGTTTGTAGTAGCTTACCCGCACTCCTATTTTTTTATCCATTATTAAACCTACTCCTGCATTACCCCTATTTGATTTTGTATTTATAACTCTGTATTCACCTGACCAGAAGTCTTGTTCCTCCTGCCACCGAACTTCACTAATTCCCACTATATCTTACTTTAACCTATCCATTTCCCTTTTTAAATTTTCTAACCTACGTGTCCGATTAAGGGGTCTGACATTCCACGCTCCGATCCGTAGAACGCCAGTTTTCTTTCTCCTGGTAACATCGTCCTCTTGAGTAGTCCCCGCCCGGAGATCCGAATGGGGGACTATTTTACCTCCGGAATATTTTACCCAAGCGGACACCATTATCATTTAATCATACAGTAAAGATGCATGCCCTCGGGAAAAATTACGGCTGTCGTTTCCCCTTGCTTTCAGCCATTCGCAGTACCAGCACAGCAAGGCCGTTTTGGTTAGTGTTACAAGGCCAGATCAGTCAATCATCCAGACTGTTGCCCCTGCAACTACTGAAAAGGCTGCTGCCCCTCTTCAGGAACCACACGTTTTTCTAGCCTCTCCACAGATACCCCTCCGTTGTGGTTGCACCTACGGTACGGCTATTTGTATCGTTGAGGCACGCAAGCCTCCCCACCAACGGCAAGGTCCATTTGTCATGGGGGGGAACAATGAGATGGCGAACGAAAATGCGAATTTCCTCGGTCTGCTACCTAAAACAAAGACTCGGGATTCACGATGGCGAACGAAAATGTGAATCGAGTCTTTGTTTTAGAAAGCAGACGGTGGAAATTCGCTTCATCGCCAGACTTCATCGCTAGAGTTCATCTTCTTTGCCAGACATCTACGACAGAGCTCTTCTTTGCACCTTACCAATTGGGCAACCAGGCGTCTCAGTGAGCAGATGAGCTGGGGGACTTAGTATATTTCGGGCTGAGTTATTGCACTTAGCCGCAGGTGCAGTTTACTTGTGCGAAACTAATTTTGCAGACACTTCAGCCTTCAACTGCAGGTAAAGATGGTGAGATCTTGCTGCGACAGTGAGATGAACAGTAGTGACAGTCAGCTCATTAATACTGAGTTTCAGTAATTTTCAAGCTTCACTCTGGACTTCACTGCAGATTTTTACGATCAGTACGCTTTCAAGTCCGGTCACAATTTCAGATGCGTTCCCTTCTATAACGCTACTTATCTTTCGGCAACCACAGAATGACTTCAAGAATATTATTATTTTACACCAAGACATGATTATTAGAATCAGATCACCAACCCTTTACCCAGATCTGCCAGTTAATAGCTTGATATTGTTAATGTTTGTCTGATGATTTGACTTTATAAACTGAATTAATTATGAATCTTGTATAATTTCGTAGCTAAAGATTTCCTCATTCATTGCCTTGGAGGGGCTACGATTTATTGATGTCAGATTATTAGGGCCACTTTTTCCCAACTTTAAGTCAAAAACCCAACTGTCATCTAGCAATGAGAAGTAACATAAATGAGGAATAGCGAGGAACTTAAGCCGGCCTGTGTGGCCGAGCGGTTCTAGGCGCTTCAGTCCGTAACCACGCTGCTGCTACGGTCGCAGGTTCGAATCCTGCCTTGGGCATGGATGTGTGTGTAGTCCTTAGGTTAGTTAGCTGATGACCTCAGCTGTTAAGTCCCATTGTGCTCAGAGCCATTTGAACCATTTGAGAAACTTAACATCAACATCGGTGGTCACGAAACAGACGAAGTTAAACGAATTTTGTTACCTTGGAAGCAAAATAACCCATGACAGACGAAGCAAGGAGGGTGTAAGAAGCAGACTAGCATTGGCAAAGAGAGCATTCCTGGCCAGAAGAAGTCTACTGGTATCAAAAGTAGACCTTAATTTGAGCAAGAAATTTCTAAGAATTTATGTTTGGAGCACAGCATTGGAACGATAGCGAACCATAGACAGTGGGGAAACTGGAACAGAAGAGATTCGAATCGTTTGTGATGTGGTGCTAGTGAAGTATCTTGAAAATCAGGCGTATGGGTAAGATACGGAATGAACAGATTCTCTGCAGAATCGGCAAGGAAGGAAAGGATGAAAAGTGAAGGAGAAGACAGAAATTGGATTACATCCAGCAAATAACTGAGGGGTAAGTGCTACTCTCAAATTAAGAGCTTGGCGTAGGAGAGGAATTCATTGGGTGCCACATCAAACCACTGAGAATACTCATGTCTCAGAAAAAAAGAAGTTCGTACAGAAGCGAAAGGTAACATAATCTTTCCGGTTTTTTAAGAGAGAGTTCTGCAGAGTGCATTATTACGTTCTGAGAACGCGCCAAGACAGTTTAAAAAAGAGAATATTTAACCTTTTCGCACATTTTCCTCTCGACAGCAGTTCTTCTTGCTTTCAAGTGCGTGATATAACTGAAACATCAGTCGAAATGGATATTTGTTTGCTGATCTGTTTCGATGAATTTACAGATTCGTACACGTATTTTATTGACAGTGGAATAAGTAGGATTAAAACGGAAATCATAGGAAATGGAACAATAAAAGTGAGGAACTTGTGCTGCCAAGCAATTGCAATAATACTGAATCAGGCGTATTTGATGCAGCTGTGAATTATTTACTACTTGGGTACACAAACATAAATCTGACATGCCGCATGAAGATATGATAGTTTGGTTCTGATACTGCCGTAAGTGACAAATCGTTTATGAGCAAGAGTATTAGTTGTTGAAGCCGCTCCTAATATGATTCTTTGCCATCTACCAGATCCAAACAAAGTGCACTGAGCAGCATTTGAATCTCTCTTTACTCAAATATACTGAAGCGTCAAAGAACTGGTATAGGCATGCGAAGTCAAATACAGAGATATGTAAAGAGGCGCCGGCCGCGGTGGCCGAGCGGTTCTAGACGCTTCAGTCCGGAACCGCGCGACTGCTACGGTCGCAGGTTCGAATCCTGCCTCGGGCATGGATGTGTGTGATGTCCTTAGGTTAGTTAGGTTTAAGTAGTTCTAAGTTCTAGGGGACTGATGACCTCAGATGTTAAGTCCCATAGTGCTCAGAGCCATTAGAACCATTTGTAAAGAGGCAGAATACGGCGCTGCAGTCGGCAACGCCTATATAAGACAACAAGCGTCTGGCGCAGTTGTTAGATGGGTTACTGCGACTACATTGGCAGGTTATCAAGATTTAAGTGAGTTTGAACGTGGCGTTATAGACGGCGCACGAGCGATGGTACACAGCATCTCCGAGCTAGCAATGAAGTGGGGATTTTCCCCAACGCCCATTTCATGAGTGTGCCGTGAATATCAAGAATCCGGTAAAACATCAAATCTCCGACATCACTGTGGCCGGAAAAGTTCCTGCAAGAAAGGGACCAACGACGACTGAAGAGAATCGTTCAACGTGCCAGAAGTGCAACCCTTCCGCAAATTGCTGCAGATGTCAATGCTGGGACATCAGCAAGTGTCAGCGTGCGAACCATTCAACGGAACATCATCGATACGGGCTTTCGGAGCCGAAGGCCCACTCATCTGTTCTGGCCTGGCCCAGTCAACACCGCCATTGGACTGTTGATGGCTAGAAATATGTTGCCTGGTGGGACGGGTCTCATTTCAAAATTGTATCGAGCGGATGGACGTGTACGGGTATGGAGACAACCTCATGAATCCATGGACCCTGTATGTCAGTAGGGGACTGTTCAAGCTGGTGGACGCTCTGTAATGGTATGGGGCGTGTGCAGTTGGAGTTATACGGGACCCCTGATACGGCTAAATACAACTCTGACAGGTGACACGTACATAAGCATCCTGCCTGATCACCTGCAACCATTCATGTCCATTGTGCATTCCGAAGGACTAGGACAATTCCAGCATGACCATGCGACGCCCCAGAGGTCCAGAATTGCTACAGAGTGGCTCCAGGAACACTCTTCTGAGTTTAAATACTTCCACTGGCCACCAGACTCCCCAAACGTGAACATTATTGAGCTTATCTGGGATGCTTTGCAACGAACTGTTCAGAAGAGATCTCCGCCCCCTCGTACTCTTACGCATTTACGGACAGCCCTGCAATATTCATGGTCGAGCCCACGCCACGTTGTGTTGCGACACTTCTGCGTACTCGCTGGGGCCCTACACGATATTAGGCAGGTCGATAATATTACATTCAATCGCCACTTTTCGAGCAATACGGATATCTTGTGTGAATAATTTGGCAATTGATTTTGATCGTCTGATGTAATCTGCAAACAACCTAAGAGGGATTCTCAGATTGTCTCCTAAGCTGTTTGTACGATCGGGAGCGGCAGAGGACCTACAAAACGTCCTTTGTGAAGGCCGGATATCACAATTGCTGTACGGGTTGGCTTTCCGTTTGTGACTACGGGCTGCGATCTTCCTGACAGGAAATCACGAATCCAGTCGCACAACTGAGACGATACTCCGTAGCCAAGGAATATGATTAGAAGTCGCTTGTGAAAAACTGTATCGAAAGCCTTCTTAAAATCTAAAACTATCGGATCAATTTAAGATCCTCTATTGATGGTACTCATTACTTTGTGTGAATAAAGAGGTGGTTGCGTTTCGCAAGAACGATATTTTCTGAATTCACGTTGGCCATTTGTCAATAAATTCTTTTCTTCGAGGTAATTCATAATGCTTGAACACAGATACGTTCCAAAATCCTACTGTAAATAGACATTAATGACGCAGGTCATAATTAAGCAGATTATTCCTTTTTACCTTTTTGTGTGTTTGTACGATTTGTGCAACTTCCAGTACTTAGGTACGTCGAGAGAGCGATTGCATATAGTGGTTAACTATAGAGATATTGTATCAGTGTACTCTGAAAGGAACCTTACTAGTTTAAATCTGGAAACGAGGTCTTGCCTTTATTAAGTGCAGCAGTCACTACTATCACTACTATCCGTGACATGAAGTCGTATCCAGTGGCTGACCATATCATGTTGATGAGAGGAGTAACAGTGCACTGTCTCTCAAACGCAAACCATTGGAAGAGTGGGACCTCTGTCCGCTTCGCCACTGTACTCGCCAGCGACAGCGTTGGGGTTATACTATATTCTGCCAGACCTGGCAGACACCACTAATACGCTTTTGTGGCCGTTCTACTTGTCACAGAGAATTTCTGTTCTTGGCCAGTCATATATCTGCCACCAATGTGGACGAGTACGAAGTAAGTGACTTCCGACCATGTCGTGTGGGTGCTTCACCATTCTTGTCTGACAGTGTGTTATGTAAGACGTCTCACACATCTATGTGTCTAACAAACTGATGGTGAATGACTACTGAGACCACTCCTTGTTTTCTACTATTTGAATAACATTTTATGCATCGTCTATTCAATAAGAAAAGCAAACCTTCAAGTTGAAAAAAGAGCCAGCAAGTATGAGAACGTGGTCCAGTTGATGGGACAGACCAGCTTGCTCCCATATAACACTAGGGAAACCAGCAATGCTTCGCAATTGCTAATGATGTATGGGGATTGAATACGCATCCTATCTCCTTCTGTGCCATCTCTCTGTCCATCTCCTCCACACCCTTCTGTATTTCTATCTGCTCTTCCCCCTACACTCTCTCCCTGTCCATCACCTGATCTCTCCTCTAACTGTCCGCTTCCTGCTCCCCTCTCTCTCTGTCCATCTCCTCCTCACTCCTCTGTCCACCACCTGCTCTCATCCTCACTTTCTATCTCCTCCTCTCACCTCTCTCTGTCCATCTCCTACTCTCACCTCTGTCCAACACCTTGTCTCCTCTCTTATCATCCATCTCCTCCCCCCCTCTCCTGTCATCACTGTGCAGCACATACTCTCCCATCTTCTTCCTCCACCTCTCTCTTTCCTCCCACCTTCCTCTGTCCATCTCATCATTTCACCACTGACCACCAACTTTCCCCTCTCACCATTCATCTCCTCCTCCCCCTCTCTGTGTGCATGTCCTCTCACCACTGTGCATCACCTGCTCTCCCCTCTCATTTCCACCTCCAGCCTTTCTCTCACTATCCATCTCATCCTCTACCCTCTCTCTGTTCGTCTTGTCTGCCCGCCATTGGTCACCATATGCTTACCCCTTTCCCTGCCCATCTTCTCTGCCTGCCTCTCTCTCACTGTCTGCTTGTGTCTGTATATGTGTGGATGGATATGTGTGTGTGTGTGCGAGTGTATACCTGTCCTTTTTTCCCCCTAAGGTAAGTCTTTCCGCTCCCGAGATTGGAATGACTCCTTACCCTCTCCCTTAAAACCCACATCCTTTCGCCTTTCCCTCTCCTTCCCCTCTTTCCTGATGAGGCAACAGTTTGTTGCGAAAGCTTGAATTTTGTGTGTGTGTTTGTGTTTGTTTGTGTGTCTATCGACCTGCCAGCGCTTTCGTTCGGCAAGTCACATCATCTTTGCTTTTAGATATATTTTTCCCACGTGGAATGTTTCCCTCTATTTTATATATATATATATATATATATATATATATATATATATATATGTATATATATATATATATATATATATATATATATATATATATGTGAAATAATGTATTTACACTAGGGGTTTAAATGCCATGCTGTCGTAGTTAAAACTATGACAAGGAAAACGAAATCGCACATTATCACTGAACACACTTCCTTTCTCGCAGTCGGTTTCAATAGGAAACCTGTACATTATTGTTGAAATAAATAGCTGTAGAGTACTGGTTAAAGTAAAGTTATCTTAAAACTTTGTTACGATGTGTGTTGTAAACTGATTAATTTTCCCGTAATTATTTACGTAATATGCAGTGCATGTCTGTCAGAACGTACTCAGAGTATGACAATAAAGCTTTAAGTATGACGTCAAGAACTTTTCGAGCGTTTCGATACAAACGGTTTCACTATAGATACACAGACTGATAACAAATCGCAACACCAAATAAAAATTAATGTAGAGTAATGTGCTTCCGGGGATACATTTGTCTGCAAAACGTACCTAAGTAATTAATATTGCACTATCACAGAATAATGCAAGCACGAGATAAGCCATTGAAATGTGAAATGCTGGTAGATGAGTAATTGGCGTAACCACCGTGCCACATATCAGTTTGTACGATGGAGTTTCACGCCTGTTGCACTTGGAATATAAGGACAGTTAATGCTGTTCGTGGATAACGCTGGAAATGTCGTCCGATGGTGTTCCATATATTCTCGACTGAAGACAGATCTGGCGATCCAACGGGGCAGGACAACATATCGACACTCTGTGGAGTATGTTGAGTTACAACAGCGTTTTGTGGGCGAGCGTCATTCTGTTGGAAAACACTCCTTGGAATGCCGTTCATGAATGACAGCACAACAGACTGAATCACTAGATTGTCGTACGGTTCAATCCCGCGTCCGGCCATCCTGATTTAGGTTTTCCTTGATTTCCCTAAATCGCTCCAGGAAAATGCTGGGATGGTTCCTTTGAAAGGGCGCGGCCGACTTCCTTCCCCATCCTTCCCTACTCCTATGAGACCGATAACCTCGCTGTTTGGTCTCTTTCCCCAAACAACCAACCAACTAGATTGTCGTACTAATTTAAAGTCAGAATTATCAGACTGATGTACAGATTTGGTAATAGAGTACGTGGGATAATCACGAGAGTTCAGCATTTGTCGTATGAAATCGCACCCTGCACCATAACTCCACATGCAGTTCCAGTGTGTCTAGCACGCAGACAGTTTGGTTGCAGGCCCTCAACTTTCCTCCATCTAAGCAACACACGGCCATCACTGGCACCGAGTCAGAATTAACTTTCATCCGTAAACACAAAAGACCTTCTTGCCCTCCAATGAACTCTCACTTGACTCCACTGAAATCGCAAATGGCGTGGTTTGGATTCAGTGGAATGCACGCTACAGGGCGTCTGGCTCAGACCTATCCTTGAAGTAACCAATTTGTATCAGTTCGTTGTTTCACTGTAACGCCAAGTGCTGCTAAAATTGCTGTTTCAGATGCCGTACGATGCGCCAGAGCCATACGCCGAACACAATGGTCTTCCCTCTCGGTAGTACCACGTGGCCGACTTGTGCCCGGTCTTCTTGCAACCGTACGTTCTCGTGACCACCGTTGCCAGCTATCATACACAGTGTCTACATCCTTGCCAAGTCTCACTGCAATATCGCAGATTGAACCTCCAGCTTCTCGTAGCCGTATTGCAGGACTCCATTCAAACTCAGTGACGTGGCTTTTTTGTCGCCTTAGAAGCATGCGTGATTAACATCAATGTACCACGCCGAGTCTCAAAGGTAGTTAATGCCCACGAACGTTAAGGTGTGTATTTAAAACACATAAGATTTGCATCCTCATAATAGCGTGAAATTTGAACAGACATCTTCTTTCAGTTGTAGAAACACGGCTCTCAACTTTCGTTTATGTCGGACAGCTCCTTTTTGATGTTGCGATTTTTTCTCGAAGTACTTCTGTATGTCCGTCCGAATCTTTATTAGAGCACCCTCTAAAGATTTGAAATAAATCCGTAGAGAACTGTTGTGTTGGCTGACAAGGAATTAGAATTCAGAAAGCGGACGTAATTAGTTTGATACTTAACTTCAATCCATTAATGATGAACGTCGCTCTTGACGGTACATGATTCATAATATCAATATCAATAGTAACTAAATATGGCGCCTTGCTAGGTCGTAGTAAATGACTTAGGTGAAGGCTATACTGAACTGTCGTCTCTGCAAATGAGAGCGTATGTAGACAGTGAACCATCGCTAGCAAAGTCGGCTGTACAACTGGGGCGAGTGCTAGGGAGTCTCTCTAGACTAGACCTGCCGTGTGGCGGCGCTCGGTCTGCAATCACTAATAGTGGCGACACGCCGGCCCGACGTATACTAACGGACCGCGGCCGATTTAAAGGCTACCACCTAGCAAGTGTGGTGTCTGGCGGTGACACCACAAGAACTTTTCTCGAGATCTCTTAATACTGTTGTTCATTGCACCGCACCAATGACTCTCACCGATAGAAACTGTGGTGTCACTGCCAGACACCACACTTGCTAGGTGGTAGCTTAAATCGGCCGCGGTCCATTAGTACATGTCGGACCCGCGTGTCGCCACTGTGTGATCGCAGACCGAGCGCCACCACACGGCAGGTCTCGAGAGACGTACTAGCACTCGCCCCAGTTGTACGACGACGTTGCTAGCGACTATACTGACGAAGCCTTTGCTCTCATTTGCCGAGAGACAGTTAGAATAGCCTTCAGCTAAATTAATGGCTACGACTTAGCAAGGCGCAAATTGTCACAGTGCATGTATCTTACGAGTCTCATTTGTATAGTCAAGAGAGATGTATCACAAGGATTGATTAAAAGTTAAGTATATTCCAAAGCTACGTATTTTCTTTATAGCAGTCATAACGTATCCTGTTCCAGACTTGACGCCAGTCGGCGTGTGTGTACGCGTGCCTTTCGGCTTCCTTCTCAGTGTGGCGTAGCGAGCTTGTTACGCCACAACAGAAACAGTTTTCCACTAACCGGAACGGTCTGTAAAAGCGCATGTGGCTACTAAGAAGTTAGATTGTATATACTGTGTTCAGTACAGTCTAACACGTGAATAGTGTGGCATCGCGAATGAGTCACGGAATTTATTACACACGTATATAACAGTATAAGTAATAAGTTAACTTTCAGAGCAATCCACCCAATTTACTGGCGCAGAACTACGGTAAGAGCACTGAGTCAAAATAGGCCTGAATGTGTTCTTCAAGTGTTGGCTACCAGGTTATTCTGAGTCTCCAGACTGCTGCAACAAGCTAACGAAATAGTTGTGGGACTCTCCTGGTTCACGTTAGGTAGGTGACATGTGTAGTATGATTAGGAACAATGACAGAGCAGGGGCCGCTGGGCATAACACAGTTTACTAATATCCGAGAGCACTCGAGTACAGGTCTCAGTACCACCGTGCAATTTAGGTTACCAGTAACCAAAATCATTTAAGGCGAATGTCACGATAGTTCGTTGGAAAACGGGACATTAAGTTGCTGCTCTATTCTTGTCTAATCTGAGATCGTCTTCTGCCTTCCTTCCTTCGAAGAATTCTTGAAACTTAATGGTCGTCGTGATATTGTCAATCATTGTATTTTGAGAATTTACACCGGATGTGTCCCGAAGATGGTTTATTAATAACAGTGTACCTGTTTCATTCAGCCAAGATAGTAAATTACTGTCGAAGGGTACCGCCACCATCACGTTCTCTTACCATCATGTATGGCACTCTAAAGCAACGGTTAGGTCATGGATTTCAGTATTCAAATGGCTCTGAGCTCTATGGGACTTAACATCTGAGTTCATCAGTCCCCTAGAACTTAGAACTACATAAACCTAACTAACCTAAGGACATCACACACATCCATGCCAGAGGCAGGATTCGAACCTGTGACCGTAGCGGAAGAGCGGTTCCAGACTGAAGCGCCTAGAACCGCTCGGCCACTCTGGACGGCTTTCAGTATTGCGTTGAAGAAAATGCATATTACACAGGAAGTTTCGCGTACGTTTATCACTTGAATACGATTTCGTCACTAGCAATATGTTGCTAAGGGGTCCTATCACACGACTAAAGCGAAATACATATTTGTCGGAACAGGGTTCCATAACTCCTTGATGAAGTTAATAAAGCACATCTCAGGAAGGAGATTGCTTTGTTTTACGGGTCTTTTGAGTCGACATTTTTCGTCAACACGAGAAACACGTCATCCTACCAGTTACAGAACTTCTTAAAGTTACTACAGTTTGACATTTTGTGTGTACAGAAAGTACTGCAGAAATGCAAGCCGAGTAAATACGGTAGAAGGAGTACTGATGTTAAACACTTGTTTAAGTTACGTCTCTCTGACACTTGTGAAGATCTTTATCGTCAGTTAATAAGTGAATTTTCGGTAATCAGGGGAATGAATTCAACTGTCTGCTATGTGCTGATATTAGTTTGCATTTCCAAATGATATACGAGTAAGTGATTTTTTTCGTTAACTACGAGGTGTGTGCGACTGAAGATACCTTTTGACAAAAAGAGACGTTTCATTAAGTGCAAATGTAATGATATTTTCTGCAGTTTTGTAAGAAGGTATCGAAATTCAGTGACAGATTAAGCATAAAAACTGTTTTATCTGTCACAGAAGTATTCGGCCATCAATGATGGAAGTCGTATTCGACCATCCACACTTAGCCTTCCTCAGGGCATCATTATAATAGTCAGCTCCTAACCCTATTTTTGTGTTAGAATAGATGTAACACCTTCTTATCTATCGATCTCTTCATTGGTCATCAGCATCACAACCAAAATGAACCCACGGCAATAACTGGAAGCTTTATTTCTGAAATTAACGTAAGGTCAAGAGCGCATCCAGGATCTGAGCCAAGTGGAGAAGTTAATTTCTTGGGATAGGAAGGGATGGATATAGCAAAGCACTTTTCTTTTACAAAGTAAAACTTTAAAACTATTCCAAAACTTTGTTTATCGGTTACCACACATAGACACGTCTGTCTTTCTGGCAGGTAGAAAACGAATTCCGTTTGCAGGTATATACGTATAATACCAAGCTGCTTCCGCACAGGTCGAAATTGGATAGAACAAATATTCACTTTAAAAACAACGTTAAAATACAAAGTGCTCAGGACTTGAAGAAGGCGTATGAGCCAGTTGGTAGTCAGTTCCTCTTTATCACTCTTGAAGAACAAGTCTCGATAGAAAACACTAAATTTCATGAAACACTGACCATACAACCTCTAATGTAAAATTCATGGGAAGGGTGTCAGAACCATGCCTGATCAAAACCGGTATTCGGTAAGGTAACGGTCTGTCTCCTATCCTGTTTAATCTGGCGCTGGATAAAATTCTCCGAGAGAGGGAAAAAACCAAAAGTAGTGGAAACTTTTGCGACTTGGACGATCTAAAAATTACATCCAGATTTCTTGATTACTTTTCGCAGACCATCTGGCAGTACTAGCAGATGACGAGACAGCAGCAATCAAACAGAAGGAAATTCTCAAGGAATGCGTCGAAAGAGTTGCCCTCGAAATACGCTACCAAAATCAAGTACATTTGCTCCAAGTATTATATTTAAAAACTTGTCACCAAATATGTAGAAATCGAGACAATTACGTAATTTCAGTATTTAGACGAAATCCTTGAGCCTACAAGGAAATGAAGCAGAAAATTCGTATGAGAAAACGTTGGAGAGTTTACCGTAAAATGTACACCATCTACAACAACTACAAAAAAATATGTCTATACAGACGAAAATCAGGCCATAGTTATCAAGACTGAAGATTTATATGCTAGAAAACGCTTATACTCCGAGAAATGGTGATGTGGAACTTATCCTAAAAGAATAACGCAACATTCTAAGATAGGTAGTCGGCCGAAAAGAAAAGAAGATGTTTATAGACTAAAATCCTGACAAACAAACCTCGTGGAAGACATCAGAAAAAGCTGAAATTTTGTGAGAGCATGTCCACGGACTCCCAACAACAAGACTCACTCAAAAAATTGCGATGTACATAGAACAACTCAAAACCACGACCTGGATCCAGCGGGTCAGAAAGGATTTAGAAGCGGCACATATAAGTCCATTAGACTTTTCAGTAGAAACTCATATAGAGAAAGATTGCAAATGAAAAAGTAGCGTCAGAGTGACGTCATCGCAAGACCAGGAACAAAATGGATTGAAGAAAGAAAAAGAATACAACGAGATAAAATAAGAGCTGTTGGAAACTCCAATGACCAAAACATAATAGCTTCGTAGCTTTGGGTGCCCCGCTAAGGTCAAAGGCGTTGGACATGCACTTCAGAGGAATCACTAATCTGAACAGCGGATGTGTAATAATCGAAGAGCATGACGAAGCAATGAAATACAGAAAGTATTTGATATGACAAAACTGAACAGGATTTGCGAGGTGACAGAAGGGGAATAGAGTTAGTACTACGCGACATTTGAAGAGAAACACTACGAAGAGAAATTAGGAAATGTGCAAGGTTGGAAAGGTGTGAGAGTTTCTCTCTCGACAACGTCTGCAGAGTCGATCCCGCTGATGACCTCACCTGATCCTGGCCTGTGCAGATCTTCGCGACGGCATACCTGAACGTTTTTCGGCGACACTTTGACGTCATCGCAGTGTCGGAGGCGGCGTAGAGGGTGGGGAGGAGGTGGCAGTAGCAGCGGCGTGGCGCCAGCTGGGCTGCAGGGCTTTTGTGCTGCTGCGTCGGAGATTCCTTAACCCGATGACCCGGCCAACAGTCGCCTCGTCAATGGCCGGCCACTCGCGACGAGGGGAGGGGTGCCGTGTGGAGTGGACGGCAACGACGGCAACAATGTACGCCCGCACAGTATTTTTAGTTAGCCTCGGTTATGGACCGTCTCGGTGCTCTGTGGCGCACCAAATCACAGCGTGAACAGAGGTGCTATTTTATCCCATCTGTGCGCTCTGGGTGTAGTACCAGGTAGAGCCAAAGGCGACAGCTCTGAAACAAATTAGAGTGTGTGATTTCCTTTCGATCCCATATCAGTAGTTAATCCCTGTGTAGTTATAATTCTATGATGGCAGAGGTATGTTCCTTTCTTCCTTAAACATAGAAACTGTTGCACGATTTGCTTGACCTGCTGATTAGCTACGTAACTGATGTTCTAATTAATAACAAAGGTTTAAAGCTCTTGAGTAGCCCTTGCAGTAGAAATTTAAAGCTCTTGAGTAGCCCTTGCAGTAAACGGGACTGATTTTAATGAAAATGAAAGCTCCAAAAGGAGCTGCAACAAGGTAATATATTTCATGTTTTACACTACGGTCCTGTTTCGGCTGAGCTGTCATTTTCAAGTGGCATCTAGAGTAAATGACGACCATATTGCATCTACAGTAAATTTTTTTCTGTCAAGCCCTAGTACGTGTAACATTTTTTGTAGTTACAAAGCTTAAAAAAATATTTTTTTGGCAAATAATTTGACAGTTCAGTATTCTGACAGTTCTTTAATATCAAAATATTGACAGTTCAGTCAGAATGCTGAACTTTAAAAAACGGTTAAAAACGTATTTTTAAGCTTTGTAACTACAAAAAATGTTACACATACCACGACAGAAGAAATTTACTGTAGATACAATATGTTCGTCACTTCAAACTAGACATCACTCGAATGAAATTGGCAATTTAGCCGAAACTTTACCTTACTGCAGGTTGGTTCAGAACTTTCATTTTCATTATGTCTTATAATGACGAATAGTATGCTGCGGGCCGGCCGTAGTATCCGAGTGGTTCTAGGCGCTTCAGTCTGGAACCGCGCGACCACTACGGTCGCAGGTTCGAATCCTGCCTCGGGCATGGGTGTGTGTAATGTCCTTAGGTTAGTTAGGTTCAAGTAGTTCTAAGTTATAGGGGACTGATGACCTCAGACGTTAAGTCCCATAGTGCTCAGAGCCATTTGAACCAATATGCTGCGGGCTCAACGGAAAAAAGAGATTGATTTTCTTCGAACTGTGGAGCAATAATCATTAAATTCTGTTCGTCAGCGTTATGATATTGATAAAAATTTCCAGCTCTACAGATGTTGTACTGTGAGATGTTTGTTTTGATGTAAAATGTTTTATATCTACATGTGTTCTTTTCTCTAGGCGTCGAGATAAACAGCCTGTGATCAAAACAAAAAAGTAAGTAAATAATGAAATAGAGATCACCACCACTCAAGGACATGCAGGCTTCCGCTATGGATCACACAAGTCCATCTGACAGCCGGGTTATGTACAGTGACTCATGAATCCATAAACCTTCTTTGCAATTTTCCAATGACTGCGTTAACCGAACCACACGATACGACATCACTCATTCGTCCTGTAGCTTCTGGGCAGCAACACGAAACTGAAAACCATGTCAAGTCGCGTCTCGACGGGTCGTTATGTTACTGGCGTCTGTGCCAGGGTAGCAGCGGATGTGCTTTGTAACAACTGACGGCTTATACATTACTTTTAGATCCGACGGCCCACATCATTTACATTCCTAAGCCTCATTGACCGATGAATGGCGTCATTGCCTCACTGAAGTTTCCATTTCGCAAAATTACGCCTTTTTAAATCTCTCTTAATGAATGCCCGAATTTGGTTTCGGAAGTTATGCTTCACGTGACTGAAGTTTTTTTTGCGTTGGCTCTTCAGAGAGAAAACAGGCCTGTAACTTTCGCATTGTCTGCATGCGTATACTTTTACAACTACATCTGTAACTACATCTATTGTCCGCAGCCCGTCTTACGGTGTGTGCCGGAGAGTACTTTATTTATCAATGTCTCTTGCCCCCTATACTGTTTCAATTGTGAATGGTTGGCGGTAAGAACGATTGATGTTAGCCTCTGTGTGAGGTCGACTCGCTCTAATTTCATGTTCACGTTTTCTTTCCTCAAGATACGGGTAGGAGGAAGCAATATACTGACTGACTCTTCTAGGAAAGAATGCTCTCGGGATTTTAGCTCTAAACCACACGGTAACACAGAACGTCTTTCTTGCAGCGTCTGCCAATAAAGTTGGCTGAGATTCTGTGTGTCGCGTTCCCACTTACTAAAAGACCTCCTAACGGGACCTGTTGGTGTTCTGCAGCGTCTGCCAACAGAAGTGGTTGAGATTCTGGGTGTCGGTTTCCCACTTACTAAAACACCTCCTAACGAGACCTGTTGGTGTTCTGTGCATCTTCTCTATTTCCTATTTGAAACCCACTTGGTAAGAGTCCCAGAATGACGAACCATACTCAAGTACCAGACTGACTCTCCTTACGGAGTGAACTAGATTTCATGAGGCTTCTTACGATGAATCTGTCTAGCAATTGGACTTCGTACGACTAGTTTTGTGCGGTCATTCTACTGTAAATGGCCCCTTCATTCAGTAATCAAACAATACTATACCTATCCGCCTCTACGACGCTGAAAGCACGTGCTGACGTAACACAAAGAGGATCAGTGCCGTGTCCTAGGGGTTTATCTCACATATTGTATCTTATACCTAGATGAACACTAATACCTAGATGAACAATGAACGAACGCCGTTTCAGTTATTCATATTATCTTCAGTTTCCGCCTTCAGTTTATCGTGGTGAAATAACATTCATCATTCCAGCTTAGCATCTTGAAATCCCTGTTACTAAATAACTGCCATCAAATATTTCCACATAAAAACTTTCACCTAACGTGTACTTTAGATATCGTATTCACCTGCTGAGCGATGCGGACTGCTGGTTGGCACTTTGTTGAGCACGTGAACAGTGGCGTGAAACCAAACTTTAAACGTATTGAAATACTTGATTTGCAGTAATGAAAACTAATACAATTAAATGGCAGGCCTAATTAATAGTGTACTCAGTGAAAAGTATTTACTGATTATCACTGCTAGCATTCAACCGCGATTCTTATACATATTTTAACAACGCGTTTCAAGAGACAATGCTCTCATCATCAGGTTGTAAAATCTATGTCATGAATTAAACGGACTAAAAAGACCAAATATCCTCACCAATAATGGGGAAGTCCATAGAGTAAAACAGAATTAAAAGTATATTGGACTGTGAGTCCTCGTCTTACATTGAAGTTGTTGACACAAGTCAATGGCCGTCCCATAGCTACCAAATATGCTGTCGACTGCGCCGGCTCTGGAGCTGTTGTGGACTGACGTGCCTAGGTGTTGTGGCGTGGTTACAGCCGTATGCTTGACAATAGTTTACAGTTCCTGGACCTGAATATAAAAAAGCAGGGCAACAAACATGCGTTCTCCGTTTATAGAAAACAAACTACGACTGATGCCGTGATCCCGAATGATTCATGCCATCCGCAGGCTTATAAAGAAGCTGCTTTCCGTAGTCTCGTGCATAGGGCAGTCAATATACCTATGTGTGAAAAAGATAGGGAGACTGAAATTAATACCGTTAAGACAATAGCGATGAACAACGGTTACAGAATAGATATGGTTAAAAAACTGTTACGGAAAAGTAATAAGCGCAAAAAGAATAAACCTGATGGAGAGAAAGTGAAAATTATCACGATGCCATACTACGGAAAAGTCTCACAAAAGATAGCAAATATTTTTAAGCCAGACGATGTCAAAATAGCTTTTCAGACTAATAACCTAGTGAGGTATAGCCTTAAGCACGATATTGGCGAGAAGAGAAATAAGTTTGAAAGATCGGGAGTTTATAAGATTCAGTGCAGAACTTGTGATGCAAAATATATAGGGCAGACAGGAAGATCATTCGCGATCCGGTATAAAGAACATAAAGATGCGTTCAGGTTAGGGAATTATGACAAATCAGCTGTTGCGAACCATATATATGAAACAGGCCATCCCCTTAATAGCATAGAAGACAACGTAGAAATATTGCATGTAGAAAAGAAAGGGAGGAAACTTGATTTACTAGAGGAATTCGAGATAGCTATCCATGAAAAGAAACAAAGCAATATCCTAAATGTACAAGATAACTTTAAAGAAATGAGATTTTTTAGCGGGTTTTTAGAATTATTTTAGGGCAGGCATGCGACTTTAAACTTGTAGCATGTCAATGACGGAGTTGCGATAGGCTAACGATGGCAGACCAATGCAATAAGGAAATGAGGCGCCCAATAGAATAGCATTACCGTCAAGCATACGGCTGTAACCACCTACAACACCTAGGCACGTCAGTCCACAACAGCTCCCGAGCCGGCGCAGTCGACAGCATATTTGGTAGCTATGGGACGGCCATTGACTTGTGTCAACAACTTCAATGTAAGACGAGGACTCACAGTCCAATATACTTTTAATTCTGTTTTACTCTATGGACTTCCCCATTATTGGTGATGATATTTGGTCTTTTTAGTCCGTTTAATTCATGACATAGATTTTACAACCTGATGATGAGAGCATTGTCTCTTGAAACGCGTTGTTAAAATATGTATAAGAATCGCGGTTGAATGCTAGCAGTGATAATCAGTATAACGACAACTGCTACCTCGACTCCATAATGGATTATATAAAAAAAAGAAAAGTATTTACCTGGAACTCAGTAGTGAAGAAAATTACGAAAACTGCGAGACGTGAAGTGCAATTTCTGACTTGATATGTCCACAAAAATAAAAAATGCACTACTCAGACGAAAAATAACTGTTGAGATCACCTACACTGTCCACTGTAAATTAATCTGCTTCTTTAGCACAACACCTGGTAATTCTGGCTGCGAAGTGTTTCTTCATATGCTTGCAAAGTGAGAACTGCCCTGAAATAAAAGTGTCTTACCTCGCGCTCAGCATGTTGTTTTGTCTCTGGTGTCGTGATGTTCTCGAAAGCCAATATAAATCAGCAGATGAAGTAGCTAAGCAAAAACTACAAATACTTTTTATTTTTTATTTTTACTTTTTTAAATTTGTTTACGAGACAGGAACCATCTGTTATGGCCTAAAGTGCAACGTACACATGCCAAAATATTCAAAACTTTACTAAGAATGATGGGGTTTTACTTTAAAGAAAGATGTTTTTTTTTTAAAAATTGAACTCTGATTATTGTCAAAAAGATTGTACAACACAAGAAGACCCCAACAGTTACAAAATTCTCTCAGAACAAAAATCACAGACATTCCAACCAGTTGTGTTATTTATGACGTAATGAGAACAAAGAGAACAAATTAGCACTAATCTTGAATGTTAATAGATTTCTTAGGGACAAAGATTCCCTTCAGTTAATAGTCCTGACAAACAGACATTCCGTTCTTGCACAGGCGTTGGTTACGTTGACAAATTTCTCCAAATAATCTTTTCCATAAATAGAATCAGTAACATTTGCTTACAAACAGGTTTTCATCTCCATAGTAAAGTATTCTAGGTAATTTCTCTCAGACTTTCAAATCTCAAATCTCCTTTCCTAAAAGCTGAACTGCTCGCTAGTATGCCTAAAAAGAAGAAGAAGAAATCTCCAGCGCTGCACATCTGACTAGTGAGCAAGCAGATGGTAAATTTCATTCAACACTTAAGGATCTTACTCACTACTCGTGAAGCGCGCTCATGCATTTTTGTCCCATTACAGTACAGGTGAATTATTTACAGTGGCAGAAAACATATGAAAACCAGACATTATCCCTTCTTCCCCAGAAAAATATTCTTACGGACTGTCTTAGCTGTGGTAAGGCAAGAACAACGAATTTTTTTTTAATTACAAGGAAATGTGTAAAATAAGATGAAATTATAAAGAAAATTACAAGTGTTAGCACTGTAAGTTACAAAATGTGCAAGGAAAAGCTCTTAGTTGTGTTTTATATATGAAGATTTTCTTTACAGATGGAGGGAGCACATACACTATTTGCCGGGCTTTGTACATTGTGGGTATATATTGCATCACTTATAACTATCGAAGATTTGCTTTAATGTCTCATTTCGTTAATACTGAGGCTAGTATGAGAATACAATTGAAGGTAAAATGTTGCATCACGTAGCACCAACGAAGATATTGTTTAATGTATCTTGTCATTAATGCTGTGGCTAAAAAGAGGAATGTAACTAGCACAATATTGACATATTTCTTGAAGGTTTTATGAAGATGTATCAGAGATAGACTCAGAATGGCAATTGATTATCCACCACTGGCAACACTCTGAATATTGGTTGTAAATGTAGAATCAAATATGAGTAGACACAGGGAAGTAATTTTCCACTGCCAACTCTTATGTCCATTTGAAGTCTTGTGTGTACCTTTGCACTCACTACTAATATTTTCTTTAAGTGTGTGCTAAAGTTAGTTACACCTCTCGCAACTTCACTGAATGTGTGGTTCTTTCACAGTACATTACAAAAATCTGAACTATGAATATCTACGTGAAGTAACCAAAACAATATGAAGCAATCATGTATAGTAAAGATATGACCTTATTCCTAGAAAATATGTGAAATAGTACAAGAGCGTTGCGTGAATTGTAAGATGAAGCAAAAGATACAAAACCTGAATATTTATGGATTACAGAAATCAGTGTGATCAGAAAACATTTGTATACACAAATAAGTACGCAGATTCTACAAGATACAAAAGTAAAATTTAACAAGTGGAGCAACTGACAAAATATTAGTATATTCTAATGGTAAAAAATGGCCGTGAAAATGTACAAGATAAATCTAGTGTGCACACAATAAGAGATCTTATGTTACTTAATCATTCAGAAAATGTCTTGTTACACAGAACAAACGATTAACATATAAAGCACAGGAACAGTGGTAATAAAAATACATACATGAAAAACATACACGCAACGTAAAGCAAGAAGGTGTATAGATCAGAAATAAAGGACAAACAAACAAACAAATGGATCACACTTCGTGTAAAGGTTAAGGAAATTGAACTGAGTGTACTTCAGAGTCAAAGTCTCAGTCTCTGTGGTATTTTATTCTATTGTGATTATACTACTCTGACGTAATGATCAGCTTTCTAACTTCTGTACTGTATACATACTTTAGGAACTTTTATTTTCACTGAAACCTCGTACTTTTCTCATAATATCTTTTATCTCAATTTGCTTGTGAAAACATCATATTCAAACTTTCTTCAAATATTTCGCAATCAAATCATCATAACCACATAATACAACCATTATTCAACCTACCTACAATCATTTTTATTTTCACATTGCTGTCAACGTCTTTCTTCAACCAAAGCATATATGCAGTTTTATTTGACCTCCCTGCTTACATATTTTACTACATGCATCTTTCTGTACACATTTCTTTCGCATTTCTGGGTGAACCTGCTATATTGTCGATTTGCTCTTTTCTTACCCACAATTTTGATAGTACTCTCATTAGTCATTACATTTACCTTGTTTATAACCTGTAAAAGTAAATGCTTATCCTAAGTTTATGAGTCGCCATAATATACATATATTCACAAAAATACTTCATCAGAAAAGCAATGCAGACAAATACATTATCATACACAAGTCAACACGACAAATATTTCATCAGAAAGACAACACAGCAAAGTATGGTATCGTACATGCAGCAAAAAATCTTTATGGTAAATCAGTAAACAAAAGGAAGTACTTGTTCTTAAGCTAAGACAAATCATACACAAAAAGTTTCATCATAAAAACAATTCAGCATCCAAAGCAAAGTAAGTCGTCACAGAAATCCAAGTCACCAATCTCATCATAAAATGGCAATAAGATATCAGTGTGATGCAGATGTTCACATAAGGCACTAGCTATGTTATACAACAAAATTAGGTACATTTCACAACATTACCCTATTCCGTGGCAAGAAAATTAATTAATCAGTACTAAAAGTGGGAAAGAAGGGAAAAAGGCATTATGGTTTGGCAGCGTTTTGTTTACGAAACTACTCATTTTACCACAGAAATATACCTATATTTCAATCAATAATCTTCTCGTTCGTGTTTTCCATCTCTGCTCAGTGTAATCATATAGTAGCAAAAAAATCATTAAACAGTGCAGTTCCATGAGCAAATATGTCTCATAAATCTGGATTACATGCGTAATAGCCATAGTCGTTTTAACATATGTGTATGTCATCATATTTGTCAAAATCTGAATTGAAGATAAAAAAAGTGTGTAGTTAGTTACAGAAGAAAAAAGTGTTTCAACAGGAAATGCTCTCATATGTCATATGCAGCAAAGTAAAAGGAAATTATCACAAAACATCATAAAGAACATCGTATGTCAAAACCGTATGGCATACTAGTAATGTTTTGAGGTAGTTTTGAAGATGATAATACCTGAGCAAAACACAAAAATCACTATTCTACAAATTGTTTTATATTTGTTGTATGAAGAAGTCTTTACTTTTTTAGTGCTTATTGTTTCCACTTCAGCTGCATTGTCATGTGCTATTCGACGAATTCTGTAAAGTCCATTGCACATCAAGAAGACCTTAAGAGTTATATGCTTCTGTTTGCGTGACAAAGGATGGAATTTTACAAGTAGTTTCTGAACAATGTAAAGCATTTTGACAGTTACTTTATCGTGTTGCAACTTCTTCTTTCGCTCTGCAGCTTTCCCGATGTTACTTATTGCTAAGTCTATTACCTCTTTGTGACGTAGTTCGTGTGTATTAGAAAATGACATAAGCTCTCTGATTTGGTCTGGTGGCTGTTTGTTCTGATATTGTCAGAGACAGTAGAATCAGCAACGTTTATTGATTTCTCGCATTAGGTATTTAGGAGGATTACCTTGTGGCCAAACGAAAGAGATGAACATGGGTTTAATTTTGATTTCTTCAACTTTTGCCCACATGCCTGACCGAAACTGGGAACCATTGTTTGAAATTATCTTGTCAACATGTCCTACTTCACGTAGGAAATATTTTATATATGTGGCGCTCCATAATGGGGTGAGTGAGACAAATTTAGAAGTCAGTTCTACAGCAACAAAAACATACCAAAATCCACTCTGAGTTCTTACGACTGGGCGTAGAAAATCTACAGCTGCTAATTCTTTTAACTTCGTAGGAATGATGGGAAATAGTGGTGCACGGTGTGTAACAGTAGATGGGTTTATTGTTTGACACAGTTTGCAAACAGATAAAACTTTTGTCTTTTCTACTTCACTGAAGTAACAGGCTGTGAAGAATTTTTTGAAATACTTACGTGGTCCAAAATGAGCGTAACTGAGATGCGTGTACCAAATGAGTTTGTTTACGAAATCACCAGGAATACATAAGGCCAAAAGTGAGTCACTGATAGTACATTACTGAAAGACAATGTTCTTGTGTACAAGGCAATACAGTCCTATCTTCATGTTTGTTTAGTCGTGCCACTTATTTTCCAGGTCTCTCCAGACAGTGTCCTTAACCTGTTACTGTGTAATATCTTTTAAAGAGGAAGCAGTAAAGTTCTCAAAAGCAACATTCTGTATATACCGTATACTGAATCTGTTCTCAAGATTTGTTTCTGTATTACGTTTTTCTAAGCCAATGGTTACACGAGAGAAAGTGTCAGGGACAACATTTTGTTAGCCAGGAATATGAACTACAGTAAAATGGAATTCGTGAAGGCTCAATGCCCAAAGTTTTGATCAATCACGATTCAGTTTTGAAGACATTAAAAACTGTAGTGCACGATGATCTATGTAGACTTTAGTGTGTTTGCCAAACAAGAACAAACGAAATTTGGAAAATGTCCAAATGATTGCTAAAGCTTCTAGATCTGTTGCCGAATAATTTGTTTCCGATTTCGTTAGAACACAACTAGCGAAAGCTATACTTCTTTACACAATTTCTTTGGATAGATGAGGGCTCAACCTAGTCTTTGATGAATTTGTAGCAAGCACAAATCGCTTGAGTGGTCTGAATGGACAAGAATTGGAGCATTCAGAAGTGCATCCTTCAAACTTAGGAACTTTACTTTTGCCCGTGCTTTTCAATGCCATATTGTGTTTTTAGCAGTAGCAGAACAAAGTTATGGTGTGGCAAGAACTTTGATACTCAAGATGCGGCGATAAATGTTTTTTAAACCAAGGAAGCTACGTACTTATGTTTTGGGTGGTAGGAACTTGAATGGCTCTGATTGCTTCAAGTTTTTCGGGATCAGGCTCTATCCCTCCAGTCGAGATGATGTGTTCTAGAAATTTGTTGTTAATTTGGCTGAAATCGAATACAAATCTGATCTATGCATCTTTTTCTCTAGTGTGTGCAATGGGCCGTTGTATGGGCTAGCTGCCAGTTCTATGACACCGGGCTGTAACATTTACTGAATTTCAACTTTCAGTTGCTATCTGTCGTACGCTGGGATACCTATGGCTTAACAGAAAATTTGTTGTGACCTTTGCCTTGACATGTGTACTGAAAATCTTTTGTAGTTCCTATATGTTGAATAAAAACAAGTGAGTGTGAACGCAAAGTGTCAAAAAGATTCCTCCTGTCTGTATCTGTGCAATGCTCTACTTCGTCACCGAGCGAGGTGGCGGAGTGGTTAGACACTGGACTCGCATTCGGGCGGACGACGGTTCAATCCCGCGTCCGGCCATCCTGGTTTAGGTTTTTCGTGATTTCCCTAAATCGCTTCAGGCAAATGTCGGTATGGTTCCTTTGACAGGGCACGGCTGACTTCCTTCCCTAATCCGATGAGACCGATGACCTAGCTGTTTGGTCTCTTCCCCCAACTCAACTCTCTACTTCGTCTATTTTCTCTTGCATCAAACTGTGTGTATCTATTTTCTCATAAATGTCATCACAACTACATGAACACCACATCCTCATCTTGTCTTGACATCCTACCTACACATTTCAGAATAACTGACGTGCTTTCAACTTGTAAGATTGTCTGAGCATTATTAAAGTTTAAAATTGCTTCATATGAAATGTATTCGCAGTTGCGAATATGGAAAGCTACCAGCTGTATAATGGAATGACAATAATGAAAATTTGTGCCGGATCGTAACCGGGACTCAAACCCGGATTTCCCGCTTATCGCGAGCGATTGCTTTACCATTTGGCTGTCCGAGCACGACTCATGGCCTGACCCAAACTTCCATATATCGTCATCCATATGCCTGTAACCTGTACTCGTACATCTATTATGTGTATTCCCACACAGGAGAGACATATTTCTCAAAAGGCGCTTTCTCAGTGTCGGTGGATAAATACGATATTCCTCTCTACTTAACCGAGCGAGGTGGCGCAGTGGTTAGACACTGGACTCGCATTCGGGAGGACGACGGTTCAATCCCGCGTCCGGCCATCCTGATTTAGGTTTTTCGTGATTTCCCTAAATCACTCCAGGCAAATGCCGGGATGGTTCCTCTGAACGGGCACGGCCGACTTCCTTCCCCATCCTTCCCTAATTCGATGAGACCGATGACCACGCTGTCTGGTCTCCTTCCCCAAACAACCAACCAACCTCTCTACTTACACTCATTTTTGGTAATTCTCTTATTAGTCATAATATTTATCTTATTTGTGACCTCTACTAGTAAATGCTATGCTATTTCTGTCGACAAAGGCGATAGAATAAAGAAACTCTTTAGAAATTTATAGCCTTGACATGAGAAATCCAAACAAGTTTGATGTCGTACGTCAACACTTTTCCTGCAATAACGTAAAGGTAACGTGGAGCAGCCTGTCGTCTTTGCAAATCTGTTGAATGCAATTTCACCTATCACAGATATGGGGCTCCGCGAATCAAGAATAGCAAATAAAGTGATTTACCTAAAGGAACATGTATCGCTGGATGAGCGATAGCTTTCCGTGTATTAACTGATTCCTGTAATGAAATATCTCTAATGTCTTCAAGACGTACGTAATTCACTGTTTCGGCTGCGATGTTTCCGGTCCTGTCTATAATGACGTCAGCTCCCGAGTCACTGCTATGTATTATGTATTATTTACACTCCACTGATTGTTGGCCAGGTTAGGTGGTCTCGCTTAAACTATCTAAACGCGGCGCGGCGGACTTGATCTGCTAGCGTTTTGCCAGCGTTGCCTATGTTGTTGTCTGTTATTTGTTTGATAATATTGCACATTTTGATGACTGCCTCCGTAATTCCTGCTCTGCCATGAGTTATGTGAGCATAATCTACCAGAATCGCATCCGTTAGAATTTTCACTGTGTCTGTAGTTGTTGTGGTTACTGTGATAGTGTCTGTGCTCCTTTGCATACTCTCTGCTCTGTCGATTACCGTGATCATGACCGTTATTACGGAAATGTCTTCTGTTACGATAATTGTTTCAGTCTTGTCAGTGTGAATCGTACGGATGGTGCCCGTTTTGTTGTCTATAATTGTCTCTGCGATAACGAGTTTTGCGAGAGCGTTCGTCATTCGTTTCCTACGGCGGAAATGAATGTCGCGAGTTACGATTTCTGTTGCCATGTTTTCTAGTAATAACGGTTATCGGTGTCTAGTTCCAGTTCTTGTGGCAAACCTTGGACAGTATCTAGGTCGTCCTTGCATCTTCCTGCTAATAGTACGTGACGCAAATGTGAAGGCAATTTTGTTCAGCAAATGCGTATAAACTCAGACGGACTGTATGGGTTTGTGAGATATTGGTTGCTACGTAACATCTCCTCAAAATAACAGTCTGAGCTAGAGAACTCGGATTGCGACCAGTGCTTGGACGGGAAAGCGTGCTAAAAATCAGCTTCGCATTGACAATCTCTGATTATAATCAGGATCCTCACAGCTGGCTCGCTTTCGAGACATCCACACATGAATTCCAGTTTGTGACAAAAAAATTGATCCAACCAGGCTTGGCGGTGGACGTCATTGCTAAAATTCCGAAAAAAAATTTGGGTTTACGAGCAGTAAGAAAATGATTATAATCTAAATTGTCGGTTCAGTGAGAGCCGGAGTGTTCTGTGTCATGTCTTGGTGTAATGTATTGTTCCCTGTGAAAGTCACCAAGACGCCACAAATTGGTATTTTCATCACAAGTTTCTGATCGTGGAAGTGAGTGTGAACGCATGAAACCATTGATATCGCCATTACTATTTAAGTTGCGTTGGATACGAGTCAACTGTTCTCACATCTACATCTACATCTACATCCAAACTCCGCAAGCCACCTGACGGTGTGTGGCGGAGGGTACCCTGGATACCTCTATCGGTTCTCCCTTCTATTCCAGTCTCGTATTGTTCGTGGAAAGAAGGATTGTCGGTATGCTTCTGTGTGGGCTCTAATCTCTCTGATTTTATCCTCATGGTCTCTTCGCGAGATATACGTAGGAGGGAGCAATATACTGCTTGACTCTTCGGTGAAGGTATGTTCTCGAAACTTTAACAGAAGCCCGTACCGAGCTACTGAGCGTCTCTCCTGCAGAGTCTTCCACTGGAGTTTATCTATCATCTCCGTAACGCTTTCGCGTTTACTAAATGATCCTGTAACGAAGCGCGCTGCTCTCCGTTGGATCCCCTCTATCTCCTCTATCAACCCTATCTGGTACGGATCCCACACTGCTGAGCAGTATTCAAGTAGTGGGCGAACACGCGTACTGTAACCTACTTCCATTGTTGTCGGATTGAATTTTCTTAGGATTCTTCCAATGAACCTCAGTCTGGCATCTGCTTTACCGACGATCAACTTTATATGATCATTCCATTTAAATCACTCCTAATGCGTACTCCCAGATAATTTATGGAATTAACTGCTTCCAGGTGCTGACCTGCTATTTTGTAGCTAAATGATAAGGGATCTATCTCTCTATGTATTCGCAGCACATTACACTTGTCTACATTGAGATTCAATTGCCATTCCCTGCACCATGCGTCAATTCCCTGCAGATCCTCCTGCATTTCAGTACAATTTTCCATTGTTACAACCTCTCGATACACGTGTTGTTTACGTCCTTTGTCTGACGTTAAGTGACTTTTCTCTGACTTTCTTTAAAATTCTGAAGTGCCTAATATCCTGTCGTGTCTAAAAATGATGCAAGATGGGTGACATTAGAATCGTTGTCCGTGTCGTTAGATCTTCAACATTCTTTGTTCGTCAATGTTCAGTTTTAATGCATCTATCTGTTCACTAACTGTTTCAACGGTAGTCATGACGTTCTGTGAGCCGCGGGACTACTGCGCTCGGTAAAGTGGTATTTATTTTTGCGGGTAGCTCTTCTTTGTCGTTTCTGTCGTGTAATTTTTAAATTTATTTTATTCAGTTTCAAGGCTGCGTTGCCTGGCCTCAAACCTCGTCATAATAAGTTGTAAGTCATTTCTAATCTGTTGCTGGATTTATATAGAAATGTTTGCTGTTTGTCGGCCGAAGTGGCCGAGCGGTTCTAGGCGCTTCATTCTGGAACCGCGCGACCGCTACGGTAGCAGGTTCGAATCCTGCCTCGGGCATGGATGTGTGTGATGTCCTTAGGTTGGGTTAGGTTTAAGTAGCTCAAAGTTATAGGGGACTGATGACCTCAGATCTTAAGTCCCATAGTGCTCAGAGCCATTTGAACCATTTTGTTTGCTGTTTTTTCTCAAGTTCCTTGATATCTTTACTTATTACTTATTGTGATTTTGCATTTTGTCTATTTTCTGAAATAGTCCTGTGTTTTGTTCAAGTGTTTTATTCATGTTTAATAACAGCTGTAACAAAGTTACAGCTGTAGGGCTCGTGTACAGTTTGACTGAAAGAAAAGGCATCTGAACTCAAATCGACTGTCTCAATAAGTGGTTGTTGCGAAATTTCGTATGGATGAGGCGATTTGTCTTCCAAAATTTCTTGTTCACTTTGCAAACATATTCTGTTCCAATTACTAACAAAGACTTGGAAAGTTATTTGCATTCTCTAAAATCACAAGTAACTTAATTATGTGTAAAGAGTGTTGTGCTTGTTCTGTTTCATTAATTATTGGGTCATTACTCTGTGACGTGTTTGTGATCTGGTAGCACGACGGAATACTTAGTTGCTAGAAATGTAGCAACGGAATTACCAAAAAAATTTCTACTGTAGCCGTGCGGAGTGAATTTTTGGTTAAATATCTGCGAAAACTAGAAGTAACACTGAAATATTTCACACGGCGTGTACTGTTGTCTATCTGCCTAGCAAAGATCCTCACATTTAATATTTCTGCAAAAAGAAATTCACATAAAACCAAACACAAAAGTCACAATGAAATTACAATAGCTTAAAGAGAAATAACAAATTTTAGTCCAAATACGCATAATGTTGATTTGCTTTCGAGAACCTGTATTGCAACTACGTAACGACACAAAAACCAGGGGACTATTCTACGCGAAAAGGTTCGACAAGTGTAAGCTTTCTATAAACATTTATCTATAAATGAAAATACTGAATATTCGTTTGTCAAAAGCTTTCTCCTGCAACGTGTGCTTTAGGTATGGTTGAGCAATACTGACAGTTGGCTGGCGCTGTGTTAAACATTTGAACTGTCTCGTGAAATAAAACTCTGAACTCAGTGAAATACTTGATTTGAATTAATAAAAACTAATCTAAGTAAATGCCAAAAGAAATTAAGTGTGTACTCAGTGAAAACTATTTAACTAAAGCTCAATACTGAAGTATTTTATGAAAGTCGCGTGACATTAAGTGCAATTTATGACTTGAGATGTCCAAAAAAATAAAACAATGCGCTAGTCAGAAAAAATAACTGATTGAAATTACCTACGCTCTTCACTGCAAATGAATCTGCTTCTTCAGCACCACACCTGATAATTCCGACTACGAACTGTTTCCTCATAAGAAAGCGAAGTGAGATCTGCCGTGAAGTAAAAAAGTATTTTACCTCATGCTCAGCATGTTGTTTTGTTTCTGCCTTACTGATGTTCTCGAAAGCTAATAAAAATCAGCAGATGCAGCAACTAAAGAAAAAATACAACAAAATTTGTTTTCTTTTGTTTTGGTTGGCAGAAACAATCTGAGACTTCATGTGGCGTAAAGTGCAATGCTCACACGACAAAATATTCAAAACTTTACTAAGAGTGATGGAGGAAGGTTTAACTTTAAAGAAAGTCGTTCTTCAAAAGTTAAACTCTAATTATTGTCAAGAAGACTGTACAACATAACAAGATCCTAAAAATTAGGAAATTGCACCAATACAAAAATTACAGACATTCCAACCAGTTGCGTTATTTGTGACAAAGTATTAAATTAACACTAATCATGAACGTTGTTATTTATCTGATGGCCAAAGATTTCCTTCAGTTCATAGTTCTGACAAACAAACACTTTGTTCTTACGCATGCATAGATTATCTTGACAAATTCCTCCAAAAAAATTTCTCTATCAACAGAATCAATTACATATGTTTACAAACAAGTTTTCATCTCCATAGTAAACATTCCAGAAAATTTCTCTGAAATTGACTCAGAGCACTATGGGACATAAATTCTGAGGTCATCAGTCCCCTAGAACTTAGAACTACTTAAACCTAACTAAGGACATCACACATATCCATGCCCGAAGCAGGATTCGAACCTGCGACCGTAGCGGTCGCGCGGTTCCAGACTGTAGCACCTAGAACCGCTCGGCCACCCCGGCAGGCTCTCTGAAATTCATAAATATCAAATCTCCTACTCTAAAAACTGAACTGCTCATTACTACACTTTATATAATAATGTCCCGGCGCTGCACAAATGACTGGCAGGGAAGTGAATCACATCGTCATGGATCTTATTCGCCAGTCCTGCAGGGCGCTCATGCAGTTTTGTCCCAGTACAGTAAAAGTGAATTATTTACAATGGCAACAAACATATTAAAACCTTGCACATTAGTCACTAGGCCTATAGTATCGTACACTGTGAAGGGTACGCCACACTTTTAGAAAGTGTAGTATTTAGTAACTTCCTGCTGGGCGGCGTACGATTAATGAATGTTTTGAGTTTGTAGAGGCTGACATTTAATTAATGAACATTAAAAGTCAAGATAATTTTCCCTCAGTCCTTGTTTCTTCGCGTAAGTCATTTGATGTAAAAAAGCTCAATCATTTTTATTTTAACTACTGTGCTAAGTGAGTACACATTAACCCCAAACTGGAGTTGGTACAGCTTATCATTCTCAACGGAGAGAGTTCTTCACACGTAAAAGTAACTTCGGGTGTACTACTAAAACCATTAGTTTTCACAGTGTGTACTGGTGTGGAACACTTAAGTAAGAAAGTAACTTTTGCATGATGTGTCACTGCAAAGTAACAGAGCTCGATCAAACTTGGAAAACGCGTACAAAGAACTGCCACAGTGTAGAACAGATGGTAACTGAAATAAATATTCAACGAGACGATCAGAAATGATGCTTTTATTAGAATACAATAATGACACTTAAGTTATCGCAATTCACGATTGTCTCCGGCACGTAAGAAACCGAGGGACATAGTCGTTAATAGGGTGTGTGATCACCACGGACCCCCAATGCATGCTCTACATGTCCCCATGCCGGACATATGATTGGCATGTAGTTCTTGTCGTAGGGTGCTTCATTCCTCCACCAGTGCCGTTCGACAACACTGGACGTACCCTCATATCACGAGAGGTGAGAACATGTAATGCACGTAGGAACGTACTCGAACGTGATCGTTTTGTAGGTCCAGGTATTCTACTGTGAGAGGCATAATATTACACGGGCGTACCGACTTCCAAATCTTTTTGCACGGTACACTCAGCGGTCTATGTTATTGTGAGACTGTACTCCTTCGCCATGTGGGTATTTTAAGGGGTGCATTCAGCTCTAACGTCGTTTTTATGGATAACAGCGCACTATCGCATCGGACAGCGCATTTGGCGGAGCCCTTGGAACGAGATGATATTCGACGAATTGACTTACCCTGCCCGTTCCACTGACTGAAACCCCATCAAGCGCATGTGGGATGCGTTGGTGAGACGTATCGTACCACATCCGCATTCACAAGCGACCATCAGCAGTTGTCATCTGTGCTGATGAACGTATGGAACGGCCTACCACAAGAACCCATTACCAGCCATATGAGCAGCATTGGAGCACGTTGCAGAATGTGCATTTACATTCGTGGTGATCACGTACCTTGTTAAGAACCATGTCCCGCCTTTGTAATGTGCAGCGGTCCTTCGCGAATCGGGGTGACTTCAGTCTAGTTATTGTCTTCGACTGAAAATGTCATTTGTGTTCATCTCAGTGTTTCTTTCAGTTACCATCCGTACTGTTCTATACTGTAGCAGTTGTTTCTGTGTATAGTCCAAATTTGATCGAGCTATGTTACTTGGCAGAGACACAGCATGCGAAAGTTAGTTTCTTCCGTACGTTTTTCTCAACAGTTTCACGGATAATGCTGTTGTATACAGAGAAGTCGAATGCTAGAAAAGTGTAGCGAAATTGCAGTTAGAAGCGCAGAGGATAGACACTTGCTGTATGAAACAGCAGTTGATCGTCAAAATAAACAAATGTAACAAAGACCTACTACTGTGTACTTACACAGTTGCAGATTGTAATGGTTCTTTATTTACGTGATCATTACGGCACTCCAACCCCAGTTCTCTATACCAGTAATATCGTACTACTTTTCTGCGTAGTAACAGACATATTTTTGTGACAATATTCACATTTGGTTTTATTAATGTATAGCTACTTCGATGTATCAATATAGTACAGTGATATGGTTCTTGTGTATATTCATTTCTGTCAGACTGTCATAATCTTTGACTTACTTGTAACCGTTTTGGCGCGAATGCGCACAGAACAGTCTTTGTTTCACTTTACAGAAGTTGTTATTTCGCTTTGTAAAAGAACAGTCAAGTCTTGTGCTTGGTTAAAGTGGAAATTAAATATATGTTTTCTTGATGATGTGACAATTAAGAAGAAGTATATGTGAATTTACAAGAGGTTTAATAAAAATGTGGATCGTGAACACCAAGTCAAAAATTATTTCTGCCATACCATTGTTCTGATCTGGGATTGTTTGATCATTAAGAATTTCCTGAAAAACGCGTTTGTTAGGTCTTCAAATATTGCTAAAATACAGATATGGACTTTCTAGCAGTCAAAGTGGAAACACCCTAGAATCAACAAGATGAGCCATAACCACTTCGACGAAATCTACGTGGGAATCCATTCAAGATAAGTGCCAAAATTAATGACTTTTTTACAGTGAATTCATTATTTCCATTCTGACGATACCATCCACAGTCAATAACTTTGTTGGCCCGCATCTCGTGGTCGTGCGGTAGCGTTCTCGCTTCCCACGCCCGGGTTCCCGGGTTCGATTCCCGGCGGGGTCAGGGATTTTCTCTGCCTCGTGATGGCTGGGTGTTGTGTGCTGTCCTTAGGTTAGTTAGGTTTAAGTAGTTCTAAGTTCTAGGGGACTTATGACCACAGACAGCAGTTGAGTCCCATAGTGCTCAGAGCCATTTGAACCATTTGAATAACTTTGTTGTTGCCCGAGAAAGCGAACATATGCTGCGTGAGCAGGAAGTTGCCAGACTAAGACTCACTGGAAGAATTATCAGAGAATGTAGTTCATCGACAATGGAGATATCTTACAAAAGCCTTGTTCGACTATTACTACAATACTGTTCGTCGGTCTGGAATTCGTACGAAATACGGTTGCCGGCCGGAGTGGCCGTGCGGTTCTAGGCGCTACAGTCTGGAACCGAGCGACCGCAGGTTCGAATCCTGCCTCGGGGATGGATGTGTGTGATGTCCTTAGGTTAGTTATGTTTAATTAGTTCTAAGTTCTAGGGGACTGATGACCTCATAAGTTAAGCCGCATAGTGCTCAGAGCCATTTGAACCATTTGAAATACGGTTGATAGAGAAAGTAAAGAAGATCCAAAGAAGAGCAGAGCATTAATCTGATTCCTAACCTACTTTGCAAGTGGTGATATTGTTAAAAGATCTACCACTGGAAGCAGTTACGTCCATGAAATTTGTATGAGTATGCGACTAAGGAAGTTGCCAGACTAAGACTCACTGGAAGAATTATCAGAGAATGTAGTTCATCGACAATGGAGATATCTTACAAAAGCCTTGTTCGACTATTACTACAATACTGTTCGTCGGTCTGGAATTCGTACGAAATACGGTTGCCGGCCGGAGTGGCCGTGCGGTTCTAGGCGCTACAGTCTGGAACCGAGCGACCGCAGGTTCGAATCCTGCCTCGGGGATGGATGTGTGTGATGTCCTTAGGTTAGTTATGTTTAATTAGTTCTAAGTTCTAGGGGACTGATGACCTCATAAGTTAAGCCGCATAGTGCTCAGAGCCATTTGAACCATTTGAAATACGGTTGATAGAGAAAGTAAAGAAGATCCAAAGAAGAGCAGAGCATTTTGCAACAGGTTCGTTCAGTACGCTCGGAGATGCTCAGCCAACTCCAGCAGAAGGGACTGCAAGAGAGGTGTTCTGCATCAGGGTGTGGTTTACTGTTAAAGTTGTGAGAGTGTATGTTCCCAGAAAAGGCAACCAGTGTATTGCTCCCTTCTCCGTATATCTCACGGAAAGAATCTGGAAAGATTCGGGCCCACGCAGAGCCTTAACAGCAACCATTCTTTCAGCGAACCATTAGCAACAGGAGGAGGAAAAGTGGGAAAGTTACAGTGGTACACAGAATACACTCTACCGTACAAGTTAAGGTGACTTGCAGAGTATAGAAAAGCACTTAGTCTTCAGGCCACAAGTGGCCCAAAGGGACCATCCGACCGCCGTGGCATCCTAAGCTGAGGATGCAGATAGGAGGGGCGTGTGGTCAGTACAAGGTCTCCCGGTCGTTATGATGGTTTTCTGTGTTCAGAACCGCTGCTATTCGGTCGAGTAGCTCCTCAATTGGCATCAAGAGGCTGAGTGCACCCAGAAAAATGGCAACAGCGCATGGCGACAAGGATGGTCACCCATCCAAGTGCAGGCCACTCCCGACAGCGCTTAACCTCGGTGATCTGACGGATATGCGGAGTATAGAAGCGAATGTAGAAATAAAAATGGAAGTGACCAGACCGAAGTTAATTCCCCTTCCATTGATTTGTGTTGTAGTAAAATTTGAAGAGGAATCGATAAAAATTACACCGCCTGAAAAAAAAAATAGTGGAGCACCGAAGATAGAGAAATCGAAATGAAACTTCACGGGTTGAGAGAGTATGTGCTGTTATTTCAGTGATCAAATAATCGAGTAAAATTTACGAAGAACTTGTCAGTATGGGCCTACTTATCAGAATGACCCGTGTAGCTTGCATGCATGTGTTGAGTAGGTTTGTTAGGGATGTAAGGAAACTATAGTACCCTCTCCTGCGGCAAGCTGGTCCCCAGATGTTATAACTGGCCTTTAATATCATGGATTCTGGCACTGGCACCGAGTTGACTTCCAAGCTGGTCCCATTCATAGCCTACAGGGGACAGATCTGGGGAGCTTTCTGGCCAGGGGAGTACCTCAACATTACACGGGCTGTTTGTCCATAGAGACACGTTCCATGTGCCGAGGATCAGATGTGCTGAGGATGGCCGGCCGAAGTGGCCGTGCGGTTAAAGGCGCTGCAGTCTGGAACCGCAAGACCGCTACGGTCGCGGGTTCGAATCCTGCCTCGGGCATGGATGTTTGTGATGTCCTTAGGTTAGTTAGGTTTAACTACACTCCTGGAAATTGAAATAAGAACACCGTGAATTCATTGTCCCAGGAAGGGGAAACTTTATTGACACATTCCTGGGGTCAGATACATCACATGATCACACTGATAGAACCACAGGCACATAGACACAGGCAACAGAGCATGCACAATGTCGGCACTAGTACAGTGTATATCCACCTTTCGCAGCAATGCAGGCTGCTATTCTCCCATGGAGACGATCGTAGAGATGCTGGATGTAGTCCTGTGGAACGGCTTGCCATGCCATTTCCACCTGGCGCCTCAGTTGGACCAGCGTTCGTGCTGGACGTGCAGACCGCGTGAGACGACGCTTCATCCAGTCCCAAACATGCTCAATGGGGGACAGATCCGGAGATCTTGCTGGCCAGGGTAGTTGACTTACACCTTCTAGAGCACGTTGGGTGGCCCGGGATACATGCGGACGTGCATTGTCCTGTTGGAACAGCAAGTTCCCTTGCCGGTCTAGGAATGGTAGAACGATGGGTTCGATGACAGTTTGGATGTACCGTGCACTATTCAGTGTCCCCTCGACGATCACCAGTGGTGTACGGCCAGTGTAGGAGATCGCTCCCCACACCATGATGCCGGGTGTTGGCCCTGTGTGCCTCGGTCGTATGCAGTCCTGATTGTGGCGCTCACCTGCACGGCGCCAAACACGCATACGACCATCATTGGCACCAAAGCAGAAGCGACTCTCATCGCTGAAGACGACACGTCTCCATTCGTCCCTCCATTCACGCCTGTCGCGACACCACTGGAGGCGGGCTGCACGATGTTGGGGCGTGAGCGGAAGACGGCCTAACGGTGTGCGGGACCGTAGCCCAGCTTCATGGAGACGGTTGCGAATGGTCCTCGCCGATACCCCAGGAGCAACAGTGTCCCTAATTTGCTGGGAAGTGGCGGTGCGGTCCCCTACGGCACTGCGTAGGATCCTACGGTCTTGGCGTGCATCCGTGCGTCGCTGCGGTCCGGTCCCAGGTCGACGGGCACGTGCACCTTCCGCCGACCACTGGCGACAACATCGATGTACTGTGGAGACCACACGCCCCACGTGTTGAGCAATTCGGCGGTACGTCCACCCGGTCTCCCGCATGCCCACTATACGCCCTCGCTCAAAGTCCGTCAACTGCACATACGGTTCACGTCCACGCTGTCGCGGCATGCTACCAGTGTTAAAGACTGCGATGGAGCTCCGTATGCCACGGCAAACTGGCTGACACTGACGGCGGCGGTGCACAAATGCTGCGCAGCTGGCGCCATTCGACGGCCAACACCGCGGTTCCTGGTGTGTTCGCTGTGCCGTGCGTGTGATCATTGCTTGTACAGCCCTCTCGCAGTGTCCGGAGCAAGTATGGTGGGTCTGACACACCGGTGTCAATGTGTTCTTTTTTCCATTTCCAGGAGTGTAGTTCTAAGTTCTAGGGGACTAATGACCTCAGCAGTTGAGTCCCATAGTGCTCAGAGCCATTTTTTTGTGCTGAGGATGCTTGATAACTGGGACTTACGGTTGTGTTGTTAAAATGCCCTTAATCACTATCAGCTGTGACCTGAAGCAGTACGCCATGGGTCCACACTGTGACGCTACGTCTCTGCAAAGTATTGGAAGTATGCGACGTTTCCCCAGATCGCTGCCGTACTCGCAGTAGTGCAGAAATGCGGTTCATCGCTGTACACAGTGTGACGCCATTCATTAGCAGTCCATCCGTCCCATCCAGGACACCACTCCAAACGCAGCCGTTTGTGTTGTGGTGCTGAAGGCAGCTTAAGCATGTGACGGTAATTCCTTATTCCGTCTGCTGCTAGTCTGCAACCAATGCTGCAGGATGACACAGAGTGTTGCGAAGTACATTACTTGATCTTGGATGGCACGCTAAGATGTGAAGGGACTGCGATGTGCTTGGTGCGCAACACGGCGATTTTCACTTGCAGTGGTGGGCCTGGTGGACCGAAACTTTGATGACGAGTATTGCTGACCTCACGTTCACATCCAGCCAAACTCTGGGAGACTGTCACGTACGAACGCCACATATATGTGGATATTGCGCATTTCGGTCAGCTGGGTAAATGGAGAGCCATGAGGCCCCTGTCAAACTCTGCCAGATTGTGATAACGATGTCTCAGACGAGTACGCGGCTTCTCCGTAGCCCTGACATTGTTCGCGTCCCTCATATACCCTACCATGCCCGGCAGCATGGCTAAACTGAACAACACCTACGAGGTGTGGCTAGAAAAAAACCGGACTAGTACTGGTGAAACAATAAAACGAATGCAATAAGGCTGAAAGTCGCGTGGCCTGTCACGTGACTCTCGCTCCGCCTACTGCTCGAGTTTCATCTGCCTCCTGCACTCAGTCTGCCCGTGGCGTCTGTTTTAAGTAGTTGACGTTTTGTCTGTGCGTCGGAAAATGTTGAGTGTACAGAAAGAACAGCGTGTTAACATCAAATTTTGTTTCAAACTAGGAAAATCTGCAAGTGAAACGTTTGTAATGTTACAACAAGTGTACGGCGATGATTGTTTATCGCGAACACAAGTGTTTGAGTGGTTTAAACGATTTAAAGATGGCCGCGAAGACACCAGTGATGACACTCGCACTGGCAGACCATTGTCAGCAAAAACTGATGCAAACATTGAAAAAATCGGTAAACTTGTTCGACAAGATCGCCGTTTAACAATCAGAGCAGTGTCTGAGTTAACAGGAGTTGACAAGGAAAGTGTTAGGCAGATTCTTCATGAAAGTTTCAACATGAACAAAGTGTGTTGAAAAATGGTTCCAAAGTGTCTCACAATTGAACAGAAGGAACGCCGAAGAATGATTTGTTCTGACATCCTGGAAAACATTGAAAGTGATTCCACCTTCTTACAAAATGTTATTACTTGCGATGAATCGTGGTTTTTTACTTACGATCCCGAAACTAAACGCCAATCGATGCATTGGAAAACTCCTGGTTCTCCACGACAAAAAAAAGCACGAATGTCAAAATCGAAATTCAAGGCAATGATGATTTTTTTTTTCTTTTTTTTGACATCAAAGGGATTGTGCACATTGATTGGGTACCAGAGGGACAAACAGTGAATCAGCATTACTACATTAGCGTCCTGGCTACCCTACGTGAGCGAGTACGGAGAAAACGGAACGATTTGTGGAGAAAAAAGTCATGGCTCCTTCACCAAGACAATGCCCCAGCTCACAGTGCGTTGTCAGTGAAGACGTTTTTGGCAAAACACAACATTCCCATCTTAGATCATCCACCCTACTCACCTGATTTGGCCCCCTGTGACTTTTTTCTTTTCCCTAAAGTCAAGTCAGCTTTGAAAGGAACTAGATTTGAGACTGTTGAAGCAGTAAAAGAAAAAGCGACGGAAGTAATGGATGGACTTACCGAAAATTATCTGCAGCATTGCTATGAACAGTGGAAAATTCGTATGGAGCGGTGTAGAGACCGAGGAGGAGAGTACATTGAAGGAGATAACATGAAATTGTAAATAATTGTAAATAAATGTTTTTTCCAGCATCAGTCCGGTTTTTTTCTAGCCGCACCTCGTATGTCCTCTGGTAACCGTTCTACCTCTCACAGAGAACTGCAGCTCTGGTCATTTACGTACCTGCCGATGGTGTGTAGCTGTACGAATTGTATTTTCCTACATCCGTGCATGTCTTCTGGATTCTTCACTTTTTTATCAGACTGTGTATATTCAGTGTGGCAAATTTTAGCGGATGATAAGAGAAATTGGTCTGTAACACAAAATAAGGCACCCAAACGCTGTATTACGACATGCTATTTTGACGGATATCTCGCTGTCTTCACCATCCTCGAGTCCCGATACCACGTTGCAATAGCAACAGTGATGTGAGCAGCGTGAAGTCGTAGAGTCGATTTCACCGATGTACGAATCCAGCCAAATTCAGCAGTGGTTTTGTTTTGTGAGGTCACTACCGATTCTTCCCACCTCCGTAAAGTAAAAGGAGCTGATGTTTTATCTATGTTAACATGTTAGTTTTTGCAAGAGGTAGGAAATATTGGCAGTATAACGAGGATTTCAGTTTGTTGTCTTAACCATATATTTTCATTTCAGTTTTCCGTGGTTTCCTCGAGCCATTACATCCGAGTGCCGGAATGGCTTCTCGCAGTAAGCTATAGGTATCATCGTGCGATTTCTCTTTCTATAATGTTTGTTATTTGAAAGTATAGAGACATATTATACGGTCCAATCATATTAATGTGATCGACGTCAACGTCTAGTAAATATTCACAGTGATAGGTGGTAGCACTAGCAGTGGAGGAGATATAAGGCGTCTTCGGGGGGATTTCCGAAATACACTCATGCTCATAAATTAAGGATAATGCTGATACATGGTGAAACAACGCTCTCGTGGGCGGTTTCCGGGTTTGCGGTGCAATTGCCCTGCGGTCGTTGCACGGTGGAACTGGAAGCAGTCCACACACGCAGAAGTGTGTTTATGCCTGTCAGAGTACGGTGCAGCGAGTAAGTGTGCAGATGTTTTCAGATGTGCTATTGGTGACTGTGTGTTGAAAATGGCTCAAAGAACACATACTGATGACGTTAGGAGGGGTAGAATTCTAGGGCGACTGGAGCCTGATCAAACACAGCAGGTCGTAGCACGGGCCTTCCGTGTGCCACAAAGTGTGATCTCAAGATTTTGGCAACGATTCCAGCAGACAGGAAACGTGTCCAGGCGCTACGGCACGGGCTTCCACAGTGTACAACGCCACAAGAAGACCGATATCTCACCATCATTGCCCGCTGACGGCCACGCAGTACAGCAGGTAGCCTTGCTCAGGATCTTACCGCAGTCACTGGAACAGTTGTCTCCAGACAGACAGTCTACAGACGACTGAACAGACATGGTTTATTCGTCCGGAGAACTCCAAGGTGCATTCCTCTGAGCCCTGGTCACAGGAGAGCCCGTAAAGCCTGGTGTCAAGAACACAGTACATGGTTATTTCAACAGTGGTTCCAGGTTATGTTCACGGACAAGTCCAGGTATAGTCTGAACAGTGATCTCGCCGGGTTTTCATTTGGCGTGAACCAGCAACCCTTGAAAGGGACCTGTATGGAGGTCGTGGTTTGATGGTGTGGAGTATGATTATGATTGGTGCACGTACACCCCTGCATGTTTTTGACAGAGGAACGGTAACAGGTCAGGTGTATCAAAATGTGCTTTTGCACCGGTATATCCGTCTTTTCAGGGGTGCAGTGGGTCCCACCTTCCTCCTTATGGATGATAACACATGGCCCCACCGAGCTGCCATCGTGGAGGAGTACCTTGAAACAGAAGATACCTGGCGAATTGAGTGGCCTGCCTGTTCTCCCGACCTAAATCCCATCGAGCACGTCTGGGATGCTCTCGGTCGACGCATCGCTGCACGTCTTCAAACCCCTACGACGCTTCAGGAGCTCCGACAGGCGTTGGTGCAAGAATGGGAGGCTATACCCTAGCAGCTGCTCGACCACCTGATCCAGAGTGTGCCAACCCGTTGTGCGGCCTATGTATGTGTGCATATCCCATATTGATGTCGAGGTACATGAGCAGCAAACAATGGCCTTTTGTAGCACATGTGTTTAGGGACGGTTTTCTCGACTTGTCGCCAATACCGTGGACTTACAGATGTGTGTCGTGTGTGTTCCCTATGTGCCTATACTATTAGCACCAGTTTTGTGTAGTGCCACGTTGTAGGGAACCACAATGTGCAATTATCCTTGATTTATGAGCATGAGTGAACGATTTATCTGAAGTCCAAATCGACATGAGTACTGGCTTTCGGGCCAAGGGGGGAAGCATTTTGGGCGCAGCTAATTTGTAACTTGTTAGCGTGCCGCCATGGTTAAGGCATGATAATAAGGAGCCATCCAAGAGTGGCGCCGAGGCAACTGTACTAAACCACGGGACATAGATAAGTGATGAATGTTGGCTGCGGAGATGTGTGCAGGCGACCTGTTGAGCAATTAACCTTCCAGTACCCAAAGGACTATTAACAGTGTGTCCTCCACGACCGTTCAGCGAACGTTGTGCAAATGGGTTTCCGCAGCACGTGCCTGGTCCATGCACCATGCTGACTATTATCATTGGCGGCGAAAGATGGAGTTTGCACGCCAGTACGCCAATTGGACGTCCACTGAGTGGCTACTGGTGGCCTTTTCAGGTGAACCACGTTTTACACATAATTGGACAGATGGCCGTTGGCGTGTAAGGCATTAAACGTCTGCCGCCAAACACTCTGCATGCGTAATGGTCTTCGAAATGTTTTTGTGGCAACCCCTGGGTAGTCTCGTCGTTCAGCATGGCACAATGGATCAACACAAGCATGCACCTATTCTTGGGGACCATGTTCACCCCTACATGCGGTTTATATTTCCTCGGTACGATGGCAACTACCAGTAGGACAATGCAATGTGTCACTGCTCGCAGTGTACGTGCGTTGTTTAAAGAGCACCAGGATGAATTTTAACGTACCGTCCTGGCCACGAAACTCCCCGGATTTAATCCCAATCGAGAATCTGTGGAACCGTGGATCCTCAACCGAGGAACCTAGCGCAGCCAGCCGTGACACTGGAGTCGGCTTGGCTCGATACCTTCCAGAACTTCGTTGAACCTCTTTCTGCACATCGCACAGCGGCCCGCGTGCAGAAGTTGGTTCTTCAGGCTTAGACAGGTGGTCACATTAATGTGACTGGACAGTGTGTCATTATTTGTATTGCTATCGTTACTCATGGTACTTAATGAATAATTCTACCTAGAATCTTTAAGATTTTTTAAACAATATTAATCACGATGTTTGGGCTCTTTTCATCTTCGTACTCCACGATTTGGAAGAAAAGCAGTACGAAAACGAGACATATTGTGTCTACAATTGCTGCTAATAACAGAAAAATCTATGCTACCAAATTTAGATGGTACAGATGGCTCTAAGCACTATGGGACTTAACATCTGAGGTCATCAGTCCCCTAGACTTAGAACTACTTAAACCTAACTAACCTAAGGACATTACACACATCCATGCCCGTTGCAGGATTCGAACCTGCGACTGTACGCAAATTTAGAACAAGCAAAACAAAGCTCAGCGTAAAAATATAGTAAATTATAAACGGGTTAAAGTGTCAACCAGCAACATGACTCGATCGCTTCAACATGTAAAAGTGCCAATCGAGACGTGGCAGTAATGAGGTACGTTTTTATGGTGACATCCAGACAGCCATACAAAAGCAGGCGTCAGAAACTTCAAGGATTTATTCTTGATATCAAAACGTTACGAAAAGTTCATACGAACATGGGTCCCACAATCCTTCATTGGCGAGGTATGACTACTGGTTGTGCAGTTCATCTCAAAGTGCATTTTTACTCACTTTCGTGTGTGCAGTTGGTCATGGCACTCGTTTTGTTTAGTGTGATGGTCTTTTGTTCTGCTTAGAGTAACTTCCATCGCAACACCACACAATGATGTGTTCATTGTCTAAAGTGACGTACGTGTATGTGCACAACAATCACTGCCTACCAGACGAGAATGTGGAGCAGCACGTTAATTTCATGATGAACGTTACCCTGGGATACAATTACATTGTGCAAGAAGGTTTGTACGACTACATCAACGCTTGCGGAAGACAGACTCATTTGAGAACAGAGTGGCTGATGGTGGGGAACGGTGCGATGTGAGAATGGGACGCCTCAATCGGAAGACGATGTGGAAAATAGTGCATGGAAATATTCTGTACTCATATCGGCTTCAACGGGTACAAACATTAAATGAGGCAGACTTTCAGCCAACAATAACTTTCTATCAACACATCTTAGGGCGGTGTGCTGTGTTATTCACTAATGTGGCTGCCTTTTTACGTGATAAAATGTTCAGTTATAATAACAGTCACGTCTGGGCTTGTGATGTCCCTCACGAAGTGCGACAACACGGACAGCAACACAGGTTCAGCCTCAGCGTGTGGAGTGGTATCATTCATGAACGACTAATTGGCACCTACTTCTTTTCGCAGTGTAGTACTGAACAAACGTATCTGCAGTTTCTCAGACACGAGTTGCTTCATTTACTTGATGATACACCTCCAGACGCCATCCAAGGAATGTGGTTTATGCACGATGATGTTCCTCCTCACTTTGCATATTCCATTGTTAAAAACAATTACATTTGTTAAATGTTCCTACGATTCGTTCGCTTTACCATGAAGACTAAAGATAAAGCAACCAATAGTTGTAATCTGAAACGCTCTTCATATCACTTTTATTTCTATACGACCAGGGTGGCATAAGAATGTACTCCTGCTAACACCTCTTTTCGGTTGTCACATTTCTTTGCTGGTGAGGGTTATGCAATCATTTTCTTTATTTTATTACTTTTGTTCTCAATCACAAGATCAGAAAACAGCAAGAGGCGAAGCATGTAGTATGGAACTCTTCAGCCCCTCCCGAGATAAAGCAAATTTTAATGATGAGTAATGAGTGGCGTTTCTTTTTGTGTTATGATATTCCGGTATTCTGTCTGAACTTCAGTGGATTGTTCACAACAAATTTCCTTCGCAAGTGTATGTACTTTGATGCTGTAAATACCAATCTCAAACACTTGTGTGCAAGACGCTCCTTGGAGAATACCACATATTATTCGTAGGGTACTCTTTAGCACAATGACAACTTTCTATTGACTATGATATTATTGTATGAAAATATACGAAGCATATTAATTTAAACTCTACGAAAGTAGAGTGCCTCTGCCAGGCACTTAAATGTGATTTGCAGAAAATCCTTGTAGATGTAGAAAGTTGATGGATGGAGCTATTTAAGACGCTCTGAAACTTGTTTCTCCCAGTTAAATTTCTGGACAGCATGTACGCTCCAAAATTTGAAGTTTCTTTCTTATCTATTGACTCTCTGCTATACATTAAATAGTGACTTAGTAAATGATTTAAACAAACATTTCTTATTTCTAGTCTTGCTCCATGTCTATTAAACATGATTGTGGTGTTCGTGTCGTCTTCAAAATGAATTATATCTTCTTGATATACCGGGTGTTTGGAAATCAACTGAGGACTATAATTTAGGGTACCTGATACATGTTGCTCCATATGTTATCATTTAACACCTGAAGTTATTAGTTATCACTCATAATGTCATGTAGCAGATATGGGCCGATTACCATAATGGACTTCAGTCTCCACCACAATGTCGTATTTAAACAGTTTTCTACCCTGTCTACGCCTATTGTAGAACCACATGCAGAACAACAGTGGCAATTATGTCTGTTTGGGAAACCACGCCATTGTTATCACGTTCAGTCCGAAGACTGGTTTGATACAGTTCTCCACACTGTGTTATCAATCAGTCCTTTCTTTTAGTCAGGTTATTCCATAAATTTCTTTTCTCCCAAATCGGCTCAGTAATTAATAATTAGTAATTCTGTATATCAATTTAATTTTTAATATTCTTCAAAATTAAGTTCCCTTTAATTATCATTTCATAACCAACTTCTGTGAGCAACATCTGCTTTAATTCGACTGAATTCCACTACCCTTTTTTAATTTTGTTGTTGTTCATGTTATAACCTCATTCTAAGACATTATCCGTTTCATACAACTGGTTTTCCAACTGCTTAATCGTCTCTGACAGAATAACGATGTCACTGGGAAACCTCGAAATTGTTATTTCTTCGTAATTAAATTAATTCCCTTTTAAAAGTTCTCCTTCGTTCCTCTACTACTTGCTCAACTTGCAGACTGAATAACATCGGGTAGAGGCTACAAGAATGTCTTAACTCCATTCTCAACTACTGTTTCCCTTTCATGTCCCCCGACTCTTGCGCCGGCAGGTTTGGTTTTCTGTAGAAGTTGTAGATAACGTTTTCCTCTCTATATTTTATGCCTCGTACCTCCACAATTTCAATGATTCCTTCAGCAGTCAAATGTAAGATTTAAAAAAAATTAAAACCTTTTTATAAAGCTATTTGAAAATTAAAAAAATTTTATTGTCTGAATCGCATTTAACATTAAAAGTATTTTTACAAAGTGACGACCAATATCAGAAGTTTAACTACCATCTTCAGATCTGGAAACAGAAAAACTGAAAGAAAAATTGCCTGAAGTAACAAAGTTACAGAAGGATTGATTTTGGCCTACTTTTAAAGTTTTTATCAGGAATTAATGAACAACATATAGTATTATAAATGTGTGTACAACACCGTTGAATCATTCTTTCTTTAAATCTTCCGGTAAAATCTGTTATGTACAGCCTAAAATGAACGTAAGGGCAAATATATTATGCGCTGGCAACAAATACGAATAAGAAATATTTATATAGAACAAGGATTAATTCGTTGAAAGTACCATGTCATTTGTGACATCAATTGAAACAAAAAGTCTGTACAGTGTAGTAAAAAAAAAATTATGCGCTGAAACGTCCATACAACTGTTTGTGGTACAGTCCGTAACAGTAAGCAGAGATTTGCCTATGAAAAAGACGAAGCAAGTAACGAATGTTTGCTTTTAGGCAACGGGGCATCAAAGTAGTATGATTATTCAAAACAGTAAAATATTCTTATTGAAACATACTATGTACACTGTACTTGAAATCAAAACTAAAACGTAAAATAGATGTACAGCATCGCCATACTGGGTAACTTGTCCAGACAGCAAATATATTCACTGTTCAGCCAGAACATTATGACCAAACCTACTATCAGTATAAAGCAGTCCAGCCGATAACAGCAGCATTTGGTGAGGACTGCTAGTCCGAGACAAGCACGATGCATGTAATATCAGTCCGTGTTTAGAATGCAGAAGGCGCGCGATCTGAGTTTGACCGAGGGCAGATTGTGATGAGCTGGAGGCTCGCCACGAACAGACCCGAAACTGCACTACTTGTTGGGTGTTCGAGGAATGCTGTGGTGAGTGTCTTCAATATATGGCGAAATCAAGGTGAAATCATGTCCAGAAGTCGTGGGATTGAGCGGCCGCTTCCGATCATTGATGTAGGGCGTCGTAGGCTGGGCAGCGAACTGTGGCGGAGCTAACATCAGTCTTTAATGCTGGGCAGAGTACAAGTGTGTCTGAACAGACACTGCACCGAACACTCCCAACGATAGGCCTCCACAGCCTACGACCCATGCATGTGTCAATGTTAATACAATGACATTGGCACCTACGACTGAAATGAGCATGTGAGGTTCGGCATTGGACACTGGTGAAATGGCGGAGCGTTGCATGGTCTGATTAATCCTGACATCTTCTTCATCATGCCGATGGAGGGAGCGAATGCGTCGCCTTCCAGGGCGACCACTCCTTGATACCTGTACTGACAAGCCGGCGGCAGCTTCATTATGCTCTGGGGAACATTGACGTGGGCATCCATTGGTCCAGTGGAGCTCGTGCCATGGAGTATCGTACACTGTTTATAGACCATGTACGCCCCTTCACGATTACCATGTTTCCCGACGGCAGTGCCATTTTTCAACAAGATAATGGGCTACTTCAGAAGGCCAAGAGTGTGATGGAGTGGTTCGAGGAACACAGCGGCGAGTTCAAATAGACGTGCTGCCGCCACCCCCAGTTCACCAGATCTGAACCCGTCTGAACACATCTGGGATGTGATTGAACGTGGCCTCAGAGCTGATCGTTCACCTCTCCGGATTTTACGGGAATCAGGTGATTTGTCTGTGCAGAGGTGGTGCCAAGTCCCTCCGGCGGCATACCAACGTCTCATTGTTCTCATGCCACGAGGTGTCGCCACTGTTAATCGTGCCAAAGGTGGACATACCGGCTATGACGTAGGTGGTCACAATTTGCTGGCTGATCTGTATACAACACTTTCACACTGTGTAACTTGCCCAGACAGCAAATATATATCTACACTGTGTGACACATGACCCCCCACGTGCACATAGTTACAGAAGTACTGACCGTTGTGTTTCATGAAAATTGCAAGTTAACAGGTAGAGAAATTGGCGGTAGTTGGCGTTTTGGTATATAAGCGATAAGTGTGAGAAAAGATTTTTCTTCTCCTTTTTTTGACGGAAAGTAATTAAATAAAAATTATGCTAATGCATACTGCAAAGGATAGAATACATGAAACTACATTACAAAGTTTGCGACACCGTAAATATAGTGTGACTAAAATAGACGATACAGACAAGTGCTGTAATTTATTACGTGACATAATTTATCGTGATTCATTAGCAAAAGTATATAAATTAATAAATTTATTCGCCAGTAAATAACATGGAATGTTTTTTATTGCAGTCTTTGATCACAATATCAATTCTTTAGACGATGACCGGCTTCAGTCCGTAATGACCATCCTCAGATCTACAATTTACAAACATATGCACATAGTGAGCAGTGTGTCTTTCAACATAATATAGCAATACGGATTGGAATATACGAGGGCAGTTCAATAAGTAATGCAACACATTTTTTTTCTGAAACAGGGGTTGTTTTATTCAGCATTGAAATACACCAGGTTATTCCCCAATCTTTTAGCTACACAACACTATTTTTCAATGTAATCTCCATTCAATGCTACGGCCTTACGCCACCTTGAAATGAGGGCCTGTATGCCTCCACGGCACCATTCCACTGGTCGATGTCGGAGCCAACGTCGTACTGCATCAATAACTTCTTCATCATCCGCGTAGTGCGTCCCACGGATTGCGTCCTTCATTGGGCCAAACATATGGAAATCCGACGGTGCGAGATCGGGGCTGTAGGGTGCATGAGGAAGAACAGTCCACTGAAGTTTTGTGAGCTCCTCTCGGGTGCGAAGACTTGTGTGAGGTCTTGTGTTGTCATGAAGAAGGAGAAGTTCGTTCTGATTTTTGTGCCTACGAACACGCTGAAGCCGTTTCTTCAATTTCTGAAGAGTAGCACAATACACTTCAGAGTTGATCGTTTGACCATGGGGAAGGACATCGAACAGAATAACCCCTTCAGCGTCCCAGAAGACTGTAACCATGACTTTACCGGCTGAGGGTATGGCTTTAAACTTTTTCTTGGTAGGGGCGTGGGTGTGGCGCCACTCCATTGATTGCCGTTTTGTTTCAGGTTCGAAGTGATGAACCCATGTTTCATCGCCTGTAACAATCTTTGACAAGAAATTGTCACCCTCAGCCACATGACGAGCGAGCAATTCCGCACAGATGGTTCTCCTTTGCTCTTTATGGTGTTCGGTTAGACAACGAGGGACCCAGCGGGAACAAACCTTTGAATATCCCAACTGGTGAACAATTGTGACAGCACTACCAACAGAGATGTCAAGTTGAGTACTGAGTTGTTTGATGGTGATCTGTCGATCATCTCGAACGAGTGTGTTCGCACGCTCCGCCATTGCAGGAGTCACTGCTGTGCACGGCCGGCCCGCACGCGGGAGATCAGACAGTCTTGCTTGACCTTGCGGCGATGATGACACACGCTTTGCCCAACGACTCACCGTGCTTTTGTCCACTGCCAGATCACCGTAGACATTCTGCAAGCGCCTATGATTATCTGAGATGCCCTGGTTTTCCGCCAAAAGAAACTCGATCACTGCCCGTTGTTTGCAACGCACATCCGTTACAGACGCCATTTTAACACTCCGTACAGCGCTGCCACCTGTCGGAAGTCAATGAAATTATACGAGACGAAGCGGGAATGTTTGAAAATATTCCACAAGAAATTTCCGGTTTTTTCAACCAAAATTGGCCGAGAAAAAAATGTGTTGCATTACTTATTGAACTGCCCTCGTACTACCATACAACCAGGGAAATGTACAGATAAAATACGGTAAAACATACCTTTTTTACACCATGTCATAAAGTCATAAGGCCATATTGGCATCATTAAAACACATAAAACACATAACCGATAACCAAATAATGCCTCGCATATTTATACCTAGCCTTACTTGATGATTTATATCGAGAACAGTAGGATTAGCCTTACCTCCATACATTAGTCGCTCTAAGCCTGTAATTGATTATGTCCTACCTATTCATGGAATGTATAGCCAGACTATAATTATATTTACATTATATAATTATATTATATAATTTTATTTATTGACTGTTAATATGTTGCTTAAACGTTTTCTGTGGGAGACATATCACGATGTATGTAAAGCCCTCTAGTGGTTAAATTCTTACGATCTGTGCGCGCCTACATAACATCCTACAGGCAATGTATTACGTATATTAATTGTTGACCATAAATTCACCATAAAAACGGTCGGACCCATTCTCTTCATATATTTTCTTTTAATAATTTTATATGGGTAACTACATTCGTTTTTCAATATTTCACAATTGGTTACTATGACAGTTATCAATTTTAAAGGTCTGCTACACGTATTGTACATAATGTGTTTTTATCGGATTATATTTTTTGCGTAAATGATGACTTCATGTAAGCCCACAGTTGCGACATCTAGGGAGGATGTAGGCAAACAGATTTCTGGTTGCTACTGTACTTCAGTAGCCAGTTGCAATAATCACTGAGTGGACGATGTGGCCTATTCTACACCTTATTTTATATCTATATGACGATGCTGTGCTGATTATATTTATATGTTTTGACGATGCCATTATGGCCTTATCACTTTAGCACATTGTGTAAAAAAGGTACGTTTCACCGTATTTTATTCGTACATTTCCCTGGTTGTGTGATAGTATATTGTGATACGTATTGCTATATTATGTTGAAAGACACACTGCTCACTCTGTGTATATATTTGTACATTGTAGATCTGAGGATGGTCATTACGGAATGAAACCTGTCATCGTCTAAAGAATTGATATTGTGATCAAAGACTGGAATAAAAAACATTTGACAGTATTGAATCACTGTTTGTATACGCGACTATGTCGCAGTTGGTGAATAACATGGAACAACTGATAAGGTATATTTGATATTAATGCATTTAATGAGGACGACGCGCCATCTCGTGGGCAGTAACAACAGGAAGAGACGTCGTTGAGTTTGCAGAGGCCGCTAGACGGAGGTCGATGGCATTACAGCCCACGACCTTCGGGATTCCACTGTCACCTTGTGTCTTTTGCGATGACTGCCGTCAGTTACAGTACCTCGTACCAGATACTAAAATAATGGTTCTGAGTAAATTCAGTTTGTTCATTTAATATACGATCGGGCGCACGCTTGTTACTGCTATATATTTCCATTTCCACCAACAAATTTAACCTTATCCCCTTTGGCGCATTGTCTAATATTTCATTGCACGTGTAATGTCTTGTACTGCATGCTTCATAGTATTAATGTGCATATATTAACGTGTTTACCAAAGGCTGTTTTATTTTGAGGGTACGTGTGTTCCCTCAACTGGACTTCGTATGAACTACCCGTCTAGACAACTTAATAATGGTCACAGTCGTTACAGTTTAATTTGTACACCCCGGAATTGCTACATTTATCCAGCTTCGGACTTATTCTGAGGCGTAAGCGTGTGTTCATCGCATTAGCATCTTAACTTTCGTTTTCCGGAAACACTGTTCAGTCTTATTAGAAACTGGACCGTTATAGGTCATGGTGTATATCTAGTCTTAGCTACATGGCAGCTTTTCTTGCTTGCTATGTTGTAGCTGGTATAAGAAACTAATTTCTTATTTCTTAATTTATTGAATATTTTGGTCACCTCAAAGGAGTGATATCCGTTGGCAAACGCAGTCTGTTTCAAAACACTATTTGTTTTATTAATTTCGTTTTGGTGTAAAGGCAAACGTAATGTCTGATTAATAATTGAGCAAAGAAAAAGAAACGCTTCTTTATACTGTGGTGGATGAAAAGAATGAGCAATTATGATTGCATCAGTACAAGTTGGCTTACTGAAAATGCGGAAAATTCCGAGTATTTCGAAAACAAGCCTGTTGTTTCGCCAAGTGATGGTCAGGTGGAGATACTTAGTAGCAGAATCTTGTTCTACCTCCCTGGTAAACTCAACTTTTGATTGCATACTGTTCGTAAGGGGAGTGAAATTATACACTCCTGGAAATTGAAATAAGAACACCGTGAATTCATTGTCCCAGGAAGGGGAAACTTTATTGACACATTCCTGGGGTCAGATACATCACATGATCACACTGACAGAACCACAGGCACATAGACACAGGCAACAGAGCATGCACAATGTCGGCACTAGTACAGTGTATATCCACCTTTCGCAGCAATGCAGGCTGCTATTCTCCCATGGAGACGATCGTAGAGATGCTGTATGTAGTCCTGTGGAACGGCTTGCCATGCCATTTCCACCTGGCGCCTCAGTTGGACCAGCGTTCGTGCTGGACGTGCAGACCGCGTGAGACGACGCTTCATCCAGTCCCAAACATGCTCAATGGGGGACAGATCCGGAGATCTTGCTGGCCAGGGTAGTTGACTTACACCTTCTAGAGCACGTTGGGTGGCACAGGATACATGCGGACGTGCATTGTCCTGTTGGAACAGCAAGTTCCCTTGCCGGTCTAGGAATGGTAGAACGATGGGTTCGATGACGGTTTGGATGTACCGTGCACTATTCAGTGTCCCCTCGACGATCACCAGTGGTGTACGGCCAGTGTAGGAGATCGCTCCCCACACCATGATGCCGGGTGTTGGCCCTGTGTGCCTCGGTCGTATGCAGTCCTGATTGTGGCGCTCACCTGCACGGCGCCAAACACGCATACGACCATCATTGGCACCAAGGCAGAAACGACTCTCATCGCTGAAGACGACACGTCTCCATTCGTCCCTCCATTCACGCCTGTCGCGACACCACTGGAGGCGGGCTGCACGATGTTGGGGCGTGAGCAGAAGACGGTGTGCGGGACCGTAGCCCAGCTTCATGGAGACGGTTGCGAATGGTCCTCGCCGATACCCCAGGAGCAACAGTGTCCCTAATTTGCTGGGAAGTGGCGGTGCGGTCCCCTACGGCACTGCGTAGGATCCTACGGTCTTGGCGTGCATCCGTGCGTCGCTGCGGTCCGGTCCCAGGTCGACGGGCACGTGCACCTTCCGCCGACCACTGGCGACAACATCGATGTACTGTGGAGACCTCACGCCCCACGTGTTGAGCAATTCGGCGGTACGTCCACCCGGCCTCCCGCATGCCCACTATACGCCCTCGCTCAAAGTCCGTCAACTGCACATACGGTTCACGTCCACGCTGTCGCGGCATGCTACCAGTGTTAAAGACTGCCATGGAGCTCCGTATGCCACGGCAAACTGGCTGACACTGACGGCGGCGGTGCACAAATGCTGCGCAGCTAGCGCCATTCAACGGCCAACACCGCGGTTCCTGGTGTGTCCGCTGTGCCGTGCGTGTGATCATTGCTTGTACAGCCCTCTCGCAGTGTCCGGAGCAAGTATGGTGGGTCTGACACACCGGTGTCAATGTGTTCTTTTTTCCATTTCCAGGAGTGTATTTGGTTTTTCTGTGGTCAGATCTGTAGACGGTAGTTAAGCTACCGGAACTGGTCATCACTTTCGTAAAAGAAATTTTAACGGTAATTGCGATTGCTACAATACGAGGTGCGGCTAGAAAAAAACCGGACTGATGCTGGAAAAAACATTTATTTACAATTATTTACAATTTCATGTTATCTCCTTCAATGTACTCTCCTCCTCGGTCTCTACACCGCTCCATACGAATTTTCCACTGTTCATAGCAATGCTGCAGATCATTTTCGGTAAGTCCATACATTACTGCCGTCGCTTTTTCTTTTACTGCTTCAACAGTCTCAAATCTAGTTCCTTTCAAAGCTGACTTGACTTTAGGGAAAAGAAAAAAGTCACAGGGGGCCAAATCAGGTGAGTAGGGTGGATGATCTAAGATGGGAATGTTGTGTTTTGCCAAAAACGTCTTCACTGACAACGCACTGTGAGCTGGGGCATTGTCTTGGTGAAGGAGCCATGACTTTTTTCTCCACAAATCGTTCCGTTTTCTCCGTACTCGCTCACGTAGGGTAGCCAGGACGCTAATGTAGTAATGCTGATTCACTGTTTGTCCCTCTGGTACCCAATCAATGTGCACAATCCCTTTGATGTCAAAAAAAAAAAAAAAAAAATCATCATTGCCTTGAATTTCGATTTTGACATTCGTGCTTTTTTTTGTCGTGGAGAACCAGGAGTTTTCCAATGCATCGATTGGCGTTTAGTTTCGGGATCGTAAGTAAAAAACCACGATTCATCGCAAGTAATAACATTTTGTAAGAAGGTGGGATCACTTTCAATGTTTTCCAGGATGTCAGAACAAATCATTCTTCGGCGTTCCTTCTGTTCAATTGTGAGACACTTTGGAACCATTTTTCAACACACTTTGTTCATGTTGAAACTTTCATGAAGAATCTGCCTAACACTTTCCTTGTCAACTCCTGTTAACTCAGACACTGCTCTGATTGTTAAACGGCGATCTTGTCGAACAAGTTTACCGATTTTTTCAATGTTTGCATCAGTTTTTGCTGACAATGGTCTGCCAGTGCGAGTGTCATCACTGGTGTCTTCGCGGCCATCTTTAAATCGTTTAAACCACTCAAACACTTGTGTTCGCGATAAACAATCATCGCCGTACACTTGTTGTAACATTACAAACGTTTCACTTGCAGATTTTCCTAGTCTGAAACAAAATTTGATGTTAACACGCTGTTCTTTCTGTACACTCAACATTTTCCGACGCACAGACAAAACGTCAACTACTTAAAAGACGCCACGGGCAGACTGAGTGCAGGAGGCAGATGAAACTCGAGCAGTAGGCGGAGCGAGAGTCACGTGACAGGCCACGCGACTTTCAGCCTTATTGCATTCGTTTTATTGTTTCACCAGTACTAGTCCGGTTTTTTTCTAGCCACACCTCGTATATAGGAAATTTCTGAAAATTTAAAAAAGATTTATAGAAAGTTTTCGTAATTCCTATAATTTTACGGTTGATTATTCGCTTACGATCACTATTCTGATAATACCTGATATATTCAGAGTGTATCTAATCAGCACTGTCAAAAGCTTTCTAGAAAGCTACGAATTTTGTATATGTAGTCTTGCTTATTTTTTTAACTTGTCTCCTAAGACTAGTAAGGTCTGTATAGCTTAGCGACCTAGTACATTTCTTCGGAAACCAGACTAATATTTCTCCAGGCACACTTCCAATAGTTTTTTCATTCTCCTGTAAATAGTTCATGCCAGTATTTTGCTATATGAATTACTAAACTAATAGTCCGATAATATTCACAATTGTCAGCACCGGCTGTCTTTTGAATTGGAATTATGACATTCCTCTCGTAGTCTGAAGGAATTAGTCCTTCTGATATATTTTGCGTACGAGGTGGGCTAGTTTCGTCATAGTTGGGTTTGCCATGGACTTCAATAGTTTTGAGGGCCTCTGTTAAATTCTTCTGGCAGTATCATTCCTCCCATCTGTATGGAAGTGTGTTGTCGTTGAGTGACTGTAGGAGGATACAAGACGACTCAGAAAAAATTTCTAGTTGGTGTGATGAATGGCAGCTAGCTGTAAATCGATAAAAAATGTAAGTTAATGCAGATGAGTAGTAACAACAAACACATAATGTGAGAGTACAGCATGAAACAGCCACATCGATTAAATTTCCAGGTGTAAGGCTGCAAAAGAATAGAAACGAAACGGGTGTGTAAGGATTGTGGTAGGGAAGGCGAATGGTCGATTTATTGGGAGTATTTTGAGAAAATGTGCACCATCTGTAAGAGAGACTGCAAACACGGCACTAGTGCTACACTTTGTTGAATATTGTTCGAGTGTTTGGATCCGCACCACATCGGATTAAAGGAAAACATCGAAGCAATTCAGAGGCAAGCCGCTAGATTTGTTACCGGTGGGTTCTAACAACACGCAAGTATTACGGAGATGCTTCGGGAACTCAAATGGGAATCTCTACACGGAACCCAACGTTTTTTTCGAGGAGCACTTTTGGGAAAATTTGGGGAATCGAGATTTGAGACCGACTGAGGAACGACTATACTGAAGCCAAAGTACAATTGGCGTGAGGACCATGAAGGTAAAAATAGAGAGATTAGGGCTCGTACGGAGGTATATAGACAGTCGTTTTCCCTTGCTCTATTTGCGAGTGGAACAGGAAAGGAACTGTCTAGTAGTGGTAAAGGGTACCCTCCTCCACGCACCCTACGGTGACTTGCGGAGTGTGTATGTAGATGTAGACATAGGTATTCTTGTACTCTTTGTTCTGTTTCTATAAAAAAAATTCAAGTTCATCACAATTGTGATGACCTTCTATATCTTCCTTCCACCTTTCAGACTTCCGTTCTTTTCACACTACAGGTTTGCCACCTATGCTGTTAATACTCATACAGCTGCTCATCTTTTCTCCAGTGGTTTCTTTAATTTTGCTATAGGCGGCATTCTTCTTTCCCCTATTACGCTTGCTTCTACGATCTTGCATTTGTCCTCCAGCTATTCGTTCTTAGACGTAATGTTATCTCCAGGTCTCTTCCACGTATACAACGAAGCCACTGACATGGAAAATAGTTTCATTGGACGACATACTGTTTACGTTCAGTTGCTGGCAGTACTCCTCTCAAGTCGAAATAAACTGTCCAGATTCCTTTTCTGCACGTAATAGTTTCCAAGGGCAAAATCTGAAATCTTTATAGAGAACTGTACGTACTGCTTATCATGTAAAGGTGCTTTGGCATTCGTCCCGACACACCGATATACGTGAGTTGCGTCTAAGTATTTTCCGAATCTTTCCGACGTTTCCCTCATACCGTAACGTCTATGGATGGCCACTTCTAAGTGTGCTTCTCACTGAACCTGTGTTCAAAAGCTAGGAGTGGTGCTCCCTGATTAATCATGGATCTACTCATATATTTGTATTCTCCCCATCACCGCTGATTATTTCTGGATCTGCTTTTTGTAATCCTTCTCCTCTTTCTACATTCCAGATCTCATAATCCAATGCAAGCAGTGCCCTCACCAGAACTATCAAATAGCCGGTCATCTTACTCGTGCTGAAAAATTGGAAAACAGAGAACCAAGAAATGGTGAAATTCTACTTCATTGTCTACTTGTATAAAAATGTTTGCATATGGCTCTAATATTATAGGAATTGTAGTGTTTCTTTAACGTCAAGTTCATTAATTTTAACTGTTATATTAAATGGAAAGATATTCACCATGAGAAACAAGATCTGACCTATTACTGATCGTTATGGAAGTCCATTGTCTACAGTTGTTGAATTATGTAGTAAACTTTCTGCTGTTATCAGGTTTTGTGTTGTAGGAAATCATCATAACGCTTTTTTCTGCTGACTGTTCTACACCGATTAATTGTCAGTGTAGCGCATCAATCAGCATTAATTATTTCGTAGAATACATTTTTGACGAGGTTCTCGTTAGTGAATAGCAAATAATATCACAAACATTTTTTAATTCGAGGCCCGCTTTTGTAATGTGTTATGCATGTGTCATCAGCATTTGTTGTTTCCGTAATATGTTATGGGAGAGAAGGAAAACACTCATTTTCAGACTATGCATACTTGTCCAAAATTAAAAAGAAAGTGTTTAGTGTACGATGTTGTATTTAGATTTTTCATAGGAGCTAACCAAACTTGCAGGTTATGAATCAAAAAAAGAGAGAAAGAGAGCGAGAGAGAGACAGACAGAGGGAGAAAGAGAGAGACAGAGAGAAGAAGAAGAAGAAGAGAAAGAAGTAGAAAGCCATGCGAAGATGTAATGGGAGTTAGCAATTAATACTATTAATACAAAATTCAGCTAATAGTCTTTTTCAGGTGAAAAAAACTGAGGATTCTCTACGTGGAAGTATACATGTAACAGCCCGTATACGTTTTCGTTTTCACTGATGTCTGGCAAAGGTCATTACATCATATACAATTATTCCACATAACGATACAAACAATACACGGTTTGACTTCATTACAAAATATAAAACATAATTAACCGAGGTGATTAGTCTAAAAAACATATTAGTCTACTGCACCATTACAATAAAAGCCAGAAAATTTTAAAATAAAATCCCGTTACAATAAACATAATGAAGCAGAAGAAAAATCCTCCAATTTTAAAGTTCTCTTTTACAAAGCCGAATGAAATGGGAAATACACTCCTGGAAATGGAAAAAAGAACACATTGACACCGGTGTGTCAGACCCATCATACTTGCTCCGGACACTGCGAGAGGGCTGTACAAGCAATGATCACACGCACGGCACAGCGGACACACCAGGAACCGCAGTGTTGGCCGTCGAATGGCGCTAGCTGCGCAGCATTTTTGCACCGCCGCCGTCAGTGTCAGCCAGTTTGCCGTGGCATACGGAGCTCCATCGCAGTCTTTAACACTGGTAGCATGCCGCGACAGCGTGGACGTGAACCGTATGTGCAGTTGATGGACTTTGAGCGAGGGCGTATAGTGGGCATGCGGGAGGCCGGGTGGACGTACCGCCGAATTGCTCAACACGTGGGGCGTGAGGTCTCCACAGTACATCGATGTTGTCGCCAGTGGTCGGCGGAAGGTGCACGTGCCCGTCGACCTGGGACCGGACCGCAGCGACGCACGGATGCACGCCAAGACCGTAGGATCCTACGCAGTGCCGTAGGGGACCGCACCGCCACTTCCCAGCAAATTAGGGACACTGTTGCTCCTGGGGTATCGGCGAGGACCATTCGCAACCGTCTCCATGAAGCTGGGCTACGGTCCCGCACACCGTTAGGCCGTCTTCCGCTCACGCCCCAACATCGTGCAGCCCGCCTCCAGTGGTGTCGCGACAGGCGTGAATGGAGGGACGAATGGAGACGTGTCGTCTTCAGCGATGAGAGTCGCTTCTGCCTTGGTGCCAATGATGGTCGTATGCGTGTTTGGCGCCGTGCAGGTGAGCGCCACAATCAGGACTGCATACGACCGAGGCACACAGGGCCAACACCCGGCATCATGGTGTGGGGAGCGATCTCCTACACTGGCCGTACACCACTGGTGATCGTCGAGGGGACACTGAATAGTGCACGGTACATCCAAACCGTCATCGAACCCATCGTTCTACCATTCCTAGACCGGCAAGGGAACTTGCTGTTCCAACAGGACAATGCACGTCCGCATGTATCCCGTGCCACCCAACGTGCTCTAGAAGGTGTAAGTCAGCTACCCTGGCCAGCAAGATCTCCGGATCTGTCCCCCATTGAGCATGTTTGGGACTGGATGAAGCGTCGTCTCACGCGGTCTGCACGTCCAGCACGAACGCTGGTCCAATTGAGGCGCCAGGTGGAAATGGCATGGCAAGCCGTTCCACAGGACTACATCCAGCATCTCTACGATCGTCTCCATGGGAGAATAGCAGCCTGCATTGCTGCGAAAGGTGGATATACACTGTACTAGTGCCGACATTGTGCATGCTCTGTTGCCTGTGTCTATGTGCCTGTGGTTCTGTCAGTGTGATCATGTGATGTATCTGACCCCAGGAATGTGTCAATAAAGTTTCCCCTTCCTGGGACAATGAATTCACGGTGTTCTTATTTCAATTTCCAGGAGTGTATATTTGAAAACGGTCCTATTGATGCAGCTAAGAGCTACTCTAACAAGGAGAAGGCCTCAGACACGGCCATCAGGTTCGGTTCATTTCTGGCAGGTCTCTTGTGTACAGCCTACAGTGGAATACTGTAAGATATTTTGGCTCAACATTCCCCACCAACTCCCCCCCCCCCCTTCCCTGTTTTTGAGGAAACCGCCTCTAAATTGCATGGCGCAAAGTCGACTCAGAATTTACGGGAAAACTGAGTGTTTTTCATTATCATATATGATAGCCGCAACACATATTTTCATAGAAATCGAGGAAAAAATCTTTTAGAACAGTCGGTTATGTAAACATAAGGTATAGAAAATTCTACGAAATCATCTCTGGTGGAACGACCAAGGCGTCTAGCTGCGGATCAGAGAAACCGTGTTCTATTTCCAAACGAATTCTGCCTTTTTGTCATTTTTTATTTTTTCCGTGTGGAATTTGGTCAGTTAGAAGGTTAATAAGAAAAGTAAAACAGTAACGGATATTAAAAAGGTAGGCAAATAAATTTCTCAAACCTTATGATTAGAAAAGAATTAAAATTTGAATCCTGTTTGCCGTGTAACGGCTCTTTCACTCACACATTTTTCTCGAAAGCCTGCTTTAGATATTTTAATTTGGCGGCCAGGCATTCCGGCGTGCAAATCGATTAGGCTCTATCTACAAGACTTTCAGTGACACCTGTCTTTTGTAGGAAATCATCATAACGCTTTTTTCTGCTGACTTTTCTACCGCGATTAATTGTCAGTGTAGCGCATCAATCAGCATTAATTATTTCGTAGAATACATTTTTGACGAGGTTCTCGTTAGTGAATAGCAAATAATATCACAAACATTTTTTAATTCGAGGCCCGCTTTTGTAATGTGTTATGCATGTGTCATCAGCATTTGTTGTTTCCGTAATATGTTATGGGAGAGAAGGAAAACACTTATTTTCAGACTAGGCATACTTGTCCAAAATTAAAAAGAAAGTGTTTAGTGTACGATGTTGTATTTAGATGTTGTCGCCAGTGGTCGGCGGAAGGTGCACGTGCCCGTCGACCTGGGACCGGACCGCAGCGACGCACGGATGCACGCCAAGACCGTAGGATCCTACGCAGTGCCGTAGGGGACCGCACCGCCACTTCCCAGCAAATTAGGGACACTGTTGCTCCTGGGGTATCGGCGAGGACCATTCGCAACCGTCTCCATGAAGCTGGGCTACGGTCCCGCACACCGTTAGGCCGTCTTCCGCTCACGCCCCAACATCGTGCAGCCCGCCTCCAGTGGTGTCGCGACAGGCGTGAATGGAGGGACGAATGGAGACGTGTCGTCTTCAGCGATGAGAGTCGCTTCTGCCTTGGTGCCAATGATGGTCGTATGCGTGTTTGGCGCCGTGCAGGTGAGCGCCACAATCAGGACTGCATACGACCGAGGCACACAGGGCCAACACCCGGCATCATGGTGTGGGGAGCGATCTCCTACACTGGCCGTACACCACTGGTGATCGTCGAGGGGACACTGAATAGTGCACGGTACATCCAAACCGTCATCGAACCCATCGTGTTTAGAGTTCTTATGTACCTATCTGTATGTGTGCGTCTCCTTTCGAAAAAGTTATGTTCCAAATGCACACGCACACGTATGTACATAAGACCTCTAATCACTATCCACAACAAAAGAGAGGTTTCATTAAATATGTTGCCGATATGGCCAAAAAGATTTGCACACTGGAATACCTGGACGCAGAATTAAAACATGTAAAGCAGGCTTTTTAGAAAAATGGCTCCTCGGGGAAGGAAGTAAACCGAATTCTACGACCAAATAACTGAAGAGGCCATCAAACTTAGCGACATTTGGACAGTAGCTCTGTAGAATCGCTAAACAGTTTTGTATCTTTGACAAGACGACAATCGATAGTTAGGTTTTATTTTTGACAAGGATCGTCTCTGCTATTCACGTGTAACTCCGGCCATGCCACTTTTTCTACAGCATGTATGTCGCTCTTGGACCTCGTACACGTTAGTCGGCAAGGCTCAAGAGAGGAGCAACGCCTCTGAAGATGTCCGGCGCAGTTCTAGACGAAACGTTAGGAACAGAAGAGTTTCATGGACCACAACATTATACCCCGAAATGTTTACCCGCAGCAATGTCATCCGATCATGAAAGCTTTCATTACATCAGTATATGGATCATTCCAACGTGACACGGAGTGTACTAGTGCCTTCCGTTGCGTGTCAAATACTTCAGTCGGCTTCAGGTTGCAATCCAGATCGGATCTCTGTGTCACCAATGACCTCAATTTTCTACAATGTTTGAGATTAGTTATATGTAACTGAGTCCTTGTGAATCACTTTGCGGTGTTTGATAATAATGCTGTAATGGCATCCTGGATCATTATTTAAAGTATAAGGGCCTACAAGATGTTTCCGTTCGAGTGCCAGACTTACCCAGTGTATAGCTTACATACCGGTGCTTATGTACCTGTATCTGAATGGTTCAAATGGCTCTGAGCACTATGGGACTCAACATCTTAGGTCATAAGTCCCCTAGAACTTAGAACTACTTAAACCTAACTAACCTAAGGACATCATACACACCCATGCCCGAGGCAGGATTCGAACCTGCGACCGTAGCAGTCCCGCGGTTCCGGACTGCAGCGCCAGAACCGCTAGACCACCGCGGCCGGCCCTGTATCTGAGTCGCGCTAAGACTGCATATACGCTGTAGCACCGTGATCAAATGGAAATTTTCTGATCGCCCATATACATTAATTGACCGCACTTCCATTCATAGCCACATAGGTAAAAACTGTGCAGCTCTGAATGACTCCAACACGCAATGAGATCTGCTACAAGGAAATACATCTGCGAGAGAATCTCACAGAACACGTTTAAAGAAGGTCTTTGGGCTGACTTGTTAAGGTAACCAGGGAAAGATTATCTTAAAACTTTAATTTCCAGGTGAATACGACAGATGATACTGTGAACAGAACAGAACAAAATGGGCTAATGTAATGCTGACATCTTAGAAAAATTAAAGAGGTTAAAAGGTAGCATTGAAATATGTCGAATTTAATCCATTCTGAAAGAAAGAGAAGAAAATCCTGTGGATTATGTACAGCCAAGGAGTGCAGGCAGCTGCGGAACGACTACGTTCACAACAGATACCTACGGCGTATTGGATGCAGGAGTCGGCGGACGTCGTAAAACACCTGTTAAAACTATGTTTCTGTGCTGTATGTTTATGTTTATTACAATTATTATTATTTTTTCTTATTTTTGCTCTGGATTTTTTATTTTAATTTTTGACTGGCAGAAGTTCAGGATGATTGATGACATCCCTATGATCATGTATCATTGGTACAGACGTATTATAGAAGAAAAATTTCGTTACTTGAATAAACAATTGATTTATGAAAAAGAGACGATAGCGTCTTCTGAAAAACAGGAGACCATTTGGTGGAGGATGTGCATTGCTTGAAGAAGTGCTTCAAACGTGCAACAGCAGAGCGGGCGAGTCAACGCATCAAGAATAACGCGTTCGGCGACTTCCGACATCTTAGCCGAACAGGAAAATCCTTATGTGGGATGAGATCTGACGTAGGGTCGGGAAGAGTCAGGACACTGAACGGTGAGGAGGTTACTGAGGCAGCAAGACGCTGTCTCTGACGTTGACTAGTAACATGCATGCATACAGGGCCTCCCAGTAAGAGGGTCTAAGACCGTCATACTGAACAGAGATAATACTGAAAAATATGGTTTTGTAGACAAAACAGTAAGGAATAATGTGATGTATTGGAAACCTGAATGAAGCCAACCTGCTTTCTGAAAAAAATGTATTACATTACTTACTAACTCCCATCGTAGTGCCTTCGAGAGGAAATTCAATGCTTAGTTACCAGTGATATAAATTCATTTACTGCTCATTGCTGCTGCTGTGATTCGGTGACCAAGGGCGTAAGTGTTAGACTAAAATTACGAAGGTTCGTAGTCCAGTCCTCGGTCGGATTTCTTTCGTCTCTGGCGATAATCTGTATACGAGGGTAATCCCAAAAGTAAGGTCTCCTATTGTTTTATAAGTACAGAACTCCGTTTGTGTGGCCGTTGGTCACATTGTTACGAAGAGTGCTTCACGCGCTGTGTGTAAACATGCGCACGCCGCGCTGAGGCACTCAGTCTTGGCTTGGCAGCCGTTGAGAATGGAGCTCCCATTGGATGTTAACGCCAAGTGCGAATTGCGCGCAGTTATTCTATTTTTGAACGTAGAGGGCACTGCGCCGATTGAAATCCATCGCCAATTGACGGAAGTGTATGGCGAGTCATGCATGAATGTCAAAAATGTTCGTAAGTGGTGTAGATAGTTTGCAGCTGGTCGGACCCAAATTCACGGCGAACAAAGGAGCGGGAGAACGTCAATTTCTGAGGAGGATCACCCTGAATGATGTCTGCACGTTGGTTCCTGAGGTTTCCCGAAGCACCGCACACAGAATTTTGATGGAAATATTGAACTATCGGAAGGTGTGCACAAGATGGGTGGCACGCATGCTGACTGAGGACAACATGCGGCAACGAGTTGATGCTCCCGCGCATTTCTTCACCGCCTTGCAGCCGAACAGGACAACTTTCTAGACTCAACTGTCACGGGTGACGAAACCTGGGCATACCACTTTACACCTGAGACCAAGCAACAGTCACGCCAGTGGCGGCATCCTTCTACGCCAAAGCCGCGGAAATTCAAACACGGTGTGCCAGTAAAATCATGACAACCGTTTTTTGGGATCGGAAAGGGGTATTGTTGGTCGACTTTATGCCCACTGGGACCACAATTAACACTGACAGGTACTGCAAAAACTCAAACGGGGAATTCAGAACCGGAGAAGGGGAATGTTGAGCAAGGGCGTACACATTCTCCATGACAACGCTCGCCCACACATCGCTCGGCAAACCGTTGCTCTCCTGCAACAGTTTCAGTGGGACATAATCACCCACTCACCCTATAGTCCTGACTTGGCGCCCAGTACCCTGAGTTCCCTAAATTAAAAGAAGATTTAGCCGGAAAGCGATTCAGCTCCGACGACGAGGTGAAATAAGAGGTTCATAACTTTCTGAACAGCATAGGCATACAAAAACTGCCACAGCGTCTACAAAAATGCATCGACGGAAATAGTGATCACGTCGAAAAATAGCTAAATGTTCAAGCTGTAAACTAATGTAAACCATTGTAGTAATAAACAGGTCTATGTACTTATAAAAAATTGGAGACCTTACTTTTGGGATTACCCGCGTACATGGTCTCCTAATCCTAAAGAGTGAAAATTACAGAGTTAGTGAATGAACCGAAGGTCGAAAATAAATAATTAGTTGAGTAACCGACATAAATAGTTATTCTTCTAGCACCTACTTAAGCTCACAGTATCTGTTCCAAGTGGCTACTGTAGGTGTTAGTGCTGGCGACAGCAAGGACATCCGGCGACGCAACACAAGTAACATTGCCGACCCCGTGGAGAAGAAGAAGCAGAAGAAGAAGACGCCACATTATCAGTGGGCTACGCCGTTATCTTTTGGCTCCCGTAATGACGTGCAACAGTACTGTGGCGTGAGAATTTCAATGTTCACCAAGACCGACGACATGCACCTACGAACAAAGAAAAACTTAATCACAAAACCTGATAATTTAAAATTTGCATGACTGCTCGTAATAAAACCTCCAAGAAAATTAAATGCTTATAGATAACTAGATAGAGAGTAATGGATTTTAAGTCGTAGAATACTTAAATATAATTCAGGTAAATCCATTTGTACTGTGGCACAACTTAATAAAAATGAATTTAATTACCTTGGTTTCCGCGGTCACAGTCAGTTGATATAACTGATCTGAACTGTGGACGGGAACGCGTTATGGAGGTCTTGGAGTCGTTCACGTCCATCTAGAAAAGGTAAGGCCTTATCATAAGGCTTCGGCAATACGATTGCATTTCTGAGTGTCTGATCACTGGTGAATTTTATAATCTGTTTTCGAGTATCGTACCGCGCCAAAAAAAGAAAAAAAAATGTCATTACTGATCACGTTGCGACAAAATTTTAAAGTGTCGTTACGATTGGAAGGAGCGGGAAATATATAATAATAGGTTGCTACGCTGGATCCCCATTAGCTCCTCCGTAGCGAAGTATTATAATTAAGTTCCCGCTCCTTCCAGTTATAACCACAATGTTTAAAATTATTATGTTAAGTCCAGCTCAGTGAGCAGCAATAACAAAATATAAGCGACTCCACATCAATAGACGTAGAAGAAGGCCATTGTAACCGCCGCCGAAATGTTACTTTCTCCACCATAGATATTTTTGTTTTTTGTTTTTATATATTCTTTTACATAGTGACGCGGTAAGGGACTCAACAAACTTTTATGTCAAAAGATGGATTTTTCACGATATATTTTGGCCGCGTCAGGGAGTGGGAGTGAAGAGTAACGGGAAGTTGTTCGTTCATTCAGTAGTCTTTCACGATGGTTCTTGTGCTACCAGTCGATGACCAGTATTTCAGGCTGAGGCAGTCTTTTTCGCCCGTAACATAACTGTAGTTTCCATACAATACCGCGCGCAGAGGTGGAGTCCATTTTCAGCAGCTACTGTAATGTACTTTACGTCTGATACACACCGAACACATTTTGTTTCTCCTGTTGAATGAGAGAGAAGGGAGGGAGTAGATGCCAGAACACATCCCACTCCTCCTGAGCAGATGGTCGCTTAGCTCAAAGTCCCCATCCGACGACTGGATCGTCAACGATTATTTCAGATGTTTTCACTCCACGAGGCACTTCGTTGTATTGAAGGACATTGGCGCAGAGTGTTAGGACCCTTACAGCACCGCTTCTCGTCCACCTTATAACAATACCTCCACTAACAGTTAGTTAAAAAATTATCACGGCGTGCACTCAAAGTATGATCTTTTTATTCCGCAACTAAAATGTCTTTAATGTGGCAGGTATTGCTACATCAACTGATTACAGTCACTGAAGAAAATTAACAATAATATCACTTGTATTGTATTTGCAATCCAACGACGATCTCGCTCTGGCTTTGGCTCGTAAATAAAAATGTCTAGGTAGCACGACTATCGCTGTTGGTGCGAAAGGCGCTCGGATGTTAATTACACCGACTTGAAGAACTTACGAAGACAATCTTTAAGGATTACTTTGATGATTTATGTCTTTCATTGCAATGTGCTTCATACTTTTTTAAACAATGGTCACTTGAAAATAATCCTTGACGCTCACTTTTCACAAAAATTCACATTTATTAAACTTTTTATACTTTCCCATTTTCAAAGCATTATTTCATCATACAGTTTCGCAGCCATTACTGCTCTTAATAAAACTCAAAACATTTTTCATTGCCCACAACTCAGACTCATCTTTTCATTTCCAACACCAAGTCAAGACTGTTCATATTCAACACAAAAATTTGGCCGGCCGCGGTGGTCTACCGGTTCTAGGCGCGCAGTCCGGAACCGCGCGACTGCTACGGTCGCAGGTTCGAATCCTGCCTCGGGCATGGATGTGTGTGATGTCCTTAGGTTAGTTAGGTTTAAGTAGTTCTAAGTTCTAGGGGACTGATGACCACAGATGTTAAGTCCCATGGTGCTCAGAGCCATTTGAACCATTTTTTTGAACAAAAATTTGACTACCCTGTACGCTTCCGCGCCAAAAGTCACAAACCAGTATCAAAGGTAACAATAAGTACAAAGATATCCACACTAGATATTATATCGACTTGAACATCTCAAAATGTCGACGTACATACATATAAAAATGAAACCAAATTTGAATAGAGTGAAAAATATGAGATATTACGTAGAAAAATATTCATTAATCTACGGTATCGAAAAATAGGGTTGGCGGGTGGCAATGGTTTCGCAAATAAAGAACCATTACAGCCTTCTTGGTCAATCGCTACTGATGAAAATGTATTCGACAAGCGGGATTGCAAGCAGCAGCTGCTTCACCTGCACATGCGGTCTATAGTGACCTCAGCAACAGATGTGGGCTCTATTGGTTTGTTGTGATGCGTTAAAGGTAGAGAGAAGTGAAAGGCTGGTATGCCCCTGGGAGCTAAAGCAGTCCTGACGTGGAGCTGTACGGGTTTTGTGACGCCACTTCCTGCTATTGGGGGGCCATTGCCTCACGTGGAACACAAAATAAGTTATGCGATAGTTCGACAACGTTCTGGGGAAACCTGCACCAATAAGAGGCAACAATGCTCTCTACGTCACGAACAAAACGCTATATTGTATTCATCATTTTCGCCTGAAGTCCATATTTGGTGGTATGCTGTTTTCAAGCACCAGCAAATTCAGGATCTCACGAAAACGCGTCGTTATTGGTATTGTAATAAAAACGTGGAAAACATTATATTGGTGATTAAAGAATTTTCATAATTAGCTGTTTTCGTGCTATAACTAGCGTGTAATGAAAGTATGCTATTATACGACAACGGCACATTCAACGAGCTGTTCTTGGTAGGACTAGTTAATAACATAACGGCGATTAAAGGCTACAGAAGGTCGTGACATAAAATTCAACGGTGTTTGTTGTAGACATTCAGCGCATCTGATGATGGTAGCATGCTACGAAACTCGTCGTGCTAATAAAATATTAATAACAAGTGACTATTACAGTATACATTAGTTCATAAAAATCTGTATTTATTATTCTGCAAATGATGTAAATATTGAAGTAATGTTGCTCGGTACACCGTCCTTAGTGACAAAGAGAAGAGTCTGCATTTACACTTGTTACACCCGTATCTACTACGGCCATAACGACATGACTAGCGATTGGCGACTACATAGAATGCTGTGTGCACAACGACCATATGATAAATAAAATTAGAAGGAAGGTCAGCATTGTATAAGTAAATGTAAACAGCGGCTTCAGATATTGTGATCGTTTCATAGCTTGTGTTACTTCTAATAACTAGACACCAGTGCCAACGAGCTTTAATTTGTACGCTAAAGGTATGTTCTTACCAACTGTTAGTTTATACTCAGGTGCATTTGTGCTCTTTTGTTTCTTATTCACTGATCACTATGTGAAATGTTTATCTTACAGCACTGAAGATGATCATTATGTGACCGAAAATCGATTTTGCTGTTAATAAATTATCAAAATTACGGCCAGTGCTGACCTTCCTTCTAATTTTAACATGACTAGCATCATCACAAGGGAGGGAATGTCGGTATCAATAGAGCCAACGTAGGAATTTTAAGCCTATTCGTTTTCATAACCAAAATGTGTAGTTTGTGAGCCAGATACTAGTGACAGCTGCTGCTTGATAGCACTACAGTCGCAAATCGCGTGAACTACCATATCGCACGTCACGCGCGTGCTTTATCTCGCGACGTTGGCTTTCCCGTCCGCGTACACGTCAACGTTAGCTGTCTCGACCCGTGTGAGGATGGCTTTAGGCCACGGCCGGCCAGAAATTCTGCACGCGTACGGTTCTCTTGCACATGTGCAACTTCCGGGTTATAGCGTGCACGCCGCAGCCGTCAGCGTTCATGTAGTGCATGTTTCTACGCACAGATGTCGCTCCTCTGTTACACATAGTGCGTTATCGACACCTCGTATGTATATCACAACCTGGGCTGTATCTGTAAGATCTGTTGCTTCATCGAGCGCAACAGAGAAAGCAACAAAGTATTTAGCCTTATTTATTAGCTGCCTGTGCAGATCACCGGCCATAGCTCTGATAGGTCTTGTTACTGTTTATTTGGATAGACTGATTTCTTGAAACCTGCTAACGTTCGTGGGACACACAAGTTCTGCAGCATCAATCAGACACCCTTTCACAAACTCCCCTTCGGAAAAGGGTTTCCCAGATTGTGCAATTCTTAATGCGATTTTAAAACTTGCTCGCAGTGAAGATTTTGTGTGGTTGTCATTCTGGAAAACTGAAAACAGTACATTGTACAACGTACAGTAAAACAGACATAAATGTAACACAAGAAAGTAAGAGTTCAAGAAGTATCAGTTACTTTGACGTTACAGTAAAATCGATGTGTCTCATCCATTTTCTTAAGGACATTTAATTTTGCTTACCGTTCTTCACTGTTGAGTACACTACACTCGTCTTTGTGATATGTATTGTAATGTCTTTCAATAGAAAACGTACGCTGGCCGCCTATTATTCGGCGGCACAGCAAACACTGTGTGTTTTCACCAACGGCTACAAAAAGAATTGCAGTTCCCAGTCATTTTTAAACGACTGAGAACATACATCTCCCGTCCTTTGCTTTTTCACAGTACTTGCCATTTCTCAGTACTTCTCTGTTAAGGTTACGGTCACCAGGGGTAAACGAGACTGGATATGTTGCGATCTTCCTTGTACCACATAAACAGGGAAGTGGAACCGCCGCCGTTCATTTAGGACACATGTCTAATAACAGATGTCGCTGTCGCTCGCTGTCGCACACGTGTGCACGTGTGCAGCACTTCCGCACGTCTCCACACTGTGCAGCGTTTGGCCGGCCCTGCTTTAGGCTGTCGGCAGGAGCGGCGTACGTGTCGTCGGTGACGTTGTCCGCCGGGCACCACAACACTGCATGCACCACATACCCTCCCCCTGGCTGCAGCTGTGTAAATAAGCGGGCGGCACCCCCAACGATCCGGATAATCACTCGGCTCGCCTCGCCTTCCGCCACGAGCCTTGATAACGAGCGGGCGGCCGCGCCGGGCTTTTTTGTTGCGGGTGTCCGGCGGCGGAGGACCGGACCTTCTCAACAGCGCGGCCAGAGTTAGGTCATGGCGGGGTCGTTGCCCCGGAGCGGCGCGGCGCGGCGCGGCCGTGCTGTGTTGTGGTAGGGTGGCCGCCGGAATGCGGCCGGGTTATCGCCCTCCCTCCACTTCTTCGGCAGCCAATTACCGCGGGTCCCCCCCCCCCCCCCCGCGCACACCGCCGCTGTCACATATATACGCGTACACGCATCGGGACACGCACGCCCGTGCCGATAAACAAGGCTCGCCCGGGATCCCTTACGACGTCTCCTCCTCCTGGTCAACGACCTCGTGTTTACCATTGTTGTCTGGTAAGGCGATCGCTTCTCGCGAGACAAAGAGAGCGTGTGATGCCCCGTCCCACTCCCACAGGGCTGTCCCGGTTCATGAAGCCACACATCACACAAGGGCCCAATTACGGTAAGCGTTACAATTGGAGCGTATCTGTTTCACACTAATCATAGCGTCTAATATAGCTATAGAAGGTTAATGCAACTATCTACCCGTGGCTTTGTAACTGCGCACAGTATCATTACAAGTATCGTATTCTTCAGTTTATTCTCTTTCGTTTTGTCTGCGAGGAGCGTCCAGTAAGAAATGGAACACATTTTTTCTAGGCCAATTTCAGTTGAAAAAGTGCGGAATTTGCTGTGAGACATCGTGGAATATTCCAGATCCAGCCTCTATAGTTCCAGAAATTTCCGATAGGTGGCGGAGCTACACGTAGCTCTCAAAATGATGTCTTTAACGGAGGTGCAAAATGTTCAAATGTGTGTGAAATCTTATGGAACTGCTAAGGTCATCAGTCCCTATGCTTACACACTACTTAACCTAAATTGTCCTAAGGGCAAAAACACACACCCATGCCCGAGGGAGGACTCGAACCTCCGCCGAGACCAGCCGCACAGTCCATGACTGCAGCGTCTCAGACCGCTCGGCTATTGGAGGTGCGATCCAAGAAGAGGGCTATCATTGAGTTTGTTTTGGCTGAATAACTGAGCAACGCAGATATTCATAAGTGCTTGCAGTATATCTACGGAGGTCTGCCAGTGGAGAAAAGCACGGTGAGCCGTCGGGCGAGGAGTCTGTCATCATGCTAAAAAGCCCACGCCAACCTGTCCGATCTATAGCGTGCCGCCCGCTCGCACGCAGCTGTGACTCCTGCGGTGTCGGAATGTTCGCTCGTCATTTCGAACCGGGAACAAAACGGCAGTCGACGGAGTGGCCCCACGCCACCTCTCCTCCGAAGGAAAAGTTCAAAACAGTACTGTCAGCTGGTAAAGTCGTGGGAACGGTCTTCTGGGACTCTGAAGGGGCTATTTCCATTTGATGTCCTCCCTCATCGTGCAACGAACAACTCTGGAGTGTATTGTGCTATTCCCAGGAAATTCAAGAGACGACTTCAGCGAGTTAGGTTAGGTTAGTGTTGTTTAACGTTCCGTCGACTTCAGCGAGTTCATCGCCTCAAAAATGCAAACGAACTTCTTCTCTATGACAACGCCAGGCCTGAAACAAGTCTGCGCACCAGAGAGGAGCTCATCCACCCTACAGCCCGATATTCCGACTTCCATCTGTTTGGTCCAACTAAGGATGAACTCTTCGAAAACCAGTAAGCGAGAGATGGGGAGGTTATTTTCCGATATCGACCAGCAGCGTTGTACTATGCAGCCTCAGAGCCCCCCCCCCCCTCCCCCCTTCGGTAAGGTAGCGTAACGGTTTCAAACTGAACGGAGATTATGTTGGAAAACAAATTTTTGTAGCCGAAAGAGTGGAGATTAATGTGCTTTATCGGAATCATGAATAAAACCAAGCTACTTGTTTACTGAATGCCACTGGTAGTAGAATACCGAGGGGAAATACTAATGGAGTGTACCAATTGGAAACTTGAGGAAAGCAATCTAAGATAAAATGATTCTTCAGTTTGTATCAAGGCAGTGGAACAGCTTCATAAGAATAATAAAAATAGAGTCGAAAAAGAGAAGTACCTGTCGTAAGCGTACCCTATTGCAGCCCGTCCGGTTAGCCGAGCGGTCTAACGCACGGCTTTCGGAACGGGAAGGAGCGCCTGGTCCCCAGCACGAATCTGCCTGGTGGACTTGTGTCGAGGTCCGGTGAGCCTGCCACTGTAGATGGTTTTTAGCCGGTTTTCCATCTGCCTTGGCGAACGCGGGCAGGTTCCCCTTACTCCGCCTCAGCTACACTGTGTCAGCGATTGCTGCACAAACAAGTTCTCCACGTATGCTTACACCACCATTACTCTACCACGCCAACATAGGGGTTACACTCGTCTGGTGTGAGACGTTCCCTGAGGGATCCACCGGGGGCCCAACCGCACAATAACCCTGGGTTCGGTGTGGGGCGGCGGAGGGGTGGACTGCGGTAGTCGCCGTGGGGTTGTGGACCACTGCGGCTGCGGCGGGGACGGAGCCTCTCCGTCGTTTCTAAGTCCCCGGTTAACGTACAACATACAATCCTATTGCATCTCAATTGGCAGCTTAAATCACCTGCTCTAATCCTATGGAACACATCTGGAACTATCCAGAGCAACGGGTGAAACTTAGCGATCATCACCACCGCCCTTCTTGTCACCACCCCTCCTTCGCTCGTTCTCTCATCGGAGAGGGAATTGTGTACCCCACGTGTCTGCGTCTAGTTTTACGGGATGTAATCTTTAGTGGTTGGCATCAACTGAATTTGGCACACTTGAAGAAACTGGTGGTCTCTGTTCTTTGCCGAATTGAAGCCTTTATCAAGACTAGAGCTCGTGCTTCACTATACTAGCGGTATGTGCCCTGATGGTGACGTTCTTTTGTCCGCTGTGTTTTGATGTCGTTCAAGAAGTATGAGACACAGTTTTATTTCTAAGGTTGAGGAAGTTGAAAAGAGATGTAAAGTCTGAACCATGTTCTTCACTTTGAAGTTTCTCTTCTTCGTTTTTCTAGCCTTTGTCCCGTACCATCATGGGATCTGCATGTTAATTTTGATGTGGGTGTTTTAGTGGTGTAATTTATCCACATACTCTCCTCTCGTCACACTTTCCCCCTCTCTCCTTGCCACCAGCCCGCACCATCACCATGCTTACGCGCCATGCCCCTTCCGGAACGGTCATTGTGTACCCCATCTGATTGCCTCTAGTGTTATCCATGTGGGGACGTTTTCGAAATGTTCGCGTATCGTGTAACTGAGCCAAGATGTGGGTACTAGCCCAGTATTCACCTACGTGGTCGTGGGAAGCCGCCTAAAAATAACATTCAGGCTAGTCGGCACACCGGCCCGCGTCCTTAATTCGACCCGGGGCCATCGCTCCTCCACAAATCGCGGAAGTGACTGGATAACACTCGGAGCTATCGAAGCGGGTCGTCCTTTGCTTTGAAGTGATAATTTAAAACAAATGCACCGTATGCGCAAGGACATTGCTAATGTATCTTCTTCATCAAATCAAGTTGCTTCGAGATTTTTGAGCAAAATATTCAACTCTCCTTTGATTCCATGCTATAAAGTTTCGAGGCCATCATAGGAGATAGTGAGGGTTTTACACTCTGCTGAATCTTTTTTTTTTTTTTTTTTGTCTGCCAACATCTGTCTTCTGACTTGCAGCCTAAGTCCTCAATTATTTGCTGAATTGATTCCAATCTCTGATTTTGTTTACAGTTTTTACTCTCTAAACTCCCACTAGTACCATGGAAGTTATTCCGTGACATCTTAACAGATGTCCTACCGTTCTGTCCCTTCTCTTTGTCAGTGTTTCCCAAATATTCCTTTCCTCGCCGATTCTCCGGAGTACATCCTAAGTCCACTTACTATTCAACATTCTTATGTAGCTCACATCTCAGATGCTTCTATTCTCTTCTGTTCTGATTTTCCCACAGTCCATGTTTCACTGCCATATTATGATGTACATTCTCGGAAACTCCTTCCACAAATTAAGGCGTATGTTTGATACTAGCAGACTTCTCTTAGCCAAGAATGCCCCTTTTGCCAGTGCTAGTCTGCTTTTGTAGTGCTCCTTGCTACAATCGTCATGGGTTATTTTGCTGTCTAGGTAGCAGAATTCCTTAACTTCATCTATGTAATTAGTGGTCACTAATCCTGAAGTTTCTAGCCGTTCTCATTTCCGCTACTTCTGATTCCTTTCGTCTTTCTTCGATTTACTCTCAGTCCATATTGCGTTCTCATTAGACTTTTCATTCCATTCAGGAGATCCTGTAATTCTTTTAAGCTTTCACTCAGGATAGCAATGTAATCAGTGAATCTTACCATTGATATCCCTCTCTTGAACATTTCTTTTATTTCCTTCACTGCTGATTGAACAGTAGGGGCGGAAGACGTACATCACTGTCTTATACTCTTCTTAAACCGAGCACTTCTTTCTTTGTCATCCACTGTTATTCTTTCACCTTTTGTACATATTGTGTGTTATCCTTCTTAACCTACAGTCCACCCCAATTTTCTCAGAATTTCCAACATCTTGCACCGTTTTACGTTGTCGAACGCTTCTTCCAGGTCAACCAATTCTATGAATGTGTCTTCATTTTTCTTCAGTCTTGCTTCCATTGTCAACGGCAAAGTACGAATTGACTCTCTGGTGCTTTGCCTTTCCTAAAACGAAATTGACCGTCACCTAACACATCCTGAAGAGTTTCGTTCTGTCTTGTATCTAAGCTGTGATATGAAGATCGTTTAAGCATCCTTTGTGGTGTTGCAATTTTGACAAACGTCAGTATAATTGTTTTTCTCCATAACTATTTTAAATCTAGCTTTATGAATTATGGATATGACACACTTGCGAAATAAAGCACTTATCGAAATATTTTCTGATATGTTATATCTTCACGCTGTTTCTTTCCCTTTTTTCTTTATTTCGATTTCTTTTTATGTCCGTTCGCAGTTGTTTAGTAGTAGCTTGACGTAATAAATGTTCCAAACTCACTGTTTGGTGAACATTTGCGAGCGTCATTTAACACGCTGCTAATGAACTAGCTTACGTGTTCCATTAGTTACTTGATTTTTAATAGCTTTTCCATTGAGTCGATTATAGCATAGGCTCATTTTTATATTTTGATACGTACGGCTTTCATTACAAACAACCCGAGCGCGTTTAAAATACGAGAAGCTTCCAATTTTTTTTTAATTTTTTAAATTTTTTGGCGAGTTATGTGCATCAATCGTATGTGAAATGTGGTTTGAGTTCGTAATTTAGAGAGATGAGTTCTTAGTTGTAACGACGTTTGGAGAACGAGAAAAGATGTAACTCCATGTCCCACTGATTGTCTATTTATGTTTCATCATCGATTTAAGTAATGTAGATTTTGGTTTCAACGTGAAATACTTTACTTGACGTTTCGTCCACGGCAATTCCCCTTTAACTAGAGGAAATTTACAATATTAAAGTGTAGATCGTGATTTATAAAGTGTGTTTTGGTCGTTACAGAATCACCTCGCAATAAAAAATTATCTTTGCACGGCTAAAAACTCATTTATCAAGTTAAAAAAAGATGCAGATCATAACTGAACTTTTGTAATTTCTTGTAGCGTTTATGATATTTTAATGTAAAATTACAATGCTATGGATTGGCTTTGTTAGCTAACACAAATTTCGTGTTGCGTGCACTGAATGCAGGAGCAAGTATTTAAAGAGTTTCTCCTTAGTCCGAAGAGTTGCTTTCAGTCGCTTGTGAAGGCACGATGAGGTTCACCAGAGATAATTCCCACAAGAGAAAGTGTGAGGCGTAAAAAGTAGTGAAACCGAACAACCTAGCAGTTATTCGTTGTTACGTGCTCATTAATTCTAAGTCTGGCAGTGAAAGCCAGCGTTACCGACGTCCGAACGCGGTACTGACCTGACACCGACGTGGCTTGTTAGACCGCCGTATGTAACTGCTAGCTCTCTCGTTAATCACTTGTTTCGTACAGAGTTTGACTTACAAATTAATAATACCTAAAGAGCAAGCAGTGAATGGGTATCGGCGGTTGCCTGTCATAGAAGGTAAACGTTTTCTTTGTTGTGAACTACGCTATGTATATGAAACTTCCTGGCAGATTAAAGTGCCCGCGAAAGGCAAAGGTCCCGAGTTCGAGTCTCGGTCTGGCACACAGTTTTAATCTGCCAGGAAGTTTCATATCAGCGCACACTCCGCTGCAGAATGAAAATCTCATTCTACGCTATGTATAGCTTACTGATAGCCGAGAGTGGTAGAACTACCCCGGTGAAAATTTTGCGTAGTAAGTACAGCTCTAAACAGTCAAGTGTGGAAGATTATGGCCACAACGGAAGCACTGGGCGATTAACCTTTCCTGCATCTTCATTTTGCATTTTGCTGATTACCACGTCATTTTTGCAGAGAATGCGGATGACAGGAGTTATATGGTTAGAAATCTGCACAGAGAATATCAGAAATGAGGATGAACCATTTATTTAGAGAAAATGATTTATTTGGCTACTGGAAGAGTGAGTCAAGACCTGGCATTAGATTTTGTGATACACCTCTACGGATCCATAAATATTTGTCAATCATTATTAACAAATATTGATCCAGTAAAAGCGAAATTATTTATCTCGTTGGCGAAGGTAGACACTCAAACAAAGAATTTTTTTTATTTTATTTTATGGGACTTAACTTCTAAGGTCATCAGTCCCTAAGCTTCACACTACTTAATCTAAATTATCATAAGGACAAACACATACACCCATGCCCGAGGGAGGACTCGAACCTCCGCCGGGACCAGCCGCACAGTCCACGACTGCAGCGGCCTAGACCGCTCGGCTAATCCCACGCGGCAAACAAAGAATTAAATGCAGTTTTATGGAGCACATATATTAGATCAGAAACGAAGGTTAGAATATGAAGTATCATCCAGAGATCGAGGTGCCACACCAAAGTTGGCAGTGCATATCGATACCATGGACGATAGCGAGGTTCCACTGCAAACTGCGACGACGAATCGCAGTCACTTCTGAGGACCGCGCCTTCCCTCCCAGCACAGAAGAGCGCAGTCGGTATAGAGCCGAGCTTGGAAGAGCTCAGCCCCATTTCGTGACCTTATCTGAAGAAGTCAATATCATAATGTAGGGCCAACGAGTTGTTAAAGTTCCTGATGAACTTGTACTTTAGTAAATCTTGAGTACAGTATCTCTACATAACAGTTTGTTAATCTGTGCATCAAGTGATGTTTACATAGTCAGTGGCAGTTGAAAATTATCCAGTAATCCTGTGGCAAAGTTGTGAGCCAAAGTTAAGTAAATCTTTTATTCATTCATAAACTGAAGTGCCAAAGAAACTGGTATAGGAATGTGTACTCAAATAAAGAGATATGTAAGCTGTCAAAATACGGCAACGCCTATATAAGACAACTAGTGTCTGGCGCAGGTGTTAGATCGCTTACAGCTGCTACAATAGCAGGTTATCAATATTTAAGTGAGTTTGAACGTGGTATTATAGTCGGCGCACGAGCGATGGGACACAGCATCTCCGAGGTAGCGATGAAGTGTGGAATTTCCCGTACGACCATTTCACGAGTGTAGCGTGAATATCAGAAATCCGGTAAAACATCAAATCTCCGACATCGCTGCGGCCGGAAAAAGACCCTGCAAGAATGGGACCAACGATGACTGAAGAGAATCGTTCAACGTGACAAAAGCGCAACCCTTCCGCAAATTTTTGCAGATTTCAATGCTGGCCCATCCACAAGTGTCAGTGTACTAACCATTCAACGAAATATCCTCGATATGGACTTTCGGAGCCGAAGGCCCATTCGTGTACCCTTGATGGCTGCACGACAAAAACCTTTACGTCTCGCCTGGGCCCCTCAGCTGCGACGTGAGACTGTTGATGACAGGAAACATGTTGCCTGGTCGGACGAGTCTCGTTTCAAATTGTATTGAGCGGATGGACGTGTACACGTTTGGAGACAGCCCCATAAATCCATGGACCCTGCAAGTCAGCAGGGGCCGTTCAAGCTGGTGGAGGCTCTGTAATGGAGTGGGGCGTGTGCAGTTGGAGTGTTATGGGAACCCTATACGTGTAGATAGGACTCTGACATGTGACACATACGTAAGCAGCCTGTCTGATCACCTGCATCCAATCATGTCCATTGTACATTCCGACGAACTTTGGCAATTCCAGCAGGATAATGCGATACGCTACACGTCCAGAATGAATATAGAGTGGCTCTAGGAACACTCTTTTGAGCTTAAACGCTTCAGCTGGCCATCAAACTTGCCAGACATGAACATTGTTGACGATATCTGCGATGTCTTGCAACGTGAAGCATCCTGTCTGATCACCTGCATCCAATCATGTCCATTGTACATTCCGACGAACTTGGGCAATTCCAGCAGGACAATGCGATACGCTACACGTCCAGAATGAATATAGAGTGCCTCTAGGAACACTCTTCTGAGCTTAAACGCTCCTGCTGGTCATCAGACTTGCCAGACATGAACATTGTTGACGATATCTGCGATGTCTTGCAACGTGAAGCATCCTGTCTGATCACCTGCATCCAATCATGTCCATTGTACATTCCGACGAAGTCGGGCAATTCCAGCAGGACAATGCGATACGCTACACGTCCAGAATGAATATAGAGTGGCTCTAGGAACACTCTTTTGAGCTTAAACGCTTCTGCTGGCCATCAAACTTGCCAGACGTGAACATTGTTGACGATATCTGCGATGTATTGCAACGTGAAGCATCCTGTCTGATCACCTGCATCCAATCATGTCCATTGTACATTCCGACGAACTTGGGCAATTCCAGCAGGACAATGCGATACGCTACACGTCCAGAATGAATATAGAGTGGCTCTAGGAACACTCTTCTGAGCTTAAACGCTCCTGCTGGCCATCAGATTCGCCATACATGAACATTGTTGACGATATCTGCGATGTCTTGCAACCTGCTGTAGAGAAGAGATTTCCACCCCCTCGTACTCTTACGAATTTATGGACCGCCCTTCAGGATTCATAGTGTCAGTGCCCTCCAGCACTACCTCAGAGACAAGTCCCGTCCATGACACGTCGTGTTGAGGCACTTCTGCGTGCTCGAGGGGCCCTACACGATATTAGGCAGGTGTAGCAGTTTATTTGGCTCTTAAGTGTATAATAAACTGAAATAACATTTAATGAGATAAAACTGCTATGTACTATCTCACTGAGCAATCAAGGAACCCACAGCTGTAAGCGGACAAAAGTAATTTCGTTATTTAAAACTACTGTAGAAACCATAGCAACGGACGGAGCAGAAATGTGGTAAATAACTGAAAGAATTATGGTAAGAGTATGAACTTTGGCACACCTGTAATGGATACAGTCGAAGCAAAGAGATTGTGCATGTATACCGTTTGGGTGACAGCAGATGGTCTAAGAAGGAATGGAATGGATTCCAAGTAATAGATGAAGGTGAGGAGCCTGGAAACAACATGGTAGAGAGGAAGTCAGAGGGGAAAATGAAAGCGGCGGAGAGGAAAGATAGGAGACTTTGGAAGTTAGGATATGAGAAACAAATAAAACGTTCTATGAAATTGGAGTGGTAGTAAAACAATTCGTTGCCACAAGCTATTTTAAGATGATATACGCCATTGGATACATTCAGACGCTGTTTAGTGGTAGCATGTAGTGTATTAAAGCTAACCATTTTATTATTAGTGCTCTGCTATTGGAAAACAGAGATGTAAATCACTGTCAAAAATACGATTTTTGTAGTGTGAATCGTGCTGCTTTCTTTTGCATCAAAGATGTACAATGTTTTCTACAGCAGAAGAAGTACATCGATGGTCGTATAAGGGGAACTATATAAAATTTGCAGCTGAATAGAGTTTATATACTGCTAAGTAAACCAGTCAGTGCGCTGTAGATTCTCCTGAGCACCAGAGTGCGTGTTCCCAGGAAGTAGTTCAGCGGGTACTTTCTGCTGACCAGGTCTCAGCCGACTGTGGTGAGATTCACACCGTTTAACGAGGCACCCGAACAATAGTGGTTATCGGAAATTTTAATCTTTTTTCCTGCGTTTGTATGCCAAGGCAGGTTATGGCAAAGCCGCGAAATTCCCCATTAATTAATTCTGCAGTCGCATAGTCTTCCTGTCGCCGTAATCACGAGTTATCCAAAGGAAGGAGGAGAAAGGCCCATCGTGGTTTAACAACGAAATTAAGAATATGCTGAGAAAGCAAAGGCTGTTGCACTCTCGGTTCAAAAACGAACGCACGAATGGCGACAGAAACAGGTTTGTAAAGATTCATGGGTCTGTGAAAAGATCTATGGGTGAAGCATACAACTATCGCTGTCATACTTAAGAAAAAGATCTGGCAAAGAACCCAAGAAAACCCGGGTCCTATGTAAAATCTTTAAGAGGGCATACGATTTCCATCCGGTCACTCGTTGACCAGTCTGGTGTGGCAGTTGAAGACAGCAAAACGAAAGGCGAAGGTTTGAATTTCGCGTTTAAGAAATCGTTCACGCATGAGAGTCGTACAAATATACCGTCGTTTGACCATCGTACAGCGTTCGGTATGGACGACATAGAAATAAGCATCCCCGGCATTGACGGACAAGAGGGGGAGGGGCAGCAAGCTGTTGTGATGAATAACAGCTAGCTGCAAATGTAGTAAAATACAAGTACACTATTGGCCATTAAAACTGATACACCACGAAGATGTGCTACAGACGCGAAATTTAACCGACAGGAAGAAGATGCTGTGGTATGCAAATGATTAGCTTTTCAGAGCATTCACACAAGGTTGGCGCCGGTGGCGACACCTACAACGTGCTGACATGATGAAAGTTTCCAACCGATTTCTCATACACAAACAGCAGTTGACCGGCGTTGCCTCGTGAAACGTTACTGTGATGCCTCGTGTAAGGAGGAGAAATGCGTACCATCACGTTTCAGACTTTAGTGAAGGTCGGATTGTAGCCTATCGCGATTGCGGTTTATCGTATCACGACATTGCTGCTCGCGTTGGTTGAGATCCAATGACAGTTAGCAGAATATGGAATCGGTGGGTTCAGGAGGTTAATACGGAACGCCGTGTAGGATTCCAACGGCCTCGTATCACTAGCAGTCGAGATGACAGGCATCTTATCCGCATGGCTGTAACAGATCGTGCAGCCACTTCTCGATCCCTGAGTCAACAGATGGGGACATTTACAAGACAACAACCATCTGCACGAACAGTTCGACGACGTTTGCAGCAGCATGTACCATCACCTCGGAGACCATGGCTGCGGTTACCCTTGACGCTGCATCACAGACAGGAGCGCCTGCGATGGTGTACTCATCGACGAACCTGGTTGCAAGAATGGCAAAACGTCATTTTTCGGATGAATCCAGGTTCTGTTTACAGCATCATGATGGCCGCATCCGTGTTTGGCGACATCGCGGTGAACGCACATTGGAAGCGTGTATTCGTCATCGCCATACTGGCGTTATCACCCGGCGTCATGGTATGGGGTGTCATTGTTTACACGTCACGGTCACCTCTTGTTCGCATTGACGGCACTTTGAACAGCGGACGTTACATTTCAGGTGTGTTACGACACGTGGCTCTACCCTTCATTCGATCCCTGCAAAACCCTACATTTCGGCAGGATAATGCACGACCGCATGTTGCTGGTCCTGTACGGGCCTTTCTGGATACAGAAAATGTTCGACTGCTGCCCTGGTCAGCACATTCTCCAGATCTCTCACCAATTGAAAACTTCTGGTCAATGGTGGCCGAGCAAATGGCTCGTCACAATACGCCAGTCACTACTCTTGATGAACTGTGGTATCGTGTTGAAGCTGCAGGGTCAGCTGTACCTGTACACGCCATCCAAGCTCTGTATGACTCAATGCCCATGCGTATCAAGGCCGTTATTACGGCCAGAGGTGGTTGTTCTGGGTACTGATTTCTCAGGATTTACGCACCCAAGTTGAGAGAAAATGTTATCATATGTCAGTTCTAGTATAATATATTTGTCCAATGAATAACCGTTTATTATCTGCATTTCTTCTTTGTGTAGCAATTTTAATGGCCAATAGTGTAATTGCGGACGACTGGGAAAGGCAAACCTGTAATGATCGCATACAGCATTAGCAGTGTCCTGCTTGATGCGGTCGTATCGTTTAAATATCTGAGTGTAACATTAGAAAACGGTGCGAAATGGAACGAGCATATGATAATTCTGGTTGTGAGGGTGAATAGTTGACTTCGGTTTATTGGGAGAATTTTAGGAAAGTGTGGTTATCTGTAAAGGAGACGCTAGTGCGATCTATTCTTGAGTACTACTCGAATGTCTGAGATACGCACGAGGTCGCATTAAAGGAAGGCATCGAAGCAATTGAGAGGCGGGCTGCTTTATTTGTAGCGCAGGTAAAGTGTTACGGAGATGCTACAGGAACTCATATGGGAATCCCCGGAGGGAGGGCGATGTTCTTTTCGAGGAAAACTACTAACAAAATTTAGAGACTCAGCGTTTCAGGCTGACCGGTGAATGATTCTACTGTCGCTACATACAATTCACGTAAGGACCACGAAATTAGGTCTCATGGTGAGGCATATAGACAGTCGTTGTTTCGTCAATCAGGAGAGAAAATGGACAAGAGTACCCTCCGCCACCCACCGTACGGTGGGTTGCGGGGTATGTACCTAGATTTAGGTGTAGAAATGGAGACATGCGCGCTACATGTTTGTGATGCGTGTATTGGATTGGAGAAGGGTGAGGGAGGAAAACAGGAGTACTTTGTTTTTGTATTTATGCCTGTTTATCGGCAGTGTTTTCAGACGGTGTTGTGGTACGAGCACGGTGTTTGCGTGTACGAGTGTGGGAAACGCCTGAAAAACACACTCAGGCTGACCAGTGTACCAGACCAACGGTCGTTACTCTGGCATACAGGTTTGGTACTAATCAGTTTCACTTCCTAAGTCTCTCAAACAAGCGCACTACGTATTAGACTATTGGGTGGGTGCAGATCTAAATGGAAAGTGATGACATACAAAAGGCAATACAGTTACTGAATGTCATATGCAAACAGAAGGAAGGGGCTTCTCATCCAGTCGACGCCAATATTACTGAAGACAACGCACCAGATTGGATTGGAGAAGGATGAGGGAAGAAAACAAGCGTACCCGCACTGAACGAGCCATTCAGAAATTATGGTCAGATGATTTAGCTAAACTTCAGAGCGCTTAATTCCCTAGAACTAAAAGACGAGCTGAACGCCTTTCTTCTGGAGTCGTAATGACTGCACCTCCAAGCTCAGTTCACATTAAGGATCAGTATCAGTTTCCGAATTATAGAAGATTTGAAAGCGGCATTTTGGGATACCGTTCTGCAATAACTTACCAGTGTTTAAATGTTATAAAACGGAGCAATGTTGCCTATTCCGCATTTAGTCTTAGGAAGGAAGATATATCAGAGAAAAGCATGAAGCAAGACCAGAGTACATCTACTGTACTTTTTTTATTAGTTCTGTTGCAAATTAACATTGATAATCAGTAATGAAGTGTGAAATCATTGTAAAATTTTTATAATTACGAAACATTAAATTCAAAAGAGCCTATGGCTCGGTAAAAAGACAAACATTGTTTCAATTTATATAAGAAAAATAAATTCCACCGAACTAGTTGAAAACATACACTAAAGAATGCGACATGAAAAGGTTAATTTCAAAGGAACTCTTTTAGAATCCTTCGAGATCAAATTTGGAGTGAGGCAAGGGGACAGATTGTCTCCGTTGCTCTTTAATTACGTGCTAAGTCCTTGTACAAGTACCAGGGAATGACGACGAGAAATTCAAGTATTTGATGGACTACGACTGGAATGAATTAAATATGAAAGAAGATAGATTGTTTGGCATTCACAGACGCCACTACCACACTGTCGGAATCATTTGAAGTGGTGACCAATCATACAACGCAGCTCTAGCCACAGGTGGCTAAAACAGGTTTACAGATCTCTGCTGAGAAGATTCAGACATCAAGGCAGCAGATAGATGTATAACACGTGAACGAAGTGGGTGGGGGGAACTCAGAAAGGAGAATGAATAGAAAAAGAAGCAACGGGAGCATGAATAAACAAGATAAATTTACCGCACAACTTCACTATCAACATCTACTACAAGAAGAATCTTTCGTTCAACGCAAAATTAAGACATTACCAGAAATTTGTACACCCTGAAACGTTATACATTGCAGGAAGTCTGAACTTTGTAAGAACAAGGTTAGCTTTGAGGATAAAACTTGAGGAACAAAGGATTCTCAGGATTTTCGGATTCTGAATATAGACGACAATCGAACGAAGAACTATATCTATATCTGGACGTTATCAGGACAAGAAGGACTATGTTGTTCGGAAACAACATAGTCCTTCTTGTCCTGATAACATGCATCAAGAGAGGATGACACATCAAAGAATACAATTTCTTGTGGGAAAGAGGGGCAAAATATGCTCAGTATAAGATGGACAAACCGACCTCCAAGAAATGAGAATACAGGAAACAGCTATGTAAAGCAGGGTAACTTTAAAGTAAAAAGTTGATACTGCCAAAGCTTTCTAGGGAAGAATTTCACCCAGGACAAGAACAGTATGACAGAGAAAGGAAGAAGACTGCCGAGCATGAGAATTAAAGAATAATGCACAAGGATGCACATCTGTAGAAAAACAGTCGTTAGTCGAAAAGGAAAGAACAAGCTCAGGAAACGTGCTCACTGTTGGAGCCATTCCAGATTCGTCAGAAAGACCTATGTGACTTTTTGTCAAGAAATACCATATACATAAAAGCGTACTGAAACCAATTGTATATGGGACTATCGCATCAAAATCAACAGTACCCCACAGAATACCACACATTGTGAGACAAATGGAACATTGAGGGTTAGTATCTTTTTAATCAGTTCCTGTCAGCCGGCGATGGTGAACTGAGAGAACAATTTTCGACACGTCTCGGTGTAAGTTAGAACTCTTTAATTCTATTGTAGTGATCATGGCGTGAAATGTGTGTACTTTATAGTAATATGTGTCTTCATTGTTCTTCATTTTTCATTGTTCCGGAATGTACGTTTTAGGAATTGCGTGGATCAAAAATCAACTAAAAACTTCTGTTATAGTGTCTTGTGTTTCTTATGGTCGAGCATTTCTTTGAATCTTCCACATCCAACTTTGCAAGCATTTCACACTGGCGAACATTATTCAGTAATCAGTTGGAATCCTACATCCAGTGAGGTAGAAGTACTCGTACTTTTACTTCCTATTCTTCCACATAATTTTAGTTCGGCATTGGCTTTCCTACAACTAGGTATTTATGGTCGTCCTGCAATAAATCGATCTTCATGGGTGCCACTAGGTACTTGAGGCTACTTGAGGCTTGTGTATGATTTCAGTACTGACTCGTCGAGTCAGTCATAAAAAAAATATCTGATCTTTCCGTCTATTTATTCGTGTCACTTGACGTTTGTCTGAGTTAAGGGTAATCTTAGTATCGTGCGTTGAACCCAGCCGCTGCTCACGTTTTAGTTTTACCTCGTGATCCGTTATACACACAATAGTCGTTGTTTAGTAACACAGTGACGTAGGATTTCATTGTCTTTCCATTGTAAATAAAGGTACTTTATACAACCTTCCCTGCAGGTTAGAGACCGTCGCAGTACCGGGCGTCTAATACAGACTGTGATGTGTGGACTACAGCAGACGCCAAAAGCTGTTAAGGCTAAGGAAAGAACTCTTCATACGAAGTGTAACAAGCTTTCGAGCGGAGAAAGCTAGAGAGAGCGAGAGGCTCACACCGAGGTCATTTTGACTCACGTTTTGAGGTCAGCAACACTCTTCGTGGTGGAGCGGGCTGAATTGAGCTCTATCAAAGGGCGTTATTGTGGCGTGAAGGACACCTCGAACGACCGGTACGTCTTCCTGGAGAAAATGAGTTCAACGGGAGGTCCGGGGAGCTAGTTCGAAACCTGCCCCAAGGTCAGTGAAGGAGACGGAAGGTGTGCTGTTGACTACAGGACGTGTGAATAGAATCGGAAGTGAGAAGCGTGACTGATGCAGTATTCACAGGAGAATTGAATACAACGTAATAGCTCAAAAGTTGCTACTTGCTATCTATCAAAAATGTTTACAAGACTGGAAATCCCTAGAGGGTTTAATCATAGGGCATAACTGAAACACTGCAGTAGTTATCTACAGTCGCTCAATAAAACAGTATCGGACGTATTGTAGGCTGGTGAAAATGGAATCGCTCTCTAGGCTTCTCGTGCAGCGCCACTAATTGATGTCGGTTGTGCCATTAAGTGAAAGTTCAAACAACATTTTTCCAAAAATTACCTTTCTGTTTAAAATTATTGTGAAGGATTCTGGATTGATTTAGCAATCGCGAAAGAGTTAAGGAGTTGATAGATAAACTCCAGTGGAAGACTCTGCAAGAGAGACGCCCAGTAGCACCGTACGGGCTTTTGTTGAAGTTTCGAGAACATACCTACACCGTGGAGTCAAGCAGTATATTGCTCCCGAAGCCACCATGAGGATAAAATCAGAGAGATTAGAGCCCACACAGAGGCATGCAGACAATATTTCTTTCCACGAACAATACGAGACTGGAATACAAGGGAGAACCGATAGAGGTACTCAAAGTACCCTCCGCCACACACCTTCAGGTGGCTTGAACAGTATGGATGTAGATGTAGATTAGAGCTTCGAGATGGGAAACTAATGGTCAGACATGAATGTTTAATTTATATATATATACTATCGGTGACCATGCAGCTCGGTAGAATGAAATTACAATGAAGTGAAAAACCTAAGCTGCTTACAGGCGTTGACATACGTCAAAGGGGAGAGATGAAAAAGTGTGCCCCGACCAGGACTCGAACTCGGGATCTCCTGATTATACTGCACACGCTCTATCCGTCTGAGCCACCGAAGACACAGAGAACAATGCGACTGCAGGGATTTATCACTGGCACGCCTCCCGCGAAACACATCCTCAACGTATTTTCCCGCACTACATTCGTAGTGAACAGATACCATCTTAGTATATATACACACTACTGGCCATTAAAATTGCTACACCACGAAGGTGACGTGCTACAGACGAGAAATTTATCCGACAGGAAGAAGATGCTGTGATATGCAAATGATTAGATTTTCAGAGCATTCACACAAGGTTGGCTCCTGTGCCGACACCTACAACGTGCTGACATGAGGAAAGTTTCCAACCGATTTCTCATACACAAACAGCAGTTGACCGGCGTTGCCTGGTGAAACATTGTTGTGATGCCTCGTGTAAGGAGGAGAAATACGTACCATCACGTTTCCGACTTTGATTAAGGATTGTAGCCCATCGCGATTGCGGTTTATCGTATCGCGACATTACTGCTCTCGTTGGTCGAGATCCAATGACTGATAGCAGAATATGGAATCGGTGGGTTCAGGAGGGTAATACGGAACGCCGTGCTGGATCCCAACGGCCTCGAATCAGTAGCAGTCGGGATGACAGGGATCTTATCTGCATTGCTGTAACGGATCGTGCAGCCACGTCTCGATCCCTGAGTCAACAGATGGGGACGTTTGCAAGACAACAACCATCTGCACGAACAGTTCGACGAAGTTTGCAGCAGCATGGACTATCAGCTCTGAGACCATGGCTGCGGTTACCCTTGACGCTGCATCACAGGCAGGAGCGCCTGCGATGGTGTCCTCAACGGTGGACCTGGGTGCACGAATTGCAAAACGTCATTGTTTCGGATGAATCCAGGCTCTGTTTACAGCATCATGATGGTCGCATCCGTGTTTGGTGACATCGCGGTGAACGCACTTTGGAAGCGTGTATTAGTCATCGCCATACTGGCGTATCACCCGGCGTGATGGTATGGGGTGCCATTGTTTACACGTCTCGGTCACCTCTTGTTCGCATTGACGGCACTTTGAACAGTGGACGTTACATTTTAGATGTGTTACGACCCGTGTCTCTACCCTTCATTCGATCCCTGCGAAACCCTACATTTCAGCAGGATAATGCACGACCGCATGTTGCAGGTCCTGTACGGGCCTTTCTGGATGCAGAAAATGTTTGACTGCTGCCCTGGCCAGCAGATTCTACAGATCTCTCACCAACTGAAAGCGTCTGGTCAATGGTGGCCGAGCAACTGGCTCGTCACAATACGCCAGTCACTACTCTTGATGAACTGCGGTATCGCGTTCAAGCTGCGTGGGCAGCTGTATCTGTACCCGCTACGGTCGCAGGTTCGAATCCTGCCTCGGGCATGGATGTGTGTGATGTCCTTGAGTTAGTTAACTTTAAGTAGTTCCAAGTTCTAGGGGACTGATGGCCACAGATGTTAAGTCCCATAGTGCTCTGAGCCATTTGAACCATTTGCACCTGTACACGCCATCCAAGCTCTGTTTGACTCAATGCCCAGGCGTATCAAGGCCAGAGGTGGTTGTTCTGGGTACTGATTTCTCAGGATCTATGCACCCACATTGCGTGAAATATAATCACATGTCAATTCTAGTATAATATATTTGTCCAGTGGATACTCGTTTATCATCTGCATTTCTTCTTGGTGTAGCAATTTTAATGGCCAGTAATGTACACAGTTAAGGTTCACCGGCCACTTGCCTATATTCTTCTTCTTTGCGGATGCACAAACAGTGCCCGAACTCTTACGGGAATCGGCAACGCACCGGGAGTAATGAGTATAATGGGCGGGGCACTACGAATGTAGTGCGGGACAATACGGTGAGAATGTGGGTTTCGCGGGAGGCGTGCCAGAGATAAATCCTTGCAGTCGCACTATCCTCTGTGTCCTTTGGTGGCTCAGATGGATGCCGGCACGGTAGCTCAGCGTGTTCGGTAAGAGGGTTAGCCGCCCTCTGTAATAAAAAAAAACTGATTTAATCGATCAACAACGAATTTAAACGGATGTCTTACTACGTCCGCCCCGAGCAGATGCAACGAATAAAAGCGCGTTCGGTCAGAGAGCCGGTTGGTCTCTGTAATAAAAAACTGAGTGGAAGGATCAACAAACAAACTTGATCGAATGTCATATGACGTCCGCAACGGCCAAACACAACGATCAACAACGAAAAATAAAAAATAGATGGATAGAGCGTCTGCCATGTAAGCAGGTGATCCCGGGTTCCAGTCTCGGTCGGGGCACACATTTTCATTTGTCCCTGTTGACGTATGTGAACGCCTGTAAGCAGCTAAGGGTTTTCACTTCATTGTAATTTAATTTATTTGTTTGTTGAAAACGATCAAGTTCACAAGTGATTATGGCTCAAATGGCTCTGAGGTCACCAGTCCCCTAGAACTTAGAACTACTTAAACCTAACTAACCTAAGGACATCCTACACAGCCATGCCCGAGGCAGGATTCGAACCTTCGACTGTAGCTGTCGCGCGGTTCCAGACTGAGGCGCCTAGAACCGCTCGGCCACACCGGCCGGTGCCACAAGTGATTATTGACGAATTTTTTCCCACACTATCCAAAACCATATCCACAGATTCTGTTGGGCTCACGACTTTTTGTTGTCCTGTTCGCTGTGGCTTAAACGACATAAAGTTTCTTCCAATTAGGATGACACCTTTTGTCGTGATTTCATCAGTAAATACGTTTGGCTGTGAGGGGGCTGCATCCCGCTGATTAACTGTAAGTTTTTGTATCGTGTAAGGCTCCACCTTTGACAGATAGTAATAAACTCTTAACAGCTGAACTTCCACCGCGGCCACCTCAGATAACTGAGTATTGTGTTTCAAGGTTAGTCCACAACTATCGATACAGTTGTACGTGTTTAGTATCTGTCATAAGCAGTCTGTGAACACGTTTCTTCGATACATTTTTCATTCGAGACCTCGAACCGCCTGAAACATTCATTTAGAGGCATTAAATACCCAGTTTAGAATACTCTACTGTCTTGACAATTTTGGCCGTTAATTTTTCTTGGGCAGTACATGACAGACGACTTTTAACACAAACCGTGCATTTTATATTCCTGTCACGAACGAAACAAAAAGTAAGACTCCCTGAATACTTTCGTGTGGCTCCCAATCGTATCTTCACATCATAGTTCCTGCACACCAAACATAATAGAGGAGGCAGTCATCTTCATGCGTAAGTTCTCTCCTCAACCAATCTCGAAAGAAATTTCACTTACATTTTAATTTTTCTGACGTAAGATTGATCATTTCCATAGACTTCCTCTGGATTATAGAAGCCGTCCTGTGCGTGTGATTAAATTACTAAGTTACAAATTGAGCAATCTACGGGTGCAACACATGAAAACTCCACACTTTACACTTAAGTACTTTACAAAGGGCTTATAGAACTACTTTTAGACTATTTCTCCGCCGTTCCACTCTCGAATAGCTCAGGAGGGAAAATTAACATGTGAAATTTCCCTCGCTGGCTCTCTTTTCTCTCATTTCATTACTATGGTAATTTCTCCCTCTGTAGAGGAGAGACATCAAATGTTTCCGCATTCCGAGGAGAAAGTTATTGATTGAAATTTAGTGAAATATATCGCCGCAACGCAAACTGCGTTTGTTTTAATGCCTGACAGTTCAGCTCGCGTATCACCTCGGTGACACCTATTTCACGATGATATGAAAGGATCTGAACTTCTTTGGACTTTTTCGATGTCCTATGTCAGTCGAATCTGGTACGGCTGCCGTTCAGCTGGGCAATACTCCAGAAGAGGATGGACAAGCGTAATGTAGGCAGTATCTTTTGTAGATTTATTGCAACTTCCAATAGTTCTGCCAATAAAATCCAGTCCCTGGTTTTACTTTCCCACAAAATTTTCTGAGTGTGGGTTCCACCTGAAGTTGTTCTTATATGCAATCAGTAGGTACCTAGCCGAACGGAACATTTTTAAATTTATGTTATTTTTCGTGAAACCAAAATGTAACGGATTTATATTTAGTACTCATGTGGAAAACCTCACTTTTTTATTCTTTAGAGTCAGTTGTCACTTTTCGCACCATACAGACGTCTTGTCTAAAGTATTTTCCAATTCTTTTTTTCTTCTGATGATGTTATTAAACGGTTAGAGACAGTGTCATCCACAAACAATCTAGAACGTTGTTTATATAGATTTCGAACAGAAGGGACCCAATAACCCTCACTTGGGGAATTAGAGATATCAATTCTGTTTCACTCAGTAACTTTCCGTCAGTTACTACAAATTGTAGCCTTTCGGACAGGAAATCACGAATCTAGTCGCATTACTGAGACGATATTTCAGAGGCTCGGAATTTGATTTAATGTCGCATTTGGGGAACGGTGTCAAAAGTCTTCTGGAAATATGGAATCAACTTGACATCACCTGCCGGTAGCACTTATTACTTCGTGTGAATAAAGATCCAGTCGTGTCTCCGTTGAAATTCTACTTTCTTCACTATTCCACACAGTCCAACACTTTCTGAGATAGTGATATAAAATATTTTATGGTAATAAAGATAAACCAGCCATCAACTGGTAAATTTTGATCTGAGTACCCCAGGGGCTTTGTAGACAAAGCCATTTTGTAGACCAAATACTTTTGGATTTCTACGGCATGCGCCATGCAATTAGCTATTATATGCTGAACTGAAACTTAACAATGTTATCCGTATCCAAGTCAGGATGCAGCGTTCATTTTCCGCATCTGCAATATTTGTGTAGAAATTAAAAGTTACGTCTGTGTTACAAGACTCCTAATACCTACCGAGATCAAACCACGAATCCTCATACTTAATTGCTCAGCCAAGAGTCCGTTTTACTTCTATAATCATCATCATCTATTTCATTTCTGTTGCTGAATCCAGTTCGTGCTGAATTAGAATAAGTCTGACATATGTGGCCACTAGATCGAATGCAACCATTGTGACAGAACACTAGTGGTATTGGTGCAACATACTAATACTGGATGACAGATGACAACGTGCATATGATAACAATATGACATTATGCACGAAATGGAAATGAAACGAAGGAGACATAACTTGTAAATCTCCGTAACACGGTCGAGTTACTATCAGTATAGTTTTATCTGCTCTCACTCCGTGAGAAACTACAGAGAATTTGTGGTCCCAGTAAACTGGCACTCAATGTAGTGGTTACACTTTGCCTTACCTCTCCCAAATATTGACGATGAAAATTATTTCAGTTTCAGAGATATGGATAGGTTACCTCTGCCTACAGAATTATCGTTTTGGTGTGCGTTAGCGACCTCTGTTACGTATTTTAAACAATTTTGAAACAGTGCGTCCTAATATCCTGAGTCTGCTGTCTATACAGTGACAGAAATCGACTGCTACCCTGGTAATCATCACATCTGCCAAAAGATAATACGGCAAGAAAACCTACTAAGCAATCTGTACAGTATTTAGCGCTTCATATCATGCTTTCATGTTCTCTTCCACTGATAAACCACATCCTGTCTCCCTTCTACAAGACTTGTAAGCATCATGCAATGCCAACATATGAGGCAATTAGTTTCCAGTGTAATAATTACGAGATGTTCTGTGACTTGCCTATTCTTTTTGACAACAGATGTTGGAGAGTGGAATACAATATTTCTTCTGCATGTATACTCTGTGAGACACCTCACTGTATACCCAATTTATTCTTGTGGCAAGCAGACAGTAAGTGTTACGCGTAATTTAGAAACACCACGTACAAACAAGTACAGTATAATCGAACGGTATGAGGGTCGCACATTTATCTTAGAGGTCGTTCATGTAAAAGTGTCATCACCGATTCTGTCGTGTCCCCTTATAAAATGGACACCACTATTTTTGTACTACATGAAGTCGTGCCATCGAAGATAATATCATGAGATGTACTTGTCATAAAGTATTTAACGCACTTGCTTATTAGACGGGATGTTCGTTATGTCAAGACTTTCGGTGCTAACCGACTGTGAGAGATAAAGCTCCAGTTTGTAACCGGTTTGAATATGTATGCAGAGCCCGTGTTCTTGTTATCTGTTGGGGTTCAGAAAACAGTTGTGAATAAGAACTCTTAATTGGTGAGGAGAACACATTTTCTTGTCGTGTTCCTGTCTACATTTCTTGTTTGTTAATCCACTCTGTTACGTGAAATAGATATACCCTATCAGCTTACCTTTGAGCATTTTTGTCTTCTAAAGTTTCCCACAACGAAGACTTGAGTGTTAATGGGCGTTTCCGGAGTAGCGAATTACAATAATCGTGTTTTCCTCTTTCTGAGCGGTTCGGTCCTCGAACCGAAATTTTATGTTTTAAATAAATTCATTAGATGTTGCAACATCCCATTCTGTGGTATCGTAGCTTAGGGCTACGAACTAGCAAACAGAGACAGCAAGGGCGTATTACGATAAGGCTTTTTTCTGTAAATATCAAGTTTCCTTCTCTAAATGAATGTATTTTTCATTTAAATATTTTTGTATACTGAAAATTAGTTTTAGTTCAACCGTTATGTGTGTATTACGCTAAAGCGCGCCCTTTTAAGGAGAGCTTGCGCGTGTGAAGAAGTTGGTCATGGGAAGGCGCACGATCGAATGATCGAATTGCCACCTGGTGGGCACTGCGTGAACCAACGATCACAGCGAAGAGATAGAGGCCACGGAAATTGCATAAAACAAAAAAATACCACTATTACCTGCTGTTATTATTAACATTATTTAAACACATTGTAAAGAGCCCGTAACTATTTTAAGTGTGAAGCTAGTTCAAGTCTTGCAAGAGGGAATACGTATTGCGACGAGAGCGTAAGTCTATTGATTTCTTTTTCAAAAGCTGCAGACTTTGCAGGTTGATAATGCACATTTAGTCAGAAAGTTATGATTGCCCTCTAATCGAGCAGCTTTACAAGGATTGGGGAAGTGAGTGAAATTTTGCTTTTTGGACGTATAAGAGAAAGGAATCAATAGGCCCCATACTCTTTAAAGAATAGAACTCTCATCTACAAAGCAGCTTCAAACGTCTGATTGCTTTACAAATGAGTTAATGTTTTAAATTTTTGGTTTTAAGTATATAATTGAGGAAAATTTAGGTAAGTTTTGAAATTACTCTCGAAGTTTGTTGGTAGACGCTAAGTGTCCCGATTGTGAAACAGTGGAAGAATATAGTGTGGGTAATTTGCACTCCATTTTAAGCGAAGCTAATTTTCCAAGCGTATCAACATTTACGACATTATTTCTCCTGAAGTGTGTCTCGTACAATGATATAATTTTGCTCTGAATCCTGTGGTATATGTGGGTACTGTCAGCAGACTGTGCAAGGAATAGAATCGATAAAAGAGAAGTAATAAATTAAAACGTCATGACTGCATGAACTGCGAAAATGTAGTATGCGGTAAAATTTTCTGTTTCCATCTTTTGTGGGTGGTATTGGCGAGAAAAACTTTCGTAAATGTTTGAAATTATGTGTAATGTTCTCTCATTCCTAAATACTGTATGAATAGAGTTCGAGCCGGCCGCGGTGGCCTTGCGGTTCTAGGCGCTTCAGTCCGGAACCGCGTGACTGCTACGGTCGCAGGTTCGAATCCTGCCTCGGGCAAGGATGTGTGTGATGTGCTTAGGTTAGTTAGGTTTAAGTAGTTCTAAGTTCTAGGGGACTGATGACCATAGATGTTAAGTCCCATAGTGCTCAGAGCCAGCCAATAGAGTTCGAGTATTTGCGCGCCTTCAGTTACGCTGCCTCGAGACAAACACTCAGTTTCTAGGTATAATATTTCTCTTATTACTTTAACTTACAACATATTTAACTTATAATGCATCATTAACTTACAACATATTTAATGACAACATATTATGTCATGATTATATTATGACATAACTTTAAATTTTTAAATTCACTAAATAATCACGCAAAATACTGAAAAACAAATTTCTGTTGCCCCCGACAGCCGTTAGATAAGCAAGCTGCAACTTGTACTGGCTTCTGGGATAGCGGTTTAGTAATATAGATACGACTGACACAGTATCCAGTATGTGTCTGTCTGATAGGAAGGTGTCGGATGTCATTAATTGCTATTTTTTACTCTTTTCCTGGTTAGACTGGAATTAGTTACTTTTAAGTAAGAGACATAGGAATTATGCCTCACACGACTACTTTGCTTGCATCGGAAGTGGTCTAAATGTCTGTAGAGATCTGACCAATTAATCTCTGAAATATTTTCGCGTGCTAAGTTTAAGTCAGCTTGTAAGTGTATCATACTTTTACATTTACGTAATAACGTTTGAAAGCAGAACATTGCACTAATCGTTTGCTCGGCGTGCTAACTTTCACCTAAAGCAATAGGAAGTGCGTTATTTTACTACCACACAAGTGAAAAAAAGGAAAACAATCATTTCACTACAGTGTGTAATTAAATTTTTCTCTCTCTGTCAAACAGTTTGATATTTAATAGGCTATTCCTCAGATTCAAGAGATTGCACAGTTATGCCACATCCGCCTATGCAGTGGGTGTGTTGTTGGATTTCATTCGTTATATTGCTGTTTCTTCGTGACAATGCTGGCCCTTTTAACGCTACACTATCCTATTTAAGTGTTGGCTTATTTTGTATCCTAGTGATTTGGTCTTTTGGTGTCTGATGGCAAGTGTCCTTTGGTTTTATTTCATAAGGTTCATACAACGTTTATCATACGTACCAGTCTTCTATTTCCTATTACTGGCATTTATTCCACTACTTTCAGTTCTTGCCAGTTCGTAAAGTTTCATGCATGGTGCCATTCAGTTGTTGCGCCAGTCAGTGGGCTTTCTTTGTTTGCCGATACGATTTTGTGATCTTTCATGATTATGGTTTTTGAAACTTATTATAGGTTGGCTTTAGAGTGTCCTCCTTTGGTGAATCCGGTTGCGGTATGGTTTTTCCATCGTTTGGGAGAGGTTTCTTTATTCCACTCTCTTTGTATACCTCATGTTGTTGCACTATGTATGGTTTCCTGTCTTTGTGCATACTGAGACACGAATCTTGTTTTGTGTCTGCGTATTCAACATGTGTCGTGTTGCTTCGGTTTTTGGTGTGTACAAACTTGAGATGAGGAGTCGTAATTATCTTATTCATGTTGGATTCATGCGTGTGTGATAATGTTTTCTTAAGATATTTTTGATTTTTAGTTGAGTGAACTTATGTTGCAGGTTGCTTGATTTATAGCTTGTGCAGCTACATACGTGCGTTGATTCCGGAATTATTGCTTCTGCCAGAAGGTTCTTCTAAACCTTCTGATATTGTGCACACCATGTATCCCAGAGAATTTTTGATGATGGGTGGTCTGCGTGGTTTGCATTGCGAAGGGCATATTTTCTCTTGAGTATTGTAGTTCATTGTGATTTTATTTATTGGCACTTGTCCTAGTATTTTAACGACGGAGTTTTGCTTCAATGATTCACGCTATACTCGGCAATCTTTACACCTGCGTGTTCAGGCGGACACACTTTCTTATTATGGGGTTTCGTTTTATAGTTCAATCCCGTCTCCAGCCATCCTGATTTAGGTTTTCCGTGATTTCCCTAAATCGTTTCAGGCAAATGCCGGGATGGTTCCTTTGAAAGGGCACGGCCGATTTCCTTCCCAATCCTTCCCTAACCCGAGCTTGCGCTCCGTCTCTAATGACCTCGTTGTCGACGGGACGTTAAACACTAACCACCACCACCACCGTTTTATAGTTGTTTATTGGTTTACGAAGTTGCAATTAGCTCGCCTTTCAATGTTGTAGTTTTTCACGATATTAGTGATTTCATGACAGATCGACGTTGCACTGGTAATTTTGTGCCTTTGTCCTCCCTACAGTATTTTTATAGTGTACATATGTCCAATTTAGGAGTGTTATTTTCCTTTCATTTTCTTGGGACTGTCCTTGTGGGGACTGTACAATGGACACAGTGCCCTTCCATTTGCGCACCAGCCAAGCTGTTTTCTGCTCCTGCCGTTCCGATTTTATGCTCTTTCAGGACGATTATGCTCTTTTGAACTTTGTTACTTCACAATACTGTTACGTGTATTTTGGTGTGATGGTTTCATTCGAAGTATGCTTATTTCTACGTTTCACAAACCATCCTTTATTCCAGTATTCCAGTCGCTTGGTGTCCCTTAAGTATTATACGATGGACAGTTTCCCGTCATTATTTATGGTGAGACACAGATTTGATCTCGAGGGATTGTGTGCTGACTTTCGACTGTAACTGTTCTCTTCAGATGTCTTAATTTGTTTCGCTTAGGTGGTGGCGCGATACAATTTGTTTGGTCGAAGATTTGAGAAACTACATGTGGATTATTGCTGCTTCATTTCTAATTGGGCTGCAACAATTGCTGCAACCTGGAGTTTCTCCGAAACGATCTACTGTTTCGTGCATCCAAGAGATCTTTTGATAGTGGACGTGCTGTGTGTTTTGTAGTGCAAAGGGTCCGATTTCATTATTTCATTTGTGGATTTTAGTTCATTATGTTTTTGCTTATTGACTCTTATCCCAGGGTTCCGATGACATAGTTTTGTTTCAATATTTGATTTTTCGCATCGGCAATCATTGCAGTTACGTGTTTTGGCTTGGGACACTTTCTTGAGTGAGATTTCATATGTGGTAGGATTTTGGAGTATTTTCTAAATATTGCAACTAGTGCTCCTTGGTATTTTACATTTTTCACGGTATTTGTGTTATCTGTTCAGAGCGGCACTGCATTGCTGATTCTGTATCTTGGTCCTTCTTATAACGTTTCTTGTGGTGTAGGTATATAAAATTTATGAGTGGCTTTCTTCGGTGCTTTTTCTTGGAACTTGTCCCTGTAGCGAAAGGACAATGGATATGTCCCGTTCCTTGCGCTGTCCTGAAATACAGATTGTTTCGGAGTTTCATCACTGACTTTCTTCGGACATCATCAATCGTATTCGCACGTGCATGCTCATTATACAGTTTATCTTGTGGACGATCTCACTACTTGCATAGGACTGTCAGTTTGCTTTATTTCTGGATGGACTGTGGTTGTTTCTCCTGTTAGGGGTTTCTTCGAGTGATCAAGCATCTTTGGCATGTCAGGTGTCCAACAGACTTTTGACAATGGATGTGCTGCATTTACGAAATGTCCTTCTTCCTTCAAATATAATGGCTTTTGTGATTTTGCGGTATGACAGCATAACATTTGGATGGCAGAGGTCATGCATCAATACCGGTCGTTGCTTCTCACATATTTCGTTGACAAGTTTGGCACGGAACACTTTTTAGGATTGGAGGTTTCGTGTTATTAATCGGGTATTGAGTTGATTTGTAAATTGCATCTAGTGTTGTTTTAAGCGTTGTGCTTCTTCACAATATTTCTGATTCACACTGCAGGGCGTCGATGCACTTTGACTTGTAATTTCCGTCTGTAACATCTTTACTTGCCTATGGTGCACACATGTTCATTTTGTGGGTGGCCCTCGTCTTCTATTTGGGATTCTCCCCCATTCTCGCGAGTGAATGGTAGACGTATCTGCGTCCTCGTTTTGTCTAGAATTACAGTTTTCTTTGAGGGGCGCACAGAGTAGTTTCCGGTAGGGGTGCTTCAGAAATTAATTTTGCTCATGACATTTCCCCGTATAATTTTCTTGTTTGCCTTTGTATACGTAAGTTTGAGTCAGGCCCTTATCTTTCATTTCAGCCCTTCTCCCTTTCTTTTTTTGCGACTGATAGTTGACTTGTCTCTTTTTCCCCTTTCATCTAGAAATACAGATTTACGTTAATGATTCACAGAAATGTTTTTAATTAGTTGTATTTCAGAGCTTTATTTTTGGCTTGACAAGTTGCTATTTTAATAGGACTGGGTTCGAGTTACTTATTTGGTAGCTAAACCTTTCTTATACCTGTTTCTTCTGTTGGTATGCCCAAAATAGCACTGTATAGTATTTTTGAGTTTTACAACTACATGGTAGTACTCCATAAGTTAATGATCTTCACCTTATGACTACTGACACAGTGGTTACCGCTATTTCGTTGTATGAAGTTGTTTAATGAACCACTCTACGATACACTGTCATAGTAACGATGTTATTCACGTTGTATCCCCAACTTCGAACCATAGAAGACATCAGTCGTGTTTGTCCTCCATGATTCTATGATTTATATTTTTCTATCTCAGACTCCTTCTCCCCATTCAATGACTAGGCTCAAAACGTATAATAATAAAACGCCTCATGTACGGACGTAGTCTTTTACCACATAATTCACCTTAGTAATAATAAATAATAATCTTATAGCATACGTTTTGCCTTGATGCTGCATTTGCAGTAATACCTTTTCAGGCCCAAACATTTAAAAAAAAATGCATGTTGACTTACACTGAAGCGCCATTGGAACTGGTATAGGCAAGCGAATTCAAATACAGAGATTTGTAAAGAGGCAGAATGCGGCGCTGCGGTCGGCAACGCCTGTGTAAGACAAGTGTCTGGCGCAATTGTTAGATCGGTTACTGCTGCTACAATGGCGGGTTATCAAGATTTAAGTGAGTTTGAACCTCGTGTTATAGTCGGCGCACGAGCGATGGGACACAGAATCTCCGAGATAGCGATGATGTGGGGCTACCCCGTACGACCATTTCATGAGTGTACCGTGAATATCAGGAATATCGTAAAACATCAAATCTCCGACATTGCTGCGGCCGGAAAAATATCCTGCAAGAACGGGACCAACGACAACTGAAGCGAATCGTTCAACGTGACAGAAGTGGAACCTTTCCGCAAATTGCTGCAGATTCCAATTTTGGGCCTTCTACAACTGTCAGCGTGCGAAACATTGAATGAAACATCATCGATATGGGCTTTCTGAGCCGAAGACCGACTCGTGTATCCTTGATGACTGCACGATACAAAGCTTTACGTCTCTCCTGTGCCCGTCAACACTGACATTGGGCTGTTGATAACTGTAAACATGTTGCCTGGTCAGATGAGTCTCGTTTCAATTTGTATCGAGTGGAAGGTTGTACTCATGAATCCAAGGTATCTGCATGTCAGGAACAGACTGTTCAAGCTGGTGGAGGCTCTGTAATGGAGTGCGCGTGCAGCTGGAGTGATATGGGATCCCAGATATGCCTAGGCACAACTCTGACAGGTGACACGTACGTAAGCATCTTGTCTGATCACCTGCATCCTTTGATGTTCATTGTACGTTACGACTAACTTGGGAAATTCCAGCAGGACAATGCGATGCCCTACTCGTCAAGAATTGCTACAGAGTGGCTCCAGAAACACTCTCCTGAGTTTAAACATTTCCTCTGGCCTCCAGATTCCCCGGACATGAACATTATTGAGCATATCTGGGTTGCCTTGCAACGTGCTGTTCAGAAGAAATCTCCAACCTCTCATACTCTTACGGATTTGTGGACAGTCCAGCAGGATTCGTGGTGTCAGTTCCCTCCAGCATTACTTCAGACATTAGTCGAGGCCAGCCCACGTCGTGTTGCAGCACCTCTGCGTGCTCGTGGACGCCCTACACGATATTAGGCAGGTGCACCAGAGTATTTGGCTCTTCAGTAGAAACATCAAATTACGTATGGTTTTGATGCAACGGCGTTTGATTTACACTGAAGAGGCAAAGAAACTGATACACCACCGCAAGTACGCAGAGGTGCCGCAACACGAAGTGGCATGGACTCGACTAATATCTGGAGTAGTGCTGGAGAGAACTGACACCATGAATCCTGCAGGGCTGCCATAAATCCGTTAGAGTACGAGTGGGTGAAGATCTCTTCTGAACAGTACGTTGCAAGGCATCTCGTATATGCTCAAACGGAAGTGTTTAAACTCAGGAGAGTGTTCCTGGAGCTACTCTGTGGCAAATCTGGACGTTTGGGGTGTCACATTGTCCCGCTGGAATTGCCCAGGTCCGTCGGAATACACAATGGACGTTGGTGGATGCAGTTGATCGGACAGGATGCTTACGCACGTGTCAGGTGTCAGAGTCGTTCCTAGACGTATCAGGACTCCCATATCACTCCAACTGTACACTTCCCACACTATTACAGAGCCTCCACCAGATTGAATAGTCCACTGATGATATGCAGGATACATAGATTCACGATGTTGTCTCCATACGCATACAGTCCATTCACTCGATATAATTTGAAACGAGATTCGTCCTACCAGGTAACATGTTTCCGATCATCTGCAGTCCAATGTCGGTGTTCACGGACCTAGGCGAGACGTAAAGTTTTGTGTTGTGCAGCCATCAAGGGTACACGAGTGCGCCTTCGGCTCCGGAAGCCCATGTCGATGATGTTTCGTTGAATGGTTCGTACTCTGGCACTTGTGGATGGTCCAGCATTGAAATCTGCAACAATTTGCCGAAGGACTGCACTTCTGTCACGCTGAACGATTCTCTTCAGTCGCCGTTGGTCCCATTCTTGCAGGATCTTTTTCAGGCCGCAGCGATGTCGGAGATTTGATGTTTCACGGGATTCATGATATTCAAGGTACACTTGTGAACTGGTCGTCCGGGAAAATCCCCTCTTCATCGCTAACTCGGGGATTTTGTGTCCCATCGCTCGTGAGCCGACTGTAACACCAGGTTCAAACTCAGTTAAATCTAGATAACCCGTCATTGTAGCAGTAGTAACCTATCTAACAACTGCGCCAGACACTTGTTGTCTTATATAGGCGTTGCTGACCGTAGCCCCGCATTCTGCCTGCTTACATATCCCTGGATTTCATTATGTATGCCTATACTAGTTTCTTTGGTGCTTCACTGTATTTTCACATATTTTTGTATAGTACAATTAAGAGATTTAAGTAAGGGCCAAGTATTTATAAAGCTCAAAATATTGTGAATGGGGCGGGGGGGAGAGTGTCACACTGACTCATTGAATGAATTTTTAAACTAAACTCTCCAAGGTCCTGGCGGAAGTAGTTTTTCCATATTCTTTATTGATAAGGAGCTTTTCGTTCAGAATATTTCTTAAGGAACTTTAGAAATTCTGAATTTATGAAAAGGGTGTTATCTGAAACAAATGCTCTGCAGATATTTTTCAAAAAATATTCATTGCCATCGTTTCTACCTATATTTGCAGAAAATTCCGCTGGTAAGTTTATTTGTATCTTGGAGACATTTTTATTAACAGCAGTTTTATGAGCATCTGTTAGTAAATTTTGTGTAATCTGGAATGCTTTGTTACAGGGAACCTGTAACAGTGGTATAAAGCTCATGTGAGTTTATTTTACATAAATAAAAACAACATCAATAACTCGAATGTCGAATTGATCCCCAAAATACACTGAAAATCCAAACATATACGTACGTGTTTTTCACATACTTGGCGCAGTAGTATATTTCCATCTATTGTTAGCGTAGGATTTTCATCGCCCCATTGTTGAAGCAAATAAGCTTTAATGTTATTCTCCTTCGACCTTGTACAATTTTGTCTCCTCCTGCTCACAGTTAAAAAATTACGAATAAGGTACAGATTTAAAAGTTAACTGAAAATGGCACGTTTTTATTCTTGGGAGTGTTATATCTGCTGCAGACTGCATTGTTTATAACATAACACAAACCGTATCGAGTTTTGTGATGCGACGGCCGCATCATAGTATATATAAGAACAAATTAATTAAATACGAACTAATCCGTTATACACTCCTGGAAATGGAAAAAAGAACACATTGACACCGGTGTGTCAGACCCACCATACTTGCTCCGGACACTGCGAGAGGGCTGTACAAGCAATGATCACACGCACGGCACAGCGGACACACCAGGAACCGCGGTGTTGGCCGTCGAATGGCGCTAGCTGCGCAGCATTTGTGCACCGCCGCCGTCAGTGTCAGCCAGTTTGCCGTGGCATACGGAGCTCCATCGCAGTCTTTAACACTGGTAGCATGCCGCGACAGCGTGGACGTGAACCGTATGTGCAGTTGACGGACTTTGAGCGAGGGCGTATAGTGGGCATGCGGGAGGCCGGGTGGACGTACCGCCGAATTGCTCAACACGTGGGGCGTGAGGTCTCCACAGTACATCGATGTTGTGGCCAGTGGTCGGCGGAAGGTGCACGTGCCCGTCGACCTGGGACAGGACCGCAGCGACGCACGGATGCACGCCAAGACCGTAGGATCCTACGCAGTGCCGTAGGGGACCGCACCGCCACTTCCCAGCAAATTAGGGACACTGTTGCTCCTGGGGTATCGGCGAGGACCATTCGCAACCGTCTCCATGAAGCTGGGCTACGGTCCCGCACACCGTTAGGCCGTCTTCCGCTCACGCCCCAACATCGTGCAGCCCGCCTCCAGTGGTGTCGCGACAGGCGTGAATGGAGGGACGAATGGAGACGTGTCGTCTTCAGCGATGAGAGTCGCTTCTGCCTTGGTGCCAATGATGGTCGTATGCGTGTTTGGCGCCGTGCAGGTGAGCGCCACAATCAGGACTGCATACGACCAAGGCACACAGGGCCAACACCCGGCATCATGGTGTGGGGAGCGATCTCCTACACTGGCCGTACACCACTGGTGATCGTCGAGGGGACACTGAATAGTGCACGGTACATCCAAACCGTCATCGAACCCATCGTTCTACCATTCCTAGACCGGCAAGGGAACTTGCTGTTCCAACAGGACAATGCACGTCCGCATGTATCCCGTGCCACCCAACGTGCTCTAGAAGGTGTAAGTCAACTACCCTGGCCAGCAAGATCTCCGGATCTGTCCCCCATTGAGCATGTTTGGGACTGGATGAAGCGTCGTCTTACGCGGTCTGCACGTCCAGCACGAACGCTGGTCCAACTGAGGCGCCAGGTGGAAATGGCATGGCAAGCCGTTCCACAGGACTACATCCAGCATCTCTACGATCGTCTCCATGGGAGAATAGCAGCCTGCATTGCTGCGAAAGGTGGATATACACTGTACTAGTGCCGACATTGTGCATGCTCTGTTGCCTGTGTCTATGTGCCTGTGGTTCTGTCAGTGTGATCATGTGATGTATCTGACCCCAGGAATGTGTCAATAGCCGGCCGAAGTGGCCGCGCGGTTCTGGCGCTGCAGTCTGGAACCGCGAGACCGCTACGGTCGCAGGTTCGAATCCTGCCTCGGGCATGGATGTGTGTGATGTCCTTAGGTTAGTTAGGTTTAACTAGTTCTAAGTTCTAGGGGACTAATGACCTCAGCAGTTGAGTCCCATAGTGCTCAGAGCCATTTGAACCATTTGAATGTGTCAATAAAGTTTCCCCTTCCTGGGACAGTGAATTCACGGTGTTCTTATTTCAATTTCCAGGAGTGTATATGTATTTATATGCACTACCATACAAATATGCACAAATGTGAGCTCTTTAGTCATTACCAACCATAGCGAGTGCACGCTGAGTCGTTAAAACATTATAAAAATGCCACAGGTATATGTTTAAAACGTTTCAATGCTACTCCTCTATGAGACGTAATGATAGAGCTGATGATGGATGTGTAAGAAGCGATTTAAATGCAACAACTTCTTCAACTACTTCAAGTAAATAGTTCGACTGGCTTCTAGATGTGTTACAAATTCGTCACATTACTCAATAAACTTTCCACTCACAGTTAATAAAAGAGTCAGTCTGCATAAAAGTTGTTGAAATTAACGTAGGTGATTTTTGTGTGTATTAAGATAAAGTTCAAACAAAGGCAACCTGACGGCAAATAGCTGTTCTATTTGGATTCGAACAGTTTCGTTCACACTTTAAAGATCCTTGCACGATTCATAGAATAACATCACAGTTCCAATATTACGAAGTACTACGTAGTACTCCACGAAATGTTCGTAGCTACCGGAGTCTGGAAAATTAAATACGATAATAATTCTAAGCCTCTGTCGTCACAATTCCTGATTTTCTGTAATTTTCAAAGTGCAATTACTGGGTTGATCATTTTCAAAATCTTACTAACGTATCTCGTCACTTTTTACGGTAAAGCTTAATTCGTTTCCTTGTTACTACCAAACTAATCTTAATCCAAATTGAATCAATGTACACACCCATCCGACATTCTACAAGATAGCCTTCCCACAATAATTATCTTCGAAAAGTTAATTACAAAAAATTGGTTCAAATGACTCTGATCACTATGGGACTTAACAGCTGTGGTCATCAGTTCCCTAGAACTTAGAACTACTTAAACCTAATTAACCTAAGGATATCACACACATCCATGCCCGAGGCAGGATTCGAACCTGCGACCGCAGCAGTCGCGCGGTTCCGGACTGGGCGCCTAGAATCGCTAGGCTACCGCGGCCGGCAGTTAATTACAAATTATGTCGGAAACATGGGTACACTTTCCACAAAGAGAAACTATAATAAACTTTATTGCTAACATGTGTATTATACACGAATCTCCAGAGTTTTCATGTCAGAACGTTGAGTATCTGCAGACACATAAGATTATATTCTATCATAAAATAATAAACAATGAAATAAACTTGTAACGAAATAATAAGCAACCAGTTGCATGAAAGAAATCTAATTTCTTTACCGGTTTCGGGCGCTTAGTGCAGTTCTTCAGAAGGTTATACCTACCTCATTATTTGCGAGTGTCAACAGTAAGGCGCATGCAGTAAGATGTGCAAGTCAACGATCGCGGCGTTTTGGTATATGCAGCTTGTTACTGACACTCGCAAATAATGAGATAGGTATAACCTTCTGAAGAACGGCACTAAGTGCCCGAAACCGGTAAAGAAATTAAATTTCTTTTAAGGAACTGGTTGCTTGTTCTTTCGTTACATACAACTACAGCTGCTGAGGATGAATAAAATACTATAATAAATTTGTTTTACGTGGATGGCTAGAGGCGAAAGCCTGAAAATTGTGATAGCCCTTCCCTTACAGTATCTAATAACACGTAGTTTGGTGTAGTCACATAACACGTTAGAAATTACAATATTTTTCGGTATCATGAATATCCCATACATCCTGGTGTATCAAGACTGTTATACCGAACTGCTCTTTATGCATGCTTAATTGTTTCTTTACAGATTTTCAAATGGTACTGCTGTTTCATTTGCATCTTCTTTGGTTCCAGTTTCTACATTGTGGCGTCCGAGAAATCTGTAGTGCTGCTACCCAGTCTCAAAGCGAAAATTATAAGTATTTAGCAAAAGTAATGAGAAGTAATGTGGAAGCTGCCATGGAGAGTTGTGTTAACAACTGCGAGTCGGTAGCTACCAGTTTGGTAACATGCAGGTTGCGGTAACAGACGTGCAAGGGGATTGCGAAGCCAGTATAGCCAAGCACAACAGTAAACTGTACTGCACAGTGTTAATGCATAGCCAGTGGGCCAATGTCACTACACCAGGGAAAGTCTTGTTATGAGTTACATCACTAGGTGCTGAATTTTAGTGGAACAAATACGCACCAAAGCCATATAAATAAGTCTGAATTTCGGGGCAGAGGATATCTTCTTGTCGCCAGAAACTAGAAGCGCCAACATGACGCCAGAGCTATGCTGGACAGCGAGGTGACTTGGCATCGCCAACAGCAGTCACGGGTTCGAGGCCAGGCAGCAACTGCTGCCGGCCCAAGTCCTTCGTGGGTCTTGGTGCCACAGCCGCGCTTACGTGCCATCTGTACCAGGAACTGCGACACTGAGTATCTAGTGGAACTTAGCACCACCGCACCACCCGCCACGCGACTCCTGCCAGAGGGCAGCGAGTTGAACTTTGTGCACACAGTGTTCTTCACATAATGCTGCAGTGATGCAAGCAGAGTAAGGGGCCGTGTAGTTTCCACGACACCGGAAAGTAGCCCGCTGCTGACGACAATGACCGTGGCCTCTAAAAGTAGCAGGCCCACCACAGGTCTGCCGTCAGCAACGCAGGGCACCGGCTCAGCAAGCGCCTACATACCAGCGCCGGGCTGGGACAGTAGAGACGCGTATGGTTCCCTCACTATATCATGTTTGGAGTCCATAAAAGTCATTATTAAGTATCAACAGTTTGAAACTTCCTGGCAGATTAAAACTGTGTGCCGGACCGAGACTCGAACTCGGCCGGCACCTTTGCCTTTCACGGGCAAGTGCTTGGGTAGCTCAGTTGGTAGAGCACTTGCCCGCGAAAGGCAAAGGTCCCGAGTTCGAGTCTTGGTCTGGCACACAGTTTTAATCTGCCAGGAAGTTTCATATCAGCGCACACTCCGCTGCAGAGTGAAAATCTCATTCTGTCAACAGTTTTTCTGCTGGGCCCACCAACCCACCCCTGCCGTAATACCCTTCATAGTTTCCATGTAATTTTTATGCAGCCCTTGCTGTGTACAAAAATCAGAACATGAAAGACAGTGCTTGGAAGGAAATTGTAGAATATCCGCAGAGATTAAGTAAGAATAATACTGTATTTACTCTATTTATGTGAGTCATTAGTAATCTGTGCCAACGGTCTTGCCACAGCGGTAACACCGTCTCCCGTCAGATCACCAAAGTTAAGCGCTATCGGGCTGGGATGGGTGACCATTCGGTCTGCCGAGCGCTGTTGGCAAGTGGGGTGCACTCAGCCCTTGTGAGGCAAACTGAGGAGCTACTTGATTGAGAAGTAGCGGCTCCTCTATCGTTAACTGACATACGGCCAGGGGAGCGGTGAACTGACCATAAGACCCTCCATATCCGCATCCAGTGACGCTTATCGGCTGAGGATGACGGGGCGGCCGGTCGGTTCCGTTGGGCCTTCATGGCCAGTTCGGAGGGATTTTTATTAGTAATCTGTACTACAATTACATCAAATTTCATGCAATCACTTAAATCTATGCTTATGGCCACCAATAATCTCTTTATTTTGTCATGCTGTTGTCCCTATGAGGCTGTTGAAATGGTTCATGTACGAATCTCGCACAGGGAAAGCTCCCATATTGGCAAAACTGACACCCCAAGCAAATGGTATAACTTTTTAGATGGTGGTGGTTCAGATTGATCTACGTCATCATGTGGTTCGTTGGGGCTCTCCAGGAAAGCATCCAAAAGTAGACTGGACAGAAAGCAACTTGTAAAGATTAAATCAACCGTTGTATTAGGTTTTACAGCAATCGACAAATAACACTGGATAATATCTACTCAATATCTTTTTCAGACAATCTACGAGCTCTGCAGAGACTGTAATTAAAATTGCTTTCTTTCTGTCGACACTTGCAGCTGACCGAGAATGGGATTTCATCATGTTTGTACTCGACCGAAATGTCTCTTCCCCTACAAGAAAATGGAGCACAGCGATGTCAGAATTGGGCAGTTTACAATGAGATGGAAACACAGTGTCACTACTGAAACATTAGCCTATATTACTCTTGTCAAAAATTCCACGGTCGTCTTCCTTTCCGTAGGACCCAACATCAGAGAACGTGAACTTGTAGTTACCATCGGCGATAGCAAGTAGCACAGTGGAGAAAAACGTTTGTAATTATCGAACAAGCCAATACTGGCTGGAGAAAATCCTCACATGGTTTCTATCGATAGCTCCAATACCATATGGGAAATTCATAAAATAAGATCGAGATGAATGTGGCATTGAAAGTTATACGTAACTGTGCTATCTAATTTAAAATTGGGAGCGACTAACGATTTGTTAATAATTAACACTGACAAATTCCAGGTAAGAATGTAGTCCATGGCTAATATGTTGATCTTTCTTGGAAGGATGGATCATAACAGAGTAAGTTACTGTTCACCACTGTCTGTCCCCTTAACTTTTAACCATGAAACTGCGATTTATTTTATTACAAATTAAATTGTGTATTTCATTCTGCTTCACAGAAGTACGTCGAACATTCGACATTCTGATGTCAGTGCGTAGGAAGGTGTGAAGTTGCAGTTGTTGATTGCCTGCCGTCAGCTAGTAAAAGGAAGAAACGATATGATAAAATTATGAACTTTTGGCAGCTAGACGCTTCGAAAGAGAAGTTATTTTTACGATCATTAAACAGATCCCTGATAAAGATGTCGATGTATTTCTCAGAAGTATTGCAATATCTGTCAAAAACCTGAGTACAGACATAATTAAGGAGGCAAAAATGATGTCTCTGCAGACGGATTTTGATCTAAAAAGTCATAAAGACAAACAGCGTGTACAGCAGTCCCAGCCACTAATAATGTAACATAAATATCATCACAAAATGTTGATTTTACTAACAAGTACGTCAGTGAATGTAACTGATTATTCACAATATGATATTCACAATTTTCATTTCACTGTTAAATGTTTTAATTGTTCAACAGCGAAACAAATGTTAAATAAACCACCGTAGCCTTAAAAGTATTTTGACTTTTCTTACCTTAGTGTTATGGCTAATTTTTCGCCAGGTGTTACTGGGTACGCCAACGGTCTTGCCGCATTGGTAAAACCGGTTCCCGTCAGATCACCGCAGTTAAGCGCTGTCGGCCTGAGCTTGCACTTCAATGGGTGACCATCCGGTCTGCCGAGCGCTGTTGGCAAGCGGGGTGCACTCAGCCCTTGTGAGGCTGACTGAGGAGCTACTTGACTGAGAAGTAGCGACTCCGGTCACGAGAACTGCAAACGGCCGGGAGAGCGGCGTGCTGACCACATGCCACTCCGTACCCACATCCAGTGACGCCACTGGGCTGAGAGGATGACCCGACGACCGGTCGGTACCATTGGGCCTTCCAAGGCCTGTTCGGACGAAGAGAAGTTATTGGGTACACATACGTGTTTGATGAACCCTTCCTGTGATCATATTTGACCAGGTCTAGTACGTAGCTAAATTGGGTAGTGTTAACCTCAAGAACTTGAGCAACTTTTTGTCGTCATAAATGACGATTGATAAATGTAAGGAAAACTTTATCAAGCCTCGTCCTTAAGACTGGATGTGTTACAGCTTTTCCATTGTGTAGCTGTTGCATTAGAATATCTTCTTGTTCTTCATCATTTTTTTCCAGCAGTAAGTACAACAATGAATGGTGACCACTCATTTTAAGAAACGTGCGTACCACGAACCGTCCACGACTGAGCTGTACCCTACTTCCACGCGGCGCGCTCAGGCAGCGCCCTACAACAAGATGGTTCAACTCATATTTTCGCCATAATGTATTGGAGATATGCCTTTCGTTCAGGCGTTAAAACAATTTCGACATGTAAATTACATTTAGTACGTAACAACATGTCACCTAAAATGAAATAAACACCGACTAGCCGCGACCACATTTTCCCTCCAAATCCTTCAAATTTTATGCGATATGTTGTTTGTAATTTGTTTTGGAGTCATCATTCTTCTGACTGCTTGGATGCGACCCCCCACGAATTCCTATCCTGTGCCAAACTCTTCATTCCAGACTAGCACTTGCAACCTAAACCTTCAATTATTTGCTGGATATATTCCAATCTCTGTCTTCCTCTACAGCTTTCGCCCTCTACAGCTCCCTCTAGTATCATGGAAGTCACTCCCTGACTTAACAGATATACGGTCATCCTCTCCCTTCTCCTTCTCATTGTTTACAATATATCTCTTTCCTTTACGGTTTCGCACAGAACCTCCTCATTCCTCACATTATCAGTCCACCTAACTTTCACCATTCATCTATAGCACCACATCTCAAATGCTTCTATTCTCTTCTGTTTAGACTTACCCATAGTCCATGTTTCACTACCATACAGCCGCGCGGGATGAGCCGAGCGGTCTGGGCGCTGCACTCATGGACTCTGCGGCTGGTCCCGGCGGAGGTTCGAGTCCTCCCTCGGGCATGGGTGTGTTTGTTTGTCCTTAGGATAATTTAGGTTAAGTAGTGTGTAAGCTTAGGGACTGATGACCTTAGCAGTTAAGTCCCATAAGATTTCATACACATCTGAACATCTGAACTACCATACAAAGCTTTGCTCCAAACGTACATTCTCAGAAATTTCTTCCTCATATTAACGCCTATGTTTGTTACTAGTAGACTTCTCTTGGCCAGGAATGCTCTTTTTGCCAGTGCTAGTCTGCTTTTGATGTCCTCCTTGCTCCGTCCGTGACTGGTTATTTTGCTGCCTAGGTGGCAGAATTCCTTAACTCCATCCACTTCGTGACCATCAACCTTCGTGACCCTCAAACCAGATGGTAAGTTTCTCGCTGTTCTCATTTCTGCTACTACTCATTACTTTAGTCTTTCTTCGATTTACTCTCATTCCATATTATGTACTCATTAGACTGTTCATTCCATTCAGCAAGTCACGTAATCCTTCTTCACTTTCACCCAGAATACCAGTGTCATCAGCGAATCTTATTATTGATATCCGTTCACCTTTAATTTAAATTCCAGTCCTAAAATTTCTTTTACGTCCATCATTGCTTCTTCGATATGCAGATTGAACAGTAGGGGCGAAAGACTGCATTCCTGTCTTACAACCTTCTTAATCCGAGCAATTCATTCTTGGTCGTCCACTCTTATTATTCCCTCTTGGCTCTTGTACATATTGTATACTACCCGTCTCTCCCCTTATCCTACCCCTATTTTTCACGGAATTTCGAACATCTTGCACTATTTTACATTGTCGAATGCTTATTCCATGTTGACAAATCCTATAAACGTGCCTTGATTTTTATTTAGTCTTGCTTCCCTTATCAACAGCAACGTCAGAATTGCTTCCCTGTTGCCTCTACCTTTCCTAAAGCCAAATTGAGCGTCATACAACACATCCTCAATTTTCTTTTCAATTCTTCTGTGTATTATTCTTGTAAGCAAATTGGATGCACGGGCTGTTAAGCTGATTGTGCCATAATTCTTGCACTTGTCAGCTCTTGCAGTCTTCGGAACTGTGTGGATGATATTTTTACGGAAGTCATATGGTATGTCGCCAGCCTCATACATTCTATACACCAGTGTGAATAGTTGTTTTTTTGCCACTTTCGCCAATGATTTTAGAAATTCTGATGGAATGTTATCTATTCCTTCTGCCTATTTGATCTTAAGTCCTCGAAAGCTCTCTTAAATTCTGATTCTAATAACGGATCCCCTATCTCTTCTATATCGGCTCCTGCTTCTTCTTCTATCACATCAGACAATTCTTCCCCCTTATAGAGGTCTTCAACGTACTCTTTCACCTATCCGCTCTCTCCCCTGCATTTAATAGTGGAATCTCCGTTGCACCCTTCATGTTACCACCCTTGCTGTTTTGACTTTCCTATATGCTGAATCAGTCCTTTCGACAGTCTTTTCTTTTCGATTTATCCACATTTTTCATGCAGCCAATTCATCTTAGCTACCCCATACTTCTATTAATTTCATTCCTCAGCGACTTGTATTTCTATATTCCTGAATTTCCCTAAACATTTTTGTACTTTCTTGTTTCATGGATCAACTGAAGTATTTCTTCTGTTATCCATGGCCTCTTCGCAGTTAACTTCTCTGTGCCTATGTTTTTCTTTCAAACCTCCGTGATTGCCCTGTAAAGAGATGTCCATTCCTCTTTAACTGTACTCCCTACTGGGCTATTCTTTATTGCTGTATCTACATCCGTAGAGAACTTCAAGCGTATCTCTTCGTTCCTTAGTACTTCCGTATCCCACTTCTTTGCTTATTGATTCTGTCCGAGTAATCTCATAAACTTCAGCCTACTCTTCATCACGACTACGTTGTGACCTGAGATTTCAAGGACAGTGCACATTGGAATAGCAAATGATCTCCATGCAGCGCTTTGTATAGTGTTGGAGAGCGAGAAGACTGATGTGCCCACGTGTATAAGGGATCGAGGAACATGTTTACATAGAATGTAAAATGTTTTAATTGTGGTCGTGCAGGGAACGTGCAAAGACAGTGCTACCACCTGCAGTAGACTAACGTGAACTCAAGATAGTTTAACGGAAATAATGGCAGGGGTGGTATGGACCGTGGCAGGGATGTAGTACGAAGTACCTGTTAAACTCAAGAGGGAACCCTAGAGCCGCTGGAAGGAGTTCTCAGTAAATATAGATGCAGTAAAAGCGAATGCAGAGCGGAATGTGCCATAGTGGGTGTGAAAAATGGCAGTTAAACTGCGAGCAATTACTTGTTTCACATGAGTGTGTGTCGCGAGGCACTGGAAAGTCACTATGGGTGAATGTGAAGCCTGGTTTACTTGTTGAGATGTAATGTGTAGTAGAAAAGCTGTAGGGTAATGAAGTATTGGATATAGAGTGCTGTCTCGTGAAATGTAAGGGTTTACTCATAAGAGAGGGGGACGTAAGCAAAGTAGATAAAGTGGGTAATTTTGGCAATGAGGAGGTTAAATTCTTAGAGGAAATGTTATGGGCTTCACTGGAGGTTTTGGATGAGGAAGATGGCCATATGGGTGATGTAGGCTATAGGAGGGCACAGGATGCAGCTAGGACTGTATTTAGAAAGAAATTGAAGCATTTAAAGGAGCAGAAGGAACACAGATAGAGGACCTGTTACTAGAATTTCAGGATCTGTGTTTCCCGCAAGCACTGTTGCCTTCCAGTTTTTTTTTTTTTTTTGGTCATCAGTCTACTGGCTGGTTTGATGCGGCCCGCCACGAATTCCTTTCCTGTGCTAACCTCTTCATCTCAGAGTAGCACTTGCAACCTACGTCCTCAATTATTTGCTTGACGTATTTCAATCTCTGTCTTCCTCTACAGTTTTTGCCCTCTACAGCTCCCTCTAGTACCATGGAAGTCATTCCCTCACGTCTTAGCAGATGTCCTATCATCCTGTCCCTTCTCCTTATCAGTGTTTTCCACATGTTCCTTTCCTCTCCGATTCTGCGTAGAACCTCCTCATTTCTTACCTTATCAGTCCACCTAATTTTCAACATTCGTCTATAGCACCACATCTCAAATGCTTCGATTCTCTTCTGGTCCGGTTTTCCCACAGTCCATGTTTCACTACCATACAATGCTGTACTCCTCAGAAATTTCTTCCTCAAATTAAGGCCGGTATTTGATATTAGTAGACTTCTCTTGGCCAGAAATGCCTTTTTTGCCATAGCGAGTCTGCTTTTGATGTCCTCCTTGCTCCGTCCGTCATTGGTTATTTTACTGCCTAGGTAGCAGAATTCCTTAACTTCATAACTTCTTGACTTCGTGACCATCAATCCTGATGTTAAGTTTCTCGCTGTTCTCATTTCTACTACTTCTCATTACCTTCGTCTTTCTCCGATTTACTCTCAGACCATACTGTGTACTCATTAGAATGTTCATTCCGCTCAGCAGATCATTTAATTCTTCTTCACTTTCACTCAGGATAGCAATGTCATCAGCGAATCGTATCATTTATATCCTTTCACCTTGTATTTTAATTCCACTACTGAACCTTTCTTTTATTTCCATCATTGTTTCCTCGATGTACAGATTGAAGAGTAGGGGCGAAAGGCTACAGCCTTGTCTTACACCCTTCTTAATACGAGCACTTCGTTCTTGATCGTCCACTCTTATTATTACCTCTTGGTTGTTGTACATATTGTATATGACCCGTCTCTCCCTATAGCTTACCCCTACTTTTTTCAGAATCTCGAACAGCTTGCACCATTTTATATTGTCGAACGCTTTTTTCAGGTCGGCAAATCCTATGAAAGTGTCTAGATTTATCTTTAGCCTTGCTTCCATTATTAGCCGTAACGTCAGAATTGCCTCTCTCGTCCCTTTACTTTTTCTAAAGCCAAACTGATCGTCACCTAGCGCATTCTCAATTTTCTTTTCCATTCTTTGTATATTATTCTTGTATGCAGCTTCGATGCATGAGCTGTTAAGCTGATTGTGTGATAATTCTCGCACTTGTCAGCTCTTGCCGTCTTCGGAATTGTGTGGATGATGCTTTTCCGAAAGTCAGATGGTATGTCACCATACTCATATATTCTACACACCAACGTGAATAGTCGTTTTGTTGCCACTTCCCCCAATGATTTTAGAAATTCTGATGGAATGTTATCTATCCTATCCCTTCTGCCTTATTTGACCGTAAGTCCTCCAAAGCTCTTTTAAATTCCGATTCTAATACTGGAACCCCTATCTCTTCTAAATCGACTCCTGTTTCTTCTTCTATCACATCAGACAAATCTTCACCCTCATAGAGGCTTCCAATGTAGTCTTTCCACCTATCTGCTCTCTCCTCTGCATTTAACAGTGGAATTCCCGTTGCACTCTTAATGTTAAAACCGTTGCTTTTAATGTCACCAAAGGTTGTTTTGACTTTCGTGTGTGCTGAGTCTGTCCTTCCGACAATCATATCTTTTTCGATGTCTTCACATTTTTCCTGCTGCCATTTCGTCTTAGCTTCCCTGCACTTCCTATTTATTTCATTCCTCAGCGACTTGTATTTCTGTATTCCTGATTTTCCCGGAACGTGTTTGTATTTCCTCCTTTCATCAATCAACTGAAGTATTTCTTTTGTTACCCATGGTTTCTTCGCAGCTACCTTCTTTGTACCTATGTTTTCCTTCCCAACTTCTGTGATGGCCCTATTTAGAGATGTCCATTCCTCTTCAACTGTACTGCCTACTGCGCTATTGCTTATTGCTGTATCTATAGCGTTAGAGAACTTCAGACGTATCTCGTCATTCCTTAGTACTTCCGTATCCCACTTCTTTGCGTATTGATTCTTCCTGACTAATGTCTTGAACTTCAGCCTACTCTTCATCACTACTATATTGTGATCTGAGTCTATATCTGCTCCTGGGTACGCCTTACAATCCAGTATCTGATTTCGGAATCTCTGTCTGACCATGATGTAATCTAATTGAAATCTTCCCGTATCTCCCGGCCTTTTCCAAGTATACCTCCTCCTCTTGTGATTCTTGAACAGGGTATTCGCTATTACTAGCTGAAACTTGTTACAGAAATCAATGAGTCTTTCTCCTCTTTCATTCCTTGTCTCAAGCCCATATTCTCCTGTAACCTTTTCTTCTACTCCTTCCCCTACAACTGCATTCCAGTCGCCCATGACTATTAGATTTTCGTCCCCCTTTACATACTGCATTACCCTTTCAATATCCTCATACACTTTCTCTATCTGTTCATCTTCAGCTTGCGACGTCGGCATGTATACCTGAACTATCGTTGTCGGTGTTGGTCTGCTGTCGATTCTGATTAGAACAACCCGGTCACTGAACTGTTCACAGTAACACACCCTCTGCCCTACCTTCCTATTCATAACGAATCCTACACCTGTTATACCACTTTCTGCTGCTATTGATATTACCCGATACTCATCTGACCAGAAATCATTGTCTTCCTTCCACTTCACTTCACTGACCCCTACTATATCTAGATTGAGCCTTTGCATTTCCCTTTTCAGATTTTCTAGTTTCCCTACCACGTTCAAGCTTCTGACATTCCACGCCCCGACTCGTAGAACGTTATCCTTTCGTTGATTATTCAATCTTTTTCTCATGGTAACCTCCCCCTTGGCAGTCCCCTCCCGGAGATCCGAATGGGGGACTACTCCGGAATCTTTTGCCAATGGAGAGATCATCATGACACTTCTTCAATTACAGGCCACATGTCCTGCGGATACACGTTACGTGTCTTTAATGCAGTGGTTTCCATTGCCTTCTGCATCCTCATGTCGTTGATCATTGCTGATTCTTCCGCCTTTAGGGGCAATTTCCCACCACTAGGTCAAGAGAGTACCCTGAACCTCTATCCGCTCCTCCGCCGTCTTTGACAAGGCCGTTGGCAGAATGAGGCTGACTTCTTATGCCGGAAGTCTTCGGCCGCCAATGCTGATTATTTATCAAAATTTAGGCAGTGGTGAGGATCGAACCCGGAACCGAAGACGTTTTGATTATGAATCAAAGACGCTACCCCTAGACCACGGGCCTTCCAGTAACGGAACACAAATTTCCGACAGAGAATGAGGCACCGGTGAATTGAAGGCCATGCAGATTACCTCTGTTGTTACAAGCAGATTTGGAAGAACTTACAAACCAAAATTTGGCTGATGGGGTGACAGACCCTGAGCGGAAGAACTTTGATCATTTCCAAGAAGTCTGTGGATGGCTCAAAGAAGTTTAGCTTGCGTTTCGTTTACCGCCACTTGAATAGTAAGACTACAACAAATGTCTATCCAATTCTGAACGTCACAGGAACGGTAGACAACATAGGGCAAAGCCAGTACTTCCGGTGGTTACCGACAATTAGAAGTGATTCCAAATGATAACCCAAAAACTGTATTTTCTGCGCTCTGGAGACACTATCATTATAGAAGGATGTCTTCTGTGCTGGTAAATGCACCGGCAACATCCCCGTGTTTGCTGTACAGAGAGCTGAAAGGTGTGAAATCGTATCTTTGTCTAGTGTATCTTGATGACATAATCCTCTTTTCAAGGGATATGCAGTATCATAGACAACGTCTGAGGGCGGTATCCAAGAGATTACCATCGGTCCGTTTGAAATTCAGCATGGAAAAATGTCACATTGCACTGGAGGAAGTTAAATATTTGGAACATATCGTTAGCAAGAATGGTGTAAGAACTGATCCAAGGGTAGCGCAAGCTGCGCAGGTTTTTCCGGTACTGAAACAACCAAGGAGTTGCAAACATTTCTGGGCCTTGTAAATGTTTGTAGGAAGTTCATGAAGGGATTTGTGGGTATTGCAAAACCACTTACATTGTTCTGGAAAAAAGGATGTTATGGTTGTATAGTTGGAGGAACCTCAGAGAGCACTAATTGAATTAAAGAATGTGTTGACGTCGAGCCAGGTGGGTGTTTCCAAAATTTCCAAATGTAGTTCATATTATCATGTGATGTGTCGGATAATGCTCTAGGTGTGTTCTAAGTCAGGTAGTGGGTGGTCGTACAAAGCAATAGGCAAAAGGTACTGCTGGAAGGGAAGAACGAATAATGTTGATCAGTACGTCAAAAGTTTTGTGGATTGTGCATATTTGGAGGATTTAAATCGGAGGCAGGTACCGTTACAGAGACTGCCCTAAGCAACGAAGCCATTTACTTCCAGTAGGATGGACGTTTTAGGCTCATTCAGCCGAACACCAGAAAGTAACCATTTTATGCTGACCATACTAGACCCTTTTTCTCGTCACATACTGTAGATATAGTGCCAATACTGGAGCAGTATGAAAAAACAGTACGCAGGCATTGGTTAATAGGTGGATACTGAAGTTCGGGGTTCCAGCGACAGTAATTACAGAAGAATTGACGAACTTCATGCGAAACTTGATGAAATAGTTGAACACTGAAAACTAGTCCACTTCATCCATAAGCTAATGGAAGGATGTGATAATTTCATCTGGCAGTTGGAAAGATGCAACCCATTTAGATTGGGACACTTATCTATCCTTCGTAGATAGTATGTACAACTCCATAATTCACACAAGCACCTTGAATGCTAACGAGCAGAAACTAAAGCACTGGAGAAGCAGGGAGAGGCAATGAAGCGAGTGGGAACATTACTTCAGTTCAGAGTAGCCAGTGGGTGATGTTTCCAAACAGATATACTCCCAAGGGAGAAACGAAGAAGTTGTAACACTGTACCAGGGCCCATACCAAGTAATTGAAAGAAAGAACATACCCAGTAAATGTCGAACTGCAGCTGGCAAAAAAAAAAAAAGACAACGATTGTGCATGTTGGACGTCAACGTGTATTCGAGGGTGCACCAGAGGCAATTCCAAGGCAGGTACTAGAAAAGCGAGGAAAGAAGTCAAGAGGAGGAAGCGGTAGGATGAGCAATAGGAGGGAGAGGTTCAAATAACTCATAGTTGGTACGCACTGAGGCCAAGAAAGTAGCTGATATTTATCGCTATTGCGTGATTAGGGAATAGTTTTCTTTTGTGTGTAAGGTAGGGCATTTTAACGGTCTTGGGAAAAAATTGGTTCAAATGGCTCTGAGCACTATGCGACTTAACTTCTGAGGTCATTAGTCGCCTAGAACTTAGAACTAATTAAACCTAACTAACCTAAGGACATCACACACATCCATGCCCGAGGCAGGATTCGAACCTGCGACCGTAGCGGTCGCTCGGCTCCAGACTGTAGCGCCTAGAACCGCATGGCGACTCCGGCCGGCGGTCTTGGAAAAGATTATATGTTTGTTTCCGGGTACGTTTTATCGTTAGTGTGTTAAGACGTGCTGTTTGGGGACAGGGTGCTTATAGGGGTGGGGTGGGGAAGTGATATTAATCCCTGTCCTCAGATTGCGTATGGCAGATTGGCTGGCAAAGAAGAATGCTAGTTTTGACAGTGCTCTACCTCTTCATTGGGGGATAGGGTGGAGGCACTGCAATATCATTGCCTGGAGGAAGGAATTTTGTTTTACCGGTGTGGTATGCGTACTGTAAGACCTTCGGTACACACACCATCATATTATTTGACTTGTCACTCTAACGAAGTAGGCGAGTGTCAGCAATATGTCTCGTTGTCTTATCGTGGCGTGTTTATCTTCTGCCGTTAGGTCAGACGATAGAAATGCCACTTGCACGCTTAGAGTAGCAGATTGATGGTGACCAACTTTAAACAAAACTTGATTAATTTTCACACACATTTATTAAAATAATAACAAGCATAAAATTACTTAATTTGGTTCTGGATGCTATTTACAATTGACAATCTGAAGTTCCTTTGGTATTGGCACGTGAATCTTATTCTCACATATATCTCTGATACTTGACAAAAGTGTCTATACATTTATCTTCATGGCTATGTACAGGAATATGGTAATCCTATTACGTGCAGACGGAAACTTGACTATAGACCGGTACAGACAAAAGTAGAACTCGTACAGACTTGTACAGACTAATGCAGGCTGGTACAGACTGGTGCAGACAAATGCAGACTGACTAATCGGAGGTCTGTACACTCGTTATAATACCTCGCGCATTCATGTATCACTGCGCGAGTGTGATCCGCGAGGAGAAAAGGTTCTACGTTAGCAGTAATCTCATTGGCTGCGTTAAATATTAATACGCGGATCGGCGGAAGCAGAATTTGGTCCGTCTCTATGGCAGAGCCATCTCGTAGTGTGGAGACGGACGAGCGCTGCGCCTGCACTGTTGTGCTTAGTGGGGCGCGCTCTAGTGGGAAAGTTGTGTACGTGCTGACTATGCGGAACTATGTACACAACAACAGGCAACCAGACGTGGTGTTCTCCAGTCACAGATGGTCATTAGGTTTAGTGTTTAATGCGTAGAAGTTGCGGAATGAAATTAGAAGACTGGAGGAGGTATTTTCAGGGATACAATAGTTGGCTTTTAGTAGCAGGAGGCTGAGAGAGGTCTCAAGGGAGCACAGGTGGTTGGAAGGGCATATTTACAACTAAAGGAGCAGATGGCGGAGGTGACTGGAATGGTACTGCACGACTCCAAGAGCGTGAAGAGGTTGTGAATTGACGGTGAGAGTGGAATACTGAAAGCTATATTCAGAATGGCAAATGCAAGAGACATATGCAAACTGAACGCAACGATAGAAGACGCAAGGGAGTTAGTGGAAGTGAACAAAGTAATGAAGGAGTGGCATTCCACGCATGTTTTGGGTTTGGAAAGCAACGTGTTGAACAACATGCCCATGCTTCGACAGCTGAGTAAGGATATCATGATTATGCCATGGCCTCGGCTAGAACTCTGAACTGGCGTTGCAAGCAGTACAAACGTTGGAGGTAAGTACTAGATGCGAGACTAACGATGACGAGGCTACTGCAGTCACTAGGGGATAGTATCTGAGACATATGAGTGGAGTCAATGAATTTGCAGGAAGCCGTTCACCGAGTGCTACACCTGCAGTTAAGTTCCGTCTTGTTGCCACCAGAGCAGTATCTGAAAGGGTTGAGAGAGGTGCAAGGAGAATTACCCCTGGGTTCACAGCTAGTATTGGAACTGCCATTCTACTACCATGATGCTGTGGTGGGAATAACAACAGATAGGGTACAGTTGTACGTATCGGTGAAGATACTGGTAGTGGGCAAGCATGCAGTTCAAAATGGTTCTGAGCACTATGGGACTCAACTGCTGAGGTCATAAGTCCCCTAGAACTTAGAACTACTTAAACCTAACTAACCTAAGGACAACACAAACATCCATGCCCGAGGCAGGATTCGAACCTGCGACCGTAGCGGTCGTGCGGTTCCAGACTGTAGCGCCAGAACCGCTCGGCCACCAGCGGCCGGCAAGCATGCAGTCTGTAGGTGTTATTCTGTAGGTGTTATACGGTGCACACTTGTCCAGCGAAGTTCACAGGATTTGGGAAATTTGTATAATTGAGAGGTGAAGAGTGTTAGTGGAAGATGGGAATCGACACATGGAGATGATAGAGACTGGTATCCAGCAATGTCAGAGTGGCGTAGTCACCATATGTCCAACTCGCGAGGTTACGACGAGTGGGAGCACATGCTTCATGCGACTCTTCATGGGTGAATGGAGACAAGACCTTGTCAGGAGGAGGTGGCCAAGCCGGAACCATGCTTCGAGAGAGCGGTTTTACATTGGGTGTACTCAGTTTAGAACGACGTAAAGGTAGTTGCTAGTCTCCGCGAGCAAAGGAAACTCGTGGGGCCGAGGCATTTAGAACTGCAAGGTAATGGGCTGTTAATCAATGGGATTGTGTGTAAAATCACAGGACCCATATTCATTTACCAACTACTATGATGGAAGTTACTCTGTTGAATGAAACTCAGCCACAGGTTAACTGATGAACCTCTAAGCTGTTGTCCAGACAAAACTTTACCTTCCTTAACGACACCTGGAAACTGAGCCTATCATTAATTCGGATGATAGCCGCACAGAAGGGGCAGATCACCGCAGAGTAATTGTAGCAGCATGTGGAAAAATATCAGGATGGTAGACGTCAAATGATTGCGACCTTGACTGTCGCAGTTTATAGCGTCATCGCGACTCTGATTTTGCTCTGCCAGACTTTAAAGTATTTGAAGCGACGAGCTGTGCAAGAACCCAATCCAAGGGTAATTGAGGTTTCTATCGACTGGATCCCCCGAGCGAAGGATGAAAGATAGATTTATGGAGTCAGAAATTAATCTAGTAATTTCTGTACCAGTTCAGAACAACCAATTTAAGATTGTCTACCTGTTTTACAGATTAAGGGTAGGAGTAATTGCAGTGGAGAACAGGGCAGGGGCAAGACCCAATGGACTGAGTCTTCTAGGTGGAGGTGGGCAGTATAGCTGTTGAGCAAAAATTATAAGTCTTTGCAAAAGTAATGAGGAATTGTGTGGAAGCCCAACATGAAGTGTTGGATTAAGTCTACAAGCCAGTGGTTGCCACTGTGGTGAGGTGTGGGTCACAATAGCAGACATGTGAAGCCGTGGTAGCCTAGTGCAACAGTAAACTGTACCACACAACAGTAACCATTTAGCCAGCGGGGTGAAGTTACTACACCAGGGCAAGTCTCTTGTTATGGGTGACGTGAGTAGGTGCTGGGTTTTAGTGGAACAAAACTACACCAGTAGCATACCAAGAAGCCCGAATTACGAGGCAAGGATCGCTTCTTATTACCGGAAACCAGCAGCGTCGTCATGACGACAGAGCCATGCTGAAAAGCGAGACAGCTGGGCATTACCAGCAGCAGCCATGGGTTAGAGATCAGGTTGCCACCGACAGTAAGTTCTTCATGGGACTTGTGCTACACCCCTGCCAACCTGCTATCTGTGTCTGCTTCTGCCGGCATCCACTACCCATACATTATCGCTGCTCTGGGACTGCAGAGAGAGGAGTGGTTGTTCTTACTATGTCATGTATTGGATTCAATAGAAGTCGGTCTTAACTATCAATAGTGTTTCCGCTCGGCCCTCGACCCCAGCACTTACCATCCTATGGTCCTTTAAATAACTCATGACGATTGCAATTTTTCTCGCCTGCCTTCCTTTGTGTGAGTGGCAAGCCTGTAAGCATGGCGCCTGCAGGTAAACCCACACCAAGAACTGCCACCACTACATCAACCCTCATACAGCTCGGGTTCCAGCTTGTGGTGGCTGGCGTCTGTCTTCAAAATGGCTCTGAGCACTATGGGACGTAACATCTATGGTCATCAGTCCCCTAGAACTTAGAACTACTTAAACCTAACTAACCTAAGGACAGCACACAACACCCAGCCATCACGAGGCAGAGAAAATCCCTGACCCCGCCGGGAATCGAACCCGGGAACCCGGGCGTGGGAAGCGAGAACGCTACCGCACGACCACGAGATGCGGGCGGCGTCTGTCTTCATACTTGCACGAGCACCTGTGTGTATTGCCATGAACTAATCTATATCAACATCACTATACACAGATTCAACTACAGACATAACTCAGAAATATACAGGGGACAAATACAAACATTACGGCTCCTCCAGTCACCCGTTTTACATAAAACACTCATGCTTTAGGGACATGTTGGACAGAAGTCCCTTTACAAAATGTAAATACAATACTGCAAATAGTTAGGGTAAAAGAATGCATGTCACAACCAGTAACAAAAATAAATAAAAAATTAAAAACATTTGAAAAGCGAGAAAGCCACAGGTAAATTACCAGACGAAAAACAAGAAGAATATGCTGTAAGAGAAACAATACATGATGAGTACTGGCCTACAGTAACAAACATGTTCACTGGCATGGAAACACATAGAAGAAATATAGATTTCAAAAAGAAAGCTGAGAAGATAATGCACTGCATTATCAACAACACTACCTAAGATAAATTTAACGAGGGCAGCATGTATTAGCTAAACTATAATTTTTAGTAATCTATGTGCATTCTTAAAACACGCATAAATTGTAAATCTGGGCAATTTGAGCACCTCAAAGCATTAAAGAGTTGTGACACAAATTCTACTTGTGTTGATCAGTTCATAGGCCAAAACCGTCACCCAAATAATACTCAAACTCAGACGGCTCAATAAGAGAGGATACTTTCCTTGTACAGAAAACAGTAATACAGACGAAGAAGTTGCTGAATGAATGTATAACGCTGTGCAACAGTACAGTAATTGCCTCTCGAAAGGAGCTATAAAAAGACACTTCCACGAACGAAACAAATTGTTCCAACTTTTCCACATACATATTGTTGTGGCGTAACAAGATAGTCACGCCACACTGAGGAGGAAGCCGAAAGGCACGCGTACACACACGCCGACTGGCGTCAAGTCTGGAACAGGATACGTATTGAATACTATAAAGAAAATACGTATCTTTGGAATATACTTAACTTTTAATCAATCCTTGTGATACATCTCTCTTGACTATACAAATGAGACTCGTAAGATACATGCACTGATACAATTGGCGCCTTGCTAAGTCGTAGCCATTAACTTAGCTGAAGGCTATTCTAACTGTCTCTCGGCAAATGAGAGCAAAGGCTTCGTCAGTATAGTCGCTAGCAACGTCGCCGTACAACTGGGGCGAGTTCTCGTACGTCTCTCGAGACCTGCCGTGTGGTGGCGCTCGGTCTGCGATCACACTGTGGCGACACGCGGGTCCGACATGTACTAATGGACCGCGGCCGATTTAAGCTACCACCTAGCAAGTGTGGTGTCTGGCAGTGACACCACACATATGTCTCCGTACCTCTTACCATCTCTCTGTTCTCCTTCATCACTATCACTACCACTTTAATCTTCTCTCCTTCCTCCACTCCTCCATTTACGTCTCTCTCTCCCTCCCTCTCTCTTTCTCACTCCCTCTCTCTCTTCCTGTCTCTCTCCTTCCCTCTCTCTCTCTCTTTCACTCACTCTCTCTCACTCTCTCTCTCTCTCTATCTATCTATCTATCTGCTCCCCGCCTCCCCTCGACCTGTTAAATATGCGTATCTCGGTTCTCTATTATTCACACTCGGACACTAAATACAAATTAACGCCACAATGTCCAAAAACAACACTATTCCATACCACACTTAGACTTGTGAAGTTTCACGCTCCGACTCGTAGAATTTTACCCCTTCGCTCGTTATTCAGTCTTTTTCTCGTGGTCACGTCTCCCTTTACTGTACCCTCCCCGAGATGCTAGTGGTGATTCAACCGTAATCTTTCGCCAGTAGAGAGTTCATCATTCAATTTTTCGGCTACACCTAGCATGTCCTATTTGTAAGAACTGTGTGTCCTTAACACAGTGGTTTCCATTGCCTTCTGCGTCCCCATGCCGTTGCCGAGTCTTTAGACTTCTAGGGAGAATTTCGCACCCAAGGGCAAGAGGTTTGCCATGAAGCGACTCCATCCTCTTTGACAAGGCCTTTGGCAGAACTAGGGTGACTGCTTGTATTGGAAATCTTCGGCTGCCTTTACTGATGATTTTATGCTAAATCAAAGCACTGGTTTGGGTCGAACCTGAGGCCCAAGACGTTTTGATTGCTAGTGAAATTCGCTATCCCTAGATCACGTTGTTATTTGCTTAGGGCTGTTCAATGGTTCAAATGGCTCTGAGCACTATGGGACTTAACTTATGAGGTCACTACTTAAGATGAAAGTGGTTAAAATATATATAACGCAGATTTGTCAAAAGCTACATAGATCATACTTGCGTTCCCCCTGTCTTTCTAACATTGTCATTACTGCAGTACCCCTTCATTATTATAAGGGGCGATCAAGAAGTTTCCGTATTCACCATAGACTTGTAAGAACCACTAACTTATCATAATGTCCTCCCCTCACTTCAGAGATGTTAGCAAACCAGTGTTCGAAATGCTCAATGCAGAAGGAGAAAGTGACCACTAAATTAAAATAGTTGTTTATTGGAAGGAAATGGGGGATGATGAAAGGTTCACGTTAACTCTCTGAACTATCACAGATATACGTAGCAGCCCAGTTCCGTTAGGCCTGCTTGAGTGAAATTCCAAATCGCAGTTCTATTATGTGGCGAGTTGCAGTGTTACGATCCTTGACGTTTCAACAACATCCATATAGGTGGTCAAAACTGCAGCCGGCGTCCTGGCCGCGAATGTAACAGCACGTGACTGACACGCGTCGGAAAACGGAGGTGGTGCAGCGGGGCAGCATCAAGTTATTTGTTAAGTTTTGTATTTGTGGACGAGAATTCTTCGAATTTGACCCGGATACGGAGAGGCAGGTTCCTGCTCACTTCTACACAACAACGCTCCAGCCCGCAAAGCGAAGATCGTGCGCAAGTTTTTGGTCATCAAACGGGTCGCAGTCCTGGATCACCAGCTGTATTGATCGGATTTGGCCTCAGCCGACCTCTGATTGTTCCCCAGTTAGAAGCTGGCAATGAAAGGACACCGTCACGATGCATTTAAGGACATCGAAGAAAATTGTACTTCGGTACAGTTCCAAAAAAGGACTAAAGTGGCTGTTTCAAAACACGTTTAAAACAATTTCATCTCTGTATTGTTACATGGGGAAATTATTTTGAATAAATACAGTGATTTTGTGAACTTAATCCTTGACTTTTATTTTGTATAGCCACAGTGGCACCGGAACTGGGACACAGTGTCTACTCGAAGCTTAAACCGTCGGCACACGGACCGTGCTGTCGAACGTCAACGTTGAGCGTGCGAAGTTCAACGTGCTGCTGAACGCTCGGGGACGATGCGAAACGTGCATACGGTACGTGGGCCCCAACGTGGTATACGCGATCGCAACGCACTCCAGCGGCAGTTGAGGGATGCTTCTAGTTCGTAATCACACTATTTACTCAACGGGCGCGCGTAAAATTACCACGTTACCTCTATGAAAACGCACATTTCATCCATCGTCCACGAAAAGGAAAGTACCATGTCCAATCAATAAGCACACAGACTTATAAAAGTTCCATTACAAACAGTGTGGTACAAATTTGGAATACTTCTCAGCATAAGATAAACATTATTTCATCATTCCCACATTTTAGTAAAATCCCAAGGTCAGTGTTAGTTAATCACTGATCCTACCCAGTAGCAGAATCTTTGTAACATGTGAATTACGAAGCGTAAAAGAAAAAGGAGCAAAATATCTTTATACAAGTAGCGCAACGTGTCCTGTAGATTAAGGCAATCGAACAAAGTCACCCCTTAAAAAAATGTGAACTTATATTTACATAACATCAAATATTATAGTATATACTTATATTAAACTAATAATGAAGTATCAGAACCTAATAAAAACGCGAATGTTTGGAAATAAAATTTAGGAGTGTGAAGTAGCGAACTTCCGCCCCAACTATCAAGTCAATACAAGACAGTGACGCTACTCATTACGCTTTTTTTTTAACTTTAGACCGAAATGTGGTAAAAAAAATGCAGTTGATACGCTAAACCAGCAACACGCAAACTGCCCTCGAGTAATCAAAGTTTGTTACCCGCTGCAGAACCTTGTCGTACATGTTACTAATTGAAATTTAATTATAACAAATCGTACCAAGAACAATGTGTTTTGGGTGGATCTTCCGTGTGTCGCTGCCTTCTGATAGCCTACTCTCATAATACGCAAGTTACAGTAATTCTTTTGCCACGTGTATGATGTTTCTCGTTATTTTATTGGAACGAATCACACAGTTAACAACGGGTTTTGACTGATTCTGAATTTGCTGGTGCTCAGAAACGGGATTTATACATATAAGCTTGGAATGAATGCCAATATTGCACCTCACAACTCTGTACTGAAGGGAGACGGCGTGCGTGTGACGTAGGTGGCGTTGTGCCATCTCATTGGTCAACGCTCAGACGCACGCTCAGAATATCTAGCATGCCAGATATTGCTCTGCACGTTCGGAAAGACTCCCGAACGTGCTATTTCACGCTGTGACGCCAGAAACTCGGCACGCTCAACGCTCAACGTTCGGATGCACGGTCCGTGTGCCGACGGCTTTAGTATCCTTTTTACAACGTGCTGGTACGGCGTGCTGTCGTGCGCGGACCGACTACAGAGCGCGAGTCCTTAAGGAGTCGGCACACGGACCGTGCATCCGAACGTTGAGCGTTGAGCGCGCCGAATTTCTGACGTCATAGCGTGGAATAGCACATTCGGGAATCTTTCCAAACGTGCAGAGCGATATCTGGCATGTCAGATATTCTGAGCGTGCGTCTGAGCGTTGACCAATGAGATGGCACAACGCCACCTAAGTGACACGCACGCCGTCTCCCTTCAGTACAGAGTTATGAGGCTCCATATTGGCATTCATTTAAAGCCTGTATGTATATATGCCGTTTCTGAGCACCTGCAAATTGAGAATCACTGGAAAACCCGTTGTTGTGTGTTTTCGTCCCAATAAAACAATGAGAAACATCATATTCGTGGCAAAAGAATTATTGTAACTTGCATATTATGAGCACCCAAAACGCATTTTTATTGGTACAATTTGTTAGAATTAAATTTCAATTAGTAACATAATTATCAACGATTATGTTTTTAAAAATGAGTAAAATAATATTATTACGTAGTATGGATTGATGTTGGTTTAGCGTAATGAGCAGTCCGGCTTTCGCCGCCGTGCAGTGCGGACGTGTTGTTATTTCCGCCTGCGGAGCGCGCGCGCTCGCTGTTGTTTACATTTCAGCGGCCGTCACTTACGTGTCGCTTACGTGCACTAGAATCATGGCCAACCGTTTTCGAAAATCAACTTTACGTTTCAACTTCTGCAACGACTACGCACGACCAAAGGCCTTGGAAGTGGAACGCTTCCTACGCGACGTTGCTAAGATCCCAGCTTCTGACATCTTGGGCATCCATTTGTCCATATTAAGCAGTACTGTGTACGTCAAAGTCGTCAATGACGCGGTATGTGAAAGAATACTTCGTGACACCAACCATGGATTACGCTTTTGCCACGCCGACGGCAATGTCGGAGCGGTCACTGTCGACCATGCCGGCTTAGGAATGCGCACCATACGAGTTTTCGAACTCCCGTTCGAGCTTCCAGCGGAAGACGTTATCGCGGCTTTCCGCCCCTACATGGCCACACTGCCGAACGCTGGGCGCAATTCCAAACGTACCCCGTTCTTAACGGTGTACGGCAGATCACCATCGACCTCCATCGCCACGTGCCATCTTACCTGCAAATTAGCGGGTGCCGCGCGGTTGTCATATACGACGGCCAACCCAAGACCTGTTCCGGGTGCGGCAAAGAAGGCCACCTCAGATCTGAGTGTCTTCAGCGACGAATCACCCAATTGCCAGCCGCTACTGTGGCACCTCCGGCTCCGACGACGGTTTTACCGATCACCTACGCATCGGCGCTCTCTTCTCCTCCCACCGGCCGCCGCCCATCGGACCATGCACTGGTGACCCTTCCAGCTGCTACGGATACCGCTGGGGCCGACGCGTCGCGCTCAAAGCCTGACGCTACTCCGGCGCCACTACCAACAGCGACGACTTCCGACACCCACCCGCCTGAACATATGGACGCCCCTTCATTTGACGTTCCCGCGGCGGCCTTCCTCTCAGAGCGGCGCGACTCCCTCCCGTCTTCCGGCACGGAGGGGCGAACCCGCAAACAACGTTCACCTAAGAGGCGCAAGAGGAGGCGCCGTACGGTCTCGGAACGAGACGGATCACCACCCCCCGATGCTCCAGAGGCCGTCCGACCCGACGAGGCCTCGGAGAACCTACACGACGATACGAATGACGACAACATGACGCCGACTGTGGATACGTCGATGCCTACTCTACTGGCTCGCTCAGGTGCTCCTGAACCAATGGACTCCGCAGATGCGACTGCCGCCGAGACGTCCTCTGCCCCTACGACCGAAGTGGAACGTACGACCATCACAACGACAACGCCTTCAATGGTGTGGAGTGAGGACGTCGATGAGGACCCGGACCACACGCTGGGGACAGAGTTACCCCAGACGAAAGCATCGTTACGTCGCTGATAACGCCGTCGGGTGGCGTACGGCACGACTCACCGTTGCCTCGTCCCTCTTCATCCTCCGCCGGTGGAGTTCCCCTCCACGGCGGGGTACGGCTCCAAACCTACCGAATAGCGACGATCAACACTAACACCATTAGCTCACCCGTGAAACTTCAACTGCTGCGAGAGATGATATGGGCGTCGGACGTCGATATCGCACTACTACAGGAAGTACACCTGGCCACTCTTCCAGACGTCGCGGGATATAACACTTATCCTTCTCCTGGTGACCACCTGGGACGCGGCGTAGCCATCTACGCCAGAGAAGGCATTCCAGTGGCCGATATCACATACCTTCCATCTGCCAGAGGCATGGCCGTCACCGTCATGGGGACCCGTATCGTCAACATTTACGCTCCGTCAGGCTCCACCCGCAGACGCGACAGGGCACTCTTCTATTCAGAAGACATCGCTCCTTTGTTTCTTGGATGCTGCGACCATTACTTGCTTGGGGGTGATTTTAATTGTGTCTTGCACCCTAAAGATCAAGTGCCCCACTACAACACCTGTCAAGAACTGCGTCTTGTCGTCCGAGATCTGTTGCTCCGCGACACTTGGGAAGTTCGGCACGGCGACGCGCCTGGACATACTTACCAGACGAGTCACTCCGCGAGCCGCCTTGATAGAATTTACGTCTCTCGGGAACTCACGCCTGCAGTCCAAGGTGCAGAACTTTGGCCCCTGGCCTTTTCGGACCACTGTGCCTACATCTGCAACATTCTCTTCCCCAAGCAAGTGGTCTGGCGTAGTCGTGCACCGTGGAAGCTAAACACCTCCCATATTCATGATCCCGAATGTCTTCAACGTGTTACCGAGACATGGGCCACCTGTGAACGTCGCTTACCTAAATACGGCACGACCTTGACCTGGTGGCTAGAATGTGCCAAACCTGCCATTCGACGTACTTTGATTCAGTATGGAAAGGAAGTTGCTATGTGGCGCCGGCACACTACCGACTATTTCTACGCCGTTCTCCGCGACCTGGACGCCCAACCGCCCACCCCCGACACCCAGAGGGAACGCAGCAGGATTAAGGCGCAAATTGTAACTTTGACACGCCGTAGACTGCAGGGGGCTATGGTGCGAACCCGACGTCAAGATTCGGCGGAACAAGAACATCCGACCATGCATCATATCGCCTCCGATAGGAAACATCGACGACGACAACTCATCACCGAGATCACCACCTGTCGCGGCCAGCACGTCACTTGCCAGGCCGAAATCGTCAGTGCCTTTGTCGACCACTACCGCACAATGTACCAGGAGGAGACTACCAACAACCACCCTGAGGAGTCTGTGTTACCACACGTAACTCGCACCCTCACCAGCGACGAAGCGGACGAGCTGATGGCGCCCATTATGCGTGACGAAATCCACGATGCAATCAAAAAAGGTGCTCTGAATAAGTCACCTGGTGTCGACGGATTGCCGATAGAATTTTATCGCGCTTTCTTCACACTAATGGCGTCACGGTGGACAACGATGTTTAATGAACTGCTGACGATGGGGAACGCCGTACCGCCGTCCTTCGTCACGGGAATTATTATACCCATCCACAAACCGACACCAGGTGTGACGACAGCACATTACCGTCCCCTGACTCTGCTTAACGCAGACTGTAAAATTTTTACACGCCTACTGGCAACGCGATGCCGCAAGATCCTGCCTAGCATTCTATCCCCGGAACAGACAACTCCGGGCGGCTCAGTTAATATACAAACGGCCACAGGAGAATGTCGCGATTTAATTGCACTGGCAGCGGCGTGCAGACTCCGCGCAGCAGTGGTTGCCATTGATTTTGACAGCGCATTCGACAAATTGCGGCATCCTTTTCTGTTCTCAGTGATGAACCGCATGGGTTTTCCACCAACCTTTATCGACGTGATCCGGCGCCTGTACGGCACCGCCGAATCTCTGATTCAGGTTAACGGCCGTGTGGCGGGACCAGTGGCGATCCGGCGTTCCGTACGGCAAGGCTGCCCACTTTCGACCCTACTGTATGCCATAAGCCTGGAGCCACTCATCGGGAGTCTGACGAACCACCTTTCTGGTCTCACTTTGCGACAGCACAGTTTTCGATGTCGTGCGTATGCGGACGACCTCCTCCTCTTGATCCGCTCACGGAGTGAAACGCACACGGTACTTGATTTGATATCAACGTACGGCACTGCAGCGGGCAGTAACATGAATGTGGCTAAATCCGCGGCGATGCCCATTGGACGCGGCCTCTCACACGACGACTTAGCACCTCTCCCGTGTGTACAACAACTACGATATCTTGGTATCATTTTCACCTCCACCGTGCGCCGCTCCGCTGCCATCAATTATCGGCGTGCACTCCAAACTATCCGCACGACGGTGCGACAAAATCTTCTCCGACGACTCGATTCTTTACAACGTGTCCAATACCTCAATCAACATGTGGCGGCCAGAATGGTCCACATCGCACAGGTCCTCCCGCTGCCATCAACTATTGGACGCAGCCTCCAGGCTGCCCTCGGATACTTCCTTACGGCCGGTACGATCTTTAAGGTCCGCTGCGACACGCTCACCCTTCCCCCGCGAGCAGGAGGCCTCGGCCTTGTCAATGCGCGACTCCGAGCGGCGTCCTTGTACATGTCCACCATGCACAAGCAGTGGCATGGGGGCACCTCCCTTACGCGCAGCTTGGTGGAAATTCTTGTGCCCGCGACCATAACACCACCAGTACCAGTCGGACACATCAAGCACCATTTGACCCACATTTCTGATTTCATCGTCGACTTCAGTTATGCTCACACGCACTTACCGACCACGCGTTCTCCTCGACCTAAAGATTTTTACACCCCACTCCGTCGTTCCCTATCCAGCAACAATATCGAACTGAGACATCCGTCCACGCGGTGGCCAACGGTTTGGCGTCACATCCACCAGCCTTTTCTTCCCTCCAACGTCCGGGTAACATGGTACCAAGTCGCAAATGAAAAATTCGCCACAAACCATCGCCTTCACGCCATCGGACTACAGGACTCTCCACTTTGTTCCATTTGCCACCTCGTGGATGACGATGTCCACCAACTGAATTGTGCTGCCACCAGTGACGTCTGGAAACTTGCCCGACAGTTTGTTGCCTGTTACCTCCGCGTTCCGCCGGACTCGATTGACCCACGGACTTTTATCCATCCTGAGAATTCTTATTTCCCCGCCTCCAAAAATCATGCGATTGTATGGGTCAAGGGGTGGACGATCACCTACATGTATAACGGTGGCGACAAATCACGCCTTGATTTCTGGCAGTACTTACGAACCGCCCACAGTGAAGTTGAACAGCGACCGTGCTACCGCGCCTTTTTCGCCAACTACCTACATGCGATCTTTACTTCACCCCCGCTCAGTTGGATGGTGCCACACGCCGACAGCACTCCCGCCCCCCCTGCTGACATGTGAGACTCCCCGCGCTCCTTTCTACATTTGTCACCCACAGTGGAGTAGGCGCATGGACACGCGCCTCCTTTCTTCAATGCACTACCCCAGACAACACTGGTCTTTCCCTCACTCCACTGTATATTGCTTCACACCTCTTAGATTACATCAGAATTATTATTCTTTTTTTCCCTACACCTTGTTCATAAAAAAAAAATTCCTCGCCTCGCCTTGTACGAGTATATTGTCTTGTGTTATTTTCGCCGGAAGGATGGCATTTCTGTTGTATTTAAGTTTGTACCAATAAAGATCTTTTTTTCATTTACCCTTTTCCTGGTGACTAAAAAAATTATATAAAAAAAGTAGCGTCCCTGCCCAATAGTGAGTTTTTGTTGCGGCGGTGGTTCGCGTCCAAACACTTCCAAATTTTTTTTCCTAACATCGCGTTTTTATTAGGTTCTGATACTTCATTATTAGTTTAATATAACTACATGCTTTAGCATTTGATGTTATGTAAATATAAGTTCACCTTTATTTGAGGGGTGACTTTGTTCGATTGACTTAATCTACAGGACACCTTGCGCTACTTGTATAAAGATATTTTGCTCCTTTTTCTTTTAAGCTTCGTAATTCACATGTTGCAAGGATTCTGCTACTGGGTAGGAACAGTGATCAAGTAAGACTGACCTTAGGGTTTTACTAAAATGTGGGAATGATGAAATAATGTTTATATTATGCGATGAAGTATTCCAAATTTGTTCCGCACTGTTTGTAATGGAACTTTTATAAGCCTGTGTCCTTATTGATTGGACATGGTACTTTCCTTTTCGTGGATGATGGAGGAAATGTGCGTTTTAATGGAGCTAACGTGGTAATTTTACGCGCGCCCGTTGAGTAAACAGTGTGATTTACGAACTAGAAACATCCCTCAAACTGCCGCTGGAGTGCGTTGCGATCGCGTATACCACGTTGGGGCTCACGTACCGTATGCACAAGTCGCATCGTCCCCGAGCGTTCAGCAGCACGTTGAACTTGGCACGCTCAACGTAAACGTTCGACAGCACGGTCCGTGTGCCGACGGCTTTGGTCGGCCGTTGCAGCTCCTGTGAAGCCCGCTGGCTGAAAACACCTGGCGACTGTGCGCCGGAGTAGGCCTCGCCGGGGCGCTAATTGGAACCCGCGGGCCGTGCGGGACATCCATTGCGCCGCGCCGTGGCTCGGGTTAATTTCGCCACGGAGCGCTCTGCAGGCGCTGCGCCGAGCCTCCTTAATTAGAAGCCCGCCCTCTGCGAAGCGAGCGCGCCACAAGGACCCGTCCTGTACCCCGTCTCGCTTCTTATTCGTCGCGAGCGACTTACTGCTCCGCCTAGCTGATTACGGCATTAACCTGCATAGCTTTTCAACAGCGAGGGGCTGCTTCTTACAGAGCACCCCTCCACTCTGACGAGACTGTCCTACAACATTTTAAAAGTTGAATATTGAGGCGAATAGAGTCCGATTAGTTGCTGTCATTTGGGTCTCGGAATTTGAAATGAAACTTAAATTTATTGACTGGCTACCATTTTTGAGATAACGATAACTATTATACACAGTTCACTCACATTAATATGACCACCACCTATGGTCGACGTCATCGTGCAATAATCACTTGCAGACGGTAGGTGGCTGGCTGGTTAAAATGGCTCTGAGCACTATGGGACTTAACATCTGAGGTCATCAGTCCCCTAGAATTTAGAACTGTTTAAACCTAACTAACCTAAGGACATCACACACATCCATGCCCGAGGCAGAATTCAAACCTGCGACCGTAGCGGTCGCGCGGTTCCAGACTGTAGCGCATAGAACCGCTAGGCCACCCCGGCCGGCGGTAGGTGGCACCACTATCAGTGGAGGGGGTTTAAAATATCTCGACAGGACACCGAAAGCAATGCAGACGTTGTCGTAATATGGAAATGGATCCATTTACCTGATGTCATTTAGTAATCGCGAAAGCGTTACGGAGGTGATAGGTAAGTGGAAGACTCTGCAGGAGAGACGCTCAGTTGCTCGGTACGGGCTTTTGTTGAAGTTTCGAGAACATACCTTCACCGAGGAGTAAAAAAAAATGGATGAAATGGCTCTGAGCACTATGGGACTCGACTGCTGTGGTCATAAGTCCCCTAGAACTTAGAACTACTTAAACCTAACTAACCTAAGGACAGCACACAACATCCAGCCATCACGAGGCAGAGAAAATCCCTGACCCCGCCGGGAATCGAACCCGGGAACCCGGGCGTGGGAAGCGAGAACGCTACCGCACGACCACGAGATGCGGGCACACCGAGGAGTCAAGCAGTATATTGCTCCCTCCTACGTATATCTCGCGAAGAGACCATGAGGATAAAATCAGAGACATTAGAGCCCACACAGAGGCATACCGACAATCCTTCTTTCCACGAACAATACGAGACTGGAATAGAAGGGAGAACTGATAGAGGTACTCAAGGTACCCTCCGCCACACTGTCAGGTGGCTTGCGGAGTATGGATGTAGATGTAGATGTCCAGAAGGAGACGATCATTATCCTTCGAGCCAGAAGTGGAAGTATTGGGAGAGACTTCATACGCAATGGTAAGATGATCATGATGATGAGGACCCATACTCTGAGGAATGTAGGGAACGAGACCCGCACCGCCGACTGGGCAAAGTCGTAGCGGAGGTGGTTTGCCATTGCCTTCCTCCGACCGTAATGGGGATGAATGATGATGATGAAGACAACAACACGCAGTCATCTCGAGGCATGGAAAATCCCTGACCCCGCCGGGAATGGAACCCGGGACCCCGTGCGCAGAAAGCAAGTACGCTACCGCAAGACCACGAGCTGCGGACAGTGGTAAAAAGAGATGGGCTACAGAGTGGAGCGGTAACTGTCGTCCTGGGAAAGCTGGACAGGAACAGAAATGATTAGTGAACAAGTTAACGCAAAAATACACTCCTGGAAATGGAAAAAAGAACACATTGACACCGGTGTGTCAGACCCACCATACTTGCTCCGGACACTGCGAGAGGGCTGTACAAGCAATGATCACACGCACGGCACAGCGGACACACCAGGAACCGCGGTGTTGGCCGTCGAATGGCGCTAGCTGCGCAGCATTTGTGCACCGCCGCCGTCAGTGTCAGCCAGTTTGCCGTGGCATACGGAGCTCCATCGCAGTCTTTAACACTGGTAGCATGCCGCGACAGCGTGGACGTGAACCGTATGTGCAGTTGACGGACTTTGAGCGAGGGCGTATAGTGGGCATGCGGGAGGCCGGGTGGACGTACCGCCGAATTGCTCAACACGTGGGGCGTGAGGTCTCCACAGTACATCGATGTTGTCGCCAGTGGTCGGCGGAAGGTGCACGTCCCCGTCGACCTGGGACCGGACCGCAGCGACGCACGGATGCACGCCAAGACCGTAGGATCCTACGCAGTGCCGTAGGGGACCGCACCGCCACTTCCCAGCAAATTAGGGACACTGTTGCTCCTGGGGTATCGGCGAGGACCATTCGCAACCGTCTCCATGAAGCTGGGCTACGGTTCCGCACACCGTTAGGCCGTCTTCCGCTCACGCCCCAACATCGTGCAGCCCGTCTCCAGTGGTGTCGCGACAGGCGTGAATGGAGGGACGAATGGAGACGTGTCGTCTTCAGCGATGAGAGTCGCTTCTGCCTTGGTGCCAATGATGGTCGTATGCGTGTTTGGCGCCGTGCAGGTGAGCGCCACAATCAGGACTGCATACGACCGAGGCACACAGGGCCAACACCCGGCATCATGGTGTGGGGAGCGATCTCCTACACTGGCCGTACACCACTGGTGATCGTCGAGGGGACACTGTATAGTGCACGGTACATCCAAACCGTCATCGAACCCATCGTTCTACCATTCCTAGACCGGCAAGGGAACTTGCTGTTCCAACAGGACAATGCACGTCCGCATGTATCCCGTGCCACCCAACGTGCTCTAGAAGGTGTAAGTCAACTACCCTGGCCAGCAAGATCTCCGGATCTGTCCCCCATTGAGCATGTTTGGAACTGGATGAAGCGTCGTCTCACGCGGTCTGCACGTCCAGCACGAACGCTGGTCCAACTGAGGCGCCAGGTGGAAATGGCATGGCAAGCCGTTCCACAGGACTACATCCAGCATCTCTACGATCGTCTCCATGGGAGAATAGCAGCCTGCATTGCTCCGAAAGGTGGATATACACTGTACTAGTGCCGACATTGTGCATGCTCTGTTGCCTGTGTCTATGTGCCTGTGGTTCTGTCAGTGTGATCATGTGATGTATCTGACCCCAGGAATGTGTCAATAAAGTTTCCCCTTCCTGGGACAATGAATTCACGGTGTTCTTATTTCAATTTCCAGGAGTGTAGAAGATTTGTATGTATTGTATGTTAACCCGGGACCTAGAAACGACGGAGAGGCCCCGTCCCCGCCGCAGCTACAGTGGTCCACAACCCCACGGCGACTACCGCAGTCCAATTCGCCCCTCCGCCGCTCCACACCGAACACAGGGTTATTGTGCGGTTCGGCCCCCTGTGGACCCCCCCCCCCCCCCCCCCGGGAAACGTCTCACACCAGACGAGTGTAGCCCATATGTTTCCGTGGTAGAGTAATGGTGGTGTACGCGTATGTGCAGAACTTGTTTGTGCAGCAATCGCCGACATAGTATAACTGAGGCGGAATAAGGGGAACCGGCCGGGGCAGATGGAAAACCACAGACTGGCCAGTTCGCCGGACTTCGACGCAAATCCGCCGGGCTGATTCGTGCCGGGGACCAGGCGCTCCTTCTCGCCCGGAAAGAACAGAAGATTTACTTGTATTTCTCCAACCGTAAGAAGACATTACATATAGTGCAGCAAGAAACAGAGTCCACCTTACACAACAGCAACAACGATGAGGCTTTCTGAAGTACACCGCGAATGATGGTGTGGAGCCGCGACCAGGTGGTCACGTCACGTAGCGAAGAGGCTCCTAGTGCGAGTGGGTCGCGTGGCTGCGCGGACCTTCCTTTATCGAGGCAGCAGAGGACGCTCGCTGTATGCAGCCTGTGGAGGCGTAGCTCAGCGGGCGTGCACCATTGGGTCCGCCAGATCTCGCACGACCGCTACTGGCGCCTGAGGGAAATTTGCGATTCTGCTGCCAAATTTGATCCACCGGTAGGATGGTATCGAAACGTGATATCACAGGAACCATTTCCAAAACCAGTCTGTAAACTTTTCACATGACGCCATGGTTAAAGGATATCATGCTTGAACATTTATAGCTCACCATGGGCCATAAATAACGCAGATGAACAACGGCTGTAGTGATCTTTACAGCCGAAAAGGCGTGCAAATATTGATCAACTGAGCGCCCAGATGATGCATGGGGCTACAAACAGTGTGTCCTCAATGACAGTTCAACGAACATTCCAGCATATGGGCCTCCGCAACTGGCGGCTCGATCATGCAGCCATGCTCACTGCTTTTCATCACCAACGAATACGAAATTTGGACATCTGTACACCATCTGGTCGGCTACTGGATGGTGACAGGTGGCCCCTTTAAGTGAATCACGTTTCATGCTCCATTGGAAAGATGGCCGAGGGCGTGTACAACATGAAGCTTCTGAAAGCAAACACCGTACAACAGTCATCGTAAGGGTCAAGGTTGGACGGAATTCCCTGGGTGAATTCATCATTCTGTAAGGCACAGTGTACAACACAAGTATGCACTGTCCTCGGGGACCACATCTGCCCCTACATGGAGCTTGCGTTCGGTCACCATGATGGCATCTATCATTAGGGCAGTGCAACTTAACACACAGATCGCGGTGTATGTGCGTGGTTTGAAGAGAACTAATATATTCCATTGGTCCCGGAACTGATCAGAGTAAACCCCAATCGAGAATCTGTGTGTGGTGTCACCGCCAGACACCACACTTGCTAGGTGGTAGCCATTAAATCGGCCGCGGTCCATTAGTATACGCCGGACCCGCGTGTCGCCACTGTCAGTAATTGCAGACCGAGCGCCACCACACGGCAGGTCTAGAGAGACGTCCTGGCACTCGCCCAGTTGTACAGCCGACGTTCATAGCAATGGTTCACGGACAAATACGCTCTCATTTGCCGAGACGATAGTTAGCATAGCCTTCAGCTACATTTGCTACGACCTAGCAAGGCGCCGTATTCAATTGATATTGAGATTCTATTAATGTATCATCAAGAGCGATGTTCTACAAATGTGGATTAAAGTTAAGTATTACAGAAGCTACGTACTTTTATTTATAGCATTCATTACGTATCTTGTTTCAGACCTCACGCCAGCCTGCGTGAGTTTAAGCGCGTGCCTTTCGGCTTCCTCTCATTGTGTCGAGGCTGTCTTGTCTAGACACAACACTGTGGTACCACCTCGATCGGGCTGTTCGCAACACTGCAATGTAGCGTAGCTGGTCATGACACTATAGTCGTCATGGCTCCATGTCACTGTCGGTACATTCCAGAACCTCTCTGATTCTCTTCCTGCACACCTCACAACGATCTGCGCTGCAAGAAGTAGTTATTCTGGCTTTTGACACCTGGTCACAGTAATGTGACTGGACAGTGTATGTGTCTTAGAAGAAGATAAAATATCTTAAGGGCGTCCACACTGGCAAGCCACTAATACTACGTTGCAGGAGTTTATCTTTTCACCGTTCATTTCCGTTCGTACCCACGCTCCAACTACTAAATATCCTGGTGGTACGTGCTCAAGCCGGCCGGGGTGGCCGAGCGGTTCTAGGCGCTACAGTCTGGAACCAAGCGACCGCTACGGTCGCAGGTTCGAATCCTGCTTCGGGCATGGATGTGTGTGATGTCCTTAGGTTAGTTAGGTTTAAGTAATTCTAAGTTCTAGAGGACTGATGACCTCAGAAGTTAAGTCCCATAGTGCTCAGAGCCATTTCTACTATTTTTTGAAAGTGCTCACTCTGTTCATCACTCACATCGTCACAATTTGTCCGAAAAAAAGTCCAGCTGATTGTAGCTATCGCATTTCTACAAACAAGTTACGTTGCAGCCGTATATAGGAGTCCATTAGATCCTCCACAAATTCTTTGAACTTTAAAAAATTCTCTGTTCTGCGGACCGATAAACGCACCTGCCTTTGCTTTTTACAGACTGAGGTAGGAGGACTTACGACTTCAACAAGTGAAGTGCAAACATTTTCATTGAAAGTTTATAAAAACTCTTCTCACCTCTCAAATATTTTTGTAGTGCGGGAGGCTAAACTATTTCCGCTGTATCAGTGGTTCACATACAATCTTTCCGTTCCAGACGTTAGTGGTTGTCTATACTGCTAACTTTTCTGTTAATATGGTGTGTCCCTAGCTCGTTTATCTAAATCACACAGTAAATGGTAGTACTTATTGTAGCCGTGCTGTAACCGTAATAATGTGGGAGTAGTTCCTCACGAGCTTCCCACTCCTATCTCATGTACTCGACTTCTGTCAGGACCGACACGGTATGTGGATGTGGAATCTTTATTTTCAACTGATACCATACGCCACAAGTGCAGTGTAAATGTACTGCTTTAAGATTTGCTTTCGATTTGTCAAATCACAGTGGCCATTGAACAGGGTTTCGGAACATATTCAGTACATCCAAAAGACTCTCTTGTTTTCTAGTATGTGATGTCACTTTAATTCTTTGGATCTTTTACAAAATGTAAACGTGTATATACTTCCTCTGTTTTAACGTGATCGTAAAAGTCCTGCCTTGTTTTTAGGTAGTTCTAAGTCTTTGAAATCCCTTCGATCCATTTTTTTTCAGTAAAGGAGGATATGAGTGTAGAGAAGTGTGCATGCTCGAATTGGATAGTTTTTCACGTTAATTTGAGGGTTCGTTAGAGTTCAGAAACAAAACGTTGTTTGTCGTTAGGTACGAAGCGAATTGCAGGTCGTGTGTGTGTGTGTGTGTGTGTGTGTGTGTGTGTGTGTGTCTGTCTGTGTGTGTGTGTCTTTTTTTTGTCGAAATGGATAATGTCCTCATAAAATTAATTTTTTTTGGATGTTTTACGCCAATGGAAATTTATCCAAACTATGTGAACTACTAGAACAAGTCTGCTACTTCATTTACTGAAATTCATAAATGAGACGCCAGAAGACGATCCACATGAACGTCATCCCAAAACTAAAACCTCAGATGAAAACAGAAAGTGTTCACGCAGTGTCATATTTAGAGAGGAAAGGCATATTATAAGAAAGCGTACAGAACATTTGACATGAAGAATTGATAAGAGAGCTTTATGTTTATGTATGCAACATTTGTTGAATGCTGGCCGAAGGCAATTACGGAAATAAATGTTTGGACCTTTTTGAAAGAATCTAACTTGATTTGAACGCTGACTTATTGCTGCGGATAAAACATGGATCCACGATTTCTCACCCAAAATGTAACAGCAATGAAAACAATGCGCTGGAAATCTATAAACCTGCGCCAAAAAATATACGAAATAGACATAAGGCAACTGAAAGGTTTTGACCAGTGTTTTGTGTAATTTAAAGTCGAGACTTATTATTGATTGTGTTGATGACTGTAAATCAATAATTGTAGTTTACTAAGCAGGTTTACCGAGAGGATGTTAGGACATGTGCTGTGTGGCTCAGATTATGAAAAAGAAAATTATAATGAAGAAAATCAGGTGACATGTTTCCGTTGACCTAAAGTCCATTCTCGATGATCTAATGCTCTCTGCAATCGTAATTGATGATGTCACTGGGTACAAAGAGGAACACGTGGGCAAGTGGGGAGTCGCCTACTACAGAGCCCCATGTTAAACTATGTGGGCTAAATAGTGCGCTTCAAAACAGTTACACCAGCACTTTATCGTCAGAGTTGCTCAGAGCCCTGCCTAGTGTGAAGAGTCGGGAAACTTCGACCTCTCCGTTCTGTAACGAGGCGTGCGTGCCCCTCAGATTGTCACTTACTATAGCGGCCGTCACGGAAATAGGCACCTCAAGGTCATCTCAGTGTTCTACAGCTTTGCCAGTTGGTGATAATTTTAAATGTTAGTAAACATTAAAGAAAAATTACACATTCCTGTTTTCACCTTATAATATTATGAAGTACTTCCCAAAAGAAAATTAATGCCAGCTACTGTAAAAAAAGTAAATTAAAACTAACGTTATAAGAAATGTTGGAGAAAAAAAAATTTTTTTTACATCAGCCTCTGAGAAAACAGAACCACTGACATACACTCCTGGAAATTGAAATAAGAACACCGTGAATTCATTGTCCCAGGAAGGGGAAACTTTATTGACACATTCCTGGGGTCAGATACATCACATGATCACACTGACAGAACCACAGGCACATAGACACAGGCAACAGAGCATGCACAATGTCGGCACTAGTACAGTGTATATCCACCTTTCGCAGCAATGCAGGCTGCTATTCTCCCATGGAGACGATCGTAGAGATGCTGGATGTAGTCCTGTGGAACGGCGTGCCATGCCATTTCCACCTGGCGCCTCAGTTGGACCAGCGTTCGTGCTGGACGTGCAGACCGCGTGAGACGACGCTTCATCCAGTCCCAAACATGCTCAATGGGGGACAGATCCGGAGATCTTGCTGGCCAGGGTAGTTAACTTACACCTTCTAGAGCACGTTGGGTGGCACGGGATACATGCGGACGTGCATTGTCCTGTTGGAACAGCAAGTTCCCTTGCCGGTCTAGGAATGGTAGAACGATGGGTTCGATGACGGTTTGGATGTACCGTGCACTATTCAGTGTCCCCTCGACGATCACCAGTGGTGTACGGCCAGTGTAGGAGATCGCTCCCCACACCATGATGCCGGGTGTTGGCCCTGTGTGCCTCGGTCGTATGCAGTCCTGATTGTGGCGCTCACCTGCACGGCGCCAAACACGCATACGACCATCATTGGCACCAAGGCAGAAGCGACTCTCATCGCTGAAGACGACACGTCTCCATTCGTCCCTCCATTCACGCCTGTCGCGACACCACTGGAGGCGGGCTGCACGATGTTGGGGCGTGAGCGGAAGACGGCCTAACGGTGTGCGGGACCGTAGCCCAGCTTCATGGAGACGGTTGCGAATGGTCCTCGCCGATACCCCAGGAGCAACAGTGTCCCTAATTTGCTGGGAAGTGGCGGTGCGGTCCCCTACGGCACTGCGTAGGATGCTACGGTCTTGGCGTGCATCCGTGCGTCGCTGCGGTACGGTCCCAGGTCGACGGGCACGTGCACCTTCCGCCGACCACTGGCGACAACATCGATGTACTGTGGAGACCTCACGCCCCACGTGTTGAGCAATTCGGCGGTACGTCCACCCGGCCTCCCGCATGCCCACTATATGCCCTCGCTCAAAGTCCGTCAACTGCACATACGGTTCACGTCCACGCTGTCGCGGCATGCTACCAGTGTTAAAGACTGCGATGGAGCTCCGTATGTCACGGCAAACTGGCTTACACTGACGGCGGCGGTGCACAAATGCTGCGCAGCTAGCGCCATTCGACGGCCAACACCGCGGTTCCTGGTGTGTCCGCTGTGCCGTGCGTGTGATCATTGCTTGTACAGCCCTCTCGCAGTGTCCGGAGCAAGTATGGTGGGTCTGACACACCGGTGTCAATGTGTTCTTTTTTCCATTTCCAGGAGTGTATTTGAATTGAAAGTTATATATGAACATCGCAGAGTTTATAGTTGCATGTGATACACATTTTATAGTGAAAACGTAAAAGTATTCCGAGATTAAAATCAAAATACAGTAAGAGATTTGAAACTGCTGCAACTGTGTAACGAAAAAGTCATCGCAGATGAATATGAGTTCTGTTGGACCTTACATTTACAGCGAGAAAGCTATGAAATTAATTTTGGTACCATCTGAGACATAGTTATTGTATAGTGTCACATGTGATCGGATTTTGTTTGCGAGAGACCCCTTTCACGACAGCACGCGTGTCTTTGTATGCCATCGTTAGGATTTTAGTTTCGACGGCCAGACTTAATACGACCGAGAATATTCCGTACCTCCCGAAATATTTTCATTTGCAGCTCTTATTGACCCTTCGTACTGCACACATCACCCAGATCGTTAGTATAAGCCATACAAAAGTAAGTGTAAATACTTTAAGCCCAATATTTCCGCTGAAATCGAGCAAAATATACGGAGTGTTTATAAATGAATATCGGGGTTTTAACGCTTTATAATATTCATTACATTAAACTTACAGTCATAAATGACATGTCAAATGAAAGAGCAACTCAGACGGTTTTACCAAGAACCTTGTAAATGTTCAATGTGAGCACCATTTGTCACACGGAACACACCAAGTCTATAGCCGAGTTCTTCCCAAAAGTTGATAAGTGTGTCTTCAGTGATTGTAGCAACCGATGCTTCAACCGGGTTGTCCGCAGCTCGTGGTCGTGCGGTAGCGTTCTCGCTTCCCGCACCCGGGTTCCCGGGTTCGATTCCGAGTGGGGTCGGGGATTTTCTCTGCCTCGTGATGACTGGGTGTTGTGTGATGTTCTTAGGTTAGTTAGGTTTAAGCAGTTCTAAGTTCTAGGGGACTGATGACCATAGATGTTAAGTCCCATAGTGCTCAGAGCCATTTGAACCATTTTTCTCAACCCGGTTTCTTAATTCAGGGAGGTCTACTGGTAGCGGAGGCACGTACACACGACACTTGATGCAGCCCCAAAGGAAAAAAACGTGGAGGCCATGCAAAGCAAGCCCGGTCATTGGGCCACTATCGGCCTATCCAGCGCTCGGCTATAGACTTAATGTGTTCCGTGTGACAAATGGTGCTCACATTGAACATTTATAACTTTCTTGGTAGAACCGTTCTTATTGCTCTTTCATTTGACATATAATTTATAATTATAACTTTAATGTAATAAATATTATAAAGCGTTAAAACCCCTATATTCATTTATAAACACCCTGTATTTCTGCGCGTGGTTTCCTGAAACCCAAGTTTTATCGAAGTGTACTACAAGTCTATTGTCCTCAGCAGCAGATCCATTTTGCACAAAATTTCGTTCTTGCTGCTGCAGTGTCTCTGCATTCAATTAAAAACTTTTGTTCATTATTTTACTTTCTGAATCAAAAACCAAGTGAGCGGAGGAGACAAAGAACGGAGGCTTTGAACCAGGTGATTAATTTTTTTACAGAGACTATTCTGTATTTTTCTAGCTGTCGTATACTCTCCTCTGCCGTAGTGTCGAAGTATACTATTGTGCACTAACTTTTTGTCAAATTCCGTTATTTTCGTTTTTTGTTGGAAAATTGAAACGCGTTCTCACATCTGGAGATTCTGCCGATGTTACTGCACTGTTAATACAGAATACGGTCGATTCGGAGATTCCACAAGGTTTTATTGTCATTTTATGAACTTGCGGAAGTTGTACGTTATGCCTGGCTTCTTCACTGGTGATCACATCAGTAAAAATCATCGGTACGTTCGATGCGACAATTTTAGATTCTTTCCGAAGTGTTTTCAACCTTTACACTTACCGACTGGAGTAGCACTACACGTACACCTTGCTTTTGCATTTCCATCACTACACACATCAGTGCACCGTTCCACGAATGACTGAAAACACAGGACAGCGTACGATATCGCACGGAAGCACACAACATTCAGCCGGTGCTGACCTCCTGCATTAACAGAGCGCGTGTGTGCTATGAAGCGGGCGAATCGCAGCTGTTTAAGCCACCAGTCTGCAGGGAGCGGGTGTGACCCCGTAGTGTCTAATTTTGTGACGGCCATTCTAGTAGTTTCACTGCCGTCTAGCCACCTTCCATAGATGCGGACGACAGTAGCACGCAAACAGCCTACCACGTTCGCCGTTTCAAAGATGTCCGTTCTCAGGCGCCGTACTATAACAACCTGCACTTCCATATGTCAATGGACTCCCCCAGTTGCGGCGGGTATCGTCGCTACAATACTGTCCTATTCTCTGCTGCGCTTCTGCGCTGATAAGCCAGAACATTATGACCACCGACAAACTGTCGATATAGACCCGTCCGGGCGATAGCAGCGTCACCTGGCGAGGAATGACTGCTAGTCAGACACACGCACGGCGCATGCAGTATCAAAATGGCTCTGAGCACTATGGGACTTAACAGCTATGGTCATCAGTCCCTTAGAACTTAGAACTACTTAAACCTAACTAACCTAAGGACAGCACACAACACCCAGCCATCACGAGGCAGAGAAAATCCCTGACCCCGCCGGGAATCGAACCCGGGAACCCGGGCGTGGGAAGCGAGAACGCTACCGCACGACCACGAGATGCGGGCGCATGCAGTATCAGTCAGCGTGCTGTCTGTGTGTAGAATGAGGAGGAGGGGTTATCTATGACCGAGAGCAGATTGTGATGGCACGAACATTTCAGAAACTGCACGACTTGTCGGGTGTTCGAGGAGTGCTGTGGTAAGTGTCCTCACCACATGGCAAAACTAAGGCGACACCACGTTATGGCGTCGTGGGATTGGGCGGCAACCACTCATTACAGATCAGACTTTAATTCTGGGCAGAGTACAAGTTTGTCTGAACGCATAGTGCATCAAACACTCCTAAGATTGGGTTCTGCAGACGACGACCCATGCGTGTGCCAATGATAACACCTCGACTTCGGCAACTACGACTGAAATTGGCACGTGACCATCGGCACTGGACGTTGACGCAGTGGCGGAGCGTCTCACAGGCTGATGAATCTGGACACCTTCTTCATCAACCCGATGTGAGGGCGCTAAACCGTCGTCTTCCAGGGGAAGCCGGCCAGTGTGGCCGAGCGGCTCTAGGCGCTTCAGTCTGGAATCGCGCGACCGCTACGGTCACAGGTTTGAATCCTGCCTCGGGCATGGATGTGTCTGGGGTCCTTGGGTTAGTTAGGTTTAAGTGGTTCTAAGTTCTAGGGGACTGATGACCTCAGATGTTAAGTCCCATAGAGCTCAGAGCCATTTGAACCATTTGAACAGGGGAACAGCTCCTTGACACCTGTCCTGCAGGACAGAGACAAGCTGGTGGCGGCTTCATTATGGTCTGGAGAATCTTCACGTGGTCTTTCATGGTTCCAGTGGAGCTCATACAAGGCACCATGATGGCAAAGGAGTACCATACACTGGTGGCAGCCAACGCACACCTCTTTCACGACGATCAAGTTTCCCGACGGCAGTGGCATTTTTCAACAAGATATCACAAGGCCAGGTGTGTGATGGAGTGGTTCCAGGAACACAGTCGCGAGTTCTGAACTCGATCAAACACATGTGGTATCTGACGGAACGTGGCGTCAGAGCTCATTGCCCCTTCCCTGGAATTTAAGGGAATTAGATGACTTGTGTGTGCAGATGTGGTGCTACCTCCCTCCAGTTAACTACCAAAGCCTCATTGCGTACATGCAGGTGGTCATAATGTTCTGGCTAGTCAGTGTATACTTTCCTTGCAGGAGTACGTGTACGCAATGCCATGAGGCGACCTTCAATCTCACTATGGGTGGTGATGATAAAAGTTTTGGCTCATTAGTGTAGGTCAACAGTTCTGCACATCCATTTTGCAACCCCTTTTATAAACTCGAACGACAGTTAGTTAGTACAGTGTTCGCTCGATGATGTACGGAATAGACGTTAGGATGTGGAACACGTCAACTACACTGAAGACTACAGACACTACTAAAATATGAATGCTTGTATGGGCACATGCTGGCCATTTACAGGTTTTTAACTGACTACATTTTTCAAGAATTCGTCTATATTATAGAGGGCGCTATTCAAGAGAAATAATATTAATCTAGATTTAAAAACTCTTCTGTTCTCAGCTTGACATTTTATTTCCCTGGGAGGATGTCAAAGATTTTTATAGCTCTGTCTTTCTCTCTTGTCTGTTCTAAACGTATGTACTGTTAAAAGTATATGATACTGCACATATTTGTATGGGGTGTATTCCAGAACCTTCTAGACGTCTTCAATTTCCTCACCTTTGGCTCGAACACTTTCGTTGTACTGTGGACTATGATGAATCATCATAGTTTTTGTGATTTTCATATTTCACTCGCGAGTGAACTTGGCGAGTCCAGTACTTGCGGATTTTCGCGGATGATGCTGTAGTATACAGAGAAGTTGCAGCTTTAGAAAATTGCAGATCTGCAGCGGATAGGCACTTGGTGCAGGGAATGGCAACTGACCCTGAACATAGACAAATGTAATGTATTGCGAATACATAGAAAGAAGGATCCTTTTTTGTATGATTATATGATAGCGGAACAAACACTGGCAGCAGTTACTTCTACAATATATCTGGGAGTATGCGTACGGAACGATTTGAAGTGGAATGATCATATAAAATTAATTGTTGGTATGGCGGGTGCCAGGTTGAGATTCATTGGGAGAGTCCTTAGGAAACGTAGTCCATCAACAAAGGAGGTGGCTTACAAAACACTCGTTCGACCTATACTTGAGTATTTCTCATCAGTGTGGGATCCGTACCAGGTCGGGTTGACAGAGGAGATAGAGAAGATCCAAAGAAGAGCGGCGCGTTTCGTCACAGGGTTATTTGGTAAGCGTGATAGCGTTACGGACATGTTTAGCAAACTCAAATGGCAGACTGTGCAAGAGAGGCGCCCTGCATCGCGGTGTAGCTTGCTGTCCAGGTTTCGAGAGGGTGCGTTTCTGGATGAGGTATCGAATATATTGCTTCCCCCTACTTATACCTCCCGAGGACATCACGAATGTAAAATTAGAGAGATTCGAGCGCGCACGGAGGCTTTCCGGCAGTCGTTCTTCCCGCGAACCATACGCGACTGGAACAGGAAAGGGAGGTAATGACAGTGGCACGTAAAGTGCCCTCCGTCACACACCGTTGTGTGGCTTGCGGAGTATAAATGTAGATGTAGATGTAGATGTACTTAAATCAAAGCCAGTCACATGTCTGAATGTTGAATGACTACCATCACTGAATGCTGTCTTCGACTGAAGATCCAGTTCTGTTTTCTGAGACTCTATGAAGAGTCGACTTTGCTTGTAGAAATTTGGCCACCATCTGTTTAAAGCTAAAATTCTCCTGTATGCACAGCGATTTATGATTGTCCCCTTTACAATGTTCTTAGTGAACGTGTGATCACTACGGAATGCAATGCACGCTCTTTAACGTACTCTCATTCTGACCACGATGTTTCTGAATAGTTCTATTGGTAGGGCGTTCCATTCCTGCACCAGCGCGGTTAACAGCTGCTGGATGGTGCTTGGTGCATGTGGAGGTGTTACAGTGCACCTCCCCTCTACACCCCACATTTGTACAAATTGAAGGAATGGACAAGCCAGTCCTTTCGCCGAATATGCTCTCGTTCCAAGACTTCCATTACTTGTGCTGTTCGATATGATCATACACTGTCATACATAAAATTGAAGTCACGGCCAGACGCCCCTGAAAATAGACACATGGGGAAAATGTACAGTGTCACGACTGGCTAGTGTACTGGGTTCAAAGATTTGGAGGTCAAAACACCCAAGGACTATTATGCCTCCCCACACTGTAACACCTGGACTGTCATGTTCGACAATGTTCCTTGGTGCATTACGTTTTCCCAACTCACGCCATATAAGTGTACGTAGAAAATCAAAAAAGCAGGTGTCAACGGTACACAACGTACTTGTCGTGGGGCAAGGAGACCACCCCAACACAGTCGCCGTGCCATTGTGGAGCGCGAGATTGTGTGCCTTGATGTTTTGTTAGACGGGGGTGGCATTGCACCAGCTGTTTGACATGGGTCCTGGAGTATACTCAGTATTGTAGAACACTCAGTATAATGTCTTTTATTGAAACTGAACTACATTTCTCGAACAATCACTATGTTGTTGTTGTTGTGGTCTTCAGTCCTGAAACTGGTTTGATGCAGCTCTCCATGCTACTCTATCCTGTGCAAGCTTCTTCATCTCCCAGTACCTACAGCAGTCTACATCCTTCTGAATCTGCTTAGTGTATTGATCTCTTGGTCTCCCTCTACGATTTTTACTCTCCACGCTGCCCTCCAATGCTAAATTTGTGATCCCTTGATGCCTCAAAACATGTCCTACCAACCGATCCCTTCTTCTAGTCAAGTTGTGCCACAAACTTCTCTTCTCCCCAATCCTATTCAATACCTCCTCATTAGTTACGTGATCTACCCACCTTATCTTCAGCATTCTTCTGTAGCACCGCATTTCGAAAGCTTCTATTCTCTTCTTGTCCAAACTATTTATCGTCCATGTTTCACTTCCATACATGGCTATACTCCATACAAATACTTTCAGAAATGACTTCCTGACACTTAAATCTATACTAGATGTTAACAAATTTCTCTTCTTCAGAAACGATTTCCTTGCCATTGCCAGTCTACATTTTATATCCTCTCTACTTCGACCATCATCAGTTATTTTACTCCCTAAACAGCAAAACACCTTTACCACTTTAAGTGTCTCATTTCCTAATCTAATCCCCTCAGCATCACCCGATTTAATTTGACTACATTCCATTATCCTCGTTTTGCTTTTGTTGATGTTCATCTTATATCCTCCTTTCAAGAAACTGTCCATTCCGTTCAACTGCTCTTCCAAGTCCTTTGCTGTCTCTGACAGAATTACAATGTCATCGGTGAACCTCAAAGTTTTTACTTCTTCTCCATGAATTTTAATACCTACTCCGAATTTTTCTTTTGTTTCTTTTACTGCTTGCTCAATATACAGATTGAATAACATCAGGGAGAAGCTACAACCCTGTCTCACTCCTTTCCCAACCACTGCTTCCCTTTCATGCATTTCGACTCTTATAACTGCCATCTGGTTTCTGTACAAATTGTAAATAGCCTTCCGCTCCTTGTATTTTACCCCTGCCACCTTCAGAATTTGAAAGAGAGTATTCCAGTTAAAGTTGTCAAAAGCTTTCTCTAAGTCTACAAATGCTAGAAACGTAGGTTTGGCTTTTCTTAATCTTTCTTCTAAGATAAGTCGTAAGGTTAGTATTGCCTCACGTGTTCCAACATTTCTACAGAATCCAAACTGATCTTCCCCGAGGTCCGCTTCTACCAGTTTTTCCATTCGTCTGTAAAGAATTCGCGTTAGTATTTTGCAGCTGTGACTTATTAAACTAATAGTTCGGTAATTTTCACATCTGTCAACACCTGCTTTCTTTGGGATTGGAATTATTATATTCTTCTTAAAGTCTGAGGGTATTTCGCCTGTCTCATACATCTTGCTCACCAGATGGTAGAGTTTTGTCGTAACTGGCTCTCCCAAGGCCATCAGTAGTTCTAATGGAGTGTTGTCTACTCCCGGGGCCTTGTTTCGACTCAGGTCTTTCAGTGCTCTGTCAAACTCATCTTCATCTACATCCTCTTCCATTTCCATAATATTGTCCTCAAGTACATCGCCCTTGTATAAACCCTCTATATACTCCTTCCACCTTTCTGCCTTCCCTTCTTTGCTTAGAACTGGGTTGCCATCTGAGCTCTTGATATTCATACAAGTGGTTCTCTTCTCTCCAAAGGTCTCTTTAATTTTCCTGTAGGCAGTATCTATCTTACCCCTAGTGAGACAAGCCTCTAAATCCTTACATTTGTCCTCTAGCCATCCCTGCTTAGCCATTTTGCACTTCCTGTCGATTTCATTTTTGAGACGTTTGTATTCCCTTTTGCCTGCTTCATTTACTGCATTTTTATATTTTCTCCTTTCATCAATTAAATTCAATATTGCTTCTGTTACCCAAGGATTTCTATTAGCCCTCGTCTTTTTACCTACTTGATCCTCTGCTGCCTTCAATCACTATATACACACAAAAACAAATAACTTGTAGACGACCATTCATCAACAGCGTCGGTGAGGTCCGTCGGAGCTGGTCCTAGCTCAGTGAGGAACTGACTGTACTGGTGCTGGGCTGGCCTTATAAAGCCGTCGAAGGCCGTCGGAGTACTCCAACTTGCCCTGTATCTGTGAGGCGACCTCTGCAGAAAAAGGTTCGCATTAGTCTCTAGCAAGTTCTGTTTGTTTTGAAGAATTGTTTTCCTCTTGGTTGCGCCTGCAAGTGCTTGTGTATGTTATATGGTACACAAGGGTGTCTTGAGTGTAGTCTGCCTGCCAGGGGCCGTATGTGGCAGACGTAACAGGTCCCTTCTTGTTTGTTGCATAATGTAGTGGTCATATGATGGTGTAGTTGACCGTAATCGACCAGTCAACCGCCTTCTCTGCTTTGGGCAGCAGTGCCTGTGGTTCGGAGTGCTCCCCATGCACGAGAAACAATGCTGTGAGCAATACCAAATTTATGTGCTACGTTCATTACACTTTGTCGTTCTTCCAGCTTCCCGACGATTTTTCCCCATAAGAAGCCATCCAGGCCATGCTGTAATGAAGAACATCATCACCGTGCACCGCAACAGCTGGCCGATTAACACACGGATTTTTTTTTCCCCGTGTGGTTCAACTGCCTCTTGTTGCAGGGCTACCACCTTTGGGACTATAGTCACGCTCACCTCACACCATGTGACGTTCAGTTGTCAGCGCGCTACTGCGAGACCTCTGGCAATATGCTTCCGCCCTTTGATTCATTTCCAGCGAGTAGTTATGTTACTTTATCTATCCTGCCCTAAAGTTTTACAGAGCAACTTACGTAAAGTACTTTATTTCTGTGTACAAAGTGATAATTGTGTGGATGATCGGAAAATTATTTTGTTGGAAATGAGCGGATCGCCGAGAACGGAAGTTGGGGCTCTGGGGCCGAGAAGTTGGACAGCTCGCGAACGCACAGTCTCGAGCGGACGCAGCAGGGCGGGGCTGCCACTATTTATTTCCGGGGAGTGCGACCGCCGCTCGGGAGCCGTTGTCTGCCCGTATCAGCACACAATCTCTCCCAGGGAACAATTTCTCTGATGGAGTATTGACAGTCTTTCTCTCTCTATTATTGGCCGCTTCTGCAAACAAGCCGCGTGACAGCCTTTCCGGGCGATTTATCTTTTGCGCCGCTGGCGCTTCTCTTCTCCGTCTCCTCCCCACCACTTCCCGGCGCCCCCTTCTTTCTCGCTGCGGAGCCAGAGAGCGCCGTGTTTTTGCATTACGGAGGCGGCTGGGTCGCAGCCAGCCACTATGCACAGCAGAGATGGATCGTGCGGCCGGCTGAGCCGCCGGCAATACGTCTTCCTCGCGCGCTCCCACCACTTGACAGTCGCGACGCAACGAATGGCTGGCTTCGCACGCCTGACCGCTAGGACGGACCTTGACGCTGGAGGAATGCCTTCCAGTGTGGGTAGTTCGCTTTTCGTTAAATCCTGACACACACCAAATACAGGGTCACGAAAAAATGTCTTATCCAGTTTTGGTCTACTACTACATAATATGTGTTGGAAAATTCATGTTACTATTATTATTATTATTATTGTTATGTAGTATTCTGCCTAGTGGCAGGTCCATGTCTTAGTACGGAGTTTTTCTGATTCCACTGTTCCCTGTCTTCAGCTTCTTCCTTCAGTCTGTTGTATCTCCTTCCATCTTTCATGTCGTCCAGATGTTGAATTCTTCTTCTTCCTCGTCCAGCGTTTCCTATGAGTTTCCCTTCGATGACATCATGTATGAGTACCTCGTGTCTAAGCACATGTCCAATCCAGTTGGCCTTTCTCTGAAGAATTGTACGCAGAATACTTCTCTCCAACTCTTCGCAGTACATCGTCATTTTTTATGAGATCTGTCTACCTGATTTTCCCATTCTCCTCCAACACCTCATTTCAAAGCTCTCTATTTTCTCCTTCTTTCTCATGGTCCATTACTCTGCTTCATACAGTGCTCCAAATGTAGCACTTTATCAGTTTTTTCCTCAATGTCAAACTCAACTTGTTGGTCAGCAGAGTCCTCTTCTTGTTGAAAGCAGCTTTGGCCATGGCGATTCTTGCTCGGATTTCGTTGGTGCAGTGAGCATCCTTTGTGATACAACTTCCCAGGTACTTGAAATGATTCACATTTTCCAGTTCCCGATTGTAAACAGTTATCTTCAAGTGTTTCTCACGTTTTGATAAGCGCATCACTTTTGATTTTTCGATGTTGATTTCAATGCCGTATTTTCTTCCAATTTCCACCAAATTGTTCATCATGTGTTGCAGCTGTCTCTGATTTTTGGCGAGCGCAACCAGGTCGTTTGCAAACATGATGGTGTTTATAACACACAATCATAAATTTAACACAGAAGGTTTTCGAAGTGCTTTTCTTCTGCAGCAATTATTGTGTAGAGGCTTGAACTGGATTCCGTGATGACTTTCTTAAGAGTATCAAAAATGGTTCAAATGGCTCTGAGCACTATACGACTTAACTTCTGAGGTCATCAGTCACCTAGAACGTAGAACTACTTAAACCTAACTAACCTAAGGACATCACACACAACCATGCCCGAGGCAGGATTCGAACCTGCGACCGTAGCGGTCGCTCTGCTCCAGACTGTAGCGCCTAGAACCGCACGGCCACTCCGGCCGGCTGAAGAGTATCATTTTCGACGAGTGTCTCTGGAAACAGCGGTACGAAGATCCTGGAGTGTTGTAGGTGCATCTTTGGAGACTGTGTCCTTTAGATCCTAGAATAAGAAACAATCACACCGGTTGAGATCGGGACTATGAGGGAGCTATTCCTTACCATGTACAGTGAATGCGACAGTGTCCAGGGCAACGATCCAATCTCTAATAGTCTGCTCCAGGAAATAGAATACGTCCGCCGTACGATTATTTGTGCCCCATCCTGAATGAACCACTAGTTTCGGAGCATTCGGCGTCGGCGTGCAATCGTTAGAAAGTTATTTTAAACTGTCTATATTTGTCTGCTGTGACAGGTCCCTTTGTAAAAACGGACCCATAAATTAATTGTTCACTGATTACTCAAAAAACAGTGATGTGTTTTTTTCTGGATGAATTGATGCAGTAGCTTGAACATGTGTGTCCATAGTACGTCAGTGGCACCATTCTGTTTGTTGACATATCCATGGACATGGGAGTGTGTCTCATCACTGAACCAGATCTGATCCTTATCGACCGTTCCTTTTTTAATGGTTTCAGTCATCTCATTTGCAAAAGAATATCGCCGTTCCACATCCCTGCTGCTCGCAGGTTGGCACAGCTAAAGCAAAAGGTTAAGCTTCTTTTTCATTATTCTCTGGATAGACCGTCGTGACATACTAAGCTGCTGGGCTGCATGTCTTGATGAAACAGTGGGCTCATCACCGTTGCTTTCAAGAAGCTGGGGCGCGTTCTTCTGTCACCCTCATAAAGGTTCCCGAAAAATGAACATATATGGCCAACCTTTCCCTTCTTAAAAAAGTTAAGCAAATGTTCCTATCTTCTCAAAGCGACTCATCTACCACTCTTCCTTTCTTAGAGAGTCACGCCATTTTCTTTCCCCTTATCTGTTTTAATTATGTGTTACCACGTTCCTCGTTCCCTTTCTTTTCAACCCTTATCAATTGATGCTAGCGTTTGACATTTAAACATACCTTACGCTAAATTGTATTTATTGTCGTAACTACAATGAATGAATCGAAACTGTGTGTTTTTATCTGCGCTACTATAATTGCTAAATATAATAATCTCTAATAGATGCTACTTATAATACCCTTTTCATAATAAATGTAATCTGAAATTTGTAACATGCCTGATCAGATGTAAGAAACAGTCTCATACCCTGAAGTTGTCGGGTTAAATTAGTAAATAAATAAAAATAAATACCGACCGTTTTGCAAGGAACAGTATGCTGATATATACGCTTCTGCTAATTAGTTAATAACAACATGGCAATAATTTTCAGTGGATGAGTTGGACACCTACAGTTTTGACATTTCAATATCTTTTCTAGAGATTCTGATTAGTTTCTTGGGCAATCCGCTCGGTACGGAAACGGACAAAATAAGCCTATAACAGAGTGACGCTAGCGTTTTGATGTAATATACCTTGAGACAGGAATCAGTAACCACAAGGCTCCTTAATGGATACTTATCTATTGGCCTTCATAACACGAGGATCTTTATTGACTTTGCACCTCCGATACATGCCCACATTCTCCCACAATTGCGGCTGGTCCCGGTGCAGGTTCGAGTCCTCCATTGGGCATGGGTGTGTGTGTTTGTCCTTAGGATAATTTAGGTTAAGTAGTGTGTAAGCTTAGGGACTAATAACCTTAGCAGTTAAGACCCATAAGATTTCACACACATTTGAACATGTTTTGTCCCACAGCTTATTATTACACTGTAACTAAGTTCATGTTGCAAGTGAGCCAGTGACTATGGAATATGATAAAAACAAACACTGAATAATAAGCTCGCCACTATGATTTACGACCAGAAAAGGACGAAATACTTTCTACAGCTTTTCATGTCCACGTCAGAGCGACGACTCAACGTCACTAATCGCATGTTATCAACTGGAGAAACTAACAAGTTATGATGACACTTTCCTCTCTTCTATCTACATCTACGAGATTACTCTGCTATTCACAATAAAGTGCCTGGCAGAGGGTTCAATGAACCGCCTTCAAGCTATCTCTCTAGCGTCCCACTCTCGAACGGAGCAGGGGAAAAACGAGCACTTAAATTTTTCTGTGCGAGCCCTGATTTCTCTTAATCGTGATGATAATTTCTCCATATGTAGGTGGGTGCCAACAGAATGTTTTCGCAATCTGAGCAGAAAACTGGTGATTGAAATTTCATGAGAAGATCCCGTCACAAACAAAAACACCTTACTTTTAATGATTGCCACCCCAATTCATGTGTCATGTCTGTGGCACTGTCTCCCCTATTTCGCGATAATACAAAATAAGCTGCCCTTCTTTGAACTTTTTCGATGTCACCCGTCAGTCCCACCTGATGCGGATCCCACACCGCACAGCAGTACTCCAGAATAGGGCGGACAAGCGTGGTGTAAACAGTCTCTTTAGTAGACGTGTTGCACCTTCTAAGTGTTCTGCCAATGAATCGCAGTCTTTAGTTTGCTCTACCCACAACATTATCTATGTGATCGTTCCAATTTAGGTTTTTTGTTATTGTAATCCCTAAGTATTTAGTTGAATTTAGAGCTTTAAGATTTGTGTGACTTTTCGCGTAATCGAAATTTAGCAGATTTCTTTTGGTGCTCCTGCGGATAACTTCACACTTTCCTTTTTTCAGGGTCAATTGTCACTTTTCGCACCATATAGATATCTTATCTGAATCATTTTGGAATCCGTTTTGGTCATATGATGACTCTACAAGACGGTAAATGACAGCATCATCTGCAAACAATCTAAGGCGGCTACTCAGATTGTCTCCTATGCCGTTAATATAGATCAGGAACAACAAGGGCCTATAAGACTTCCTTGCGGAACACCGGATATTACTTTTGTTTTGCTCGGTGGGATGACTTTCCGTCTACTTCTACGAAGTGTGACCCTTCTGAAAGGAAATCACGAATCCAGTCGCACAACTGAGGCGATATTCCATAGGCACGCAGTTTGGTTAGAAGACACTTGTGGGGGACGGTGTCGAAAGCCTTCTGGAAATCTAAAAATATGGAATCAATTTGACATCCCCTGTCGATAGCACTCATTACCTCATGAGCATAAAGAGCTAGTTGTGTTTCACAAGAACGATATTTTCTGAATCCGTACTGATTATGTGTCGATAAATCCTTTCGTTCGAGGTAATTTATAATATTCGAATACAGTATATATGTGCCAAAACCCTACCGCAAATTGACATTGGTGATATGGGGCTGTAATTCAGCGGATTATTCCTATTTCCATTTTTTGATATTGTTGTGACTTGAATAATTTTCCTGTTACGTACGTATCTTTCTATGAGCGAGTGGTTGTATATAATTTCTAAATGTGGAGCTATTGTATCAGCATACTCTGAAAGGAACCTGAGTGGTATACAATCTCGACTGGAGTCCTTGCCTTTATTAAGTGATTTAAGCTGCTTTGCTACACCGAGGATATCTACTTCTATGTTTCTCATCTTGGCAGTTGTTCTTGATTGGAATTCAGGAATATTTAATTTGTCTCCTTTGGTGAAGGAGTTTCGGAAAACAGTGTTTAATACCTCTGCTTTAGTGGCACTGTCATCGGTGACTTCACCGTTGTTATCGCGCAGTGAAAGTATTGATTCTGTCTTGGCACAGGTGTGCTTTATTTATGACATTGTGGTCCAGTGAACATTCGCCAACATTTAATTTAAATTTATTACCACGTGACAAAAAAGTCTTACTAATAATTCAACAGTTAAATCAATAAATAGCAAATTGTTGAAAACGGTAATCAAAGAGACTCATTTATGTGCGCGTCCACACTTCCATGGATCTTACACGTTATCTGATCAAAACTGTCAGAAAACCTCTGTGTAATTCAGAATTGACGCCTAGATGTCACGAGAAACGGAGCTGTCAATATAAAAGGATGCACCGTGGTTTTTGTCTTCAGTGGAGAATCAGAATGGGTCGGTCGGAGAGCTTAGAACTTCAAACAAGGACTCTTCAATGGATGTCACGTGAGTAACAAATTCATCAGTGACGTTACAATGCTTATAAAGCAACCCAATTTGACTATTGATTATGTGACTGTGAGAAGGAAACAGCCGTCCGCTGTGGCCGAGTGGTTCTAGGTGCTTCAGTCCGGAACCGCGTGACCGCTACGGTCGCAGGTTCGAAACCTGCGTCGGGCGTGGCTGTGTCTGATGTCCTTAGGTTAGTTACGTTTCAGTAGTTCTAAGTCTAGGGGACGGTTGACCTCAGATGTTAACTCCCGTAGTGCGTAGAGCCATTTGAGCCATTTTTTGAGAAGGAAACGCCAAGGAACAACCAAAGTTAAACAAAAACTAGGCAGACCTCGTGTACTGACCAACAGGGACCGAGGAGCATTGTGGAGGGCTGTTCTAAAAAAAAAAGAAAATCGTATAAAATCAGTGGAAGGACTCACTCGTGAGTTTCAAAGTGCTACCAACAGTCCTGCTACCAAAATGAGTGCGTGTAGAGAGCTAAAAGGAATGGGGTACAATGTAAGGCGTGGCGCCTTATATCGCTCCTGTCTAAAGCTTGTGTGTCAGAAGAATGACTCACTCATGCATGCACAGTGACAGATGGCCTGAAGCGTGTTCAGTCGAGTACGTAGTTCTAATTTCCATCCATCAGAGTACAGTAGCCGACAGAGACATTCAACAAGAAGGTGAAGAGAATGTTTTTGTGAACCGCTCTGTTTATTTCTTTAATGCTTTTTTGTTTATATTTCTAAAGTTTTGTATATGCTTTTAGTAGTCTCAATGATGCAGGAATGTGGACTAAAGTAAATACCAGTATGTAGGTCATTGTTCTGCTATTAATGAATGCTGTAATGTGAGAAAGTTTTAAGACAGTGTGAATGCAGATGACGGGGAATTTTGTATCATAATATGTTAAGTAAGTTTATGGTAAAAGGAAAGCTAGTTCGAGTGCAAATGAAAATAGTTAATACCGTAAAGTGTAAGCATAATATCGATATGTTAAATATTTATTTCGGGAAAAAGTGCAGTTCGAAAGTGTATTATTTGTTGATTGGTTAGTCATGAAAAGCGCGGAATGTTTTATATTCGGCTTAAAGTAAACTGACCAACCAGATTGGATTATTCTTCGCGCGTTTTTTTTTTCTGTTGGAGATAGAGAATGCTTACAGCAGTCTAGGGGGTCGCAGCCCAGCCTTTCAATAGCACGGTCGTGTGTAGTATGAGCTCCGAAGGAAGTTATAGTTTGCCGGTTTTATATGCCTCAAAAGTGCTTTAAAGTGAAGGCATATACAGGGTGAGTCACCTAACATTACCGCTGGATATATTTCGTAAACCACATCAAATACTGACGAATCGATTCCACAGACCGAACGTGAGGAGAGGGGCTAGTGTAATTGGTTAATAAAAACCATAAAAAAATGCACGGAAGTATGTTTTTTAACACAAACCTACGTTTTTTAAATGGAACCCCGTTAGTTTTGTTAGCACATCTGAACATATGAACAAATACGTAATCAGTGCCGTTTGTTGCGTTGTAAAATGTTAATTACATCCGGAGATATTGCAACCGAAAGTTGACGCTTGAGTACCACTCCTCCGCTGTTCTATCGTGTGTATCGGAGAGCACCGAATTACGCAGGGATCCAAATGGAACGGTGATGGACCTTAGGTACAGAAGAGACAGGAACAGCACATTACGTCCACATGCTAACACCTTTTTATTGGTCTTTTTCACTGACGCACATGTACATTACCATGAGGGGTGAGGTACACGTTCGACGGGCGTTTCATAGGACGTGGAGGACGCATAAATTGGCCAGCCCTTTCTCCTGATCTTACACCTCTGGACTTCTTTCTGTGGGGTATGTTAAAGGAGAATGTGTACCGTGATGTGCCTACAACCCCAGAGGATATGAAAGAACGTATTGTGGCAGCCTGCGGCGACATTACACTAGATGTACTGCGGCGTGTACGACATCCATTACGCCAGAGATAGCAATTGTGTGCAGCAAATGATGGCCACCACATTGAACATCTATTGGCCTGACATGTCGGGACACACTCTATTCCACTCCGTAATTGAAAACGGAAACCACGAGTGTACGTGTACCTCACCCCTCATGGTAATGTACATGTGCGTCAGTGAAAAAGACCAATAAAAAGGTGTTAGCATGTGGACGTAATGTGCTGTTCCAGTCTCTTCTGTACCTAAGGTCCATCACCGTTCCATTTGGATCCCTGCGTAATTCGGTGCTCTCCGATACACACGATCGAACAGCGGAGGAGTGGTACTCAAGCGTCAACTTTCGGTTACAATATCTCCGGATGTAATTAACATTTTACAATGCAACAAACAGCACTGATTACGTATTTGTTTATATGTTCAGATGTGCTAACAAATCTAACGGGGCTCCATTTAAAAAAACGTAGGTTTGCGTTAAAAAACATACTTCCGTGCAATTTTTTATGGTTTGTATTAACCAATTACACTAGCCCCTCTCCTCACGTTCGGTCTGTGGAATCGATTCGTCAGTATTTGATGTGGTTTACGAAATACATCCAGCGCTAACGTTAGGTGACTCACCCTGTATAATCTGGTGTTTTTTTTTTTTTTAGAATGTACGGATTTTTTAAGCAATACTGTGTGTGAGAAAAGACAGTAATTCCGCGTGGCATATTGAGCAGATCGGTGACCAAAAGCATGAATGCATTAGACACCGATAAACTTAACAGTGTGGTGAGCATTTTCGTTTAAGAACAAGCCGTGTTTAGTAGCTGTTCAGATTTCGGGAAATACGTTACCATAAACTTGCTAACGTGAACGGAAGGGTTTGCGCGTGACTGTGTTAGGACTAGCACGGGCTTGGCAGTGAATCTGTAATTCTCAACTTCAGAATATACCGAAGTTTTGCCAGTATTTCCGACTTTCATTCAAAATTAAGACCTTTTCCCGATTTTTAGAACAGTTACGTTGTATACAGCCTGGTGCAAGTCGCAGTACGGTAGGTTTCTGCTCGGCTTTCCTACCGGCGATCTGCTGCAGCGAGTTTACGGGTAGATGCGGGTAGAAGGACGAAAAGGAACCGCGCCGCCGCAAATGTCTAGCAACTCGTCATAAATCACGAATTTCTGTAGTCAGTGGTATGCAGTGCTTGAGGAGGCGGAGTAAAGAGCGACGCCACGTGATGGTGAACGAATGGAAACGAGTGATTTGAGACGATGAACCACGTTGTACCATGTAACAATCGGATGGAAGGGTTTGGGTTTTTCGAATAAATAAAGAACGTTCCTACCATGTGAGGTACAGAGTAGGTGGTGTTACGATGTGGTGCTGCTAGTGGTTAGATGCGGATGGGGTGACCGTACACTGATACTGATGCTTCTGAAACAAGGGATTGTAAGCTGGACGTAACATCATCGTGGCCGGTGATGCGAACATTTGCTCTCATTATCCGAAGGTGTCAGTGGACTTCTCTCCACATTGGTTTCTCAGCTATTGTCAGTTTCCCATGCCTTTGCGCTTTCCGTCAGTGTTAGGAATGCTTGGTGCGGGCGAGCTCCGACGTTACCTTACGGCTCCGTATTGCAAGGCTCACAAAATAACGTATAGGGTGCTGTCGTGATGCGCCGTTTGCTCCTATTGCTAATCTCGGTCTGCAAATGTACTGCGAGAGGCGCCTTGCTTCCTGCAACATGGGCACTCTTTGCGTGCATCAGATGCTGAATGAAACACACGGTATGAACTGGATCTGATTCTCTGCCATCTGTGCCAATAGTAATTTAAAAAAAAAATTATACACCCCTGGGGATCTACTGCTCTACACAAATAACTAAGTACAGCGCACTATCTGGAAATTTCCGCTGGTGCAATTTCCTAAGCAGTGTGTCAAAGATGCCTATACAAAATGCTTTGTTAAATAGTAGTGTCAATATTGCAACGTCAGTGTTATTTCTGGCATGTTTCAGGTCATCATTTATGTTGATTAATGTTATGTATACTCTTTAATGTTTACGTAAACTAGACTTAAACTTTTAAACTGAATTTGCCTAAGTATTCCGTCACTTGCTTGTGAACAGTATATTCCAAGGCTTGGTATTCAACAGGTAAAATGCTAATTGGCCAATAATCACAACTGGACTGGGGGTTCCGTTCTTAGGAATAAGTCGAACTACGCCTCTTTTCTAGTGGGTGGGATGTGTCCCTCTGACGTGAGAAATTTTAAATATGCCTTCCAAGACTGGTAGTAAACTACCCGCAACATTCATGATCGTGCTAATGCTGATACTGTCATTTCCTATCATTTCATAAGAGATTAGCATTAACGTTTATGTCGTCGTCTTTATTGTAATGGGTTTTAGATTAAAAATGTCGGAGTTTGTTCCGTAATACGGGGGCTCGTGTAGTTCATTGCAGCATGAAGGCTGACTGCTGTTGAAACATATTCACTCAGTTTGTCAGTTGAAACAAAAGAAAAACAATTTCCGATTATTTATTTATTTTCTGTTTCCTGCACACTACCCACGGGGATTCTTCAACAGAATCGCAGGGCTCGAATCGTTACATAAAATGGAACGAACGTCCCTAATTTTGCCATTACGGTGTTGCGCATATTTCTGTGTTCTTTGCAACGTTCAAGCCTTGGATATGACTTGAAACTTTCTAACATATTTTTGTGTTCTGGCAAGTAAAAGTGAAACAAATATTTAAATGTTGCTAAAAATATGAAATGCACGAATAATGGTTTACCTCCGGGAAGACATGCTACAAATACGATGCCACGTTGTGGTTAATAATGTGACGCAAATCGGGATGCAATCAATTTTTTTTTTTGCACTGAATCACCATAATTCAAACACTTATGCCATCGGGCATCATGTTTGATGTATCTGGCCGGCGTGACTAGCCAACATTATCATTGTTTGAAAGCTCGTTGACCGTAAAAATAGGATACTGACTTCCGCGTAAAACTGATAATAAATATTAATTCGGACTTCGCAGAAACAGATCTGCAGGTTCAGCTTTTGGAGTATATAATGCTTAAATGACACGATGCGATAAGTAATTGGCCGTTGTGCGTTCAAGCAATGTTTGAACAATTTCCTGACACATCTACCTGAAACACATGAAATCATTGAATAGAATTAATATGGTAATGACGAAAGTTTCTACGAAAATTGCTGACACCAATAATAATTAATAAAATGATTATTATTCGATAAATCAGATATGACACAGAGGTAACAACACGTATCTACTAATACAACGTGATTTTAAACGTAAGTGAACAGCCATAAGGGGAAACCTCAGCTTCCTAATACATCGTTCGTTACTGAAAAAAATTATGCTATACAGGGGTTGCTTATTACGTCTTATGCATACTTTCTATGTATGGTAATTGACATTTGTTCTTCAATCCTAGATATCACATGTGCATTTTGTGACATAAGAGTTTCTTACAAGATTATGGTGTCTTCTTAAATATAATAATAATAAAAGAAGACTTTTTTATATCACAGCTCTCTTGAATTCTGAAAATTAGCGAACTGGAAGTGGAGCTTAGTCGCTTGACTTCCTCATAAATAGTATCTTTCGTCTGTACCTTTTTACAAGTTAACGAAATATGATTTTCGGAGCAACAGATTTCAGTGTTTAATGGCTCGCTCAGAAAGTCTGGAATCATTTTAACTATAGTCCGGATAGATATTTTGGTTTGTTCACCCATTCGGGAGAGGGACTGAGGAAAACCGACCTTAAATATCCAGTAAGAACCTTGAGACTCCGGTATTTTCAATACTTTTTAATTCCAAATTATGTAACGTGAAAAATAATACTGAATTAATCTCAGTTTGTAAAAAGCAAAGATTAATTTTAATTTTCAACTTGCAAGAGAACAAAAATCGACTTTTTCGTTGACTTTCTCGATGGTTTGAAAGAGTTCGTCGGAATTTAATGTTTATATACACTCCTGGAAATGGAAAAAAGAACACATTGACACCGGTGTGTCAGACCCACCATACTTGCTCCGGACACTGCGAGAGGGCTGTACAAGCAATGATCACACGCACGGCACAGCGGACACACCAGGAACCGCGGTGTTGGCCGTCGAATGGCGCTAGCTGCGCAGCATTTGTGCACCGCCGCCGTCAGTGTCAGCCAGTTTGCCGTGGTATACGGAGCTCCATCGCAGTCTTTAACACTTGTAGCATGCCGCGACAGCGTAGACGTGAACCGTATGTGCAGTTGACGGACTTTGAGCGAGGGCGTATAGTGGGCATGCGGGAGGCCGGGTGGACGTACCGCCGAATTGCTCAACACGTGGGGCGTGAGGTCTCCACAGTACATCGATGTTGTCGCCAGTGGTCGGCGGAAGGTGCACGTGCCCGTCGACCTGGGACCGGACCGCAGCGACGCACGGATGCACTCCAAGACCGTAGGATCCTACGCAGTGCCGTAGGGGACCGCACCGCCACTTCCCAGCAAATTAGGGACACTGTTGCTCCTGGGGTATCGGCGAGGACCATTCGCAACCGTCTCCATGAAGCTGGGATACGGTCCCGCACACCGTTAGGCCGTCTTCCGCTCACGCCCCAACATCGTGCAGCCCGCCTCCAGTGGTGTCGCGACAGGCGTGAATGGAGGGACGAATGGAGACGTGTCGTCTTCAGCGATGAGAGTCGCTTCTGCCTTGGTGCCAATGATGGTCATATGCGTGTTTGGCGCCGTGCAGGTGAGCGCCACAATCAGGACTGCATACGACCGAGGCACACAGGGTCAACACCCGGCATCATGGTGTGGGGAGTGATCTCCTACACTGGCCGTACACCACTGGTGATCGTCGAGGGGACACTGAATAGTGCACGGTACATCCAAACCGTCATCGAACCCATCGTTCTACCATTCCTAGACCGGCAAGGGAACTTGCTGTTCCAACAGGACAATGCACGTCCGCATGTATCACGTGCCACCCAACGTGCTCTAGAAGGTGTAAGTCAACTACCCTGGCCAGCAAGATCTCCGGATCTGTCCCCCATTGAGCATGTTTGGGACTGGATGAAGCGTCGTCTCACGCGGTCTGCACGTCCAGCACGAACGCTGGTCCAACTGAGGCGCCAGGTGGAAATGGCATGGCAAGCCGTTCCACAGGACTACATCCAGCATCTCTACGATCGTCTCCATGGGAGAATAGCAGCCTGCACTGCTGCGAAAGGTGGATATACACTGTACTAGTGCCGACATTGTGCATGCTCTGTTGCCTGTGTCTATGTGCCTGTGGTTCTGTCAGTGTGATCATGTGATGTATCTGACCCCAGGAATGTGTCAATAAAGTTTCCCCTTCCTGGGACAATGAATTCACGGTGTTCTTATTTCAATTTCCAGGAGTGTATATTGTGGTCCTGAAGCTTCTTACCTTTTCTCTCTCGTGTTTCAGCTCTTCTCAGTCTGTTGAACTAGAAGTTTATGTTTCAATTTAAATGTCTTTTACAGTGCGCTTTCTACTTCTACGAGTGTGGTTTACAGAACAAGATTTTATCGTTGTATCCCCACGTCGAAAAGTTGGAAGCGATGTTGTGCGACGGGCAGCGCGTCTGCATGAAATGCTGTGACGTCGGAGAGATTGGACAGCGATCCGGCTATCATAGTTGCCAGTGCTGCGGAGTCGCAATCCACTGACGTCAGCAACGCTCGGTTGACCTTCTCCGTTGGGTTGAATAGCCACTCTTCGGGAATGATTACATGCAATAACAGTCCGGCAGATTCTCTGTTTCCTACACTACTGGGTGGTTATAATTAAAAAAAGCACTCCGTCTTCAGGCCAGAAGTGGCCCATCGTTAACATCCGACCGCCGTGTCATCCTCAGTGGAGGATGTGGATAGGAGGGGCATGTGTTCAGCACACCGCTCTCTCAGTCGTTGTTATGGTTTTCTTGGATTGGAGCCGCTACTATTCGGTCGAGTAGCTCCTCAATTCTCATAACGAGGCTGAGTGCACTGGGTGGTTATAATTAAACTCCCTCTATTTAGCACGTTATAACACGGAAACTAGTTACCGTATGAGGACCAAACTTGGTAGCATTAATGACAAGGACATGGGGAACAGAAATAATGCAGAATCAGTTCAATTGAAAAACTTTTAATGTGCTGCTATGGTACATCATACCATTACGTAACGCTGCCATTACTGCTGCAAAAGGGTCTAAATATGGCGCCCATCAGTGTCCAGGGGTGTCTGAAAGCGCACGATTGCATTCTGCACACCAGAACGATGGATGACCATAGGTATGCTGGCTACCTCACTTGATATGCTGCGCTTCAATGTTCCCCTGGTAATCCCTGTCCTTCAGGTAGCCCCACAACCAGAAATCAATGGAAATCAGATAAGGTGATCGTCTCTGCCAAGCATTTGGAAACGATCGAACTACCCAGAGAAGTAGGTGAACTTCACGAGCAATATACGACGGGGCCCCATCATGCATAAATACTATTGAGTTCAATGCGTCACTCTCCTGTAGGGTGGGTACGACATGCTGGTGAAGTCACGCTGGCCAGTAAAGCTGGCCAGTCACACTGCACGTCTTTTGTCCTTGAGCGCCAACCTGTTCAGAAAAGAATGAGACAATGATGAACGTAGCTGTGAAGCCACACCATACGGTCACACGTTCACCATATGTACGAACTTCATGAACAGTGGCTGGAGGTGAATATCCCCACACTCGCCAGTTCTGTGTGTTCACCTCACCTGTCAGAGAAAAATGAACTTCGTCTGTTCATAGGATGGTCCAGGGCCAGCCTTCGTCACCTTCAATCCTTGCGAGAAAGTGGAAAGCGAAGTCAACACGTCATTGTGTGACCTGTGGTGTAAGCTGCTGTACGATGGGGATCTTGTACTGATACCATTTGAGAATGGTTCGAAGCACCTTCCAAACAGTGGACCACTGGATGTTCAACCATCGTCACACAGCACGCACACTGCCTGACGATCGGGAATTGCGCGCAGCGTTGTCTGCAATAGCAACAGCGATTTCATCAACCACCTGTGGTGCAACCGGAAGTCGGCTTCTTCCTGGAGCGAGGTCCAGTTCTCCAGTTAATTTCTTCATCACGCTCCGCACAGCAGGTGGAGAAGGAGGACCCTTCCCTAATCCTTTGAGCCGGCGATACTCTCGTAGCGCAGCTGCAGCATTACTGTTGTTTTGATAACACTGCTTCACCAATAATGACCTGCTCCTTTGTTCAAGCACATGTTGACACGTCAACAAGTGCATTGTGAATGGTCAGGTGTGTCAGACTGGACCGTGGCGCTGTGAGGCATGGAAACCATGCATCCCACACTCTGAACATTAACGATACCAGGTTAGGTACCAGTACAGTTTCCATGGTATAACACGTTAAGTAGGGAAAATTTAATTACAACCACTCAGTATACAGGGTGTTACAAAAAGGCAGGGCCAAACTTTCAGGAAACATTCCTCACACACAAATAAAGAAAAGATGTTATGTGGACATGTGTCCGGAAACGCTTAATTTCCATGTTAGAGCTCATTTCAGTTTCGTCAGTATGTACTGTACTTCCTCGATTCACCGCCAGTTGGCCCAACTGAAGACGGTAATGTTGACTTCGGTGCTTGTGTTGACATGCGACTCATTGCTCTACAGTACTAGCGTCAAGAACATCAGTACGTAGCATCAACAGGGTAGTGTTCATCACGAACGTGGTTTTGCAGTCAGTGCAATGTTTACTAATGCGGAGATGGCAGATGCCCATTTGATGTATGGATTAGCACGGGGCAATAGCCGTGGCGCGGTACGTTTGTATCGAGACAGATTTCCAGAACGAAGGTGTCCCGACAGGAAGACGTTCGAAGCAAATGCTCGGCGTCTTAGGGAGCACGGAACATTCCAGCCTATGACTCGCGACTGGGGAAGACCTAGAACGACGAGGCCCGCATCTCGTGGTCGTGCGGTAGCGTTCTCGCTTCCCACGCCCGGGTTCCCGGGTTCGATTCCCGGCGGGGTCAGGGATTTTCTCTGCCTCGTGATGGCTGGGTGTTGTGTGCTGTCCTTAGGTTAGTTAGGTTTAAGTAGTTCTAAGTTCTAGGGGACTTATGACCACAGCAGTTGAGTCCCATAGTGCTCAGAGCCATTTGAACCATTTAGAACGACGAGGACACCTGTAATGGGCGAGGCAATTCTTCGTGCAGTTGACGATAACCCTAATGTCAGCGTCAGAGAAGTTGCTGCTGTACTAGGTAACGTTGACCACGTCACTGTATGGAGAGTGCTACGGGAGAACCAGTTGTTTCCGTATCATTTACAGCGTGTGCAGGCGCTATCAGCAGCTGATTGGCCTCCACAGGTACACTTCTGCGAATGGTTCATCCAACAATGTGTCAATCCTCATTTCAGTGCAAATGTTCTCTTTACGGATGAGGCTTCATTCCAACGTGATCAAATTGTAAATTTTCACAATCAACATGTGTGGGCTGACGAGAATCCGCACGCAATTGTGCAATCACGTCATCAACACAGATTTTCTGTGAACGTTTGGGCAGGCATAGTTGGTGATGTCTTGTTGGGCCCCATGTTATTCCACCTACGATCAATGGAGCACGTTATCATGATTTCATACGGGATACTCTACCTGTGCTGCTAGAACATGTGCCTTTACAAGTACGACACAACATGTGGTTCATGCACGATGGAGCTCCTGCACATTTCAGTCGAAGTGTTCGTACGCGTCTCAACAACAGATTCGGTGACCGATAGATTGGTAGAGGCGGACCAATTCCATGGCCTCCACGCTCTCCTGACCTCAACCCTCTTGACCTTCATTTATGGGGGCATTTGAAAGCTCTTGTCTACGCAACCCCGGTACCAAACGCAGAGACTCTTCGTGCTCGTATTGTGGACGGCTGTGATACAATACGCGATTCTCCAGGGCTGCAACAGCGCATCAGGGATTCCATGCGACGGAAGGTGGATGAATGTATCCTCGCTAACGGAGGACATTTTGAACATTTCCTGTAACAAAGTGTTTGAAGTCACGCTGGTCCGTTCTGTTGCTGTGTGTTTCCATTCCACGATTAATGTGATTTGAAGAGAAGTAATAAAATGAGCTCTAACATGGAAAGTAAGCGTTTCCGGACACATGTCCACATAACATATTTTCTTTCTTTGTGTGTGAGGAATGTTTCCTGAAAGTTTGGCGGTACCTTTTTGTAACACCCTGTATAATCTATTTTTCCGTATGCCGATAAACACTAGTGTTAACACCTCAATTATCTAGGCTTATAATACGCTAGAATGTTTCTTTTAGGTGTCTTCTTTTATTTAATTGATTCGTCTTTGTTAGTGGGGATTTCAGTTCTTATCATGTACATTAGTGTACTTATTCAAAGTCGATATTCTTTCGTTTTTTTTTAATTACGTCAAACAGTTTCTTGTTTTTGACAAGGTTTCGTGTCCTCTGTGTATATTTGTCTGTACATTTTAGAAACACCATCACAAGCACTTTTTATAGCATCCTCGCATAGTAGGTCTTAGCAACAATTTTCGATTAGTTCATAACAGCAGTGGTGACGAAGGTATGTTTTGCAGGCGATAATTTACTATCACTGTATTATCGAAGACGGTTGTCCTTCGTCGTGACGGCGGAAGTGCATTACTTAAGTTGAAGAGTCCATCCGCTGCAGAATTTGCTTCTGAATTTGCTCTACACTTCACAGTTCGAGACCAAAAAGGTGACTGATCACTTCACGGTTGTGCTTCGTCATGACGGCGGAATTGCATTACTTAAGTTGAAGAGTCCATCCGCTGCATAATTTGCTTCTGAATTTGCTCTAAAATTCACAGTTCGAGACCAGAAAGGTGACTGATCACTTCATGGTTGTCCTTCGTCGTGATGGCGCAAGTGCATTACTTAAGTTGAAGAGTCCATCCGCTGCAGAATTTGGTCTAAACTTCACAGTTCGAGACCAGAAAGATGACTGATCACTTCACAGTTGTCCTTCGTCGTGACGGCGGAAGTGCATTACTTAAGGGGCTCCAGAAAGGCTCAAAATAATGAAAAGTTAAATTTTTACTTTTTTGCGTTTTCTGAATCTGCAGACTATTACCTTTTAATAGATATATAATTTATTCAATTCCGAAGACTACAACTATTTTTAAATTTTTTTTAATGTGTTCTACATGGGCGTAACCGACTGTGGCGCTGTTAAACTGCTGTCAAATGGTGTTATTATTAACGTCCGTGTTCATCAGGTACATTTTAGTGATGTGAGATAAAGTATATGTTGTGGCTAACCTGTGATGGTTCAATATATATCGCTGGTGTGATTGTCGATTGTTTCATGTTTATTTACTCAGTCGTTATCTCGAAAATATTCGTAATTAATTCTGTTTCTTGAGTCTCTGTTTTGTTGAAGTATAATAATGAGTAAAAGTAAAGTTATTAGAAATCCTCTGAAGGCTTTTAAGAAAAGGAGAAATGTTGGAAAGCCAAAGGTATGTGTTATTACTGTAAACAATAAAGACGATGAAAATCCCCAACATAGCTTGTGTCCCAAAGAAGTAGACAGATGGTCTAAATATAACAAAGGATTGCTAACTGGTGAAGTGTACTCTCATAAGCATAGTCTGCCTAATGCAATAATGGAGGTGATAAAACCTATTTTCAGAGACTTAGCAGCACCTGAACTGTTGAGAAAGTGTATTCACGGAAAAACTCAAAACCCCAACGAAAGTTTAAATATGGTCGAGAATCCCCAAGACTGTATTTGTTGGAATAGAAACACTTCACTTTGGTGTGTATGATGCTGTTGCGACTTTCAATGATGGCAAAATTGTAAGGTGCAAGGTATTCAGAAATATGGGGATGAAGATAGGTTCTAACATGGTACGAGCGATGCTTGCTTTAGACATGGAACGCCTTCGGGCTGCAGACAGGGCTGTAAAGAGTCTAGAAATACAAGCAAGAGTAAACCGGAGGAGGAACAAGAGGAAGCTGGAGGAGGAGTTTGCAGAGGATGAAGATAATCCATCCTATGGACCTGGAATGCAGCCGGCCGCGGTGGTCTCGCGGTTCTAGGCGCTCAGTCCGGAACCGCGCGACTGCTCCGCTCGCAGGTTCGAATCCTGCCTCGGGCATAGATGTGTGTGATGTCCTTAGGTTAGTTAGGTTTAATTAGTTCTAAGTTCTAGGGGACTGATGACCTAAGATGTTAAGTCCCATAGTGCTCAGAGCCATTTGAACCATTTGAACCTGGAATGCACTAAAAAGTTAATCCAATCTTTGTCGCTCGATTCCCAAAACTTTTTATTTTCTCATACTAATTACATGTTTTCTAAGGATCTTCCAAACATATTTGTTTCAAACTTTCAGTAAATGTTACACAGTACCTTCTGCATAATTTAACACAGCCTATTTCCAAAAAACTGTATATTTTTGAATAAAAATAAAAAATTGCAAAAAAAATGTTGTGAATTTCTCATTACAATTGAAAAAAAATCATCTTTAATAACTGAACTAAAATTTTATAAAATCCCTGTGTAATGTTGTAGCCCATAGTCCAATAAATAATCTATAAAAAGTTCAACTTCCTACCTCAAATACTTTGTGAGGAAAGATGTAATTTATAAGCGTTATTTTAACATTGCAAGTATAGGGCGATCCGGAGCCCCTTAAGTTGAAGAGTCCTTCCGCTGCAGAATATGCTTCTGAATTTGCTCTAAACTTCACAGTTCGAGACCAGAAAGGTGACTGATCACTTCACGGTTGTCCTTCGTCGTGACGACGGAAGTGCATTACTTAAGTTGAAGAGTCCATCCGCTGCAGAATTTGCTTCTGAATTTGCTCTAGACTTCACAGTTCGAGACCAGAAAGGAGACTGATCACTTCACGGTTGTCCTACGTCGTGACAGCGGAAGTGCATTACTTAAGTTGAAGAGTCCATCCGCTGCAGAATTTGCTTCTGAATTTGCTCTAAACTTCACAGTTCGAGACCAGAAAGGTGACTGATCACTTCACGGTTGTCCTTCGTCGTGACGGCGGAAGTGCATTACTTAAGTTGATGAGTCCATCCGCTGCAGAAATTGCTTCTGAATTTGCTCTAGACTTCACAGTTCGAGACCAGAAAGGAGACTGATCACTTCACGGTTGCCCTTCGTTGTGATGGAGGAAGTGCATTACTTAAGTTGAAAAGTCCATCCGATGCAGAATTTGCTTCTGAATTTGCTCTAAACTTCACAGTTCGAGACCAGAAAGGTGACTGATCACTTCACGGTCGTGATGGCGGAAGTGCATTACTTAAGTTGAAGAGTCCATCCGCTGCAGAATTTGCTTCTGAATTTGCTCTAAACTTCACAGTTAGAGACCAGAAAGGTGACTGATCACTTCACGGTTGTCCTTCGTTGCGATCGAGGAAGTACATTACTTAAGTTGAAGAGTCCTTCCGCTGCAGAATTTGCTCTAAACTTCACAGTTCGAGACCAGAAAGGTGACTGATCACTTCACGGTTGTCCTTCGTCGTGATGGCGGAAGTGCATTACTTAAGTTTAAGAGTCCATCCACTGCAGAATTTGCTTCTGAATTTGCTCTAAACTTCACAGTTCGAGACCAGAAAGGTGACTGATCACTTCACGGTTGTCCTTCGTCGTGATGGCGGAAGTGCATTACTTAAGATGAAGAGTCCATCCGCTGCAGAATTTGCTTCTGAATTTGCTCTAAACATCACAGTTCGAGACCAGAAAGGTGACTTATCACTTCACGGTTGTCCTTCGTCGTGACGGCGGAAGTGCATTACTTAAGGGGCTCCGGAAAGGCTCAAAATCATGAAAAGTTCAATTTTTACTTTTTTGCGTTTTCTGAATCTGCAGACTATTACCTTTTAATAGATATATAATATATTCAATTCTGAAGACTACAACTATTTTTAAAAGTTTTTTGAAATGTGTTCTACATGGGCGTGTCCCACTGTGGCGCTGTTAAACTGCTGTCATATGGTGTTATTATTAACGTCCGTGTTCATCAGCTACATTTTAGTGATGTGAAATAAAGTATGTGTTGTGGCTAACCTGTGATGGTTCAATATATATCGCTGGTGTGATTGTCGATTGTTTCATGTTTATTTACTCTGTCGTTATCTCGAAAGTAAGCGTAATTAATTCTGTTTCTTGAGTCTCTGTTTTGTTGAAGTATAATAATGAGTAAAAGTAAAGTTATTAGAAATCCTCTGAAGGCTTTTAAGAAAAGGAGAAATGTTGGAAAGCCAAAGGTATGTGTTATTACTGTAAACAATAAAGACGATGAAAATCCCCAACATAGCTTGTGTCCCAAAGAAGTAGACAGATGGTCTAAATATAACAAAGGATTGCTAACTGGTGAAGTGTACACTCATAAGCATAGTCTGCCTCATGCAATAATGGAGGTGATTAAAACCTATTTTCAGAGACTTAGCAGCACCTGAACTGTTGAGAAAGTGTATTCACGGAAAAACTCAAAACCCTAATGAAAGTGTAAATAGTGTTATATGGTCGAGAATCCCCAAGACTGTATTTGTTGGAATAGAAACACTTCACTTTGGTATGTATGATGCTGTTGCGACTTTCAATGATGGCAACATTGTAAGGTGCAAGGTATTTTAAAATATGGGAATGAACATAGGTTCTAACATGGTACGAGCGATGCTTGCTTTAAACAAGGAACGCCTTCGGGCTGCAGACAGGGCTGTAAAGAGTCTAGAAATACAAGCAAGAGTAAACCGGAGGAGGAACAAAATGAAGCTGGAGGAGGAGTTTGCAGAGGATGAAGATAATCCATCATATGGACCTGGAATGCACTAAAAAGTTAATCCAATCTTTGTCGCTAGATTCCCAAAACTTTTATTTTCTCATACTAATTACATGTTTTCTAAGGATCTTCCAAACATATTTGTTTCAAACTTTCAGTAAATGTTACACAGTACCTTCTGCATAATTTAACACAGCCTTTTTCCAAAAAACTGTATATTTTTGAATATAAATTAAAAATTGCAAAAAAAGTTGTGAATTTTCATTACAATTGAAAAAAAATCATCTTTAACAACTGAACTAAAATTTTGTAAAATCCCCGTGTAAAGTTGCAGTCCATATTCCAATAAATAATCTATAAAAAGTTCAACTTCCTACCTCAAATACTTTGTGAGGAAAGATATAATTTATAAGCGTTATTTTAACATTGCAAGTATAGGGCGATCCGGAGCCCCTTAAGTTGAAGAGTCCATCCGCTGCAGAATTTGCTTCTGAATTTGGTCTAAACTTCACAGTTCGAGACCAGAAAGGTGACTGATCACTTCACGGTTGTCCTTTGTCGTGACGGCGGAAGTGCATTACTTAAGTTGAACAGTCCATCCGCTGCAGAATTTGCTTCTGAATTTGCTCTAAACTTCACAGTTCGAGACCAGAAAGGTGACTGATCACTTCACGGTTGTCCTTTGTCGTGACGGCGGAAGTGCATTACTTAAGTTGAAGAGTCCATCCACTGCAGAATTTGCTCTAAACTTCACAGTTCGAGATCAGAAAGGTGACTGATCACTTCACGGTTGCCCTTCGTCGTGATCGCGGAAGTGCATTACTTAAGTTAAAGAGTCCATGCGCTGCAGAATTTGCTTCTCAATTTGCTCTAAACTTCACAGTTCGAGACCAGAAAGGTGACTGATCACTTCACAGTTGTCCTTCGTCGTGACGGCGGAAGTGCATTACTTAAGTTGAATAGTCCATCCGCTGCAGAATTTGCTTCTGAATTTGCTCTAAACTTCACAGTTCGAGACCAGAAAGTTGACTGATCACTTCACGGTTGTCCTACGTCGTGACAGCGGAAGTGCATTACTTAAGTTGAAGAGTCCATCCGCTGCGAAATTTGCTTCTGAATTTGCTCTAAAGTTCACAGTTCGAGACCAGAAAGGTGACTGATCACTTAACGGTTGTAATTCGTCGTGACGGCGGATGTGCATTACATAAGTTGAAGAGTCCATCCGCTGCAAAATGGTTCAAATGGCTCTGAGCACTATGGGACTCAACTGCTGAGGTCATAAGTCCCCTAGAACTTAGAACTACTTAAACCTAACTAACCTAAGGACAACACAAACATCCATGCCCGAGGCAGGATTCGAACCTGCGACCGTAGCGGGCGCGCGGTTCCAGACTGTAGCGCCAGAACCGCTCGGCCACTAGCGGACGGCTCCATCCGCTGCAGAATTTGCTCTAAACTTCACAATTTCTTGAGTCTCTGTTTTGCTGAAGTATAATAATGAGTAAAAGTGAAGTTATTAGAAATCCTCTGAAGGCTTTTAAGAAAAGGAGAAATGTTGGAAAGCCAAAGGTATGTGTTATTACTGTAAACAATAAAGACGATGAAAATCCCCAACATAGCTTGTGTCCCAAAGAAGTAGACAGATGGTCTAAATATAACAAAGGATTGCTAACTGGTGAAGTGTACACTCATAAGCATAGTTTGCCTCATGCAATAATGGAGGTGATTAAAACCTATTTTCAGAGACTTAGCAGCACCTGAACTGTTGAGAAAGTGTATTCGCGGAAAAACTCAAAACCCTAATGAAAGTGTAAATAGTGTTATATGGTCGAGAATCCCCAAGACTGTATTTGTTGGAATAGAAACACTTCACTTTGGTGTGTATGATGCTGTTGCGACTTTCAATGATGGCAACATTGTAAGGTGCAAGGTATTTTAAAATATGGGAATGAACATAGGTTCTAACATGGTACGAGCGATGCTTGCTTTAGACAAGGAACGCCTTCGGGCTGCACACAGGGCTGTAAAGAGTCTAGAAATACAAGCAAGAGTAAACCGGAGGAGGAACAAGATGAAGCTGGAGGAGGAGTTTGCAGAGGATGAAGATAATCCAGTCTATGGACCTGGAATGCACTAAAAAGTTAATCCAATCTTTGTCGCTCGATTCCCAAAACTTTTATTTTCTCATACTAATAACATGTTTTCTAAGGATCTTCCAAACATATTAGTTTCAACCTCCAGTAAATGTTACACAGTACCTTCTGCATAATTTAACACAGCCTTTTTCCAAAAACCTCTATATTATTGAATATAAATAAAAAATTGCAAAAGAATGTTGTGACTTTTCATTACAATTGAAAAAAAAAACATCTTAAATAATTGAACCAAAATTTTGAAAAAACCCTGTGTAAAGTAGTAGCCCATATTCCAATAAACAATCTGTAAAAAGTTCAACTTCCTACCTCAAATACTTTGTGAGGAAAGATGTAATATATAAGCGTTATTTTAACATTGCAAGTATAGGGCGTTCTGGAGCCCCATAAGTTGAAGAGTCCATCCGCTGCAGAATTTGCTTCTGAATTTGGTCTAAACTTCACAGTTCGAGACCAGAAAGGTGACTGATCACTTCACAGATGTCCTTCGTTGTGATGGAGGAAGTGCATTACTTAAGTTGAAGAGTCCATCCGCTGCAGAATTTGCTTCTGAATTTTCTCTAAAGTTCACAGTTCGAGACCAGAAAGGTGACTGATCACTTCTCGGTTGTCCTTCGTCGTGACGGCGGAAGTGCATTACTTAAGTTGAAGAGTCCATCCGCTGCAGAATTTGCTTCTGAAATTGCTCTAAACTTCACAGTTCGAAACCAGAAAGGTGACTGATCACTTCACGGTTGTCCTTCATCGTGTCGGCGGAAGAGCATTACTTAAGTTGAAGAGTCCATCCGCTGCTGAATTTGCTCTAAACTTCACAGTTCGAGACCAGAAAGGTGACTGATCACATCACGGTTGTCCTTCGTCGTGACGGAGGAAGTGCATTACTTATGTTGAAGAGTTCATCGGCTGCTGAATTTGCTTCTGAATTTGCTCTAAACTTCACAGTTCGAAGCCAGAAAGGGGACTGATCACTTCACGGTTGTCCTTCGTCGTGGTGGCGGAAGTGCATTACTTAAGTTGAAGAGTCCATCCGCTGCAGAATTTGCTCTAAACTTCACAGTTCGAGACCAGAAAAGTGACTGATCAATTCACGGTGGTCCTTCGTTGTGATGGAGGAAGTGCATTACTTAAGTTGAAGAGTCCATCCGCTGCAGAATTTGCTTCTGAATTTGCTCTAAACTTCACAGTTCGAGACCAGAAAGGTGACTGATCACTTCATGGTTGTCCTTCGTTGTGATGGAGGAAGTGCATTACTTAAGTTGAAGTGTCCATCCGCTGCAGAATTTGCTTCTGAATTTGCTCTAAACTTCACAGTTCGAGACCAGAAAGGTGACTGATCACTTCACGGTTGTCCTTCGTCGTGACGGAGGAAGTGCATTACTTAAGTGGAAGATTTCATCGGCTGCTGAATTTGCTTCTGAATTTTCTCTAAACTTCACAGTTCGAAGCCAGAAAGGGTACTGATCACTTCACGGTTGTCCATCGTCGTGGTGGCGGAAGTGCATTACTTAAGTTGAAGAGTCCATCCGCTGCAGAATTTGCTCTAAACTTCACAGTTCAAGACCAGAAAGGTGACTGATCAATTCACGGTTGTCCTTCGTTGTGATGGAGGAAGTGCATTACTTAAGTTGAAGAGTCCATCCGCTGCAGAACTTGCTTCTGAATTTACTCTAAACTTCACAGTTCGAGACCAGAGAGGTGACTGATCATTTCAGGGTTGTCCTTCGTCGTGACGGCGGAAGTGCACTACTTAAGTTGAAGAGTCCATCCGCTGCAGAATTTGCTTCTGAATTTGCTCTAAACTTCACAGTTCGAGACCAGAAAGGTGACTGATCACTTCACGGTTGTCCTTCGTCGTGACAGCGGAAGTGCATTACATAAGTTGAAGAGTCCATCCGCTGCAGAATTTGCATCTGAATTTGCTCTAAACTTCACAGTTCGAGACCAGAAAGGTGTCTAATCCGTTCACGGATGTCCTTCGTCGTGACCGCTGGAAGTGCATTACTAAAGTTGAAGAGTCCATCCGCTGCAGAATTTGCCTCTGAATTTGCTCTAAACTTCACAGTTCGAGACCAGAAAGGTGACTGATCACTTCACGGTTGTCCTTCGTCGTGACGGCGGAAGTGCATTACTGAAGTTGAAGAGACCATCCGCTGCAGAATTTGCTTCTGAATTTGCTCTAAACCTCACAGTTCGGGACCAGAAAGGTGACTGATCACTTCACGGTTGTCCTTCGTCGTGATGGCGGAAGTGCATTACTTAAGTTGAAGAGTTCATCGGCTGCAGAATTTGCTTCCGAATTTGCTCTAAACTTCACAGTTCGAAACCAGAAGGGTGACTGATCACTTCACGGTTGTCCTTCGTCGTGACGGCGGAAGTGCATTACTTAAGTTGAAGAGTCCATCCGCTGCAGATTTTGCTCTAAACTTCACAGTTCGAGACCAGAAAGGTGACTAATCCCTTCACGGTTGTCCTTCGTCGTGATGGCGGAAGTGCATTACTTAAGTTGAAGAGTCCATCCGCAGCTGAATTTGCTTCTGAATTTGCTCTAAACGTCAGAGTTCGAGACCAGAAAGTTTACTGATCACTTCACGGTTGTCCTTCGTCGTGAAGCCGGAAGTGCATTACTTAAGTTGAAGAGTTCATCGGCCGCAGAATTTGCTTCTGAATTTGCTCTAAACTTCACAGTTGGAAGCCAGAAAGGGGACTGGTCACTTCACGGTTGTCCTTCGTCGTGATGGCGGAAGTGCATTACTTAAGTTGAAAAGTCTATCCGCTGCAGAATTTGCTCTAAACTTCACAGTTCGAGACCAGAAAGGTGACTGATCACTTCACGGTTGTCCTTCATCGTGTCGGCGGAAGAGCATTACTTAAGTTGAAGAGTCCATCCGCTGCTGAATTTGCTCTAAACTTCACAGTTCGAGACCAGAAAGGTGACTGATCACATCACGGTTGTCCTTCGTCGTGACGGAGGAAGTGCATTACTTATGTTGAAGAGTTCATCGGCTGCTGAATTTGCTTCTGAATTTGCTCTAAACTTCACAGTTCGAAGCCAGAAAGGGGACTGATCACTTCACGGTTGTCCTTCGTCGTGGTGGCGGAAGTGCATTACTTAAGTTGAAGAGTCCATCCGCTGCAGAATTTGCTCTAAACCTCACAGTTCGAGACCAGAAAAGTGACTGATCAATTCACGGTGGTCCTTCGTTGTGATGGAGGAAGTGCATTACTTAAGTTGAAGAGTCCATCCGCTGCAGAATTTGCTTCTGAATTTGCTCTAAACTTCACAGTTCGAGACCAGAAAGGTGACTGATCACTTCATGGTTGTCCTTCGTTGTGATGGAGGAAGTGCATTACTTAAGTTGAAGTGTCCATCCGCTGCAGAATTTGCTTCTGAATTTGCTCTAAACTTCACAGTTCGAGACCAGAAAGGTGACTGATCACTTCACGGTTGTCCTTCGTCGTGACGGAGGAAGTGCATTACTTAAGTTGAAGATTTCATCGGCTGCTGAATTTGCTTCTAAATTTTCTCTAAACTTCACAGTTCGAAGCCAGAAAGGGTACTGATCACTTCACGGTTGTCCATCGTCGTGGTGGCGGAAGTGCATTACTTAAGTTGAAGAGTCCATCCGCTGCAGAATTTGCTCTAAACTTCACAGTTCAAGACCAGAAAGGTGACTGATCAATTCACGGTTGTCCTTCGTTGTGATGGAGGAAGTGCATTACTTAAGTTGAAGAGTCCATCCGCTGCAGAACTTGCTTCTGAATTTACTCTAAACTTCACAGTTCGAGACCAGAGAGGTGACTGATCATTTCAGGGTTGTCCTTCGTCGTGACGGCGGAAGTGCACTACTTAAGTTGAAGAGTCCATCCGCTGCAGAATTTGCTTCTGAATTTGCTCTAAACTTCACAGTTCGAGACCAGAAAGGTGACTGATCACTTCACGGTTGTCCTTCGTCGTGACAGCGGAAGTGCATTACTTAAGTTGAAGAGTCCATCCGCTGCAGAATTTGCATCTGAATTTGCTCTAAACTTCACAGTTCGAGACCAGAAAGGTGTCTAATCCGTTCACGGATGTCCTTCGTCGTGACCGCTGGAAGTGCATTACTAAAGTTGAAGAGTCCATCCGCTGCAGAATTTGCCTCTGAATTTGCTCTAAACTTCACAGTTCGAGACCAGAAAGGTGACTGATCACTTCACGGTTGTCCTTCGTCGTGACGGCGGAAGTGCATTACTGAAGTTGAAGAGACCATCCGCTGCAGAATTTGCTTCTGAATTTGCTCTAAACCTCACAGTTCGGGACCAGAAAGGTGACTGATCACTTCACGGTTGTCCTTCGTCGTGATGGCGGAAGTGCATTACTTAAGTTGAAGAGTTCATCGGCTGCAGAATTTGCTTCCGAATTTGCTCTAAACTTCACAGTTCGAAACCAGAAAGGTGACTGATCACTTCACGGTTGTCCTTCGTCGTGACGGCGGAAGTGCATTACTTAAGTTGAAGAGTCCATCCGCTGCAGATTTTGCTCTAAACTTCACAGTTCGAGACCAGAAAGGTGACTAATCCCTTCACGGTTGTCCTTCGTCGTGATGGCGGAAGTGCATTACTTAAGTTGAAGAGTCCATCCGCAGCTGAATTTGCTTCTGAATTTGCTCTAAACGTCAGAGTTCGAGACCAGAAAGTTTACTGATCACTTCACGGTTGTCCTTCGTCGTGAAGCCGGAAGTGCATTACTTAAGTTGAAGAGTTCATCGGCCGCAGAATTTGCTTCTGAATTTGCTCTAAACTTCACAGTTGGAAGCCAGAAAGGGGACTGGTCACTTCACGGTTGTCCTTCGTCGTGATGGCGGAAGTGCATTACTTAAGTTGAAAAGTCTATCCGCTGCAGAATTTGCTCTAAACTTCACAGTTCGAGACCAGAAAGGTGACTGATCACTTCACGGTTGTCCTCCGTTGTGATGGAGGAGGTGCATTACTTAAGTTGAAAAGTCCATCCGCTGCAGAATTTGCTAATGAATTTGCTCTAAACTTCACAGTTCGAGACCAGAAAGGTGACTGATCACTTCACGGTTGTCCTTCGTCGTGACGGCGGAAGTGCATTACTTAAGCTGAAGAGTCGATCCGCTGCAGAATTTGCTCTAAACATCACAGTTCGAGACCAGAAAGGTGACTGATCACTTCACGGTTGTCCTTCGTAGTGACGGTGGAAGTGCATTACTTAAGTTGAAGAATCCATCCGCTGCAGAATTTGCTTCTGAATTTGCTCTAAACTTCACAGTTCGAGACCAGAATGGTGACTGATCACTTCACGGTTGTCCTTCGTTGTGATGGAGGAAGTATATTACTTAAGCTGAAGAGCCCATCCGCTGCAGAACTTGCTTCTGAATTTACTCTAAACTTCACAGTTCGAGACCAGAAAGGTGACTGATCATTTCACGGTTGTCCTTCGTCGTGATGGCGGAAGTGCATTACTTAAGTTGAAGAGTCCATCCGCTGCAGAATTTACTCTAAACTTCACAGTTTCTTAAGTCTCTGTTTTGTTGAAGTATAATAATGAGTAAAAGTAAAGTTATTAGAAATCCTCTGAGAGTTTTTAAGAAAAGGAGAAATGTTGGAAAGCCAAAGGTATGTGTTATTACTGTAAACAATAAAGACGATGAAAATCCCCAACATAGCTTGTGTCCCAAAGAAGAAGACAGATGGTGTAAATATAACAAAGGATTGCTACCTGGTGAAGTGTACACTCATAAGCATAGTCTGCCTCATGCAATAATGGAGGTGATAAAACCTATTTTCAGAGACTTAGCGCACCTGAACTTTGTAAGGTGCAAGGTATTTAGAAATATGGGAATGAAGATAGGTTCTAACATGGTACGAGCGATACTTGCTTTAGACAAGGAACGCCTTCGGGCTGCAGACAGGGCTGTAAAGAGTCTAGAAATACAAGCAAGAGTAAAGAGGAGGAGGAACAAGAGGAAGCTGGAGGAGGAGTTTGCAGAGGATGAAGATAATCCAGTCTATGGACCTGGAATGCACTAAAAAGTTAATCCAATCATTGTCGCTCAATTCTCAAAACTTTTATTTTCTCATACTAATTACATGTTTAGTAAGGATATTCCAAACATATTTGTTTCAACCTTCAGTAAATGTTACACAGTACCTTCTGCATAATTTAACACAGCCTTTTTCCAAAAACCTCTATATTTTTGAATATAAATAAAAAATTGCAATAGAATGTTGTGAATTTTCATTACAAGTGAAAAAAAACATCTTAAATAATTGAACTAAAATTTTGAAAAAACCCTGTGTAAAGTAGTAGCCCATATTCCAATAAACAATCTGTAAAAAGTTCAACTTCCTACCTCAAATACTTTGTGAGGAAAGATGTAATATATAAGCGTTATTTTAACATTGCAAGTATAGGGCGTTCTGGAGCCCCATAAGTTGAAGAGTCCATCCGCTGCAGAATTTGCTTCTGAATTTGGTCTAAACTTCACAGTTCGAGACCAGAAAGTTGACTGATCACTTCACAGATGTCCTTCGTTGTGATGGAGGAAGTGCATTACTTAAGTTGAAGAGTCCATCCGCTGCAGAATTTGCTTCTGAATTTTCTCTAAAGTTCACAGTTCGAGACCAGAAAGGTGACTGATCACTTCACGGTTGTCCTTCGTCGTGACGGCGGAAGTGCATTACTTAAGTTGAAGAGTCGATCCGCTGCAGAATTTCCTTCTGAATTTGGTCTAAACATCACAGTTCGAGACAAGAAAGGTGACTGATCACTTCACGGTTGTCCTTCGTCGTGACGGCGGAAGTGCATTACTTAAGTTAAAGAGTCCATCCGCTGCAGAATTTCCTTCTGAATTTGCTCTAAACTTGACAGTTCGAGACCAGAAAGGTGACTGATCACTTCACGGTTGTCCTTCGTTGTGATGGGGGAAGTGCATTACTTAAGTTGAAGAGTCCATCCGCTGCGGAATTTGCTTCTGAATTTGCTCTAAACTTCACAGTTCGAGACCTGAAAGGTGACTGATCACTTCACGGTTCTCCTTCGTCGTGACGGCGGAAGTGCATTACTAAAGTTGAAGAGTCCATCCGCTGCAGAACTTGCTTCTGAATTTACTCTAAACTTCACAGTTCGAACACCAGAAAGGTGACTGATCATTTCACGGTTGTCCTTCGTCGTGACGGCGGAAGTGCATTACTGAAGTTGAAGAGTCCATCCGCTGCAGAATTTGCTTCTGAATTTGCTCTAAACTTCACAGTTCGAGACCAGAAAGGTGACTGATCACTTCAAGGTTGTCCTTCGTCGTGACAGCGGAAGTGCATTACTTAAAGTGAAGAGTCCATCCGCTGCAGAATTTGCATCTGAATTTGTCCTAAGGTTCACAGTTCGAGACCAGAAAGGTGTCTAATCCCTTCACGGTTGTCCTTCGTCGTGACGGCGGAAGTGCATTACTTAAGTTGAAGAGTCCATCCGATGCAGAATTTGCCTCTGAATTTGCTCTAAACCTTACATTTCGAGACCAGAAAGGTGACTGATCACTTCACGGTTGTCCTTCGTCGTGACGGCGGAAGTGCATTACTGAAGTTGAAGAGACCATCCGCTGCAGAATTTGCATCAGAATTTGCTCTAAACCTCACTGTTCTGGACCAGAAATGTGACTGATCACTTCACGGTTGTCCTTCGTCGTGACGGCGGAAGTGCATTACTTAAGTTGAAGAGTTCATCGGCTGCAGAATTTGCTCTTGAATTTGCTCTAAACTTCACAGTGCGAAACCAGAAAGGTGACTGATCACTTCACGGTTGTCCTTCGTAGTGACGGTGGAAGTGCATTACTTAAGTTGAAGAATCCATCCGCTGCAGAATTTGCTTCTGAATTTGCTCTAAACTTCACAGTTCGAGACCAGAATGGTGACTGATCACTTCACGGTTGTCCTTCGTTGTGATGGAGGAAGTATATTACTTAAGCTGAAGAGCCCATCCGCTGCAGAACTTGCTTCTGAATTTACTCTAAACTTCACAGTTCGAGACCAGAAAGGTGACTGATCATTTCACGGTTGTCCTTCGTCGTGATGGCGGAAGTGCATTACTTAAGTTGAAGAGTCCATCCGCTGCAGAATTTACTCTAAACTTCACAGTTTCTTAAGTCTCTGTTTTGTTGAAGTATAATAATGAGTAAAAGTAAAGTTATTAGAAATCCTCTGAGAGTTTTTAAGAAAAGGAGAAATGTTGGAAAGCCAAAGGTATGTGTTATTACTGTAAACAATAAAGACGATGAAAATCCCCAACATAGCTTGTGTCCCAAAGAAGAAGACAGATGGTGTAAATATAACAAAGGATTGCTACCTGGTGAAGTGTACACTCATAAGCATAGTCTGCCTCATGCAATAATGGAGGTGATAAAACCTATTTTCAGAGACTTAGCGCACCTGAACTTTGTAAGGTGCAAGGTATTTAGAAATATGGGAATGAAGATAGGTTCTAACATGGTACGAGCGATACTTGCTTTAGACAAGGAACGCCTTCGGGCTGCAGACAGGGCTGTAAAGAGTCTAGAAATACAAGCAAGAGTAAAGAGGAGGAGGAACAAGAGGAAGCTGGAGGAGGAGTTTGCAGAGGATGAAGATAATCCAGTCTATGGACCTGGAATGCACTAAAAAGTTAATCCAATCATTGTCGCTCAATTCTCAAAACTTTTATTTTCTCATACTAATTACATGTTTAGTAAGGATATTCCAAACATATTTGTTTCAACCTTCAGTAAATGTTACACAGTACCTTCTGCATAATTTAACACAGCCTTTTTCCAAAAACCTCTATATTTTTGAATATAAATAAAAAATTGCAATAGAATGTTGTGAATTTTCATTACAAGTGAAAAAAAACATCTTAAATAATTGAACTAAAATTTTGAAAAAACCCTGTGTAAAGTAGTAGCCCATATTCCAATAAACAATCTGTAAAAAGTTCAACTTCCTACCTCAAATACTTTGTGAGGAAAGATGTAATATATAAGCGTTATTTTAACATTGCAAGTATAGGGCGTTCTGGAGCCCCATAAGTTGAAGAGTCCATCCGCTGCAGAATTTGCTTCTGAATTTGGTCTAAACTTCACAGTTCGAGACCAGAAAGTTGACTGATCACTTCACAGATGTCCTTCGTTGTGATGGAGGAAGTGCATTACTTAAGTTGAAGAGTCCATCCGCTGCAGAATTTGCTTCTGAATTTTCTCTAAAGTTCACAGTTCGAGACCAGAAAGGTGACTGATCACTTCACGGTTGTCCTTCGTCGTGACGGCGGAAGTGCATTACTTAAGTTGAAGAGTCGATCCGCTGCAGAATTTCCTTCTGAATTTGGTCTAAACATCACAGTTCGAGACAAGAAAGGTGACTGATCACTTCACGGTTGTCCTTCGTCGTGACGGCGGAAGTGCATTACTTAAGTTAAAGAGTCCATCCGCTGCAGAATTTCCTTCTGAATTTGCTCTAAACTTGACAGTTCGAGACCAGAAAGGTGACTGATCACTTCACGGTTGTCCTTCGTTGTGATGGGGGAAGTGCATTACTTAAGTTGAAGAGTCCATCCGCTGCGGAATTTGCTTCTGAATTTGCTCTAAACTTCACAGTTCGAGACCTGAAAGGTGACTGATCACTTCACGGTTCTCCTTCGTCGTGACGGCGGAAGTGCATTACTAAAGTTGAAGAGTCCATCCGCTGCAGAACTTGCTTCTGAATTTACTCTAAACTTCACAGTTCGAACACCAGAAAGGTGACTGATCATTTCACGGTTGTCCTTCGTCGTGACGGCGGAAGTGCATTACTGAAGTTGAAGAGTCCATCCGCTGCAGAATTTGCTTCTGAATTTGCTCTAAACTTCACAGTTCGAGACCAGAAAGGTGACTGATCACTTCAAGGTTGTCCTTCGTCGTGACAGCGGAAGTGCATTACTTAAAGTGAAGAGTCCATCCGCTGCAGAATTTGCATCTGAATTTGTCCTAAGGTTCACAGTTCGAGACCAGAAAGGTGTCTAATCCCTTCACGGTTGTCCTTCGTCGTGACGGCGGAAGTGCATTACTTAAGTTGAAGAGTCCATCCGATGCAGAATTTGCCTCTGAATTTGCTCTAAACCTTACATTTCGAGACCAGAAAGGTGACTGATCACTTCACGGTTGTCCTTCGTCGTGACGGCGGAAGTGCATTACTGAAGTTGAAGAGACCATCCGCTGCAGAATTTGCATCAGAATTTGCTCTAAACCTCACTGTTCTGGACCAGAAATGTGACTGATCACTTCACGGTTGTCCTTCGTCGTGACGGCGGAAGTGCATTACTTAAGTTGAAGAGTTCATCGGCTGCAGAATTTGCTCTTGAATTTGCTCTAAACTTCACAGTGCGAAACCAGAAAGGTGACTGATCACTTCACGGTTGTCCTTTGTCATGATGGCGGAAGTGCATTACTTAAGTTGAAGAGTCCATCCGCTGCAGATTTTGCTCTAAACTTCACATTCGAGACCAGAAAGGTGTCTAATCCCTTCACGGTTGTCCTTTGTCGTGACGGCGGAAGTGCATTACTTAAGTTGAAGAGTCCATCCGCTGCAGAATTTGCTTCTGAATTTGCTTTAAACTTCAGAGTTCGAGACCAGAAAGGTTACTGATCACTTCAGGGTTGTCCTTCGTCGTGACGGCGGAAGTGCATTACTTAAGTTGAAGAGTTCATCGGCTGCAGAATTTGCTTCTGAATTTGCTCTAAACTTCACAGTTCGAAGCCAGAAAGGGGACTGGTCACTTCACGGTTGTCCTTCGTCGTGATGGCGGAAGTGCATTACTTAAGTTGAAGAGTCTATCCGCTGCAGAATTTGCTCTAAACTTCACAGTTCGAGACCAGAAAGGTGACTGATCACTTCACGGTTGTCCTTCGTCGTGACGGCGGAAGTGCATTACTTAAGTTGAAGAGCCCATCCGCTGCAGAACTAGCTTCTGAATTTACTCTAAACTTCACAGTTCGAGACCAGAAAGGTGACTGATCATTTCACGGTTGTCCTTCGTCGTGACGGCGGAAGTGCTTTACTGAAGTTGAAGAGTCCATCCGCTGCAGAATTTGCTTCTGAATTTGCTCTGGACTTCACAGTTCGAGACCAGAAAGGTGACTGATCACTTCACGGTTGTCCTTCGTCGTGACGGCGGAAGTGCATTACTTAAGTTGAAGAGTCCATCCGCTGCAGAATTTGCTCTAAACTTCACAGTTTCTTGAGTCTCTGTTTTGTTGAAGTATAATAATGAGTAAAAGTAAAGTTATTAGAAATCCTCTGAAGGTTTTTAAGAAAAGGAGAAATGTTGGAAAGCCAAAGGTATGTGTTATTACTGTAAACAATAAAGACGATGAAAATCCCCAACATAGCTTGTGTCCCAAAGAAGAAGACAGATGGTGTAAATATAACAAAGGATTGCTACCTGGTGAAGTGTACACTCATAAGCATAGTCTGCCTCATGCATTAATGGAGGTGATAAAACCTATTTTCAGAGACTTAGCAGCACCTGAACATTGTAAGGTGCAAGGTATTTAGAAATATGGGAATGAAGATAGGTTCTAACATGGTACGAGCGATACTTGCTTTAGACAAGGAACGCCTTCGGGCTGCAGACAGGGCTGTAAAGAGTCTAGAAATACAAGCAAGAGTAAACAGGAGGAGGAACAAGAGGAAGCTGGAGGAGGAGTTTGCAGAGGATGAAGATAATCCAGTCTATGGACCTGGAATGCACTAAAAAGTTAATCCAATCTTTGTCGCTCGATTCCCAAAACTTTTATTTTCTCATACTAATTACATGTTTTCTAAGGATCTTCCAAACATATTTGTTTCAAACTTTCAGTAAATGTTACACTGTACCTTCTGCATAATTTAACACAGCCTTTTTCAAAAAACTGTATATTTTTGAATATATAAATAAAAAATTGCAAAAAAATGTTGTGAATTTACATTACAATTGAAAAAAATCATCTTTAATAACTGAACTAAAATTTTGAAAAATCCCTGTGTAAAGTTGTAGCCCATATTCCAATAAATAATCTGTAAAAAGTTCAACTTCCTACCTCAAATACTTTGTGAGGAAAGATGTAATTTATAAGCTTTATTTTAACATTGCAAGTATAGGGCGTTATGGAGCCCCATAAGTTGAAGAGTCCATCCGCTGCAGAATTTGCTTCTGAATTTGGTCTAAACTTCACAGTTCGAGACCTTAAAGGTGACTGATCACTTCACGGTTGTCCTTCGCTGTGATGGAGGAAGTGGATTACTTAAGTTGAACAGTCCATCCGCTGCAGAATTTGCTTCTGAATTTGCTCTAAACTTCACAGTTCGAGACCAGAAAGGTGACTGATCACTTCACGGTTGTCCTTCGTTGTGATGGAGGAAGTGCATTACTTAAGTTGAAGAGTCCATCCGCTGCAGAATTTGCTTCTGAATTTGCTCTAAACTTGACAGTTCGAGACCAGAAAGGTGACTGATCACTTCACGGTTGTCCTTCGTCGTGACGGCGGAAGTGCATTACTTAAGTTGAAGAGTCCATCCGCTGCAGAATTTCCTTCTGAATTTGCTCTAAACTTTACAGTTCGAGACCAGAAAGGTGACTGATCACTTCACGGTTGTTCTTCGTCGTGATGGCGGAAGTGCATTACTTAAGTTGAAGAGTCCATCCGCTGCAGAATTTGCTTCTGAATTTGCTCTAAATTTCACAGTTCGTGACCACAAAGGTGACTGATCACTTCACTGATTTCTCCGTCACAGTTCTCTGTGCCATTGCACATGCATTAATTTACGAGTGTCATTCACGTGAGCGTCCGCGATTGTTCCACTTGTGTTAACGCGAATACTTTATTTGCACATCGTGTTCACTATGTCACATTTCGCTATTACTTTCCACACAACTCTTTTTCTACATACTTTTTTGCGTTGTCGATCCCTGTGTCGTTTAATCCTGAACAAAAATCATAAGGTTTCTCTTTTATCCTGAACGGACCAGAATTTCATTTTCATCAATATTTCCATCATTCATTAAAATTTTAATACTAATAGTAACATGTAAATTTTAAGATCTGTACAGTCATTTCTTTTACTTTCATATGTGTTCAAGGGCCTGATGCGTACAGATTGGTCTCTGTATTCTCTTTTATTTTATTTTTAATGTTTGTCTTAATTGTATATGTACATATATTTATACAATTACATTATCATTCTAGTAGGACATACTTGTTTGTTTCAACAGATGCCAACATGTCTACTGCCGCTTGATAAACGAAAACAGATTTTTCTAAAACAAACCAGACACATAAAGCTTCTTTGGTAACGCAAATGCTCATGCTAGACTCGAAATTTGAATTCTGAAGCCTACAGAAGACCAACACAGTCCATTTTGTTTGTGAACGAGATAAACTGTTTTTACATAAAAATAAATGTATAAAGTCACCTACTAAGTACTTGTCAAATCTCGTTTCTCTTACGTATCTATGTGGATTATGTATTTGTTTACTTTCATTTTTCTGCATTTGTTTATTACTTTAATGAAATTACTTATTTTGTTGTTTCAGCCTTGTGATCTTACATCTTTTACAGGTACGCAACTACTTTAACTTATACCAATGTCTTAACACACAGTTCACTGAACTTTGTCTTTTATTCACAAATGTTGTATTTACGTTACTTTAGTGATAACTGTGCATTAAGAAGTTCGCTCGTTTTAAATCCCATTTCTTAAGCATGTAACATACAAAATTAGTGCAGCCAATGTTCTTTTTGCTTGTGACCACCGTGCGTATTAAACAGTGTCTATAATCTTTCATATACTTGCATACTAACACATGCTTAGTTACTAAATTACACAAGATAATTATCCTTGAAATGCAGAAAGGTCAAATATTCATTACTCTATTTACCACAGAAATTACTTAATAGGGCTTCTCTTGCCATTATATTCACTTGTCAGACGTATTGCATTCTATAACACATGCTTGTTACTTGTTGATTACCTATGTACACATACATACTTCTATTGTTTTGGTTGAGTGTCATTAACATGTGACGTTCTGACGTAATAGTCTATAATGAGCTATTTACAGTTATAAATACATCACATCATACAAGACAAAAATATAAAATCGTATTACTATTGTAGTTGTTTAGATCTTTGTGAGGATATACTCCTTCTGTTTTCTCTGAGTCTGGATACACTATCAGGTAGCGGCCTCCGTGAGGGATTCTTAACACTCTGATAGGACCAGTACATATCAGTTGTCATTTTTTATTCCTCTTCATCCTTAGTGAAGGTTTTGGGTGGGTTCTAAGTAGTGCCTTGACCCCTATGTTAAACTGCTGCGTTTTCTGTAACATTGTATCATAAGCCTCTTGTACCAGAAGGTAATATGGAGTGAGTATTGGGTGTTAGAAACACTGACACTTTCAAATTTTTATTAAAACTAAACATTCGTACAAATTATTAAATCATTAATCATAATCTTGGTCTTTGGGTACACTTGTGGATTATGTGCCCCAGCAAATATTTATCAAACTACTTTCAATTAAATAAGTCACAGAAACTCGCAACTAAATAGAACTACTGCTTTTCAAGATTTTAATTTACTTCAAACGACTTAACCCAAGAGTTGTAAAACGATAATGACCATCTGCTTAACTAAATCTTACTTGAAACTGCTTTACCAGGTAAACGTAAAACCACAATAATTATTTACACAGCTATGTTCAGCAGGCACAATTTTCTATTGATCAAGCCACAGTAATTTTTTTACATATTTATGTTCACGCCCCACACACCAGGCAATGAAAGCACTTCTCGTAGGGTCACTATCAGGTAGGCTTTATTAACCCTCAAGGCTACATTAATTAGCAACATTTGACAAGGATTAGTAAATCTCTTTTGGCCATTGCTTGGTTGACAACCCAGGCGCCTGAGCAGGATCAGACTCCACTATCTAGAAACCGCTACACAGCAGACAGCAGTAAATATCGGCGCACTAGCACTATTGATAATTTTCACTGGAGGTCCAAGATCGTTACATTATACCACACATTTCATCAGGTAATCTAGAAACAACCATAATTAGTTCCTGGTAAACAATATCACTAAGATCATATACCCACAGGATTTCACCAGGTTGCGAGAAAGCTACAGTGACGCCACTGAGAGACTAATCTCCATCAGATAAATTTTTTCTAAACAATAGCGCCGTGATCACGCGTTATAATTTTGTCAGTCACATCGCACAAGAGGTTTACACAATCTCAGATAAAGCTGACCCGTAATTAGTCAAAACAGACTGTGGTAACAGCGTGAGTCAAATAATCATGCCTGCTTCCTTTTCATCGTTTTTTAAATGGAAATATCTTTTCTGCATACTTAAATACCACATTCTACATACATCTATATTTGAATGTTTGTCACTGTAATACGAACCATTAAAATCGCTCTCCTTATATCATATAGAAATATCTCATTCCACATCACTCTGCTCAGGCGTGGCATATGTCATACATATAATCAGAAACGTTACGGTGAAGTAATGTAAGGCTTGATCCAACATACGAATTACAACTGTTCCAAACGAGATCAGTTGTGTGATGTATGCACAACCGTTAGCAACAAAATGAAAACAGAATACTGATTTGTCACCACTAGTATCCACGCAGGCTGCATAAGTAGAAATGTATGCACACATTATGCAGCAGTAACACTAGCGTAGAACACACGATTAGCTGTACCGCCTAAATCATTTGCTGTCCGTAGCTCACTCAGCATAGTAATGTCGCTCAGAATTCAACAATATTCGCTTCGGGTCACAGATGCACATCTCCATATGCGTACCTGACCTAAAAATCTGGATAAACACCGATCTCTCCCAAGATCCACTGAGTGCCTTTAACATGACAGTTTTCACACAATCTGTACCGAATACGCCCAGGGCAATCCTGCCATCTCCTCGTGCCAATTTACGCTCTGATTACCACTCTGCACTTCCAGACCTGGGTTCTGGCCCAGGATGGCACCATTGCCAAGTGTCAAATACGCTTCCGTAAAAAATTCGCCAATCCACGGAACACTCTTTTCTCTTACGAATACTTTCGGTTTATGAGATCATAGCCTGCGAGACCTTTTGCTCCCACAGTTCATCTTCTTGCTTTAAGTTTGGCGATGCAATTAACCATTCATTGTAATCACGTTTTGCCAATAACATTTACGCTAGTGTTCACGATTGGAAGTGTGAGGTAGTTTGTTGACAATTTCCTCAAACGGTGCTAAGTACTCTACCCAGTTTGTTTCTTTGTTTGATGTGTATGAGCATAATAATCTGTTGAATTCTCTTAATATTCTCCCAGTGGGATTAATTGTTATGTTGGGTGCATTGTTGGATAAAAGTATTAATAAAAGACTATATTTTCTGACAGATTAAAGACATTCTCATAACCAGTCGTACCTGGATGTGTAAACGTGGAAAACAGTACTAGTTTACCTATCTTACGCGCACATTCTGAAATTCCAAAATGCTCCCACGTATAGTGTGTATATCGTATTAAATTTTGCTTTGATGCTGTTGAGAAGCATACACACCATAGATATCTATCAGTATTACACCATTGGAGTTAAGCGTTGTTCTGAATTTTGCAGTGTTGTGCTAGTCTTTCTGAAGTGTTTTGCATTCGTGTTTGTTTTATTCTGCACTTGTGGTCATTGTCCTGCATTTTCCCATATTACGACACATGTCTAGAAAGGATTTTTATGCCAAGGATCTTAAATTAGGTACAAGTTTGAAATTTAATTCCTGTTACACAATTTCTGAAAATTCTGGCAAACCTTCGGGTAATCTAGACGGAGCATCAGCTGTGATGTTATCCTTACCACTTCGTCCATTATTTCGAAATTGCATTCTTGCAATGATAATGACCATCTTGCTAAATGTAGTTGTAGCAGTCTGCAGCTGGGCAGAAAGCTTAGAGCTTTGTAATTACCGCATGCCTTAAGGTGTTTTCCATACATGCAATAGCGAAATTTTTTGAGAGCCCAAACCACAGCTACGGCCTCTAGTTCTGTCACTGAATACATTTTACATTATGTCAACACTGTTGGCTAAACCTACTATGTGTACTTCATTTGTTCCATTGACCTCTATAATGAGTAACAGACGTGATGGAAGAGATGAACACGAAGTCTTGGAGGCTATACAAAAGTCTTTCCTCATGTCTCGATGGAGTAATATTTTTGAATGGGCAAAAGCATTTTTAATTTTACTCAATACTGTCTGACTTTCCTCTCTGCAATACCACAGAGAATTCTTTCTTGACGGCCGGAGTGGCCTAGCGGTTCTAGGCGCTACAGTCTGGAACCGCGCGACCGCTACGATGGCAGGTTCGAATCCTGCCTCGGGCACGGATGTGTGTGATGTCCTTAGGTTAGTTAGGTTTAACTAGTTCTAAGTTCTAGGGGACTGATGACCAAAGAAGTTAAGTCCCATAGTGCTCAGAGCCATTTGAACCATTTGAATTCTTTCTTAACCACTTTAGAAAATTATCGTTGTTTAGTAATTGCTGTAATACAAATCTTCCTAATTATGACAAGAGACCGATAAAAGCTTTCAGGTGTTTCCGTATTATTGGTGGTGGTAAATTCTTCATTGGTTTGATCTTATTTGGGCCTGGTACAATGCATTCTGGTGATATATCACCAGAAACTTTAATTTTTTTACAAACTCCGTCACCTCTAAACCATATAGCAAAGGACTCTGACTCATTTGTTTCACAATGATTTCTGGTTATAACAACAAAGTGTATTGTACACGTAAAATACGACTGACCCATGTCCCGGTTGTAACCTTGTTCACTTGAATTGTGTGATAAGCAATCACATCTCTGCTATTAAAACTCTCCAGACCTGCAACGGCTTTCACTGTATCACTATGATACCTCACAACTGCAGCAGTGATCCAACAATTACCACGAGAAGCTGCACCATTGTTCATAACTGTCAAGTTCACAACACTGTTCTTCTTTGCTTTTTTGTTTTGCACATAATGAGAATCGAACATTATACAGTGTTAGTCCATCGTGTAGTTTATATCCCCACAGAACATAAATAACACTTTATAAGTAACAAAAATCAATTGAACGGCAACTTCCACGATTTGATGTAGCCAGAGCAATTACTTTTGATGCAAGTAGAGTTACATGCAAAAAAACAAAGAGCATATATAATTATTGTTGTTTTTTGCACTCAGAAGAACGTTCTTCAGCATTATCAAAGGCAAGATTTCCTTGTTATTACTGATAAATGCGAAAGTTGTTTATGAAAAACCGAAACATGTTTTACATAAGTTCAACAAGTACTGAAGCGATGTTTGATATTTTTTTTGCTTTGTGTTTTCTTTACCTTTTTATTGGGGAAATTGGTTTTTCTAGCGCTATATGATAAATCTGTATTGTTTTCTTTATTTTTAGTACAACATCCCTACGTTTCAAGTTACAAATCAACAATTTTCAAATAAAAGCGGAATTAAACATTGGCAGTTTGAGTTTTGCTATAAATAATGTTTATTTTAAGTAAGAGACAGCAGGATAACTATGTGGAACTACAATGTAGCCCTTTACATACCATCATTCAGTTCCTAGGTGATAGACTGCTTCCGGTTTTTAGGCGACTCTAGGAAGACACTGATCGCATATGTTTTAAGAGAGCAATCGTTATGAGGAATGCCCGATAGGTATACAATACACCTGACATACACGTAACTCGGGTAAGACCTTTACTGACCATAGCTGCTAGGAAAATGATCGTATTCTACGCATACTTATGATAGTCTATGATAGATTACGGTAGTTTTACAATTCTGAACGTAACTAATTACCTTTTTAATTACAGTCAAGTCCAGTGCCGTGTCATTATCATCAATTATCTGCTATATTAGCAGGTCCTTTGCTTCTCCATTTTCTGCGATCCATTGCTTTCTTCTTAAGGTTGCTGTATGTTGTACCGTCCATCATGTCATCCAGTATCTGGAATCTCTTCCTTCCTCGCTTCCTTTTCCCTTCTACATAACCTTCTAAAACTGTTTTTATCAGTCCGTCATTCTTTCTTACTATATGCCCAATACAATTTCTTTTTCTTCTTTTTATTACATCTAATAACTGTCTTTTCTCTCCCACTCTTCTCAGTACCTCTTCTGTCCATCCAACTTATTCTTTCCATCTTCCGCCATGTCCAGATCTCAAAAGCCTCCAGCCTTTCTCTGTCTTTTTTCCTCATAGTCCATGTTTCAGCGCCATATAGAAGAACACTCCATACAAGACATTTTATGAGTCTCTTTCTGAGTTCTCTGTCCAGACCGCTGCAGACTAGAAGGACCATGTCATCAGCAAATCTCAAACACCCTACTCTTCTTCCTCCAATTTCTACTCCTTTGTCATCTAATGAGCATTGGTCAATCATATTTTCCAAGTAGAGATTGAAAAGAGTAGGTTTAAACAGCATCCTTGTCTTACTCCTTTTCCTAGTCTGATCCAGTTTGTACTTTCTCCTCTCACTTTAACTGAAACTTTTTGATTAAGATGTAATGAGTTTATAAGTCTTCTGGTTTTCCAGTCCACTCACTTTTCCCTCATTATAGTCGCCAGCTTGTCCCAAACCACATTGTCAAATGCCTTTTCTAGATCTATGAAGCACATATATAGGACTCTTCCTTTATCAATAAACCTTTATCCCAAGATTCGTAGGAGCCCTATTGCATCTCTGGTGCCCGTATTCCTTCTAAAGCCAAACTGCTCCTCGCCAAGATTCTCCTCCATTACTTTTTCAAGTCTTTTATTAATTATTCTTAACATCACTTTGGCTACATGTGAAATGAGGCTGATTGTCCTGTGCTCGCTGCATTTCTTGGTTCCTTGTTTTTTCGGTAATGGAATCATTACTGTCGTCAGAAAGTCCTCAGGCCATTCACCACTGTCATATATTTTATTACATAACCTCAATATTTCTCTTATTCCATCGTGGTTCAAACATTTTAGTATTTCTCCCGGGATTGTATCTGTACCTACCGCTTTGCCATTTTTCATTGCAGCTATGGCAGACTTTACTTCTTCCATTATGATGGTCGGTCCTTACTCGTCATCACTTACACTGTTGTGTGATTCAAGTTCCAGAGTTTCTGGTTTGCTATTAGTGTCATATAGCTCTTTTATAAATTCTTCCCATCTCTGGAGGACATCGTCACGATTTTTGTACACTACCTCTTCGTCTTTACTCAAAATTTCCATAGTAGCACTTCCTGCTCTGTTTTGTTCCCATGTCATAGTCCTTACTCTGTTGTATAGTAAGTTGTATCTTCCCTTCCTGTCCAATTCTTCAATTTCATCACATTCCTCTTTTAGCCATTGTTTCCTAGCCTGCTCTGTTTCTCTTCGCAGTTCATTATTTAACCTTCGGTATATCTTTCTTGCATCTTCAGTGTTCTTGTTTTTCTATTTTCTTCTCTCCTCCATCTTGGAAATCATTTCTTGTGTGACACATGGTTTTTTTGACCTTTTCCCTTTTACATATCCTATATTTTGCTGTCCTGATTTAATGATTCCTTCTTTCAGCATATTCCAGTACTCGTTGGCATTATCAGGTGCTTCTTTGTCTCGTAATGTGTTTAGAAAGTCCCGAGACAGCATTTCTGTAATTTGTTCTTTGTTGGATCTTATCTTCTCTAAATCCCACTTCTTCACAATGGTCGCCTTCTTAATTTTTTTCGTTCTTATTTCTATTTCTGCCATAAGTAAGTTGTGGTCACTATTAATATCTGCACCTGGTAATGTTTGAACCTTCTTGATTCCATTCCAGTGCCTTGTACACGTCGGAAAATTTTGGAAATTTGTAGTAAGTTCTATGGGACCAAATTGCTGAGGTCATCGGTCCCTAGCCTTACACACTACTTAGTCTAACTTAACCAAACTTACACTAAGGACAACACACACACACACCCATGCCCGAGGGAGGACTTGAACCTCCGATAGGGAGGGGGGGAGGGGGGGTGCAGCGCGAACCGTGGCAAGACGCCTCGGACCACACGGGTAACCCGCGCGTCACACTTCGGAAAAGGGTCAGTTTCACAGTCTTGTCTATCACATTTTCAGCATTTCCTTCTACCTTTTCCGTTCAGTTGATCTTTAAGATCCAGATCATTCCTCTTAACTCTCGAATGCCATGAAATAATACACCGTTCCATTAAGAAGGCAGTTGTTTCAGTATCTCAACAAACAGAAAGTTAGGAATATTAACGTGCATCAAACTATTCGTTCATGTACTGTCTCTTTTATAAGAAATTGTTTCTGTAAGTTCGTCCTTTGTATTGTGATTCCCTGCACTCGTCGTTTTGCTTATCCATCTCTCAGTTAATATGTTCGTAACTGTCGTAGAATACTGAAATTTCCATCATCGCACTCTGCGACTATTATAAATTTAACCACGTTTACTGTGATCCTCATAAATCGCTTCTGAGACATTATCAATCGAAGATCAAACTTCACATGGGATGCTTTTAGATTATTCTGTTTTTATTTCATCTGCAATGCAAGAGATTATCACGGAAGTGGTTTAGAATCTGCAGTTTCAGTGGGGAACACTACTTGTGTCTAATGCGACGGTTTGCTCGTCTTCTGCATCCTCATCAGACGCTTTCTCTTCATGAGGTTCAAAGACAATTCCTTTTAGCTTCCTCTGATTCTACACCCTCTGATTAGGAGAGCTTTGTCAGATTGGGAGGGGGTCTTTCACAGGAAGTCGCCTAATGCACTGACTGTGGCTTGTTGGCGACATGAACCGCCATGGTCCAGTTGTTACCGTATTACTTTTGAGAGCGAAAATAAATAAAAAGAAAAAAAAATAGTGAGCTATTTAGCTTCATTCTGGAGATATGATCTCCTGATATGAAGGGTTACGAAAGGAACACGATAAAAACAGAAACAAAATCGTATATAATTTTGGTATATTTCCAACAAAAGTACTTGTCCGCCTCCATAGCTCAGTGGTCAGCATGATCAGCTGCCAAACGGATGAGCAGGTCCGATTTCGGTACTTCCAGAGAATGTAACGGTGTTCAGTTACACTCTTTACACTGACTGAGGAGCTGCTTGAATGGGAAACAGCTGCTCCAAGGTCCAGAAAGTCGACAACAGATGGGAGAAGGATGACGGTGATCACATGTCCCACCATACTGCAGCTCTTGAAGCTTTTGGCAGAGGAAGGCACTGTAGCCGGTTGGTCCCGTTTGGCACAGTAGAGTACATACTTATCTAACAACATACACTACCGGCCATTAAAATTGCTACACCACGAAGATGATGTGCTACGGTCGCGAAATTTAACCGACAGGAAGAAGATGCTGTGATACGCAAATGAATAGCTTTCCAGAGCATTCACACAAGGTTGGCACTAGTGGCGACACCTATAACGTGCTGACATGAGGAAAGTTTCCAACCGATTTCTCATACACAAACAGAAGTTGACCGGTGTTGCCTGGTGGAACGTTGTTATGATGCCTCGTGTATAGAGGAGAAATGCGTATCATCACGTTTCCGACTTTGATAAAGGTCGGATTGTATGCCTATTGCGATTGCGGTTTATCGTATCGCGACATTGCTGCTCGCGTTGGTCGAGATCCAATGACAGTTAGCAGAATATGGAATCGGTGGGTTCAGGATGGTAATACGGAACACCGTGCTGGATCCCAACGGCCTCGTATCAGTATCACTCGAGATGACAGGCATCTCATGTGCATGGCTCTAACGGATCGTGCAACCACGTCTCGATCCCTGAGTCAACAGATCTGAACGAACAGTTCGACGACGTTTGCAGCAGCATGGACTATCAGCTCGGAGAACATGGCTGCGGTTACCCTTGACGGTGCATCACAGACAAGAGCGCCTGTGATGATGTACTCAACGACGAACCTGGGTGCACGAATAGCAAAATGTCATTTTTTCGGGTGAATCCAGGTTCTGTTTACAGCATCATGATGGTCGCATCCGTGTTTGGCGACATCGCGGTGAACGCACATTGGAAGCGTGTATTCGTCATCGCCATACTGGCGTATCATCCGAAGTGATGGTATGGGGTGCACTGGTTACACGTCTCGGTCACCGCTTGTTCGCATTGACGGCACTTTGAATAGTGGACGTTACATTTCAGATGTGTTACGACCCGTGGCTCTACATTCGATCCCTGTGAAACCCTACATTTCAGCAGGATAATGGCATGTTGCAGGTCCTGTACGGGCCTTTCTGGATACAGAAAATGTTCGACTGCTGCCCTGGCCAGCACATTCCCCAGATCTCTCACCAACTGAAAACGTCTGGTCAATGGTGGCCAAGCAACTGGCTCGTCACAATACGCCAGTCACTACTCTTAATGAACTGTGGTATCGTGTTGAAGCTGCATGGGCAGCTGTACCTGTACACGCCATCCAAGCTCTGTTTGACTCAATGCCCAGGCGTATCAAGGTGGTTGTTCTGGGTACTGATTTGTCAGGATCTATGCACCCAAATTGCGTGAAAATGTAATCACATGTCAGTTCTAGTATATTTGTCCAATGAATACCCGTTTATCATCTGCATTTCTTCTTGGTGTAGCAATTTTAATGGTCAGTGGTGTATTATGCTAAGAGCACCGTAAATTACTCTCACGAGAATGTCACAGAGAGATTACACCACGTCACTCTTAAACTACTTGACCTTGTTAATACATGGTCCAATCACATTAATGTGACCACTTGTCAAAAGCTTGGATAATCGCCTTTTGCTGCCCGAGACTGCAGGAAGAGAGTCAGCTTGGTTCTGGAAGGTACGGAAAGGGATATGGAGACATACCGCCTCCAGGTGCCGTGACCAGTTGCGCTAGGTTCGGTTGAGGATCCATGGTCATGGTGCGAACAGCCCGATGGGGTGGGAGGGGGCGGAGTCCCATGGATTCTCGACTGAGTTTAAATCCCAGGAGTCTGCTGACCAGGGGAGTACAGTAAACTCATGTTGATGCTCTTCGAAACAGGATAATAGCGTGGAAGTCTAGGGATCTGTGACCTCAGCAGGTTGGTCCCTTAGGAATTCCTTCTGGTAGATGCCGTCACAACGAGGAAAGGCAAGCTACTGTACGGATAGACATGGCCTTCATGGATCAAAGCGTGCTTTTGTTGATCCATTGTGCCTTCCAAAAGGACGAGATCACCCAGAGAATGCCACGAAAACATTCCCCAGACCATCACGTTCCATCCTGGTTGAAGGATGTCTGCTTTCAGACGTTTCATGTCGTACACTCGAACGGTCGTCTGTCCGATGGAGTATAAAACGTGATTCATTTAGAAAGGTCGCCTGTCGCCCGTCAGTGGGCATTCCGTTGCGGTATTGGTGTGCAAATTCCAGGCTTCGCCGTTGATGGACAGCAGTCAGCGTGGTTGCATGAAGCAGACGCCGCTGCGAAACCCGATTTGCAGGAACGTTCGCGGAATGGTCGCTAAAGGGACACTGTTGGTAGCCCCTAGGTTCATCACGTCGGTCAATTGCTCAATAGTTTCACGTCTGTTCGTCAGCGTCAGTACACAACACCGCAGCGTCGTTCACCCCTGTCATCTATGAATAGTGGTGAGTTGCCTCGGCACCGAGTTTGGATAGCACCATTTAGCCATCCACAGTATACTTTTACCACAGCGGAATGAGAACAGTTTACAAACGAGCCGTTACGGAAGTGCTTTCACCCTTTGCCCGAAAGCCAATGATCACGGCCTTTTGGACGTCAGATAATTCACTCCGTTTCCGCATTAGGAAACGACAGCATTGTTTTTCCGCGTCTCCCAGACACTTATATACCCTCCACTGCTAGTCATATCACCATCCGTCTGTGAGTGGTTATGTCACGTTAACTTCGAACTTAGAGGATGGACACGTTAATGTGAACGAACTGTGTAATTACTAGTCAGTTTATTTTATTGCATAGCTACCTAAAAATAAGTTTTCCTATGATAGTGTCCAGCCAGGACCGCGTGGAGTGGCAGAGTGGTTTGAGGCAACATGTCACGAACTGCTGGGCCCCTCCCGCCGGAGGTTTGAGTCCTTCCTCGGGCATGAATGTGTGTGTTGTTCTTAGCATAAGTCAGTTTAAGTAGTGTGTAAGTCTAGGGATCGATGACGTCAGCAGGTTCGTCCCTTAGGAATTCACACACATTTGAAGATTTTTTTTCTAGCCAGGAAATCAATAATACATACATCAAAAAAAGTTTTGCATCACGTTGGTTCCGAGAGTTCCGGAACCTGTACAGAAAATTGGAACAGAGATCAACATAAACAACGAAACTTCATGGAAGATTAAAACTGTGTGCCAGGCCGAGACTTTCAGGTGTGCTAGTTCTGCAAGGTTCGCAGGAGATCTTCTGTAAAGTTTGGAAGGTAGGAGACGAGGTACTGGCAGAAGTGAAGCTGTGAGGACGGGGCGTGAGTCGTGCTTGAGTAGCTCAGTTGGTAGAGCACTTGCCCGCGAAAGGCAACGATCCCGAGTTGGAGTCTCGGCCTGGCACACAGTTTTAATCTGCCACGGAGTTTCATATCAGCGCACACTCCGCTGCAGAGTGAAAATCTCATCCTGGAAACATAAACAACATTATCGCCCTTTTTATTTCTCATGAATACCACACATTGTATGTTGTACCATCATACAGACCTATCCAAATTATAAGAAACTGGATGAGGTATGTAATCATGTCGTTATTTATTACAATGGTAGAGCAATTAGCTCTAGTAGATGTACCAGTCTGAATGTGTACCAAAAATTCCTTGGAAGCAGCTTCAGACTAAGACCTTGAGAGGTGGTGGTCCAGAGAGCTGTGTACACCGGTACCTCTAATACCCAGTAGCACGTCCTCTTGCATTGATGCATGCCTGTATTCGTCGTGGCTTACTATCCACAAGTTCATCAAGGCACTGTTGGTCCAGATTGTCCCACTTCTCAACGGCGATTCGTCGTAGATCCCTCAGAGTGGTTGGTGGGTCACGTCGTCCATAAACAGCCCTTTTCAATCTATCCCAGGCATGTTCGATAGGGCTCATGTCTGGAGAACATGCTGACCACTCTAGTCATGTCGTTATCCTGAAGAAAGTCATTCACAAGATGTGCACGATGGGGGCGCGAATTGTAGTCCACGAATCCGTCGCCAATATGCTGCCGATATGGTTGCACTATCGGTCGGCGGATGGCATTCACGTATCGTGCAGCCGTTACGGCGCCTTCCATGACCACCAGCGGTGTACGTCTGCCCCACATAATGCCTCCCCAAAACATCAGGGAACTTCCACCTTGCTGCACTCGCTGGACAGTTTGTCTAAGGCGTTCAGCCCGATAGGGTTGCCTTCAAACAATTATCCGACGATTGTCTGGTTGAAGGCAAATGCGACACTCATCGGTGAAGAGAATGTGATGCCAACCCTGAGCGGTCCATTCGTAATGTGGTTGGGCTCATCTGTACCCTGCTACATGGTGTCGTGGTTGCAAAGATGGACCTCGCCATGGCCGTCGGAGTAAAGTTGCGCATATTCCGCACAGTTTGAGTCGTAACACGACGTCCTGTGGCTGCACGAAAGGCATTATTCAACATAGTGGCTTTGCTGTCGGGGTTACTTCGAGCCACAGTCCGTAGGTAGCGGTCATCCTCTGCAGTAGTAGCCCTTGGGCGGCCTGAGCTAGGCATGTCATCGACAGTTCCTGTCTCTCTGTATCTCCTCCATGTTAGAAAAACATCGCTTTGGTTCACTCCGAGGCGCCTCGACTCTTTTCTTGTTGAGAGCCCTTCCTGGCACTTCCTTTTGGAATGACTGGAACTGATCGGCTGTCGGACCCCCTCCGTCTAATAGGCGCTGTTCACGCATGGTCGTTTACATCTTTGGGCGGGTTTAGTGACACCTCTGAACAGGCAAAGGGACTGTGTCTGTGATACAATATCCACAGTCAACGTCTGTCTTCAGGTGTTTTGGGAAACGAGGTGATGCAAAACTTTTTTTGATGTGTGTATTATACTTTAGAGTTTAGAAGTGTTGTTGAACTGAGAGTGCCATCTCAGATTTCTTAGTATAACAAAGGTATGATTAGACAACAAAATTGCACTGTCTGGTATTTGGTGTTACCATTCGAAGCCTTAATAATATATAATTTGTGAAATTTTGCTAGAAAACTCTCAAAATTCTCTAGCAATGTAGCAATCAACTAATATACTTCATAATGTGGCAGAAGTGCTTCTACATATACAGTTAAAAGTATACTATGCACCTTACGGTGTGTGGTTGAGGGAACTTTGTGTACCATTTTTGTTTCTGTTCTTTCCTGTACCATAGTGAATGGTGGGTGGTAACAATGGCTATCTGCGTGAAATTCAATCTCTCCAATATTTTCTGTACGTCTTTTTCCGAGATATACCGGGTGATCAAAAAGTCAGTACAAATTTGAAAACTTAATAAACCACGGAATAATGTAGATAGAGAGGTAACAATTGACACACATGCTTGGAATGACATGGGGTTTTATTAGAACAAAAAAAAAAAACAAAGTATTGCTAGTGAAAGATGTCTTGCGGGCGTCGTTTGGTGATGATCGTGTGCTCAGCAGCCACATTCGTCATGCTTGGCCTCCCAGGTCCCCAGACCTCAGTCCGTGCGATTATTGGCTTTGGGGTTACCTGACGTCGCAAGTGTATCGTGATCGACCGACATCTCTAGGGATACTGAAAGACAACATCCGACGCCAATGCCTCACCATAACTCCGGACATGCTTTACGGTGCTCTTCACAACATTATTCCTCGACTACAGCTATTGTTGAGGAATGATGGTGGACATATTGATCATTTCCTGTAAAGAACATCATCTTTGCTTTGTCTTACTTTGTTATGCTAATTATTTCTATTCTGATCAGATGAAGCGCCGTCTGTCGGACATTTTTTTGAAATTTTGTATCTTTTTGGTTCTAATGAAACCCCATGTCATTCCAAGCATGTGTGTCAATTTGTACCTCCCTATCTACATTATTCCGTGATTTATTCAGTTTTCAAATTTAGACTGACTATTTGATCATCCGGTATGTCGGCTGAAGCAATATGTGGGTTGACTCTTCTAAGATCGTACGCTCTCGATTTTTAACAGCGAATCACACCGTAATACATAAAGCCTGTCTTATATTGCCTTCCACAGAAGTTGCGTTAGCATCTCCTTCACGTTCCCGCGCTCAGTAAGCGGACCTGTAACGAAACGCTCTGCTCTTCTTTGGCTCTTTATTTCGTCTACAAAATCTGATCTAATTCAACCAGCGCAGCAGCAGAGATCGTTATGACTGCTTGTAGGTGTTCACAACTTTTACACTTGTATGTACATACACTCCTGGAAATGGAAAAAAGAACACATTGACACCGGTGTGTCAGACCCACCATACTTGCTCCGGACACTGCGAGAGGGCTGTACAAGCAATGATCACACGCACGGCACAGCGGACACACCAGGAACCGCGGTGTTGGCCGTCGAATGGCGCTAGCTGCGCAGCATTTGTGCACCGCCGCCGTCAGTGTCAGCCAGTTTGCCGTGGCATACGGAGCTCCATCGCAGTCTTTAACACTGGTAGCATGCCGCGACAGCGTGGACGTGAACCGTATGTGCAGTTGACGGACTTTGAGCGAGGGCGTATAGTGGGCATGCGGGAGGCCGGGTGGACGTACCGCCGAATTGCTCAACACGTGGGGCGTGAGGTCTCCACAGTACATCGATGTTGTCGCCAGTGGTCGGCGGAAGGTGCACGTGCCCGTCGACCTGGGACCGGACCGCAGCGACGCACGGATGCACGCCAAGACCGTAGGATCCTACACAGTGCCGTAGGGGACCGCACCGCCACTTCCCAGCAAATTAGGGACACTGTTGCTCCTGGGGTATCGGCGAGGACCATTCGCAACCGTCTCCATGAAGCTGGGCTACGGTCCCGCACACCGTTAGGCCGTCTTCCGCTCACGCCCCAACATCGTGCAGCCCGCCTCCAGTGGTGTCGCGACAGGCGTGAATGGAGGGACGAATGGAGACGTGTCGTCTTCAGCGATAAGAGTCGCTTCTGCCTTGGTGCCAATGATGGTCGTATGCGTGTTTGGCGCCGTGCAGGTGAGCGCCACAATCAGGACTGCATACGACCGAGGCACACAGGGCCAACACCCGGCATCATGGTGTGGGGAGCGATCTCCTACACTGGCCGTACACCAATGGTGATCGTCGAGGGGACACTGAATAGTGCACGGTACATCCAAACCGTCATCGAACCCATCGTTCTACCATTCCTAGACCGGCAAGGGAACTTGCTGTTCCAACAGGACAATGCACGTCCGCATGTATCCCGTGCCACCCAACGTGCTCTAGAAGGTGTAAGTCAACTACCCTGACCAGCAAGATCCCCGGATCTGTCCCCCATTGAGCATGTTTGGGACTAGATGAAGCGTCGTCTCACGCGGTCTGCACGTCCAGCACGAACGCTGGTCCAACTGAGGCGCCAGGTGGAAATGGCATGGCAAGCCGTTCCACAGGACTACATCCAGCATCTCTACGATCGTCTCCATGGGAGAATAGCAGCCTGCATTGCTGCGAAAGGTGGATATACACTGTACTAGTGCCGACATTGTGCATGCTCTGTTGCCTGTGTCTATGTGCCTGTGGTTCTGTCAGTGTGATCATGTGATGTATCTGACCCCAGGAATGTGTCAATAAAGTTTCCCCTTCCTGGGACAATGAATTCACGGTGTTCTTATTTCAATTTCCAGGAGTGTATGTATGGTATACACAACAAACAGAATATGGATTTCCTGTGATGAAACATCTGCTTTAATCAAAGGGAACAGAAATCTAGAAGCCGCGAGACTGGATGATTACGTTTTATGATCATGCGTGCCGCTTCATTGTCTCGGTATAACGAGTATCCTGATTTACAGCAGTGTGCTCGGAAACACCTGCGCTTTCCCCACCACTGTGCTCTGCTCTCTGCTATGGCTCACATCATCGTACAAACTGATTTACAGACGAGGCAAACGTCAGACGTCCAAGTCTCATTAATCTCATTCTCTTGTACCGGCTTCATAGGCATTCACCCTTCGGAGAAGTGTACGTGGCACGGACCTGTTTGCTGTTGTGATGGTTATTTGCAGCCGCCATGTTAGTCTGACAGAAAAATTCACGAGTCGGATGCATCTCGGATACGCGTTATATTGGTATCATAAATCCTCATTTAATGTTTGCCTTGTCGCTGTCACAGTGCTGCGGGTAATCAAAATGTTCTCGCTGATCGATGTGTTTTTTGCAGTAAATTTACTTTTATGCGTAAACCATCCAAATGAAACAAAACGTCTAGTCGTTAGGTCAGGAAACAATCGGGAACGCTGCGAGAATAATTATTGTCACTTATGCAAAGAAATGGGTCTGAGCACGATGGGACTTAATATCTGAGGTCATCAGTCCCCTAGAATTTAGAACTACTTAAACCTAACTAACCTAAGGACGACACACACATCGATGCCCGAGGCAGGAGTCGAACCTACGACCGTAGCGGTCGTGCGGTTCCAGACTGTAGCGCCTAGAACCGCTCGGACACTCCGGCCGGCCGTCACTTATGCACTGATGTAATGTACCTGAGAAACAGGTTTCGATGCAAAACCGAAAATGTTCCTACGTGTCTGTTACTTAGTGGAATCTTTATGTCCAAAATTTTAACATATATTGTAAACGGATAAAATCTTTAACAGCTGGTTTTAAACTAAAGTTTGTAAATGAGGAGGATAGACTCACAAACAGGATGTCAAAAGAATTACTTTACATTGTTTCGGAGAGTAGATAAACACATCGTTTCAGGCCAGAAAAATCTATGGGCAACACTTTTGCCCTGCTACAGATTCTTTAAAGAAGTCTGGACTAGGAACCAATTTCTTAACATACTGTAACAGATATGAATTTTGGGTTCCATACTTATCCTTCTATTGCGACTTCGCTGTAGAAGCGTGCTAAACGTCAGTCTTCATTCCCCGTTCTGAACTGTTGGCTTTCATCTCCATCGTTGTTGGGACCTTGACGATTATTTTGTGTTGTTCGTTTTGATTTTGAGCAAGTTGTTATTGAGACAAAGGTCTCGGAAGCTGAAAACGGTTGGAGAGCAGTGTACTGACTCGATGCCCACATGTACTGCATCCGAATGACGCCATTGACAGATGATGACACTGCGGAAAGTCATTGCTGAGGCCGCGCGGGGTAGCCGCACGGTCTGGCCTTTGTCACGGTTCGCGCGGCCGCTCCCCCTTCGGAGATTCGAGTCCTCCCTCGGGCATGGGTGAGTGTGTCGTCCTCAGCGTGAATTAGTTTAAGTTAGATTAAGTAGTGTCTAAGCTTAGGGACCGAAGATCTTAGCAGAAAGTGGTTCAAATGCTTCTAAGCACTATGGGACTTAACGTCTGAGGTCATCAGTCCCCTAGACTTAGAACTACTAAAACCTAACTAGCCTAAAGACATCACACACATCCATGCCCGAGGCAGTATTCGATCCTGCGACCGTAGCAGCCGCGCGGTTCCGGACTGAAGCGCCTAGAACCGCTCCGCCACAGCGGCCGGCTGACTTTAGCAGTTTGGTCCCATAAGACCTTACCACAAATTTCCAATTTTCGTTGCTGAAAGGCCAGTCGTTGTCAATGCACTGAGCTGGTAATATTAAGCCAGAAGGCATTGTCAGCAATATCATTAGAACAAAAAATCCTTTATCGAATGGCAATTTGAGCACAATGTCAAAAAAATATCCTGTCGGTCCGCAGCGTCTCAATATTACAAGTAAACATGTGTACAACAAATGTTTTGACACTCTGCATAGAAATTCTGTCACATAGTCTGTAAACTGAAGCGTTTCACGTCGTTACGATATTTTGAGCAAATGAGCTGTGGTACATGTAATTCGGTAACTAACACGGTAGATTACTTTCATAATGCGACAGAATCATTTCTCTAGTGCATTCACGTCGGTACGCTTCTCTGAGGGGGCTGGTATTACTGCGTGCGTTTGGCGAGGCGGTTCGCATTGAGTGTGCTGCACTGGCGACTTTTGGGCCGGCCGGTGAGAGCGCGTCATGTACACGAGGCACAAAGCAGGACAGGACAGGCCGAGCGGTGGAGATGTACCGTGTTTGCGTGCCACATCAAAGGGGTGGGCGGCAGGGAGCGTGCTCGTGTGTGTGTGAGCGCGAATTTTCCCGCGCTAGCCGCATGATTAAATGACGGTTTCAAATGGGACGGCGTTTATTAATTGATTTCATTATGCGACTGCATTGATTGATTGATCCCGTAGTGTGTAAGTATCGTATGAATGGATTAAATATGTGGTCGTGACAGAATGTTGGCTACGAATTAATGCCCGCCTCATAACGGTTTGGTTTATTCAGTCGGGGCTCCGACCGCTGCTCGTAAGCCCTCGCTGTGTCGCCTGCCAGTGGTGGCTCCGCGTTCCTCCCCCCCGCTCCACCCCCAAACACACCCACCCCATCCCGTTTCCCTACCCACTCCATAACGCAGGCCACTCCACAGTACAACTATCACCATTTGTGTCGCTCATCCGTTCCGCCAGACACGCTTCCCCATTCCAGACTTTCCGGTTGACTGCTGCATATTGAGGTTAAACATTTCCTTCAGAATTAACGCATTTTATTACGACTGCCGTTTGGTGTGAGATTTCATTACAGTGGATTCTACTCCAGGGGAACATGTGGGCTCTTAATTGCACTGGAATTCACACTGCCTGGCTGAGGGAGAGATGCACCTCTTACAGACTGTGTCTCTGAAATGTTCTGGGCTAGGTGACGAGTGACATACTTCATGTATTTCAAAACATGTACACTCCCTAGCACAGTGTTTACACGATGACGTCGTAATTTTTATTACGATATGATGAAAGTGTATTATTCATCGTTTTACCACGACACGATAATGATTTTTATTTCGCCTGACATGAGTCTGCGAATACTTTTACGAACCTGATGATGATCAGACGACTGGATCTAGTTGTATAAATATAGTATATTACCGGAAGGTCAAGGCGGTGATATCACATTTTTTAAACATTTGAAAGCTGTGGGGCAACGCGTCCTGAAATATACGAGGTGTCACTCCAAAAGAAATGTATACTATTTTTTTTTAAATCCACCTTTATTCTACATGTTTGAAAATTTTACAGTGTGTAGATACATCCTTTAGGAACAATATTTTCATTTCTCCACATAATTTCCATCCCTCTCAACTGCCTTACGCCATCTTGGAACAAGCACCTGTATACTCGCACGGTAAAGTTATGGACGAACCTGTTGGAGCCACTATTTGGCAGCGTGCACAAGGGAGTCATCATCTTCAAACCTTGTTCCACGAAGAGAGTCTTCCAGTTTTCCAAAGAGATGATAGTCACATGGAGCCAGGTTAGGACTGAAGACGGGTGTTTCAGTGTTGTCCATCCGAGTTTTGTGATCGCTTCCATGGTTTTTTGACTGACACGTGGTCGTGCATTGTCGTGCAACAGCAAAACATCCTGATTTTGCCGATGTGGTCGAACACGACTCAGTCGAGCTTGAGGTTTCTTCATTGACGCCACATATGTATCAGAATTTATGGTGGGTCCACTTGGCATGAAGTACACAAGCAAGAGTCCTTCGGAATCGAAAAACGCCGTAGCCATAATTCCAACAGAAGGTGTGGTTTTGAAATTTTTTTTCTTGGTTGAATTTGCATGATACCACTCCACTGATTGCCTCTTCGCCTCAGGTGAAAAATGATGCAGCCATGTTTCATCACCTGTCACAATTCTTCCAAGAAATTCATCTCCACCATTCTCGTACTGTTCCAAAAGTTCGCTGCCTACCGTTTTTCTTGTTTCTTTGTGAGCCACTGTCAACATCCTGGGAACCCCCCTTGCACAAACCTTTTTTAACGCCAACACTTTCAGTATTCTGCAAACACTTCCTTCCCCGATCCCAACGTAGCGTGACAATTCGTTCACTGTGATGCGTCTGTCAGCAGTCACCAATTCATTAACTCTCTGCACATTGTCCGGAGTGTGTGCAGTACGAGACCTGCCGCTGCGAGGACAATCCTCAATATTGCCGTGCCCGCTTTCATCACGTAACCTGCTTGCCCACCGACTAACTGTACTGCAATCGAGAGCACCATCTCTATTCACCTTTTAGAACCACTTGTGGATGTTTCCCACTGTCTCGTTTTCACAGCACAGGAATTCTATGACAGCACGTTGCTTCTGGCGAACGTCAAGTGTAGCAGCAATGTTGAAAACATGCTGTGAGAGCGCCACTCAAGGTAACAGGTTGAACTAAGTTTGAAAACAAGCGGGAAGGATGTATCTATACACTGTGAAACTTTCACACATGCAGAATGAAAACTATATTATTTACAGAAATAGTGTGCATTTCTTTTTGAGTGACCCTCGTACTTCACGTACTTTCTGACGGAATGTGATATGTGGTGTGTATACAATGTTTTAATATACATCATGCTTGTGTTGACAGGCGCACTACATTCACAACACTATCAAAACTACCTAGACACCTACTAGTGGACGATAAAATGGAGTTCAGCCACCTTCCGCGTTTATCATAGCTTGAACTATGCTGAGAATACTTTCAGTGAGTTGTCTGCGGGGGATTGGTACCCTGTTCTTCTTGAAGAGTCAAAACCAGAGCAGGTAGTGATGTTGGATGTTGAGGTCTGGAGCGAAGTGGACTCTCTAACTCACCCTCGAGGTATTACATTGGCTTCACATCGAGGCTCTGGGCAGGAAATCTCGTTCAGGAATGATTTTGTTCATAAGTCATTGCCTCACAGATGTTGCTTTATGACAGGATGCTTTGCCACTGTGCTGTAAAATATGTTCATACCCTTCAGTACTTAGCGTTGTATTAAGCACAGTAAGGATACCACGAAAAATATCCCGATGTCGAACATCACCTCCTCTGTACTTTACGGTTGGCTCTGCACATGATGCCACGTAACATTTTCCAGGCATTTGCCAAACCTAAACCCTTCCATCGGATAGCCACAGGACATAGCGCGATTCACCACTCCAGATCATTCGTTTCCAGCCATCCACTGCCCAGTGGTGTCGCTCTTTACAGCACTTTAACCTTCGGTTAGCACTGACCACAAAAACTGTGGCTGATGAACTGTTCGATCACTGTACACCATTCTTTTTTAACTCCAGGTGCACAGTCATTGTGCTACACTGCTGGTAGCACTTTGGTTCTCAAAAGTGATTCCTTCGACTCCCTTCAAGCGATTTTTACAATCGCCCTCCGCTGTGCACGACAGCCCGTGTCCGTCAGTGCAAGAGGCCTCCCTTACTTTGGTTGTACTTGGTTATGCCTTCGTATTTCCACTTCACATTCACGTCACCACCAGTTGACTTGGGCAGGTTTGGAAGGGTTGAGATGTCACCGACGGATTTGTTACACAGGTAACATCCAATGGCAAGTCCACGTTCGAAGTTACAGAGCCTTCCTGATCGACTCATGTTGCTGTTACTGCTTCTCTAATGACAACTCCACGCTCTTTTTATGCTGGCAGGTACGAGTCTTGCGACATCTAATGGTCAATTGCGCATTACATAATGGTGTCCATACACTTTAGATCAGACAGTGTATATCTGGCTTATTTTAAAACAGACGTGTGGTATATACTATTTAAAAATTAAGTCTGTCGAATAAAGATGAACTGTGGGAACTGTTTTCAGAACAACAATAATTTGTATCTCTACCACTACCAATATCAAAAAGCTCATGTGAAGGTCTTTATCTTCCGGAACGAGTTCTGATGTCTCTTACTTTATCGTGATGTCATTAAAATTAAGCTAGAACCAATTAATAATAAGTTACAATATTTAATTTGTTGCTTTTTCTACTGTCGCAGCTCTGTTGGGCTTGATTATGATGCTTGCGTCATCAGCAAAGAGCTCTATGTCGTCTCTATGAGGTAGAGGGTAATTTGTACACTGCTATTAATCAAAACTGTAACATCAACAAAGGCAGAAAACAATGAAAATTTACTTACCATATGTACACGGTACAGTAGGTAGAATACATGATTAAAACTGTAGGTGATTTGAGAGTGCATACTGTGCAAAATTTAGTACAAATGTGCTAGGATGGGCTAGGTGTCAAACTGAACTGAGCTTTGATTACAGATATGGGTATGTATCCCATACTGTGGGGGCTGTTCGGAAAGTAAGTTCCGACTGGGAGCGAAATAGAAACGACAGTGAAACTCCGATGAAGCTTTGCACAGATATGTTGGGCAATGTCTCTAGTATGCCTGTCGATCGCGTCACGTCTCTCTTTTCAGTTCTGAGCGCATGGTGAGAATGTAAATGTGCCTAGAAAACTGTGTCTCCCGCCAAGTATAAAGGCCGGATGAGAGATTTCGCCTGATGTCATGCCGTCCACATAACATAATGGTCATGTACACTCCTGGAAATGGAAAAAAGAACACATTGACACCGTGTGTCAGACCCACCATACTTGCTCCGGACACTGCGAGAGGGCTGTACAAGCAATGATCACACGCACGGCACAGCGGACACACCAGGAACCGCGGTGTTGGCCGTCGAATGGCGCTAGCTGCGCAGCATTTGTGCACCGCCGCCGTCAGTGTCAGCCAGTTTGCCGTGGCATACGGAGCTCCATCGCAGTCTTTAACACTGGTAGCATGCCGCGACAGCGTGGACGTGAACCGTATGTGCAGTTGACGGACTTTGAGCGAGGGCGTATAGTGGGCATGCGGGAGGCCGGGTGGACGTACCGCCGAATTGCTCAACACGTGGGGCGTGAGGTCTCCACAGTACATCGATGTTGTCGCCAGTGGTCGGCAGAAGGTGCACGTGCCCGTCGACCTGGGACCGGACCGCAGCGACGCACAGATGCACGCCAAGACCGTAGGATCCTACACAGTGCCGTAGGGGACCGCACCGCCACTTCCCAGCAAATTAGGGACACTGTTGCTCCTGGGGTATCGGCGAGGACCATTCGCAACCGTCTCCATGAAGCTGGGCTACGGTCCCGCACACCGTTAGGCCGTCTTCCGCTCACGCCCCAACATCGTGCAGCCCGCCTCCAGTGGTGTCGCGACAGGCGTGAATGGAGGGACGAATGGAGACGTGTCGTCTTCAGCGATGAGAGTCGCTTCTGCCTTGGTGCCAATGTTGGTCGTATGCGTATTTGGCGCCGTGCAGGTGAGCGCCACAATCAGGACTGCATACGACCGAGGCACACAGGGCCAACACCCGGCATCATGGTGTGGGGAGCGATCTCCTACACTGGCCGTACACCACTGGTGATCGTCGAGGGGACACTGAATAGTGTACGGTACATCCAAACCGTCATCGAACCCATCGTTCTACCATTCCTAGACCGGCAAGGGAACTTGCTGTTCCAACAGGACAATGCACGTCCGCATGTATCCCGTGCCACCCAACGTGCTCTAGAAGGTGTAAGTCAACTACCCTGGCCAGCAAGATCTCCGGATCTGTCCCCCATTGAACATGTTTGGGAATGGATGAAGCGTCGTCTCACGCGGTCTGCACGTCCAGCACGAACGCTGGTCCAACTGAGGCGCCAGGTGGAAATGGCATGGCAAGCCGTTCCACAGGACTACATCCAGCATCTCTACGATCGTCTCCATGGGAGAATAGCAGCCTGCATTGCTGCGAAAGGTGGATATACACTGTACTAGTGCCGACATTGTGCATGCTCTGTTGCCTGTGTCTATGTGCCTGTGGTTCTGTCCGTGTGATCATGTGATGTATCTGACCCCAGGAATGTGTCAATAAAGTTTCCCCTTCCTGGGACAATGAATTCACGGTGTTCTTATTTCAATTTCCAGGAGTGTATTTCCTTCTTCCCGACAATTCTCGGCCGCCCTCTGCAGAGGCAATGAAGATGCTCTTGCGCCGCTTTCGACGGGAAATGTTTGTTCACCCACAATACAGCCTGTAACTGGCTGCCCGTGAGTTTCATCTCTGCTTATATGAGTCGCTGTGTGTGAAGACAACATTTTGGCACAGTCAACGAACTACAGACCAGCGTAGAGAATTAACGGAAAGCACAGGTGGCTGTCTACTATGGCGAGGTATGACGTAGTGAATTAATACAAGTTGTCACCTTGAAACGTCCCCTTAGAAAAATTATACATGACTGTGCTTAAACTGACACACAATATTTTTTAGCGCAACGCAATCTGACTTTCAATAATCCCTACAAGAGAATGGCCCTGACTAAATTAACCTATACGTTTCACAAATCACTTACCTCACAAAAATTTTCTTTACTGGAACTACTGCAATACAGCGAACGCCACTACTGCCTGCTAAATAAAAGATTCTAACTACTGAAGGCACTAACTACTTATAGGCATAGTTAACAAATGAAAGATTTTGATAGAGAACAAACAATGTATTTACCTTAATAGTGTTCAAAAGTCATAATATATATATATCAGTCCATGATATCCAATATTACAAATTTTCTCCCCACATCCACCACTGCTGGCGGCTTACCTCCAACTGTGCAACGCTACGCACTGTTAACAGCCAACTGCCCAACACTACAATAGCGACTATTGCAACAATGCCGACCAGCCTCAGACTGCACACAGCACAGTCAGTGATTTTCACATAGAGCGCTACGTGGCGTTACCAATAAAAAAAGACCTACAGCCTACTTACATAGCCCCCATGCTCCCCACAAAAAATTTTACAAATTGTTTTGGGAAGTGGCCAATACAAATTTGAAAAACTTTTTCATAGTTACAATAATAGAGATTTCAAATGCACACACTTATTGATACACTGTTTGTCAAAAGCAAAAATTGTTCTTATAAAGACAGTCCTCATCATTTATCACAATAGTAATTACAGTTTTTTTTCACAAAGTCTCATTAGTAAAAGAAATTGCACACAGAAGTAGTGGATTTCCATGCAGACTTCAAGAAGTAGTGTTGTCCTTCCAACAGAAAGACAGTGCTGACTTTGGACATGCAGACAGGTAATGGGCCACAACAGAGCAAACCCACAGCAAAGTCAGTCGAAGTTGAAGAATATTGGTAGGTAGGTCATCACAGGGCAGACCTCTGTAGTCTTGTTAGAGATTACGGTATTGGTGGGCCACCAGAGGTGCAGACCCACTGCAGTCCTTGTAGAGGCGGCCAGAAACCATCTGTTGCGACTGTGCAGGTGCACAATCACCATCGAAGAGTCTTGCAGACAATATAGCAAGTCCATAAACCACCACTTGTGCACTCACAATTGTCCTTAGAACCAGCAATGCTGTTAACCAGTGCCTTGCTGAATTATCAACACACGTGCAAACACTAACGGTCCCAACTTCTCACATATTGTGCATATACTATGACCAACAGAAACGTGTGCACTGAAATGAATGCTTACAAGTTACTTAATTTGCTGAACTGGTGTCCATTACAATTTTATAACATGAGAATACAATTACAAAGATACAGAAAACATCATTAAAACATAATAATACAGATAACATTTGTAGTAATACAAGCTTTACAAAAGAATAGAAATAAACATATACATCAGTGTTACAGGAATTATGACATAAATAAATATATAAAATAATGAGAATAGTTTTCGATAAATTAATTTCACACATGAGCCTTGAAACAGAACAGAATAAATAATGCCTATAAACATCTTTACAAAGAAAATAACATATTATTAATGCAAATTATATTTGAGTATAACAGTATTCCTCATCATAGTGAATTTAGCTTAGTACTAGAAAAATTATGCAACATAAATCGTATTAGCTAAACACATAAAGACAGGAAAAACACAAATACACAAGAGTACACAAACACATAGCAGAATAACACAGGAGGAAAGGACAGGGTTTGTTTTCAGTGTAACATTTGGTACTGCAGTCCAACCCAAAACTTCATTCCACAGATCTTTCGTCTTATTTCAACATTTGTTTCCACCAAAAAAATCCTATCCAAGCAAGCTTTCTGTATTTATATGTTCACATATTTCTTACCTCATTATTTGTTTTCCATTAGCTTACCTCATCATTTCTTTCCAAGAAAATCCTACCTAAACATGTTGTCCCTAACCCTACATTTTTTGTTCATATCCTCTTTCAAAATACTATTTTGGCCAAACCATTTTCTTATAGCTTCTCAATGCATTTCTTCCAATTCATCACAACTCGTTCTCGTATATAGCCTACCCCATCTTAAGCTAACTTACATCTACTGAGCTCAGATGCTAAACTAAAGGACGAGGCAATGCAGCAGCACAAAACAATGAACACAAACAGCAATGACAAAAAAATGGAAATTGGCAAAGCAAGCAGCAGTATATCTAAATTAGGAAAGCAAATGCAACATTACAACTAATATAAGGCAATGTGCAGCAAATAAGAAAAATAAATCAGTAGTAAAACTGGCTTAACAGACTAATACAAAGTGAAATTCAGGAGCACTATGACTGGCAAACAGTAGCATCAAATGTAATAATTTATATATAAACATGACAAACCCACAAGCAGAAAAAATAGTACACTAAAGACAACAATGCAGATAAGGGAAACGTATATTCACATCTTAATGTCTATGTAATTAAAGTGGTGCACCACAAAAATTCTACAAAAAATTACCAAGTACTTGAAAAGAAAATTATATATGCAGTTACTGTTATTAGTCCCTTCTTGTTGTTCTTTCCTTTCCAAGTGCTCCTTTTTCGAAGAATGTGGATCATAAAATTATTATTTAATAGATCTGTTGACAGAAAGTGCTCACATTAGCAAATGTATTTAATTTTATTTTATCAAACCAATGCTGCAACACAGCTGGAAACCAGATATCAAATGAAATAAGCAACTATGTACAAAGTAAAGCCCAAAAATATCATTCAATATTCATGTGGCATTTCATAAGTTAGTAGAAATTCTCTCAAAATGGTTTAAATGGCTCTGAGCACTATGTGACAACTTCTGAGGTCATCAGTCGCCTAGAACTTAGAACTAATTAAACCTAACTAACCAAAGGACATCACACACATCCATGCCTGAGGCAGGATTCGAACCTGCGACCGTAGCGGTGACGCGGTTCCAGACTGAAGCGCCTAGAACCGCACAGCCACTCCAGCCGGCTGAAATTCTCTCAAGTCTCGTAGAAAGACACTTGTCATAATCAGGTGTGCAGCTGTAAGAATATTTCCCATCAACTCATAAGCATATCAGCAAGTAGCACAAAGTACGTGCTCCACAGTATAATCATATGTTTCCAAATAATAGCGTGTCATATTTGTGATGCTTTACATAAAGGAATGTCAATAGCAAGGTTAATGGCCTCTTCTTTCTCCACCTAATGGCTTTTTCTCCAGGCGGCTGGCACAGCTGGCCCCTCACAACGCATTACGTCAAGGTCACTTGACTTTCTTACCGAAATATTTACGACAGCAGTTTGCACTACAGTGACAGTCTCATATAAAAAATTTCACAGGTCGAGAATCTGCATTACAAATGTGGAGAAACAAAATCCTATAAATATAACAGTCTCCAAAAAATTTTCGTCGGCTTTGTAATACATTCACGCATTTACACACATTTCGTAACTCTTAAAGTACGATTCTTTTTTTCCAACATCCTTTTTCACAAATCAGCGTCCCTAACCACTACTCATTATTCCTTACCTTATTATACATATACATATTCGTTGACATTCTTCAATATTTCATCATTATCAATATGTAGCATAATCAGATTCCTTATATAGCATCAGCTTATTGATCAATAGTCATGTGGCATTTCATAAGTTAGTAGAAATTCTCTCAAAATGGTTTAAATGGCTCTGAGCATAATACACATCGTCGTCATAAAAATAACGTCATAACACCTCAGTCAAGTCTCAAAAACGTCGTAGCTTTCTGCAATAATTTCAAAACCTAAAAAATATTCTCTGTTCATTTCAATAGTTTCATCTACCTCAAACGTACTTTAAAAATCACGATCCCATACCGAATACATCATTCGAAGCTCTCATAGTATCACAATTGTTCCGAAAAAATATGAAGAGTTCACAAAGTACAGACAAAATACAATTTTGTAAGTGTGAAGTTACCCAATGGTGTAATTACGTAAACATCTGTCACTGATGTAGTAAAATAAATGTTTGTCTCTCAGTTAAATGATCAGATAGCTGTGTAATTTGTGTGTTAGAGAAATATGGTACCGATGTGTAAAGTTGTATAAGCAAATACCATATTAGCTAGGGCTCCTTGTGCTTGCCAAACACATGGTACACAAAGTAAGCGTGTACCCCCCTGATGATTAATGTAATTATAACCTCAGGTGTTACAGATTACAGCAATGGAATGAAATGTAACACGGAAAACCTTTGTATCATTGTAATTCCAAAATCTTTAAAAATAAATGGTTTAAGTACAAAATGAATCACTCAGATGCGTGTCCTGCAGCAATAAATGTACGTCTTGCTGTAAGATAATTCTGTGGAACTGTTTAGTTATCGTCCTCTGTAAGCAAAATTCTGCTGAAGTCAATGTACTCACCTCCTCTTAAACAAAAGTGAAACGCTTTGCATATAGATATCTTAGTTATTACGCTTATTGCCGTGATGAAGAAAGTACTGTGCTGTAACGTATTGTTGTTTTACGGAAAAGGCTGTCTCATTGTAGCTATACCACAAAAGTTACTACTAAAACATCTTTTACTTTCCAGAAGAGTTCAGAAAAACTGTGCAGATATAAAACAGATTCAGCACAAAAGCAATAATATAAATTGTGTCACTCATTAGTAGCGTCGTGATATAATCGTGTAGCCGTCAAATAAACTAACCACTGTGTCATCTGGTAACTCTCAGAAAGTACTTTAAATCCAGAATGTATTTTCAAGTAAACCAAAATGTTGCATTAAAATCTCATTAGCAGTACCAGTACATGTTCTAAGTATGTGAGCCTTATAGTCATTATGTAATCGTGCAACTAACAAGCAAGAATGTACACACACAATAACACTGTGTCGTCTGTTCACTATAACAATGCACTCGTAAATACTGTCTAAATATGTTCCCTAGGTTCTAGACTGGATAGTTAACTTCAAAACATTGTTGCATGTTAATAGTTTCTCAGTGTGACAAATTCTACTAGTAGCGTGAAGTGAAAAATTTTATAGCAAAGACTAAGTTAAAAAGCAGATTATCTCTCAATAAACAGTTTTACATGTGAAATGTGGTGCAAGCCTTTACTCTTCCTACTATGCAGAGCTCCAGCTTCAACGGAATTATCATGTTGTATATGGTACATCGGTAAAGAATGCTCAAATTTTTCTCAAGGTTAGCGTCTATGTTATTTTTCTCTGAGCCAGCCGGCGCACGTGGCTGTCTGCGGCGCGAGTCATTGTCTGCTATCTCTTTGTTGGCGTGCGTCATTATTGGGATTAGGAGACCCAACTTCTACAAATTCACCTTGCCGAGAGGGCCCAGCCCTGTTTGAATCCCACCAGTTCTGATGAAATTCAGGTCTGTCGTTATGATTATATCGTCTGTCGTCATGTCGGTAGTTCCTGTTGTTTCTTTCTTGTCGGTTAAGTGGTGAAGAATTTCTCTGTGAATTATCACTGCACGGTGGACCGTTGCGTCTGACGTTATTCTGTCTCCCTTGATAATAATTATTTTGGTTTCCATATTGTCTGTTTCTCTGATTGTCTCTGTGATAGTCATTACCGCAGAGAGGTGATCTTTCCCTGTAATTATTACTACTCTGCCAACGGTTGTCATACGGGTGGTGTCTGTTTTGGTCACGATTTACGTTGTAAGAATAGCCTTGTCGGTCCAGTTATTCTTCCTTTCCTCGCGGAATTGTTACGAATGTGACCTGTAATTCTTGTATTCCTGTTTTCGCGTCCCACGATTGTCAGTGTCGATTTCCAATTCTTGTAACAGTCCCTGAAAAGCTTCAATGTCGTCTTTGCAACCTCCTGCCAAAATAATATGTCGTAAATGTTCAGGCAATTTGATTAAGCAAATGCGGATGAGTTCTGAGGGGCTGTATGGGTTTGACAGATACTGATTCTTGTGCAACAAGTCTTCAAAATATTTCACAAGACTGGAAAATTCAGATTGTTCGAAATGTTTCATCATTATGATGCTATGTTTTACTCGGTCTTGTGTAGCTTGAGACCAATATGCTGAGAGGAAGGCATGATAAAATTCTCCTTCACTGTGACAATCGTAAATGACCGATCGCATTCTTACAACTGGTTCACTCTCTAAATAGCCACACATAAATTCTCATCTGTGCTCTAATGACCAGTTGCGAGGAAAACAATGAGAGAATTGATGGAGCCACGCTTGTGGATTAATGTCGTTGTCGGAATTCTTAAATGTTTTGAATTTAAGTGTAGTAATAAACAGCTTATAGTCAAAATCGTCATGTCGGCGAGTCGCATATCGGTAATTGTTACGTCGTGTCGGCGGTTCCATCTCAAAATTCGGTGTACCTTGCCAATTTCTTTCATAATTTCCGAAGTGCCTCGTGTTATTATTCTGTGGCTGTTCCGTATTTCTACGTCCCTCTTCCCGTATTGGAGCGTGAGTGTCCTCTGAAATATGTAATTCTTGTATTACCTGCGTCAACTGATCTTGTACTTCCCGGATTTCTCTTTTGTACTGTGTACTGATTTGATTTTGATTTTGTTTGAATTTTCTAATTTGTTCATACTCTTCTGTGTCAGTGAAGGCTACGGATCTTGTGTCATTCAGATCATCATCTAACTTTGTAGATAAGTTAGTGAACTGATACGAAAGTTCGGCTACTTTCCCCGATATTGAACAGATTTCCTCAGTGTGTTTTTCTGAACCAAGTTTCAGAGTGTCCATTTGTGTTGAAATCGTATCTACTGTGTTCTTTTAGTTTTACTGAGTTTCTTCAAGTTGCGTAACCGAATCGGTAGATGCAACTGACTCAATTTTAGCTTGCAAGATGTCGTGATTTTCATGAACAATAGTTTGCAGTTCTTTTATGACTGCTTCGTGATTCTGTAATGCATTTTCATGACGTGAAAAAATAGGTTGAAAATGCTCACAAATTTGTGTTTTTACGTCATTACAAATTTTTTGACATTTCGATTCGATTTTAAGTAACTCAGGAATTAAACCTTCACGTGTTTGTTCAAGCGTTTGTTCAAATGAGTCTAACTTTTGAAGCTGTTGCTGTGTTTGTCTCTGATTTTGTTCCATCGTGTCTAACTTTTGAAGATTTTGTCCCATTTTTGTTTCTGATTTTGTTCAAGCGTTGTGTCTAACTTTTGTAGCCTTTGTGCCATTTGTTGCATTAACTGTAATAACAATGCACTGGTGTCTGAAACATGTTCCTCAGTGCTATTCGGCAGTGCATTTGAACCGGCAATATTCGCATTTTGAAAAGCAGAAAATGTGTCTTGACTTATTTGAGAAAACGGTGAGGACGCAAAACCTGAATCTACAGTATTTGCAAGATGGTGTCCTGTCATTTCGGATTCCTGAGGCGAGCTGTAGCCAACCGATCGATCGATAATGCTTACCTTTTCACTAATTGTTTCATTTCCCTATGCACAGTTACCAAATTACTACTTTGAACATTAGTTAATTCATTACACGGTGGCACTAACACACTGCTTTCGTCATCACTGTCATTTCTTAGTTTACTTTGGAGCCTAGTATTACGTTTTTCACACGCCATTATTGTCACAATATTTCACACGATAACACAGAAAAGCACAATTTGAAGAGCAAAATAAGAAAAAAACATTAGCATAGCACTGAAAATAATATCTAGTTAATTGCAAGCGCAGCTGCGAAATACTTGGTGCAACCCTGCATGCATGTCACAACTGTTTTACTGTACAACAATGAAAAACTACAAAGAAGATTCTCTCTACAATTACGCGCTAGCAATAAACAATAGCTACACTAACTACACAAACTACAAGAAAAAATCAGAAGATTCCAGTGAGGTATCCTCGGCTAAGGGTCGACGTATGAAACGTCCCCTTGTGCTTAAACTGACACTCAATATTTTTTAGCGCAACGCAATCTGACTTTCAATAATCCCTACAAGAGAATGGCCCTGACTAAATTAACCTATACGTTTTACAAATCACTTACCTCACAAAAATCTTCGTTACTGGAACTACTGAAATACAGCGAGCGCCACTACTGCCAGCTAAATAAAAGATTCAAACTACTGAAGGCACTAACTACTGATAGGCATAGTTAGCAAATGAAAGATTTTAATAGAGAACAAACAATGTATTTACCTTAATAGTGTTCAAAAGTCATAATATATATATATATATATATATATATATATATATATATATATATCAGTCCATGATATCCAATATTACAAATTTACTCTTTCTGATGGACACACGTCCAGATTGTCCGCTCTTAAAATTCCAACATCTCTCTCCCCACATCCACCACTGCTGGCGGCTCACCTCCAACTGCGCAACGCTTCGCGCTGTTAACAGCCAACTGCCCAACACTACAATAGCGACTATTGCAACAATGCCGACCAGCCTAAGACTGCACACAGCACAGTCAGTGATTTTCATATAGAGCGCTACGTGGCGTTACCAATAAAAAAACCTAAACAGCCTACTTACAACCTTGCGTTGAAAGCGTAGCTTGCAGTGGAGACAGGCGGACAACAAATGTTGGATCTCAACCTGGCACAGCTGACACTGGCTACTGGGCCCAACGAGCTGTGTACTTGCTTAACGCTGCCTGCAATACGTTACACATATTCTCTATGAATCTGAAGAAGTTCTATTAAACATTAATCGATCTCTTTTATACTTAGTATATCAAGTTCTATGGATAACAAAAAAAAAATGATTCAAATGGCTCTGCGCACTATGGGACTCAACTGCTGAGGTCATAAGTCCCCTAGAACCTACAACTACTTAAACCTAACTAACCTAAGGACATCACACACATCCATGCCCGAGGCAGGATGTGAACCTGCGACCGTAGCGGTCGTGCAGTTCCAGACTGTAGCGCCTAGAACCGCTTGGCCACTCCGGCCTGCTATGGATAACACAACCATACTGTTAAAATGTCAAATCAATAACTTCAATACTTTCGGAAATATAAATTTGTGCATAAAACACATACTAACCGCGCTAGTATTGTGAAACATAGTTAGGCACTGTAATGCATTCATCTAGAATATCAATTGAAGCTAGAACATAGAGGAGAGGTTTACATAATTAAATTTTCTGCAGTTTTCTTTAGTTTCATTACCACAAATTAGTTTGGAAAGGAGTTTGGAAAATTATTATTTCATCTTATTTTGGTTGTGTGAGTGTTTTGGAGAGACTGAGAGTGTGAATGGAGGACATACATAAACTAACAATGTAATATTTTATTGAAACTAAGCAAATGTAAGCGTGAGAAAGTTGTGTAATAGCGGAATTTGTGACGTATGTCCGAGTGAGCTTGATTTTGTAAAGGGCAGGCAGAAGGGGCGTTGAGTAAAACATTTATTAGTAATCTATTTTCTGGAAAGGAGTCATATTTTTTTAATTCAATTTTATTTAGTTTCGGAATTACGTAATTTCTAGTCTAAATATATGTGGTAATGTGTCTGGCTGACATTAGGAATACCGCGAGTATAGAAGTGCTCGAGATGATCTGATTGGCTGCTTAACATACCAGCAAATAGGAATTCAGAATTTCCCACGCGTTTGAGAAGGTCTTTGTGCCTGAGATCTATGAGTCGTGTTTGTCGCTCGCTCGCGAGCCGTCTTCTGGTAACCACCTATGTTAAGCCACGCTGATCAAATTTGTACCAAAATGAAGTAATTCGCGCATATGATCGGCTCTCATGTTGTTGACGAAAAGCGACAACAGCATTAAGTATTTTGTAAATGTTTGAGTTTTTTGAGTGGTGTACTGAATTGGACATTTGCATATAAACAGTTCATGTTGTACGTTAACTCCGCGAGGCGTGTTTAGTGCACAGAAACGAGACATTACGGCTAGCACTTCACTACAAGAATCCTACTGAACGACTGAAAGTGTAATTCGCTAGTGGTCTTGGGTCAGTGACTGTTCAGGACGTTTAAAATATCGGATCGGACTAAATACCTTCTGGCTGCTTTCGGATGTGAACTTGTAGCAGAGACAATCAGTAACATTACATCATTGACATCGTAATATTAAATACGGACTTGATAACCATTTTCCTTATTTTAAAGACATTAAACCAACTGAATGGAAATTTTTGACACTTCTTTCAAACGATACATGCAAGAAGTGCGAACGCTCGACTGATTAACTTTCAGCTGCTGCCCGTGGACTGGAGTTAATATGGCCTTTGCGTGGTTGGTGTTTTGTCGAATTTTGTCAACGCTGTTGTCGGATAAATCAATATCTACCATGGCAGAGTGAAGGGGCAGACAACCTGAAGCTTATCCAGGTAGGTGGATAAATTGTTTAATGTATAGTGAGAGCACATCCCGCCCCGCCGCAGGAGTAATGGAAAGTTGGTACCACGGTCCGACGAATGTGTACATCGGTGCGGCGACTACGTACAGAAGCAGCTGGAAGATGTAGGCAACTGTTGCAAATAAAAAATTCTTGGTTTTCACAATGGTTTTCATTATATGACCGATCTGACCTTGCCACCGTAATGGCGCTCGTACTTTATTTATTCCAGGGATTATCAGGCGTAATGGCTGCCAAGTGTTGGCGTCCCGGTCTCCAAGCAACCCATGACCATATGCTTTCAGTAGATGAGAGATCTGTAGAATATACTGCCCAGGGCTACAATCGAATACTCTCCATACCGAGGAGCGGCAAGATAGCACTAGAAACGTTGTTTTAGTTGCGCTTTGAAAGGTGACGTCACGGAGACCCTAAAGATAAGACACAGGTGCCGGTGTTAACGCTTCAGCAATGTAGAGGCTGTTGTAAAAATTGTTGTGACTAGACGAAACAACTTTGGTCCAGGAAAAACTGTGGATTCTCCTGTTCTTTGATTACTCTGGGAAATGGCGCATCATACTGTACTACATGAAATATTAGTTCACTTTATTACATAAATGAATGAAAAGATTTACTCAACTTTGACACAGTTCTTTGCCACTGGATTGCTCGGTAATTTACAACTACGGTGACTATGAAAGCATGACTTGATACTCACATTAACAAGCAATTCACTTGCAGTGCGATGTTCCATATTTTAAAGCACATTTCATCTGAAACTTTAGCTGTCACTGTGCTACACGAAGATGTTGATTGCGTATCTGATGTCTCGAAGTGTGCAGAACTCTTGCATGGTCAGCACTATATTGACCTCAGTGTGAGGGCGCTGCTACGCTGCGAGGGAGGTGTGGTCTTCTCGAAAGCGTCTCACACATCGATAGAGATCGCAGTGAGCCCTTGCTAACATCTGTGGTATCGATAGGCGTTGCCAACGTGTGGCACCGTGATCTCTGGATGATATCACACAAATCACCAGCTATGCGAGCCTATTGTGTAGCCAGTGGAATACCACACCATTCCGCCAGTCGCTGGGCCCCTGTGACGCTGAAATTGGTATCGTTTATTATTCTCGAAACCCTTACACAATGGCAAGTCCAAACTCATATAGTATGCAAAGCTGCGACGTCTGAACACGAGATATGGTGGCCCTCCTGTGTCCAGTGTTATCGTTGGGTGTATCAATTCTGGAGTGGCTCTCTGTGTCTGATGTCGCATCAAGGGAAACCACAACAATGGTCGCTATGCTGGCAGCTCCTGGTGATCCATAAGTCATATTTTGTGGATTGCTTCACAGCAAAAGAAAAAAAATTCCTAGTTCGTGTCATGCGTTGTAGCTGCATGATCCAGCACAGTCAAGCGGACCGCTAGTTGCGTGGCAGTGGTGGGATTCCGATCGAAGAGAGCCTCGGTGTAGTGGAATCACGAAGCACAGCCCGATAGGCCGCGATACTGCTACTGTCAAATTTTGACCCATGCCTGTAACGTTTCTCCTCTTACACTGTCTTCTCACAAACAACCAACAATAAATAGCAATTTCGGAATGAGAAACCCTCTACGTAACCTTTCCACATAGAGAGAATGTAGATGGCTTTGCTTCTGCCTACTTTGTGCGGTAGCTCTGAATTTTTTACATATCCAAGAAGGAAGTACTCATCATACCAACTCCAAGTTTCTTGCATGGTGCCTTCTTGGCGTTGTAGTTCTAACTGCCAGCAGTGCATTTCGGCTCTCAGAGAAAGAAGTCGCTGACTGAGCTTCGTGGATGGATTTTGCCGAGACGAAAAGCTCTTTTGTTTTAATGACTGACATCGGAACTCGTGTATCACATCCGTGACACACTCTACCCCATTACAGGGCAACACAAAACAAGGCATTTCTCTTTCAACTTCCCCAGTATTTTCTCTCAGTACCAACTGCTAAAGAACACATCCTGCGTAGCAGTACTCTAGAAGAAGACGGAAAAGCGTGGAATGAGCAGTATCAAGTGGTCTATGCATATGCTAAGTGTTCTACCGATAATGCGCAGTCTTCTGGTACCTTCCCTAACATATAAACCTGTGCGAGTTAAGTTCTTGGTTAACTCTAAAATGGAGGTGGAAGGGGCTGAAAGGAAAGAAAATGAAATGGAAGAAACAACTGGTGTCAGCTGCATTGCGACTTCATGCGGAATCAGCGGCAACGAGTGAAAATGTGTACGAGACCAGGATTCGAATCGTGTATCTCTCACTTACGGGGCAGTTGCGTTAACCAATGCGCCATCCACACGCACTGTTTACCTAGTGCCATTTACCCGCAGTCCTCGTCTATATCCTCCATGCTCGCTACCTCGAAATTCTCACAGGAGGCCGAACGTGCGTCCGCTCTGAAGATGGTGGATTCACTGCCCATCGAGGAAAATTAATGAATGTGGAGTGTCTGTTCTTCAGGACATATTCAAAAGAACAGACACCACCCAGAATCGGCAGGTATGATACATCTCGTGTAAATTGAAGGTTGAAGGGGGAGAAAGGAAAGGAAAGACATCCCGCTTTCATATAACTGCTTCGCCTCGATGAGCAGTGAATGCACCACCTTCACTGAAGATTACGTTCGGCCTCCTGCAGGACTTCAAAATGGTTCACATGGCTCTGAGCACTATGGGACTTAACTTCTGAGGTCATCAGTACCCTATAACTTAGAACTACTTAAACCTAACTAACCTAAGGACATCACACACATCCATGCCCGAGGCAGGATTCGAACCTGCGACCGTAGCGATCACGCGGTTCCAGACTGTAGCGCCTAGAACCGCACGGCCACCCCGGCCGGCACCTGCAGGACTCTCGAGGTAGCGAGTATGGAGGACATGGTGGAGGACTGCGGCTAGATGACGCTAGGTGGGAATGTCGGTCGGACGAAAGGCGTGTCGAGATAGTCCGACCAACTGCGGTAAACACTGCTTGAGGATGGCGCATTCGTTAACGCAACTGCCTCGTAAACGAGACACCCAGGGTTCGAATCCTGGTCCGACGGGCATTTTCACTCGTCGCCGCTGATACTGCATGAAGTCGCAATGCAGCTGACATTTTTTTGTAAACCCTCGTCGCCAGTTTTGTAAAGGCCTCGTCGCTACTGCTTTGAAGGTCGGGTTGCCGCTGTTGTTACGGTAGGCCGAGTTTGTGGATTCGTGAAACGGCTTCTGGTGCAGCACACCACTAAGACAAGTTCTCTCTGCCACTATTACACAGCTATGCCCCAGGATCAGTTAATAATATAGAAGATCGAAGATTCTACAACACGAAGCCGTGCGCGGCTCGCGGTCATGCCGTTTTTTGCTCGTCATCTTGTTTCGGTGGTTCTGTCACCTCGTTTTTCTTTTAATTCGATTTGGCGTCTACATCTACATCCATACTCCGCAAGCCACCTGACGGTGTGTGGTGGAGGGTACTTTGAGTACCTCTATCGCTTCATCCTTCTATTCCAGTCTCGTATTGTTCGTGGAAAGAAGGATTGTCGGTATGCCTCTGTGTGGGCTCTAATCTCTCTGATTTTATCCGCATGGTCTCTTCGCGAGATATACGTAGGAGGGAGCAATATACTGCTTGGCTCCTCGGTGAAGATATGTTCTCGAGACTTCAACAAAAGCCCGTATCGAGCTACTGAGCGTCTCTCCTGCAGAGTCTTCCACTGAAGTTTATCTATCATCTCCGTAACGCTTTCGCTATTACTAAATGATCCTGTAACGAAGCGCGCTGCTCTCCGTTGGATCTTCTCTATCTCTTCTATCAACCCTATCTGGTACGGATCCCACACTGGTGAGCAATATTCAAGCAGTTGGCGGACAAGTGTACTGTTACCTACTTCCTTTGTTTTCGGATTGCGTTTCCTCAGGATTCTTCCAATGAATCTCAGTCTGGCATCTGCTATATCGGCGATCAACTTTATGTGATCATTCCATTTTAAATCACTCCTAATGCCTACTCCCAGATAAATTATGGAATTAACTGCCTCCTTTGCTGCCCTGCTATATTGTAGCTAAATGATAAAGGATCTTTCTTTCTATGTATTCGCAGCACATTATACTTTTCTACATTGAGATTCAACTGCAATTCCCTGCACCATGCGTCAATTCGTTGCAGATCCTTCTGCATTTCAGTACAATTTTCCATTGTTAAACCTCTCCATATACCAAAGCATCATCCGCAAAAAGCCTCAGTGAACTTCCAATGTTATCCACAAGGTAATTTATGTATATTGTGAATAGCAACGGTCCTACGAGACTTCCCTGCGGCACACCTGAAATCACTCTTACTTCGGAAGACTTCTCTCCATTGAGAATGACATGCTGCGTCACTAGGATGCTGGTTTGCTTCCCGGTGAGTGGCAGTAGCAGCGTTTGTCGAGAAGTGCATTATATCTGGAGCGACCGCTAGTATTTCCCGGTCGTTGTGTGTCTGGAGTTCAGTCGGGGACGCAGCGCCAGTGAGGTCCAAACAGGCAGTACTCGCCGACCGCTGCCTACACAGATGCACTGTCCGACGGGAGGGGACTGGAGCGGGAACGATCGTTGATTGGTCGTTCGGTCGGTCGTCTCATTGGGCGACGTGTGCCTGGTCTTTTGACCGTGTCTGGGCCTCGTTAGTTGGTCATCTTGCCGGACGTGGGTCGGTTCCTTCCTCGTGCAGAGATGTCGTCACCGATGGGCAAGAGTTACCTCTGCATGGCTGGGTCCGAGCCAGCGTGCCCGGGTCGCCGTGTCTCCGAGTTCCGAATGTACAACAAGGGAGTCGAGATGGAGCTGCAGTGAGCTCCGGACAGCCATGACTTGCCTAACCGTTGCCCACACACATAACTTGGGTGGGACGACCTTGGTTGGTCGTTCGGTCGGACGTCTCATCGGACGACGTGTATGTGGTCGCCGACTGCTTATGGAAACTTTGCGTGTGTCGACTTGTGATTCGTCCTTGTTGTTCCACAGTGATTGGTTTTAGGATTGTCAGAGTCCTTGGTGCAAGTGTTTTCATGGAACTGTGTGTAGTTTGTGTAATTTCGACTGAGCAGTTATGAATGCTGTCTGCGTACTGGAGTAGGCAGTCGGTCGGTTGGAACAGAGTAGCGAGTGTGTGTTTCCTCGCCGTTTTGATGCTGTCCGGGACGGCGTGTAGTTCAACAACCTCTGTGTTTGTTCATACTTTTGAGTGGCTATTGTGCCTTGGTTGTTTTTAGACGCCAATTTGAAGACGTGCTGCTGGTATCTTCGTCCTCGGCTGATAATTTGCGCTGTCGTGCCGTTGGTCGGCTCATCGGAATTGATTAGGTCGTCGGTCGGTCCTTAAGCCATCCCTGGGTCGGATTGCCATCCGATTACTTAATCTTATTCTTGGCTGCCGCTGCGTGGGATTAGCCGAGCGGTCTGAGGCGCTGCAGCCATGGACTGTGCGGCTGGTCCCGGCGAAGGTTCGAGTGTTAATGTGTTTGTCCTTAGGATAATTTAGGTTAAGTAGTGTGTAAGCTTAGGGACTGATGACTTCAGCAGTTAAGTCCCATAAGATATCACACACATTTAACATTTTCTTGGCTGCCTGTCTCACCTCACCTTACGTCAGAGTTACCTCCTCAGGCCGACCCTTGGAACACTTCTGAGCACCACTGTTCTGTTGTTTGGGATTGCGATTAACTTTTGTCACAAGTACTGTGCCACACCTTCAGCCGTGTATTGATTTTGTTGTTCTACGTTTAGCATATGGCCTTCAGCCGAACCTTATGTGAAGTATTTTAAGATTAGGCCTTCAGCAGTGTTTTATTTAAAATTCTTGTTTGCTTTGTATTTAGGCCTTCAGCCGCATTTGTTTTAAAATTTGTGGCTTTCAGTCGTAATGTGTAAATTCCTGTCTGTAAGGTTTCTCTTTAATTATCTTGAATTCTTAAAATGGCCTTCATCCGTACGGTGTAAATGCTTATCTTAAGGTTTGTCTTTAATTATTTTGAATAATTGTTTGGGCCTTCAGCCGTCTATATATTTCAAAGTTTTCTGAAGATTTTTCTGTTGTACTGTGTAAATGCTTGTCTTTAAAGGTTGCCTTTTATTATGTTGAAATATTATTACGCTTTCAGCCGAAGAATTAGTTTAAATTTTCCTTAATATGGATTTTAGTCGAAATTGGTAAATTCTTGCCTATTAAAGGATTTCCTTTGCTGATCTCAAATATTATTTGGGCTTTTAGCCGAGAAGATATTTTAATTTTACTTAGAGGAAGGCCTTCTGCCGTTTCTCTAAATCCTTGTGTTTTAAAAGGAATTATTTAAACCTTATTATTGAGAAGTTACTTGGGCCCTCAGCCGTGAATTGATCCTTGTTGTTTTAAAGAGAAAACTGTGCAATGTGTTTTCGAGGAATAAAGTTCTGTGTTCTTGTGTAGCTAACAGTAACTGATTTTGGTCCCTTTCCACAACCTGATCCGCTGTGTCATTTGCGAAGTCAGATTTCAAACACTCCAACAGTTTAGTAAAAAAGTCACACAAATGAGTTAAAAAACTTTACTGATCTTTGTGACTAGTTGAATAACGAAGTCTGCAACATTGTTTGTAACGTAACTCAAAAAAGGCCCTCATTGGCGAAGTGCAAATAATCGTAGGTAAACTTCACAGTACATAGCAAACGCAATTTACAACTACTACCTGTTCACTTCTAAGATTTCACTAAACGACGTTCCCTGTGTAAGTCAGCCGCGGACGATCATCTATAACCAAGTGGGCGAGAGCTGCTCTTCGGTCTTCCGAGCAGGCTTCTGTCCGTTGTCGTCCGGTCATTGGCGGATTGTTCAAAATGGTTCAAATGGCTCTGAGCACTACGGGACTTAACATCTGAGGTCATCAGTCCCCTAGAACTTAGAACTACTTAAACCTAACTAATCTAAGGACATCACACACATCCATGCCCGAGGCAGGATTCGAACCTGCGACCGTAGCAGTCGCGCGGTTCCAGACTGAAGCGCCTAGAACCGCTCGGCCAAAGCGGCCGGCTGGTGGATTATACTGGGCTGGAAATGGCCGAGGCGACGTCGATATCTTGATCCTCAGTGCCGCCCATGGTGCTGGTGGAACTCGCCCAAGTGCCGTGTCTTTATGGCATTGGCACCATCTCGCATCTTTGCCCCTGTGGTGCTTTTGCCCTGGTTGTGTCTTGTTCGGACAACACAGCACTCCTTCCCCTCAGACCGCCGCACCGTCGTCACGTACGGCCGAGCACCATACTGACGGTGAGGCAGAGGCGTGGGTGTGGGAACCAGTGTTGGAGTGGCGACCGTTGCTGTAGCCGATGCCAAGTCGGTGCTCGCACCACGACATCCGTCTTGAGACTGCGAGGGAACACTGGCCGAAAAACGACGCAGAGGGTCCCTCCCGGCAGGGTCTCTTCTTGAGCGCGTCAATCCGCAACGGTGGTTGCCGCCGGGATGATGATGGCATTGAAACAGAGGATGACACGCGTAAAGCTGAAATACTAAACACCTTTTTCCAAAGCTGTTTCACAGAGGAAGACCGCACTGCAGTTCCTTCTCTAAATCCTCGCACAAACGAAAAAATGGTTGACATCTAAATAAGTGTCCAAGGAATAGAAAAGCAACTGGAATCACTCAACAGAGGAAACTCCACTGGAACTGACGGGATACCAATTCGATTCTACACAGAGTACGCGAAAGAACTTGCCCCCCTTCTAACAGCCGTGTACCGCAAGTCTCTAGAGGAACGGAGGGTTCCAAGTGATTGGAAAAGAGCACAGGTAGTCCCAGTCTTCAAGAAGGGTCGTCGAGCAGATGCGCAAAACTATAGACCTATATCTCTGACGTCGATCTGTTGCAGAATTTTAGAACACGTTTTTTGCTCGAGTATCATGTCGTTTTTGGAAACCCAGAATCTACTATGTAGTTATCAACATGGATTCCAGAAACAACGATCGTGTGAGACCCAACTCGCTTTATTTGTTCATGAGACCCATAAAATATTAGATACAGGCTCCCAGGTAGATGCTATTTTTATTGACTTCCGGAAGGCGTTCGATACAGTTCCGCACTGTCGCCTGATAAACAAAGTAAGAGCCTACGGAATATCAGACCAGCTGTGTGGCTGGATTGAAGAGTTTTTAGCAAACAGAACACAGCATGTTGTTATCAATGGAGAGACGTCTACAGACGTTAAAGTAACCTCCGGCGTGCCACAGGGGAGTGTTATGGGACCATTGCTTTTCACAATATATATAAATGACCTAGCAGATAGTGTCGGAAGTTCCATGCGGCTTTTCGCGGATGATGCTGTAGTATACAGAGAAGTTGCAGCATTAGAAAATTGTAGCGAAATGCAGGAAGATCTGCAGCGGATAGGCACTTGGTGCAGGGAGTGGCAACTGACCCTTAACATAGACAAATGTAATGTATTGTGAATACATAGAAAGAAGGATCCTTTATTGTATGATTATATGATAGCGGAACAAACACTGGTAGCAGTTACTTCTGTAAAATATCTGGGAGTATGCGTGCGGAACGGTTTGAGGTGGAATGATCATATAAAATTAATTGTTGGTAAGGCGGGTACCAGGTTGAGATTCATTGGGAGATTCCTTAGAAAATGTAGTCCATCAACAAAGGAGGTGGCTTACAAAACACTCGTTCGACCTATACTTGAGTATTGCTCATCAGTGTGGGATCCGTACCAGATCGGGTTGACGGAGGAGATAGAGAAGATCCAAAGAAGAGCGGCGCGTTTCGTCACAGGGTTATTTGGTAACCGTGATAGCGTTACGGAGATGTTTAATAAACTCAAGTGGCAGACTCTGCAAGAGAGGCGCTCTGCATCGCGGTGTAGCTTGCTCGCCAGATTTCGAGAGGGTGCTTTTCTGGATGAGGTATCGAATATATTGCTTCCCCCTACTTATACCTCCCGAGGAGATCACGAATGTAAAATTAGAGAGATTAGAGCGCGCACGGAGGCTTTCAGACAGTCGTTCTTCCCGCGAACCATACGCGACTGGAACAGGAAAGGGAGGTAATGACAGTGGCACGTAAAGTGCCCTCTGCCACACACCGTTGGGTGGCTTGCGGAGTATAGATGTAGATATAGATGTAGTGGACGGATGCGGCGTCGGATCGATGTCCATCGGCTCGAGGTCCGGAAACTGCGTTGCGTGACCGCATTCAGATGGATGGCGCTCGGGTTGCGGCGACCGGGAAGGCCAGGTATCTGTGAGCATACGAGAAGCGACAGAACTATACAAGCCACAAGGGCGAATTTGATTTAGGAGCCACTTCTGCAATCCACCGGGACCTCGAATCTGAACCATATGCGACACAATTGAATTAGTGATGACGCGCGCGCTCCCATGACTTCTTTCTGCCACAGATTCTGTAAAACACAGGTTGGCTAGTCCGATTTGTTGGCTGGAGTCTGTAGGTGCCGATCGCAGCGTGGGATGGGGCAAATGCAAGAGCGTGCGGTGGCGTCGCCCGTATAGCTATTCTGCGGGCGAAGGCCCCTTGCGGGGCTGGGAGCGATAAGTGGACAAGAAGCGAAACAAGGTTTGTTCGCGTGGATGGTGCAAGTGAAGTATGTCCATTTGCTGTCTGAACGTACGAACAAAACGTTCAGCCTCACCATTCGATTGTGGGTGGGCTGGTACTGAGATGAGATGGCGTATGCTGTTCGCTGTACAGAAATCTTCAAATTCTGCAGAGACAAACTGAGGTCCATTGTCCGTGGCGAGCAATTCAAGCAGACCTTCGATGTAGTATATAGACTGAAGTGCTTGCAAAGTGAAGCAAGATGTTGTCGATGACATGGGAACAACAAAAGGGAATTTAGTATACGCGTCGACAACTGCTATGAAACATCCCCTTAGAAAAATTTATCAATTACTGTGCTGGTTAACCCCTTACGTTATTTGATTTTCAAACAGCTGAGCAAAACTGAACGTACTCAGACATTTCTCTCTTTACTTATTCTGATCATCACTAAATGACACACAATACTTTTTTAGCGCAACGCAATCTGACTTTCAATAATCCCCACAAAAGAATGGCCCTGACTAACAATAACCTATACCTTTCATGAATCACTTACCTCACAAAAATCTTCGATACTCAGACTACTGCAATACAGCGTGCGCCAATACTGCCAGCTGAATAAAAGATTCTAACTACTGAAGGTACTAACTATTGATAAGCATAGTTAGCAAATGAAAGATGTTGATGGAGTACAAACAATGTATTTACCTTAATAATGTTCAAAAGTCATCATATATATGTCAGTTCATGATATCCAATATTACAAATTTACTCTTTCTGATGGACACACGTCCAGATCATCCGCTCTCAAAAGTCCGCCATCTCTCTCCCCACATCCACCACTGCTGGCGGCTCACCTCCAATTGCGCAACGCTACGCGCTGTTAACATCCAACTGCCCAACACGACAATAGCGAAAATTCCAACAATGCAATCCAGCCACAGACTGCACACGCACAGTCATACAGAGCGTTACGTGACGTTACCAACATAAAAACCTAAACAGCCTACTTACACTGCTAACCATCATGTGCTCCAGTAACGACCAGCAATGTCTTTGTGAACACACTGCGAAGGCGCTTCTGCCTTGCGCTTCTGCCTTGTATAGCGGCGGCCTGATGTTCCGCACATGCTTGACACCTCCAGACATCCTTTCTATTAGCGCGTCCATGCTAAACCGTGTGCAATGTCTGCGCGTTAATTGTTTTCTGCGGACAATACCCCAGTGACCTTGATGCAATAAGCTGAGTACGTGTCTTCGAAGCACTTTCGATGTCACCACAGGCGAATGCCCTGACTCTGTGCCACGCGGGTTAGCCGCTCGGTCTCAGGCGCCTTGTCACGGTCCGTGCGGCTCCCCCCGTCGGAAGTTCGAGTCCTCCCTCGGGCATGGGTATGTGCGGCGTTGTCCATAGCCTATGTTAGTTTAAGTTTGATTAAGTAGTGTTTAGGCTTAGGGACCGATGGCCTCAGCAGTTTGGTCCCGTAAGACCTACCAAAAATTTCCAAATTTCCTGTGTGAAGCAAAATGACATCGTGACTAACGGAAAGATTATGTCGACGAGAAAAATATCGACGAACAAAGGGGTCAACAATGTGCTTGGTAGAAGATAGCCATCCGGTACGAATGTATCGGAGCATTCGCAAATCGGGATCGGAAGAAGTGGCTTACCCTACTTTGCAATAATTCAGGGGAAACTGCTCGACAATGTGTCTTGTCCATCAATTTGAAAACATGCTGCTTCGGAAGTGTCAAAGTCAGCATCAGGTCCCATACGTAGACGTGAGAGAGCGTCTGCTTTCGCATGCGTAGAAGTGGACCGATAAATGTTCTCGTACTGGTAGTGGGAGAGAAGAAGAGACCAACGTTTGCAATTTCTGAGCAGTACGAATAGGTATCGGTTTGGCCGGATTGAAGACTGACTAGCCGGCCGCGGTGACCGTGCGGTTCTGGCGCTGCAGTCCGGAACCGCGGGACTGCTACGGTCGCAGGTTCGAATCCTGCCTCGGGCATGGGTGTGTGTGATGTCCTTAGGTTAGTTAGGTTTAAGTAGTTCTAAGTTCTAGGGGACTTATGACCTAAGATGTTGAGTCCCATAGTGCTCAGAGCCATTTGAACCATTTTGAAGACTGACTGTAAAGGCTTAGGTCCAGAACCAAAGAGAATTTTCGATCATATAGGTACTGATGAAATTTAGTCACTCCAAAAATGATGGCGAGACCTTCCTTTTCTATTTGCGAATAGTTCTGCAGAGCTTTTTTCAGAAGCTTGGAAGCGAAGGAAATTGGTCTGTCTCACGTACCAATCCGAAGTGACAAAACAGCAGCAATTCCAAAGGACGGTGCGTCCGTGGCCAAAAGACAGATTCGTTTGGACCGAAATGAACCGAGCGTCGATCACTGAGCAATGCCGCTTTCAATTTCCGAAAGGCTGTCACAATCTTGGGACCAAACAATAGGTACATTTCCGCAGTGAAGACGATGTAAGGGTGCTGCTATATGAGCTGCGTTAGCAATGAAGCGAATGTAATAATTAAGGTACCCTAAGACAGACTGAAATTCTGAGGCGCTTTCAGATCACGTATTTCTTGCAAATGTGCCTGTGTCGTATAAGCACCTCGAGAATTGATAACATGATCCAAATATTCTATTTCCGTGTGGAAAAGGACTCACTTTTCTTTATTACACCTGAAATAAAGTGCGCAGGTTGGCAAGACGTTCTTCTGCTGTGCGGCCAGCGACTACAATATAGTCCAGGTAATTTGTACATGAAGGTACATAAGTAGTCAGCTGTTCTAGGTAGCGTTGGAAAATGGCAGGTGCTGATGCGCTACCGAAAGGCAAACGAAGGAACTTGAAAAGTCCTAATGTATATTGATGACAAACACATTTTGCGATGATTCATCAAGCGTAATCTGAAGGTAAGAATGGCGAAGGTCAGTTTTTGAAAAATAGCGAACTGCGCCTAAGCGATCCCTGAGTTCGTCAGGTCGAGGCAATGGATAAGTATCCACAACTACCTGAGGGTTGACCGTGACTTTACAATCATCACGAATCCGAATTTTACCTGATGGATTGCGAACATAAAGTAATGGAGAAGACAATTTTCTTGCCAGTGAGCCAGTTCTTTTGCAACCTGTTCACAAAGTGCAATAGGCACTGCACGTGCTTCGGAATAGTGGCTTCAGTGAAAGTTTAAATTCAGAACTGCCACAGGTTGAACAGTAAACAGCGAGTGAAATATTTTGACAAGGAGGCGTTTCGTGAGAGATCACTGAAACAGAATCAAATCAAATTAAAGCAGCGATAGACAAAGACCTACCGAAGTGGCGAGAAAACGTCGGTTCTCATATTAGTAGTATTCAGCAAGAACACATGGTCACTGACCCGTCGGCCTCGCCTGCCGGCGTGGCCGAGCGGTTCTAGGCGCTTCAGTCTGAAACCTCGCGACCGCTACGGTCGCAGGTTCGAATCCTGCCTCGGGCATGCATGTGTGTCATGTCCTTAGGTTAGTTAGGTTTAAGTAGTTCTAAGTTCTAGGGGACTGATGACCTCAGATGTTAAGTCCCATAGTGTTCAGAGCAATTTGAACCATTTGTACCGTCGGCCTCTGTTATTAGAGTGAAAGGAAATCGTACTAGTGCCCCTGTTTGATGAGAGGTATGCTAATAGTTTTTATAGCAGAGGAATATCACCTAACCGAGAAATGTGGTAAGTGGTTGGGGGGGGGGGGAGGGGAGCAGCGCTGCCATGGTCATCTGTTCTGTTACATGAAAGTCTACTAAAAAGCAGGCAATTTTAGATGTTCACACAAAACAAGAGAAGTATACAGCCCGTCGTTTCCATAAAGTCTTTCAAGGGGGTATTGCCTCGGTCATGGTCTCATGACAGTGCATTCATTTCATCACATTGTTCGTACAAGGAGAAGCCACCGTTTGGACCAATGAGACCGCAGAGAATTGCCGACATTACGAGCAGTAACAGCGAGCATTTTTAGCAAACTCCTGGCCCCAATGTGTCCATTTTATTTAATTTAATTGTATGGCTAGCGCCCCCCGTCGGGAGACCGTTCGCCAGGTGCCCGTCTTTCAATTTGACGCCACTTCGCCGAACTGCAGTCGATGAGGATGATAGGATGATGATGAGGACAGCATAACACACAGTCCCTGGGCGGAGAAAATTCCCCTACCCAGCTGGGAATCGAACCCCGTTCCAGAGGTTTGACAATCCGTCACACTGACCATTCAGCTACTGGGGGCAATGTGTCCATGAAAGATTCTGAAAGAGGTCATTATTCCAGCGACTTCCAACAACAGACACTGTAGCCTCCACGAGTATTTTGAAAAATCCATAAGGAGAACGAGATACAGCAACGAACCCATATCTAATCATGACGTCCTCAGAGTATTAAATGCAAAACTGCCACTTGACCTCAGAGACAAATTGATTAATGTATCTGAGAACGATCTTAAAAACTGTCTGTTTATGACTCCCTGGAGCTTATACAAGAAGATGATAATCTGAATGGTAGTAACAGTAACCGTACTGAACAATCCACTGTGTGCCAATTGTTGTAATCACGGCTCAACAAGACAAAATCGAATGCCGTACAGTCATGAGCTCTTCTGGTGCCCAAAATTCACACAAAAAGATATGGAATGAAAAGTGTTACCATCCTGGATGTTATAGTACTGGTAAGAGACATTCACAAAACTGTAACACAAATTACAACAATGATGGGTAGAATTTCCATATGGGAAATCACAGTTAACCACGCATGCATGGTACAAGCCGCAATACAAGCATCATCATTACTGACAGTGGCTAAATTGGACTATGAAAGAAATTGGAATTTGTGAAAATTGGGGCTTCGTATGTTCGCTGATGACGGCGCAGTTGAGCGCCTCACAAACCAAACATCATCATCATCAAGCAACAGTGGGAGGAGTACTGACTGTATCATGTTAGACACTAGTGCTATGCACTCCGCCTTCAGGCCACAAGTGGCCCAACGGGACCATCTGACCGCCGTGTCATCCTCAGATGAGGATGCGGATAGTAGGGGCGTGTGGGTAGCACACCGATCTCCTGGTCGTTATGATGCTTTTCTTTGACCAGAGCCGCTACTATTTGGTCAAGCAGCTCCTCAATTGGCACCACGAGGCTGAGTGCACCCCGAAAAATGGCAACAGCGCATGGGGGCCCGGATGGTCACCCATCCAAGTGCCGGCCACGCCCGACAGCGCTTAACTTCGGTGATCTGACGGGAACCGGTGCATCCACTGCGGCAAAGCCGCTGCCATACATGTACTATGGTGAGCGTTTGATCGTCCCACTTATATAACAAAATCTGTGAGGTCAATAAAGTACCCACATATGCAATGCAGAACTATATAATGCTTTTCTTTGACCAGAGCCGCTACTATTTGGTCAAGCAGCTCCTCAATTGGCACCACGAGGCTGAGTGCACCCAGAAAAATGGCAACAGCGCATGGGGGCCCGTATGGTCATCCATCCAAGTGCCGGCCACGCCCGACAGCACTTAACTTCGGTGAACTGACGGGAACCGGTGCATCCACTGCGGCAAAGCCGCTGCCATACATGTACTATGGTGAGCGTTTGATCGTCCCACTTATATAACAAAATCTGTGAGGTCAATGAAGTACCCACATATGCAATACAGAACTATGGAATTTATAGGTGATATAATAGTCGGCAGTTGATAGTGAAGTGATCGGTACAGCAAGCAAAAATCTAGAGATACCAACATTTGAATGTTGGCCCCTATTTTGACCAGAACTGAGGTGGAATCTTCCTATGCGTCGGTCAGGGGCCTGAAGATGGAGTAGTAAATCCCTGAAACTAGTAGCCAAATAAAATAAGTTTGGAAATTAAATGGCTGAAGGGTGTTTGATTTGGCATCCTATGACGAAGAGCCGAGTCCCGCAACCATCTCTGAAAACATGGACACACAGAGAGTGTGGAACTAATGTCATGATGCTGCCTCAAGTGGATGTGAAAATAGGAAATGGAGTTCTAAAATGCCTGATCCTAAGTACGAGTGATTAGTGGTTGATCGCATTTCAGGAATTGATTTCCTACAAGAACAGTGTGCAATAACTGAGTTTTCCGCAAGTCAAATGTTTCTTAAACATCGATAGCTAGAAAGTTGTTACAGGTGTAATGAAAACACAACTTGAATATGTAAAATACAGCCATACTGTAACGGTAAGACTGCTTAAGCCACAAACGCAATTCATCAGAATCATACATTCACACTGAAGTCATGTGAAACATATTGAAAATTGTTGAAAGGCTAGATTCGCGACTCTACTACTATTGATACATTGCAACAAGCAGAACTTAAAGAGATATTGTGTATATGTATATGAAAGTAAGCCTCGTGCTATCGCGACATACCAATATAATACTTAAGTCCAGCCCCTTCAAATTTATTGTCATAACATGCATTCCATCCCTTTGGCCAAGAGGAGAGCCGCCACTAATGAAGTCAAATACATGCTTGAGTAGAGAATAATCGAACCTTCCATGCCACTATTGGTTGTGGCGACACCTGATGGAGGTCTTCATCTAGCTTTGGACGTGAGGGCCATTAACTAGATAATTGTTCTTAATAAATGAAAAGCACCTGTTTGCTTTTGTTCTACACCTGTTTGCTCTTATCATAACCCAATCAGAAAAATTAAATGGACAACTGTAGATATTTCAAGGAGTCAAATACCTTACTCGCATCGAAGTTAGAAGTTCCAACTATCAGGTGAGCCTTACTAAAGAATCTAGGAAGTATACAGCCTTTACCATTAGGGAGGGAAGCTATCATTTTTGTGTACTGCCATTTGTTCTAAATGTCACTTCAGGTGTGTTCATAACCGCACCAAATGCTATATTACGACCTGAAACACTTGAAAGAGTAATGTTGACGATGTATTAATAGCGAGTAACACCTGGAAATAACATGTGGATTTGCTTGAAAAGACAGTGGAGGAATTTTTTGAAGTTGGGGTAACTGCAGACTTAAAGGTCTCGAAGTTCAAGGGGGCAAAATCGTCTACAGTAATCGTTCCATACCCCATCAACATTAGTGCAATAAAACATTTCTGCTACCTCAGCACAAAGAAACCATAAGGCATTTTTTGTTTCATGTTAAATTTTTCGAAGATTTGTGCCAAATTAACTCTTGAATGGTATTTTTATATTAAGTCTGTTGAAGATAAAAGCACCATGGATGTGGACCAATGAATGCAGAAGAGATAATGATGCTATAAAAGATGCCTTAGTTAATTAAAACATCACATGACTAAGGATTTTTGTCTCGTAACTGACGCTTCATTTTCTCGTTTAAAAGCCTGCCTATTTCAGAAAATCGAAGAGGATAGAAAGCAGAAAATTTGCATTATTAGTTTCGGAAGTCGAACATTATTGGAATGTTAATGTTTGTGGCACAACTTGACTAGAAGAAGGGATCGGTTGGTAGGACATGTTCTGAGGCATCAAGGGATCACCAATTTAGTATTGGAGGACAGCGTGGAGGGTAAAAATCGTAGAGGGAGGCCAAGAGATGAATACACTAAGCAGATTCAGAAGGCTTTAGGTTGCAGTAGGTACTGGGAGATGAAGAAGCTTGCACAGGATAGAGTAGCATGGAGAGCTGCATCAAACCAGTCTCAGGACTGAAGACCACAACAACAACAACAATGTGCATACTCTATCACAGAACTGGATACAGATTACATTTACGGAAAGGAAATGCAGGATAACTATCTGCCGGCCGAAGTGGCCGTGCGGTTAAAGGCGCTGCAGTCTGGAACCGCAAGACCGCTACGGTCGCAGGTTCGAATCCTGCCTCGGGCATGGATGTTTGTGATGTCCTTAGGTTAGTTAGGTTTAACTAGTTCTAAGTTCTAGGGGACTAATGACCTCAGCAGTTGAGTCCCATAGTGCTCAGAGCCATTTTTTTTATAACTATCTCATGAAGTGTTGAGTTTTTTGTAGTCTTGCAAATTACGTCATCTGTGCTTAGTATGCTAGTTTTTGTTTCTAAAACTATACCATTATGGTGTAATTCACATTATACGTAATGGTAACACTGTCGCAGGGCTCTATCACGACTACCACAGAGCCTACCAGAATTTATATAGCTTACTGAGCGATGATCTGAGTGTTCTCAGAAGGATAATAATTACCACCAGCATTACTATGACATCTACAAAACACTGACCCACATTGGTTGAAAGTTAAGACGCTGCTTGCAGTGAATCCAATAGATAAACTAAAAGAATATTACTAATTGCAGAATGATGTTCTATTTTACTGGTGTGATCCGTGATCTGACATCATGGTTTGTCTGTATCCCAACTACACTTGAGAATGCGTCATTTTGGCCCATCCACTGGTATTAGTAGGATCAAGTTAAATTGCTATTTTCCAGGCAAGAGAAGACGTTTACAACAGCTCTTAAAATGTGTCTGATATGTCAAAAAGGAAAGACCCAGAAACACATGGTGTCGTACAGCGATACACCATATAACAACAAGAAAACCACTGGGAATCATAGCGTCTGATGTCACAGGGCCCCTGCCCACAATTAGAGGTGGAGTTTCATACACCAACAGTTGTCAAATGTGCCGCCTTCCTATCAAATAATGCTTCATAATTCACCTGTCACACATGGAAAATATTGTTACACGAAAATGGAATTAAACAAATACTAGTATCACGCATCCATCTTCAACAAAATCCTAGTGAACATAACTGTTGTATCCTGCCTACTCGTCGAATATGGATGGGGTGCCTAGGAAACCTGCTTTCTCGGATTGTTAGACAACAACTAAAGCAAATCGTATTAATTAATTTTATTTACAGAAAATAAGTGACAATACTTAACTTTGAGTAATTTACAATTATGTGACGCAAGCAAAGGGTGACACGCAACATAAGCAATCTCTTCAGTATATATAATTCATAATACAAAGAGAAGTAATACAGTTCCTAAGTCGCCGCTATACGAATGCCTATTCTTGACGCATCTGTGCAAGTTGGCTACCTGGGCTAGATACACAAAATACACTCCTGGAAATTGAAATAAGAACACCGTGAATTCATTGTCCCAGGAAGGGGAAACTTTATTGACACATTCCTGGGGTCAGATACATCACATGATCACACTGACAGAACCACAGGCACATAGACACAGGCAACAGAGCATGCACAATGTCGGCACTAGTACAGTGTATATCCACCTTTCGCAGCAATGCAGTCTGCTATTCTCCCATGGAGACGATCGTAGAGATGCTGGATGTAGTCCTGTGGAACGGCTTGCCATGCCATTTCCACCTGGCGCCTCAGTTGGACCAGCGTTCGTGCTGGACGTGCAGACCGCGTGAGACGACGCTTCATCCAGTCCCAAACATGCTCAATGGGGGACAGATCCGGAGATCTTGCTGGCCAGGGTAGTTGACTTACACCTTCTAGAGCACGTTGGGTGGCACGGGATACATGCGGACGTGCATTGTCCTGTTGGAACAGCAAGTTCCCTTGCCGGTCTAGGAATGGTAGAACGATGGGTTCGATGACGGTTTGGATGTACCCTGCACTATTCAGTGTCCCCTCGACGATCACCAGTGGTGTACGGCAAGTGTAGGAGATCGCTCCCCACACCATGGTGCCGGGTGTTGGCCCTGTGTGCCTCGGTCGTGTGCAGTCCTGATTGTGGCGCTCACCTGCACGGCGCCAAACACGCATACGACCATCATTGGCACCAAGGCAGAAGCGACTCTCATCGCTGAAGACGACACGTCTCCATTCGTCCCTCCATTCACGCCTGTCGCGACACCACTGGAGGCGGGCTGCACGATGTTGGGGCGTGAGCGGAAGACGGCCTAACGGTGTGCGGGACCGTAGCCCAGCTTCATGGAGACGGTTGCGAATGGTCCTCGCCGATACCCCAGGAGCAACAGTGTCCCTAATTTGCTGGGAAGTGGCGGTGCGGTCCCCTACGGCACTGCGTAGGATCCTACGGTCTTGGCGTGCATCCGTGCGTCGCTGCGGTCCGGTCCCAGGTCGACGGGCACGTGCACCTTCCGCCGACCACTGGCGACAACATCGATGTACTGTGGAGACCTCACGCCCCACGTGTTGAGCAATTCGGCGGTACGTCAACCCGGCCTCCCTCATGCCCACTATACGCCCTCGCTCAAAGTCCGTCAACTGCACATACGGTTCACGTCCACGCTGTCGCGGCATGCTACCAGTGTTAAAGACTGCGATGGAGCTCCGTATGCCATGGCAAACTGGCTGACACTGACGGCGGCGGTGCACAAATGCTGCGCAGCTAGCGCCATTCGACGGCCAACACCGCGGTTCCTGGTGTGTCCGCTGTGCCGTGCGTGTGATCATTGCTTGTACAGCCCTCTCGCAGTGTCCGGAGCAAGTATGGTGGGTCTGACACACCGGTGTCAATGTGTTCTTTTTTCCATTTCCAGGAGTGTATATGACTGGACTCGTAAGTAGAACGAAGGAGAAAAATGAATGAATAAATCCTCTTCTACTCGTATTCCTGGGAAGAAAAGGTAAGAAAAGTTATAGTCTCACCAACTGGGCAAGCACACCTGAGGAAACCCTATATAAAGAAGATTATGACCAATCAGTTGGGAAAACATATTCTACTGACAACTCACCTGAAATCCTCACTTCTTCGAAAGAAAACATCAGATCGCAAATTCTGTATACGGGCCCTGATAAAATTGCTATAATTTCTCATTGAGGAAGTTATGTCCTGCGATACCCTAAAAGCAACAAGATTAAGAGGATGCATGCCCACCATGACATAAATTAATGAACTTACGAGTGTTGTGTGTGATAGCTTGTACGTGTTTTAACAGTACTTGCCTAACGTTTATGTGCATGTGATGCTCTTAGTGATTAGACGTTCACTTTGGGAAGAAAGTTTAAATTAGTGAAGTTTAAGTGAGCATAGATCCGTGTATGTAAAATGCAGTCCTTGCTAGACAGTGTACTATCTAGGATGTGTAAGGTGCTAATTGACATACGTAATTGTGTAAAAAGTAGTTTTAAGAAGATCTGAACAAAAATGCTGCGATGTTAGTTTGTGTACCAGTTGGACAGTATTGTGTGGTGTAGAACCTGAGAGCTGTAATAATTCGCATGATGAGTAGATCAACCCATGAGCCTAATGAGAAAGCTTACTACTTCAAATTACTTTGACATAACACTTGAGCGTAATGTGAGTGCACTTTTCCTCTAGAATGTTAACGTGCTGGTGTAACGAAAAGAAAATCAGGACACTAGTATATTCATCTGAGAAACTCCTTGTAACATGGACATTTGTATTAAGGTCTATAATATTTGATAGTAAAGTTGCTTCCAGTATTTCCGGAGTGAGTAAGTGGTAGACTTGGCACTATGAATATACAGGCTGAAGAAAAAATACAGGCTGAAGAGAAAATACGGCATTTGGAGGTCGGCATGCGGTTCCTCATTCAGATTCAAAACAAAAATTTATGCAGCAAAATCAGATCGGGTGCATTATAAAAACAGATGTATGAGAACGATCAGCTGGTAACAGTCATACGGTGCAGCGCATCGGAATATATAGAAAAGTCCTGCACCACAGCACTTGCCGTTGAAGCTCATCAAGCAGACTGCTGGGACTCCACACTCCCATCCACCATGGAGCTATGGTACGAATCCTCATCACGTTCCATATTTTTTAGAGTCCGTTCGTTGTCCTCGTCATTTATAAGCAGAACATCATTTTTTCAAACGACAATAACGTAGCACATGACACTGAGATCCCTTAAACTACGTGTATGTGTCTACTAATCGCGCAGTGCACAAGTATAACTGTTCCTATCAGGTTTATGTAGGGTGGCTGCCGGATGGAAAAGACAAACAATGAACGCGTCCATATGCAGTGAACACATAGTGTGTTGTGGGGCGATCACTCTGTTGTATAAATAATTCAAAAACCAAGATCGCTTAAAGACTGTTTACTAGATGACCAGTTTCAACATACTAAAGGTGCAATCATCGGATCTGTGAAGGGAGGGCTTACATGAGTTACACTATATGCATTACTTTTAGTACAGCACCACATACCTGAATGTAGCTATATCCAAATGATGTATGCATGTTTAGCTACATTCAGGTATGTGGTGCTGTACTAATAGAAATGTGTATAGAGTAACTCATGTAAGCCATCCCTCAAACCTGTCATGTTATATCGTCACAGATTCGATGATGGCACCTTTAGTGTGCTGAAACCGGTCATCTATTAAACAGTGTTTAATCGATGTTGGCCTTTGAATTATTTATGCGTCCATATGCTTTTGGTGCTTCTGCTGCTGCTGCTCGTTTGTACCTTCGAAGGCCCCATCCCGATTAGACTGTTTCTGCTCTCTTGGAACAACGCCTTTGGAAGTCAACAATCTTCACCCACAAGTAACAGACAGAGCCGGCCAAGGACTACACGTACTCCACAAACAGAAGACGAAATTCTTGAAACCGTTCCTCAGACATTTCGGCGAAGTACCCGTGTTACTGCAAGGTAGTTCCAGGAACACAACCCACATGTCACCGTCGAACGTGTTTTTCTGGCATACTTTGCCATAGATCTGTGGACTGGAATAGTGGGAGGAGCCATTTTGGGTCCCTACCTGTTGCCAGACAAACTGAATGCGCCACTTTATTGTACGTTTCTTTGCAACACTTCGTCTGACATATTAGAAAACGTTCTACTTGGTGTTCGGCAACAACTATGGTTTCAGCATGATGGTGACACTGCATCACTTTGGAATTAATGCGTGTAACTATTTAAATGAGGATTTTTCCAGGGAAATGGACTGGCCATGGAGGTCCAATGTTCCGGCCTCCGTGTTCCCCGGACCTTAAAGCACTAGAGTTATACAGGGTGATTCAAAAAGAATACCACAACTTTAAAAATGTGTATTTAATGAAAGAAACATAATATAAACTTCTGTTATACATCATTACAAAGAGTATTTAAAAAGGTTTTTTTTCACTCAAAAACAAGTTCAGAGATGTTCAATATGGCCCCGTCCAGACACACGAGCAATATCAACCCGATACTCCAACTCGTTCCACACTCTCTGTAGCATATCAGGCGTAACAGTTTGGATAGTTGCTGTTATTTCTCGTTTCAAATCATCAATGGTGGCTGGGAGAGGTGGCCGAAACACCACATCCTTAACATACCCCCATAAGAAAAAATCGCAGGGGGTAAGATCAGGGCTTCTTGGAGACCAGTGATGAAGTGCTCTGTCACGGGCTGCCTGGCGGCCGATCCATCGCCTCGGGTAGTTGTCGTTCAGGTAGTTACGGACAGATAAGTGCCAATGTGGTGGCGCTCCATCCTGCTGAAATATGAATTGTTGTGCTTCTTGTTCGAGCTGAGGGAACAACCAATTCTCTAACATCTCCAGATACTGTAGTTCAGTTACAGTAGCACCTTCGAAGAAAAAGGGACCAAAAACTTTATTGGCTGAAATGGCACAGAAAACGTTCACCTTAGGCGAGTCACGTTCATACTGAGTGCCCCATATACAGACATTGTGACGGTTGACTTTCCCGTTAGTGTGGAAAGTTGCTTCATCACTAAACACAATCTTTGAAACGAAAGATTCATCTGTTTCCATTTGAGCAAGGATAAAATCACAGAAATCGATTCTTTTAATCTTATCAGCTGCAGACAGTCCTTGAACCAATTTCAGACGATAAGGTTTCATAACTAACCTTTTTCGTAGGACTCTCCATACAGTTGATTGTGGAATTTGCAGCTCTCTGCTAGCTCTGCGAGTCGATTTTCCTGGGCTGCGAACAAATGCTTGCTGGATGCGTGCTACATTTTCATCACTCGTTCTCGGCCGTCCAGAACTTTTCCCTTTGCACAAACACCCATTCTCTGTAAACTGTTTATACCAACGTTTAATACACCACCTATCAGGAGGTTTAACACCATACTTCGTTCGAAATGCACGCTGAACAACTGTCGTCGATTCACTTCTGCCGTACTCAATAACACAAAAAGCTTTCTGTTGAGCGGTCGCCATCTTAGCATCAACTGACGCTGACGCCTAGTCAACAGTGCCTCAAGTGAACAAATGTACAACTAAATGAAATTTTATAGCTCCCTTAATTCGCCGACAGATAGTGCTTAGCTCTGCCTTTTGTCGTTGCAGAGTTCTAAATTCCTAAAGTTGCGGTATTCTTTTTGAATCACCCTGTATTTGTGATGAGATTTAAAGATCGATTCAATATTTCATGAAATTTTTTGTTATTTGTATTGATCTAAAGAAAACATTAGTTGTACTGTAATGAAAGTTTCTTTCAGTATAACCTGTATACTTTCCTACGTGGCAGTAATTCAATTGTACAATTGTTTCATGTGATCCGATGATGCGCTGCTGTATTAGGCAACATCGAGAAACAAAGAAATCTGGACGGATACCGCGCCTACTGTTTCGATGATAACTTTTCCTGTCATAACCTAATTGTGCCTCTGGGTCGTACTTCAACCGACGACGTGCCGTAATTTAAATCCATGGGTCCATCGTACCTGGCCATCACCAGCCGAAACTTCTAATCACTACCATAACACAACCACTGATAAAATGTTACATTTCCATTTTGTGAAGCGAGAACGAAATTTATTCATTGTAACATTTCATATGTAGTACTGACGTGATGATACAATATTTACAAGAACAGTTAAAATGATGAACTTCACATAAATCACAGATTATTTCAAAATCATGATTCCTTAATAATTATTATGAAAACATATTATGCTAGTTCAGTGTGTCACGGTGAACAACACTTGTGACACCCGTAATAAGAACGGCTTAAGGCCTGGCGCAATCTTTTCCGGTGTCCTGTCGACTATGTACTGAATACCTGGAGCATAATAGAATTTCCAGCTATTCAACCAAACGAACAGAGACATGACACATGATATATTACTGATAAAAATATCAAACTTTATAGAATAACTGCCTTGTAATACAAGTTTTATAGTATTCCACCCATAGATGTACACGACGTAATAGCTCGCATGCGAGCTGGTATGATCTAGTGACGCGAAGTGTTTGCAAATGGAAGGTGGTCGGTTTGAACATCCTTTCTAAGGTGAACATCGTTCGTACGTGTGCATACTGGCTCTATGAAATTTACCCTGGACGCCAGACTTACGGAATGTAATTACTGTGCGCAGCATAATGTGCAATGTAGCGTACTCACTGGAAACACACGATGTTATTGTATCTACTATTATTTTCTGTTGCCTGTATTTGTGTGAGGGACGAAACAAAGCGGTCGTTTATGTGTTAAGAAGTTCATGTCATGTGTTAATGATCTTACGGTTTAAATAAAGGTAACACTAACAGAAACAAATATACAAGATACCGCACTGAGGAGGCGTAAACTGAATACAGTGTTACAGTGTGATGCTCTAACTGTGTAACTGAAAAGTTTGGCACGAACGTGACTCTAACATCGGCCAGTCTGCATATCGGTTACCCATATATACACTCCTGGAAATTGAAATAAGAACACCGTGAATTCATTGTCCCAGGTAGGGGACACTTTATTGACACATTCCTGGGGTCAGATACATCACATGATCACACTGACAGAACCACAGGCACATAGACACAGGCAACAGAGCATGCACAATGTCGGCACTAGTACAGTGTATATCCACCTTTCGCAGCAATGCAGGCTGCTATTCTCCCATGGAGACGATCGTAGAGATGCTGGATGTAGTCCTGTGGAACGGCTTGACATGCCATTTCCACCTGGCGCCTCAGTTGGACCAGCGTTCGTGCTGGACAGGCAGACCGCGTGAGACGACGCTTCATCCAGTCCCAAACATGCTCAATGGGGGACAGATCCGGAGATCTTGCTGGCCAGGGTAGTTGACTTACACCTTCTAGAGCACGTTGGGTGGCACGGGATACATGCGGACGTGCATTGTCCTGTTGGAACAGCAAGTTCCCTTGCCGGTCTAGGAATGGTAGAACGATGGGTTCGATGACGGTTTGGATGTACCGTGCACTATTCAGTGTCCCCTCGACGATCACCAGTGGTGTACGGCCAGTGTAGGAGATCGCTCCCCACACCATGATGCCGGGTGTTGGCCCTGTGTGCCTCGGTCGTATGCAGTCCTGATTGTGGCGCTCACCTGCATGGCGCCAAACACGCATACGACCATCATTGGCACCAAGGCAGAAGCGACTCTCATCGCTGAAGACGACACGTCTCCATTCGTCCCTCCATTCACGCCTGTCGCGACACCACTGGAGGCGGGCTGCACGATGTTGGGGCGTGAACGGAAGACGGCCTGACGGTGTGCGGGACCGTAGCCCAGCTTCATGGAGACGGTTGCGAATGGTCCTCACCGATACCCCAGGAGCAACAGTGTCCCTAATTTGCTGGGAAGTGGCGGTGCGGTCCCCTACGGCACTGCGTAGGATCCTACGGTCTTGGCGTGCATCCGTGCGTCGCTGTGGTCCGGTCCCAGGTTGACGGGCACGTGCACCTTCCGCCGACCACTGGCGACAACATCGATGTACTGTGGAGACCTCACGCCCCACGTGTTGAGCAATTCGGCGGTATGTCCACCTGGCCTCCCGCATGCCCACTATACGCCCTCGCTCAAAGTCCGTCAACTGCACATACGGTTCACGTCCACGCTGTCGCGGCATGCTACCAGTGTTAAAGACTGCGATGGAGCTCCGTATGCCACGGCAAACTGGCTGACACTGACGGCGGCGGTGCACAAATGCTGCGCAGCTAGCGCCATTCGACGGCCAACACCGCGGTTCCTGGTGTGTCCGCTGTGCCGTGCGTGTGATCATTGCTTGTACAGCCCTCTCGCAGTTTCCGGAGCAAGTATGGTGGGTCTGACACACCGGTGTCAATGTGTTCTTTTTTCCATTTCCAGGAGTGTATATAGTGTGTGTGTGTTTTTCTACGTAGTCATATATTCTATGTTACCGTAAAGTAGCTTTAGGAAATGATTTAGTTTTAGTACTCTGCAAAACTTTGTAAATATTGCTCTTAGTAAAACAAGAAGGTTTGGTATGAGTGCAGTTTGCTACCTTCTAGCGGTTTCAGCTGTTTTTCGCTCAGTTATGAGGCACAAATTACAACAGAGTGAGTTTATAATAGTTAGTCTCGTTTTATACTCGCTTCTGACTTGACCACCGAGTAAACCAAGTGCGTAGTAAGCATGTAGTATTATCTGTATTAATTACTTTGGACTCTTCACGACTACATTAAATGTAACAGTGTAACCTCTGTCATACACCACGTCACATGAAACAAACCTCCAAAATGACGTGACGTACCTGAATGGCTTTTTCTACGTCGTTAACAGTAGTGTCACAGCCATTCAATGAGATTAATTATTTCACTCTGCAGGGATAAAATTGTATAATACCACTACGATATTTCCACAGCCGGCGTTGCTGTTAATTTCGACGTTCAGTTTGCAAAACAGGAGACGCACGAATCGTCTCCTGTCTGGTGTCTGTCTTCTTTTGCATTTTTCAGTGTGAGTAAATCTTGTTACTTCTTGCAGTAAATTTGAAACAATTACTGGAAATTCTGATTTAGCCTATGTTTTATTTATTTATCAAAATTACGTCGCTACCTTTCACTAATGATGTACAGAGTTTTGTTATGTTTCAGTGTTAGTTACGTTGGAAGGAAGCAGGTCAGTTGGTGAATAGTCGATTAGCGCTCCATCCGCACACCTCTGTGTCCAGATTCACACGATATGAATTGGTCGTTTTAGAAACAAAGGCACTCCACATTTTATGCAAAATGAATTATTTATTTTCAAGCCTTCTTTAAGGGTAGCCGCAGCGTTCTGTATAGATACGACGTATTTTCCATCCGCCTTTATATATGTTTTGTGTCTGGTAAGTTTGTATTAGTTTTAGAAACAACGTAACTCCTGTAGTTCAGATGTTTCTAATTTTAACGTGGCATCACTGTTGCTTCTGTTGGCAGTGCTGTGTGGTCTGTTTATTCCAGTGAGAAGATCTGTCATTACTGAGGAGTTGGTTGTCTTTTAGACAAAACAGAACATTCTTGGTATTGGTTATCTTACGTGATCACAAGGAGCACATTGATAGCAATTTTGTTTTAAAGTTCTGTGATAATGGAAATGGGTACGAGGAATGAAGATGTATACACGAGTAGGGCTATTAAAAGGGTACGTGTTCAATGAAGTGAGTACATAAACTATTCAGGAAAAACAATTCCGGAAAGAAAAATAGGTGAGAAATGCAATTGTACGAAAGCATGTTTTGCTAGTGTTGACATATTTCATCAGACATCTTTGTTAGATGGATTTAATAATTTCAAGAGTCAAGATGAACAGGATATATACTCAAAAGGTCTCATTACCTGTAACAATGAACAAAGACCTCGTCCGTCTAAAAATGCGTCGTCCATTAAGCGTGATCACAGTTTTAAGCACACTCAATGATGAAAGAATGGAGGACTGACAGAAGGTATTTATAATTTTCTATGGTCTTAAGAGTGACAGTTGACTCTGTCGTCTAAAAGAACCGTTGATAGCCCGTAAGACTCCAGTTGATTTAAGAGGAAAAAGACTCCACAGCAAATTCCAAGCCTGCCGAAATTACGATGCTCATGCACCAACATATTGAATCTTTTCCCAGAAAACAACTAACTATTCCTGCGAAGTGAAAAATAACATCGATGCAAAGTTAAATGTGAAAATCACGGTTCAGATGTTTACATATCAGTTCAGATGTTTCGATATTAGTACTATGCTAAACATTTCAAAGACTAATTTCACCTCAGTTTTTGGAGGCTTCAGATAGATACTTGCTGTACACGTGAAGTTCTGGAACAGGAACTGACGTCCCCATTCATTAATGAGAAGGCGAAGAAGATTGCTGAAGCAGAATTAATGATCCACAAAAGAAGAACTAAAAATTTCACAATATCCTCCAAGCTTCAATGGATAAGTTCAAAGAAGGGGAGGATCTGGCTGTTATAATATAGGACTACAAGCACAATAGTTCACTGTTTAATATTCTGGTGTACGAGTTGTTTTTTCTTCGATAGCTAACTCCCGGAGTTTTTGAAATTCATGATGTAAAATCAGGAGAAAGTAATTTTTAGTTCCACGATGTAACGAAGAGTAACAAAGGATCAAATGAAGTAACTTGTTTTTTTCTGTATTACGTACAGAATTGCATTCCAAAGGATGTGAAGGAACTGCCCCTCTTTAGTGATAGCTGTGGCTGTCAAAACAGAGACTCACCATAGTCAGGTTTTTAATGGCTCTTGGAGAGACAGAGCGTTTTGATAAAATCCAGCACTTCTTTCCCCTGAGAGGACATTCTTCTCTCCCCAGTCACCGTGTTTTCGGTGTTGTGAAGAGGCTATTGTCAATGCGCGACCGAATTTATCTTCCAAAAGAAGTCTGTGAGATAACAGACACCATGGGAAGTTCATGGTTACTGTGGTAGGCGCTGAAGATGTAATTGAATTCAAGGGTTGGTGGCGTCCTCTGTACAAAAAGATAGTAAATTCACGAGAAAGCGAACACCTTTCAATAGACAAGCGTACAGCATTCCAGATATCAACATTAAGGCATTTCAAGTACTCATATCGGCATCCAGAGCCAGCAGTTACATCATCATTCATCAACACAGCAGTGGAACACACATTCATCCTGCGGGGTACTGGGAAGCGACATGTGTGTTTGCCGCAAGCAAGGGCATACAACAGACAGCTGGCAATCACTGGAGATAAACATGCTGACCTAAAGAAGACATTGCGGTATATTCGTAAAGAAGATCATCAATTTTATTTTGAAATCTTGGACAACCACTGACATATTGAAGTAATTGTTTCCAGTCGTGCATTTTCATTGACAGATCATAACATTATAAGACTACTTTTGTTGCGTAATTTTTAAAAAACTGTTATATACCTCAAGTTAATATTAATGTTAAAGGAAATATATTACTAATGTCATATGCATTTGTATAGGTTTCCCGTATAAATCAGTTTTTACATGATTCATAGCTTTCGAAAGTAACATTATTATTTACTTGATTACAACAGAAAATTTCTGTGATAAGTTTTCACAAGCATTTGAGTTAATTTAAGAAAAAACGTAACTCCAGTCACTTTGATCACTGTTATGGCTGGGTCTATTAGGAACTGGAGAACAGGCTGTATGTTAAGTTTCTCAACTAACTACACTCTTTAAAAAGTACGAAGCAAATTATTGTATATGTTAATTTTTTTAAAACGGTTGTTTATATTACCTGAAAAAATCTATTTAAGGAGTTACACTGTTTCTTAAATGAGCGATTTTTATAGAAAGAGTCCCATCCATGAACCATGGACCTTGTCGTCGGTGAGATGGCTTGCGTGCCTCAGCAATAGAGATAGCTGAACCGCAGGTTCAACAACACAGGACGGGTACATGTTGAGAAGCCGGACAAACGTGTGGTTTCGAGGGGCACTAGCCTTTTCAGTAGTTGCAGGGGCAACAGTCTTGATAAATGACTGATCCGGCCTTGCCACCATGAACGAAACGGCCTTCGGTGCTGGTACCGTGAACGGCTGAAAGCAAGGGCAAACTACAGCTATAATTTCTGTCGAGGCCATGCAGCACTAGTGAGTGGTTAAATGATGGTGGTATCCTCTTGGATAAAATATTCTGGAGGTAAAATAGCCCCATTCAGAACTCCAGGTGGGGAGTATTCAGGAGGATGTCGTCGTCAGGAGAAACAAAACTGGCGTTCTACAGTTCGGAGCATGGAATGTTAGATTCCTTAATCGGGCAAATAGGTTAGGAAATTTTAAAGAGAAAAAGGAAAAGTCGAAGTAACATATAGTGGGAATTAATGGAGTTCGGTAGCAGGAGGAACGGGAATACAGAATTATAATTACAAAATCAAATAGGGGTAATGCAGGAGAAGATTTGATAATGAACCAAAAAATGACAGTGCGGCTAAGCTAATGTAAACAGCGTAGTGAAAGCGTTATCGTAGCCGAAATATACAGAAACTCGACACCCACCGCAGCAGAACAGATTATAAAGAGACTGAAGAAATGTATGATGAGGTAAAGAAATTTTTCAGATAGTTAACTGAGACGAAAATGTAATGGCGGACTGGAATTTGGTAGTAGTAAAAGGAAGAGAAGGAAAAATTGCAGATAAATATGGACTGGGGCAAAGCTATGAGGAGCATAATTTAATCATCGCTAAAACTTGGATTAAGGATCATCAAAAAAGGTGTATAGACGGAAGAGGCCAGGAGACACTGAAAGATTTCAGACTGATTATATAATCATAAGACAGAGATTTTGGGACAGGATTTTAAATTATGAGACATTTCAAGGAGCAGATGTCTATATATTTGCATCTCTCTGCCTCTAGAAAGCCACGAACCGTAGAGTGTAACATGGTGGTGTATAACGCAACTCGTATGTCGGCGTGTGAGAAACTACGAACTGTAATCGAGTTACGAATTCGAAGAATTCGTCCACAGGTAGAGCACCTTGTCTTTCTGCATGACAATACCAGACCACACGCCAGTGCTTCGACATCTGCAGCGATCCAACGTCTTGGGTTCACTGCCATCGATCATCATCCATACTGTCCCGGCTTGGCCCCATCCTGTTTTTCTATTTTCTTCTGTTTCCAGAACTTAAAGAACACCTTCGAAGACTTCAGTCTGATAGCGATGAAGAGGTGCAAGGAGAGGTGTGGTTGTGGTTCCAGCAATAAAGTCAGATATTCTACAGCGGCGGCGTCAACAAACTGCCCTCTTATTGGGAGAAATGTATTCGTCGCTAGACTGAATATGTTGAGAAATGAATATGTTAACATGGAGAATAAAAATGTCGAATCTAAACAACGTTAGTTCTATTTCAAAGCTGCAAGACGTTTCCCATAAGAAAATTCAGAGACATTGTTTTCCAGCAGGCCCTCGCAAGTTCGCTACAACGCGTTGCGGAGCCTGTACTCGGTGGTCAAGTTGCATATAGCTCTCACAATAATTAAACCTTCCTAAAAGGGACTCGGACGCGGAACATTGCGTTTCGCGTGCAGCACTCGGCTATCATGACCGCTCTCGCATTTGAGAATTAATTTAGAACTGGAATCATAAATCTACTGACAAATTCAAATTTTCGAGTAATCGTCAGCGGGAAAGCAACACTTACATTTGCGATCAAGTGCTCAGCAAAACGAGGATTCCCATTGTCAGTTGCACTATGCGCCATATCGCTCGAGCCGTTACTACGCACAATCTCGTCATCCTTAGCAGCTTTGTCAGTAGGAGACTGAAACACAGTTTGTTAAATTCACGCAGATGATCTAGAGACATGTACTGCAGATATGCAAGGGCTGGACCAGTAAAAGCAGGAGTTATACCTATACGAAAGAACATCGGGTGCAGCCGCAAATCCTATTGAAATGGTGCTCATACCCATAGAGACAAACAAAGAAAATTCCGGCGGTCATAAAACGTAATGAAAGAAAAACATAAAGTCCTCAGAGTTCACGTACAACAAGAAGTGGCAGCTTGCAGATGACGAACAATAACATATTCTATCAGAGCAGTAAGTAAAGCAAACTCAACAACAAACCAGACATTGTCAGAAAATGTGAAGTTAATGAATATATTTTTATATTTTCACTTGAAAAATCTTGGTTCATGGTCCAGATTCTAAACCGGTACAAAGAAATGGACCGAGCTGTAATACAAGCGGACTCCTGGATACGGCGGCTTGAAGACGTATTTAAGGGTATGTAGTCTACTTTGGCAGCTTTAGAAAGGATGAAATGTCCGTGGTGGATGTGCTGTCCAGTGAGTAGTCCACGTCTGTCCACGTTGAAGTCGCTGATCTCTCGTAACCCACCCACTCTGCTGTTACTGCTTCTCCGCTGACAATAGTCCTTGCTTTAAAGTCAGTACTGCCATTAGACTATTGTTTATTTACACTTACACAATCATTATTTCGGCTTCGAAGTGCCATTATCAAGTGTTTTCTGAAAGCAGGTTAGACAATAACAGTGAAATACATAACTATTAGTACAATCGTTTAACAATCCACAAACGTACTGCTTACTTAGAAGTGTTATAAATTGCCTAAGATGGCATACTGTCGTATTAAAATACACTATTAGACACATTGTCTAGCAGTCGATATTTCTGGCAGAGCCCACTGCTTTGTTTCATTACTCAGTGCACCATCTTCGCTCAATTACAGCTGGCTAACTGTCAAATCGTCTTGGCCAAAGAAATTCCTGTTACAGGCAAGTGACCTTTTTCAGTCCTTGGACTCAGTGTCCGGTAGGATATGAAAGGTTAGGAGCAATTTATTTTCTTTGGTAGTTGTTACATCTTTGCAGTACCTGCTTATCTTAGTATATAATGAAGTTGCCTGCTCATAAACATAAACAGTAACAAAGCTCTCGATAATATTCGCTGCATCCATAAATATAAAAGTCCAGCTAGTCGTTGACGTTGTTTAAAGTACATTTTAGTAGGTATGTGAAATTAACAAATGGCCAACTCTAAGTTGTGCAATTTTGCCTCAGTTCAGAATTAATACAATACAGTGCAGTTACTTATTCTACTCACTCATTAATTAATCAGTGAGGTTTCAAGCGATATTTGTGATGTACATATCATCAGGAATTTAAATCTTGTTATATGTGTTGGAACATTACTTAGGAATAAGTGCAAATAACACAGGTGTGTGAAACATGTCATGTACATAAAAGCATTGAAGCAAATAAAAGAATCAAAATATTTCATGTTAAACAGTACATTTATTTTTAAAATAATATAAAGACTAAGGATATCCTAGTATTTGTTAATGGTTGATGAGATACAATAACAAACATGATTGCACCATAGTATGGATACATATGGCTGTAATCTTGGTGCTGTAAATCTTATTTACGTGTTTTAGCAGTGGTATCTTGTTTATATGACGTAAAGATGACATAGTAATGTTAACAACTCGATCAGCTACCACATATGAAACCCCAATTCCTATTTCTTAACAACAAAGATAAATGTAACATTATTTATCATAGTTATTTCTTGGAGAGCTAATAAGCAATTGAGAAGAAACACAAGGGCTAGAATACTACAAATAATTCATTGAAGACTGTAGGCATGTGGAGTGTACGTGTAAGGGGGGGGGGGGATGTAGTAGGATGGATGTTTTTTTTTTTTATAAAAGGACTTATGAAATGAAGAAGAAGCTATTATAATTGGTTGTGGGCGTGGTGGGGACAAAAGGGTAACTAACAAAGGAATAAGTATAAAAATGTGAAGATGGACACTTTTAAATGTTACAGCTAGGCCCAAATATAGCATACATAAGGGGAACTGTGTAGGGTTGATGTGTCCAAAGTGAAGGTAGGACTTAAGTGTGTATCAGTATATTCTCTGTGTGGATTCATATATCCTAATGTTTTATGTATTAAATTGTTGTGATACTAAAATTTATTCCATAAATTAAAATAGAAGGTTTTATTGAGACTTACTCAGTTTGTCTTTGATTAGTGACAGAGGTTCAGGGTGAGATAAGAAGAGGGAGATTGATTCCTCATAAAAATAGTATGTCTCAGAGTGAGGGAGGGATTAGTGAATCAGTAGTTAGCAATCATCCCTGATGGGGGTGATAGCCATGTAAACACTACAACCACAGAAGGGGGAGGGGTATGCTGAAGAATAAAAGAATCGTACATAACGATGTGGTATTAAACCCTAATAAAGTAGCTATAAATACAATAAAAAGCAAAAGGGGAGAAAAGATATAAATATTCCAGATTGTGAACTATCAAGGGAATATTCCACAAGTAGAATATAACTCTCAAATTGTGGCCAGAATATGTAAAAGATGTGCAGTTTAAAATAGAAATTCACAATGTGGAAGGACTATGAAATCATACAAATGTACTAAAAGAAGGAAAGATGGAAGGGGAAGAAAAAAGAGGGGGAAGGAGGGGGTATGTTCTTATATGTATATTTTAGTGATTGGTACAGGCAAATCATACCTAGTCAAAAAGAAAATACTAACACATAATAATGTGTAGAGAGCTACATAAATAAAGAAGAGGCTATTGTAAAATGGGAGTGGGTGGGTGGGGGGGGGAGAAGGGTGAGGCTTAGCCAAGGAATAATAATATAAGTTCTGACATGAAAACCTATTAATAAATAAAATAAATAATAATACTGTAATTGGAAGTATCTGTAATGAAAGGAAATACTTAGAATTGCTAGAACCGTGATTAAATTTAATATGTGTAAAAAATTGTGTGGGAATGATGTATTCAGATTGAAGATATGCCTTGATGGGGCTGGGGGGGGGGTGTACCTGAAGAGTAGATATTTCATGTGTGTAAATGTGGAATTTAAAATGTATTAAAGTACTAGGATAACGTAAAATGGGGGAGGGGAGGATGGTATATGAAACCAAAGAGAGGAAAAAATATGGGTTATCCAACTTATGAACAGTTGAACGAACATAGCAGTGATTTACTGTTATCTTCTTTTAAAGAAAATAGGTGTAAAATTAGGCAAAAACTTGTTATTGCTTAATTCCAATTGGTCATTGACAATTACAGTTGGGGAGTTAGTTATATTCTCTTATACCTCCATATCTTCAAGTATATTCATTTTCTTGCCTTTAGATAAGGTATGAAGTATTTGTAAGGATTTTGAAATCAATCCCACTGGGTGATCATTATCTCATAAGTGCTAACTAAATGTTGGTGTGTTTCCCTCGGTTTTCCTAATATATTATTTGAACCGATTAGTAAAGGAGCATACCGTTTGCCCAATGTAATATTTATTACAAGTTTCACATACAATTTTATATATTCCTGATCTATTCATATGGCAACTTTTACTAATATTATGTCTAAGGATATTACCCAACTTATTATTTGTATGGAAGCCTATCTGAACCTCAGTTTTTTCAAATGTTTTAGCAATTCTATCTGACATAGTACCTAAATATGGGATGGTAGCATACTTCTTATTTTTTATAACCTTTTCTTCACTGTCCAGGGTGATCTCAATTGTGCTGATGTCTATATTGTTCGTTTTCTTTTTCTTATCTAGTTTTGTTATTAAATCTGATTTAATTCCATTTCTAGTAGCAATTTCCTGTAAGATACTTAGTTCCTTCTTGGTCTCTTTATTGTCCAAAGGTAGGCTAATTGCCCATTGTACCATGGAATTAAATTAGGTTCTTTTTTGGCTAGGTGGATGTCACGAATGATTGTTAATAATACAATCTGCTGTGGTAGGTTTATGGTATATTCCAAATGTACATCTACTGTTAGCATTAAAGATTCTTAGGTCCAAGAAATTTACACTATAATTTTCCTCTACCTCTTTTGTGAATTCTACTTTGGATAAAGGTTATTCAGTGCACTGTGCATTTGTTCAACTTCATTACTAGTACCATTAAAAATCATTATTGAATCATCTACATAGCTTTTACAATAGCAAATTTTACTAGCCATATGATTCTGTTCTTTAAATAATTTAATTTTTATTACTATTTATTATTTATAATTATTTACGACGATATCCACTAGGGTACCACCTAAGCAGCTTCCCATAGGAAAGTCGTATGCTGTATCGAACTTTCTTCCTTAAAACTGAAATATCGTGATTAGTTCTAACAATTCAATGATTTACGTGATTTCTGATAATGATAATTTTTTGTGTTTAATTAAATTTTTCATAACAATTCAATAGTTTCGGTTACAAGTATATTCGTGTACATGTTAGCTTTTTCAAAAGACACTAGGATTCCATTATCTATGATTTCTAAGTCATTTCTAGTGCAACATCCCATAAGTTGCAGGCATTATAACGTTCTTCGTATGTGTAAAATTCCTTAAGAAATTTATCTAATTTTTTACGTATTGTATAGGCTGGACTGCTTATATAGTTTACAATTGGTCTAATAGGAATGTTCTGTTCATGTATCTTAGGCTGGGCTCGAAGTACAGGGGCACTAGGGTTCATATTTATACATTCTTCTGCCTCCTTATCGATGAGAATAAAGTTACTTTCTTTAACTTTCTTTTGTAGCGTATCATTGAAAGTAGCTGTTGGGTCTTTATTCAATTTAGTAATGTTACTCATTCCGAAGAATTCCCCCACCTTAGTTTCAAAGACATTTTCATTCACAATTAAAATAGTATTCGCCTTATCCACTTTAATACTAATTGCATTATTAGATGCCAATTTCTTGTTAATATTTTTAATAATTTCATCATCCTTATTATCTTTGTAATTGCTCCTCTTGTCTTTATTTAATTGTAATTTAAGGATTCCAGCTATTTTACTTGTTATTTGATTCTGTTCTTCTATGGGTAACCTAGCCATATCCTTTGGAACCTTAGTGTTACCCACTAAATCTTTCTATGTATTTCTACGCAACCTTAGTGTTACCCACTACATCTTTCAATGTATTTCTTTTTAATTTTTCTGGTAAACTGAATTTAAGTCCCTTATTCAATCCCACTATTTGTTTTTCAGTGAAGGTGTTGTTAGTTACGTTTTCTACTCTTTTAAAGAATATGAAATTATTATCAACTGGTTTGGTTGGTTTGCATCGAGTTGGGCCATACTGTATAAGACTAAAATTATGTATTTTCTTAGAATGTGTATACTTAATTGTCTCACTTATGTAATGAGCATATTCATTTACAAGTGGACATACAAAGTCATATTGCATTGGTAGAAGAGACTTTTACATCTGCATTTGGCTCAAATATAACTTTACACTAAGAGCTGTATTATTTTTGTAGCTGTTTTTAATTTGTTCTCTTAACCACACACATTTACATACCTCCAATGCACGTTTAGCTGGTCTTGAAGTAGCTTTAGTGTTAATGTTAATGTAATTTGGTATCACTTGTTCAGTTCTGCATTTTTTGTTAAATCTAATGCGCTCAATAGCTTTCAGCAATTTTGTCTTCAGTCGTTGGAAGCGAAGTACATTCCCAAATGGTTGGCTAGGCAGACATTTAATAATTTTTTCATAATGCAGGGCCACAGTCATAAGATATTGCTTTAAAGTCAGTACCGCCATTAGACTGTTTTTTATTTATGGTGTTACATTTACACTTATACAATCCTTATTTCAACTTCAAAGTGCCATTATCAAGTGTTTTCTGAAAGCAGGTTAGACAATAACAGTGAAATACGTAACATGTGATATAACTGTATAACAATCCATATTTGCAATTCTTACTTACAAGTGTTATAAATTGCCTAAGATGGCATACTGTCGTATTAAAATACACTAAGATAAACAGGTACTGCAAAGATGAAACAACTACCAAAGAAAATAAAATTGCTCCTAACCTTTCCTATCCTACCGGACACTAAGTCCAAAGACTAAAAAAGTCACCTACCAGTAACAGGAATTTCTTTTACCGAGACAATTTGACACTTAGTCAAGATGGTGTTCTCAGTAATGAAACAAAGCAGTAGGCTCTGCCAGAAATATAAACTCTTAGACAGTGTGTCTAATAGTGTATTTTAATACGACAGTATGACATCTTAGGCAATTTATAACACTTGTAAGTAAGCATTACTGTAGTGACTGACAATTCGCAATTTTTCACAAACACAACTTTTATTTATGTGCGTTTTCAAGGTTGATGACTGAACAACAAAAGAAAGGTAACAATAACGATGCCAGTAAAAGTCTCCTAATTGAGGCAAATAAAAGTTCACCTCTAATTTTCCACAAAGGTTCGTGGTAATACAAACTCTAGTAAAAGTCCAGTTCAGAGACGAAGACGCAATCTTTAGCGGTCGAAGTTCACGAGGTCGGCATCCAGAGTGAACTGAACTTTGGGGCTGGTTCTAGCCCCTAAATAGCTGTCTCCAGCCAATCAGGTTTTGGCGTAGTGATACTTCCTGCGGGCCTTGGCTCAAGCTCCCCCTGCAGGAAGTAGTGCTCGGAATTCTGTTTACGTTATCTTGTATATAAATAGCCCGTGTTTACCATGGTGCTTTTGGTACACCTTGGACATAGACAGCCCCGTCCTCTGTGGTGTAATATGGGCTGCCGGCCCTTAGGGGCTGCCTTGTCTCTGTCATAACAATTACAAATATACAGTAGATTGTTATACTTTTATATCATTTGTTATGTATTTCACTGTTATTGTCCAACCTGCTTACAGAAAACACTTGATAAGGGCACTTTGAAGCCGAAATCATGATTGTGTAAGTGTAAATGTAACATTGTAAATAAACAAACCTAATGGCGGTACTGACCTTAAAGAAATATATTGTGACTGTGGCCACGCATTATGAAAAAATTATTAATAGTCCTTGACTCTTTTAATACCGGCGGACCCGCATCACGTGACATCTAGTGGTCAATTTCGCTTTAGATAGGGGCGTCAGGATGCGCTTGATCAGACATAGTGCAGAACAGAGTCGATAGCAGCACTCATGGACCATACAAAGATCCCATCTACAATCGGTCACATGCGAAAGTACTGTATGCAGAAGAGTTACATAACAGGCATCTCCCTCACTCCCAGAGTGAAGACTGTAAAGAAACTATTGTACACAGTCAATGGCATCCATCTCAAGAATACGACTGCCAAGGGAACATTGACGAAAAAAAAAAATGGCTCTGAGCACTATGGGACTTAACATCTATGGTCATCAGTCCCCTAGAACTTAGAACTACTTAAACCTAACAAACCTAAAGGACAGCACACAACACCCAGCCATCACGAGGCAGAGAAAATCCCTGACCCCGCCGGGAATCGATCCCGCGAACCCGGGCGTGGGAAGCGAGAACGCTACCGCACGACCACGAGATGCGGGCTCATTGACGAATCTCGGCAGGTATGTAGAGAGGTCAAAATATTGTAATACGTATTATTTTGTTTTTACTCACTTTTAAGGGGTAAAATACTCCCCGAAAGGCAATTTAGCATGTTAAGTCTAGAGGGAATGTCTCAGAAATCCCAATATCTTTCAAACCATGACAAAAACAGTGTTTTATACAGAAGTTGAAACGTAATTATCATTCCTGAAAATTGGTGTAATTAATTTTTGTATGACTACATAGGCTTTCCCGGTGCAGAATAATTGATAATATTCTTCTCGGGTCTGCAGCCGAATCATGAAGTCGTCTTGGCACAATATTTTCGCGGTCCACCTGGCCGCCATCTTGCATGAACTCGTCGGATCTGAGTTCAGACTGCGAGCGGATGCTCCTTCATATGCCAGAGAAGGCCAACAGCGCACGCGCAAGAAACAGTCTAGCACAAGCGAACACATAGCGCCCCAGTGGTGAAAGCGAGCAAAATCCCTAAATCGATATTAAAAAGTACACTGATGCTCAATCAGAGACCGTTGTTTTTTAATGTCTGATAAAAGAGGGTTCCAAATTTTACTTAAAGGATAACACTTCTCTCTATTAACAAGATTGGCTGATAGTCCAATTTCAATGGACTCTTTTAAACCACAGTCCCAACAGTGTTATGCATGGGTAATCATTTGTGTCTCTTCATACAACAGTTTGTATCTGTTAGTAACACATCGCTCTGCCACAGCAGATTTCTCAGGCTGAAATAAACGTGTGGCACTGGTGCTCAACACTTCAGTCGTGAATGGTACGCATTGTTTGACTAATACAAGCTTTCCAACAATGGCAGGGGATTTTGTACACACCGGTATTCCTCATCCCAAGTCATCAAAAATTGTTCAAATGGCTCTGAGCACTATGAGACCTAACTTCTTAGGTCATCAGTACTCTAGAACTTAGAACTACTGAAACCTAACTAACCTAAGGACATCACACACATCCATGCCCGAGGCAGGATTCGAACCTGCGACCGTAGCGATCGCGTAGTTCCAGACTGTAGCGCCTAGAACCGCTCGGCCACTACGGCCAGCCCCCAAGTCGTTATTTAGTGAGACAACGAGCGTTCTAATCGTGGCTGGCGGACGAGAAACACTTCTGACCTCACAGCTTTTTAAAATTCTTCCCATTTTCGAAGACATGTTCCCAGCAAAAGGCAGGAAAGTCACCGATGTGGTTATATTTTCTAATGCTTACCACGAGGTCCAAACTGGAAAAGAAAGACGGATCTATTTGTCTGTATAGCCATTCAGCTTGAACACGACTTGAAGATAATCCACCTCTTGTGTCAAGCTTCCTGCGTCTGAAATCGCTTAAGCATTTCTGCCAAAGTCCGCAGGACAACGGTGCATTGGAAATACAGTGTGTAGAAAATTTCCTACCATTGTGGGAAAGCTGGTATTGGTCAAAAAATTCGTACCATCTACGACCGATGTGTTGAGCACTGACGCCACACACGCCTGTTTCAGCCTGCGGAATCTGCAGTGGCAGATAGCTGTCTTACCAACGGGTATAAAATGTTGTATGAAGAGACACAAATGATTGAGACTCTGTTTTAAAAGAATCCATCGAAATTCGACTATCTGCCAGTCTTATCAATAGACAGAAGCGTACCCTTTAAGTAAGATTTGGTACCTCGTTTTATCAGATATTTCTGATTCAGCCATCAGAATAATTTTTATTTGCGGTTTATCGATTTTTCTAGCTTCCACCACTGGGATGCTATGTGCTCACTTGTGCTAGATTTCTTGTGCAAGCGCTATTGGCCTTCTGCAGAGTATAAAGGAACCTCCGCTTGCAGTCCGAATTCAGTTCCGGCGAGTTCGTGCAACAGCATACTAACCTGGAGAATGCGACTGGGTGGATCACGAAAATATTGTGTCAAGATGACTTCATGATACGGCTGCAGATCCGAAAAGAATATTAAATATTGTATTAATTTGAAGTTTTGCAAAATACTAGAATACCTTTAATTAATTCTGAAAAATGAAAACTCTGATTGCAACATAAATTAAAGAAGCTTTCGCGCCACATTCGTCCATGTATAATATAGCTGGTCCGAGAAAATAAACTGTACACCGTCTGCTGTAAGAGATATTTTTATTTTTTATGTTTTCAGCTGTTCTTGAGATATGGCTTACCTATGTAAGACGACCGTTTGCTTGTTAGCACTCAAATATGAAGTGAACTATTTGCTCATTGTAGCTCGAGAGTCATGAAATGTGAACGGTGTGGAGATCGGCTTTATCGTCACCCTGATTCTATACTGTCGACTGGCACAACTTCAGTGTGATGTCTCAGCACAGAGGTGTAAGATAACCTGAGTGCTTGCTACGATTTCTAAACAATCTTCTGTGTTCCAAAGCAGCAACTTGCTCGTTGACGTGGGAGGCTAATATTTTATCCGTGAAGATCACATACCAATAACAAAAGTGGTCCTAAAATTGAACCGTGTGGAACACTAGTACTAATTTGTCACTGCTCACAACGAGATTCATCGTGAGCGCTCTAGGAGCTATTTGACGCGACCAGTTATCTATGAAGTGCACCGCTTGCTGATTATACCTCAAAATCCATAAACAACAAACAATGTGGAGAGTAGGTTTATCCGCGACCTTGGTAAAAACTGCAGCGACGAGCGGAGCCTTATGAAGGTAAGCCAGCAGCTTAGCAGCGGCGCGGCGCCTGCGGCCGGCAGGACGCAGCCCGCGCAGCACGACCGCCGCCCTTACTTCTTGCGGCGCGGCGCGGCTCTCAACTCCGACCCTAGAGGGCGGTACGGCCTTCTTCGGCAGTCGCGCGCCACGTGCAGGCGAGGCGCCGCCGCCGCCCTATCGATCGCCTGGCCGGCTCGACCAGGCGCCCTTCTTGGCCGCGCCTTGCCGCCCACCCACACAGCCACCTGCCCTGCTCTTCTGCCTCTTCGACCCGGCCTCCTTATCCCTCTCCCGCTCTGCTCTGCTCTGTTCGGCTCTCTCCTGTCCCGCCAGCTCGCCGCTCGCTGTCTGCCAGCCTGCCTACCTGCTCCGTGTATTCAGCTACTGTGTAGCCGCTTTCCCTCCCCTAGTTCCAGTGACCTTTTTCTACTCTACAGTCTCCGTTCATGCTCTGGAATGAAACTTACAGCTCGGAGATTTTCTCTCTAATTTCGCTTATAGAACTATCATCTAGCCGTGCCAGCTTTTCAACTATGGGTACTGTGTCGCTTTCAATTCAAGAAACACGCTTTCTCTCTTCCAAGTGACAGCTCATAATAATTTTAAAGAGAGTGTTAAAAAAGTGAAAACTTTTCAAGGTGCTGGTACTCGTCAAAACATAAGTTAGTTAATACACAAAAGGCGCAGTGGCTAGCACACTGGACTCACATTCGGGAGGACGACGGTTCAATCCCGCGTCCGGCCATCCTGATTTAGGTTTTCCGTGATTTCCTTAAATCGCTCCAGGTAAATGCGTGGATGGTTCCTTTGAAAGGGCACGGCCGACTCCTTTCCCGGTCCTTCCCTAATCCGATGAGACCGATGACCTAAGTGCCTGGTCTCATCCCCCCAAAACAACAACAACAACAACAATACACAAAAAATTAGTGGTAAACTTCTTCAAGTCAAAGTAGTTCCATACTCAAGAACTGAGTGTAGGGGAGCAGATCCATGAATCCTACATCGCCATTCGAGGGAATGTCTTAATGACCGTAGTTTGGTGTTGCGTTCGTCCGACGTTGCTGTGAAGTGTTCGTCCGCAGCTTGTGCCAACTGAGATGAATGCTTGTATGGTGTACTGTTGGGTTTGTGTTGTCATGGATGAAAAGAAGGGTGATGATAACACTCGGTGCTGGCACATAGCCTACACCCGTCGACGGACCGCCAAACTTAACATCCCCATCTGGCATCGGGATCACCATGACCTCACTTCATGAGACACAGCAGACACATCTGGAATTTGATTAACGACTTCGGCGCAAAGATTGTTGATCAGAAAATTTATGCCACCACCTCTGCTCCACTAGCCGGCCAAATACTGCCAGTGAAAAGTTTTCCACCAGAAGGATTCCATCAGGCTTACCTCAGAGTCGAGAGCCACCGCACAGGCGTCCGTTAGCGACATCTAATATGGAGTTGGGCAAACTGCTTCAGTCACAATTTTTATTTTTAACACTATTGCGTATTTTGATAGTCATGTATCATCAAGTAGTTGTATCGTTTCCTTCCCTTTTCTGTTTAAGGAGCGTACACCTGTTTGATCGTAATTACATAGCCTAGAATAACAAACATTGTAAGCTTTCTTAATAATTAAATATCCTCTTGGAAAACTATGTTTACTAGTAGAAAAATCGTAACCCGATTCCTCGACTATCGCCTCACTGTATCATAAAATTCTGTCTTAACACTCATAACAAATAATGTGCAGAAATACGTTTACTAAACATGAACGATTCTTCGTGAAGTATCAGCAGAATATAATTGCGCGGCGTTTTGTTCTATCACAGTATTAATTATGTCTTCAGAATATTGTATAAGCACTCAGAGGTATATTGTATCTGTAGTAACGCCTGTCAGCATAGAAAACGGAGAAATGTCGTTTTCCCGTAATGCTGTTGCTGATATACAAAAGCGATATCATTGCACCTGGCGGCCTTTGTGTATGCAACCAGCGTAGCGCGTGCGCATTACTTGGCAGGATTTCTGCAAACGTTTACGAATTGCAGCATCTGCAGTCTTTCTCTCTCGAGGGTATTTAAAATTGTCAAAGACATTCTACTGCGTTAACCTCAAGTGAGAGGTGTCCTGTAGGCCAAGACAAGTTGCCTGTTATTCCCAATCCTGATCTGGGAGAAATGCATCATCATTGTTGCTGTAGGAAAAGTTACAAATGTGTGAATTACGTATCATACAGCTTACTGTTGGTCACGAAGTATCTCGTTGATGAACAGTTATTGAAACTGAAAACTATACTGTATGTTCCTTTTGAATTAGAGTATATGTAATTTTTTTACGGCATCATTCTATGAACGAGTGCCCGGAAATATGCGGTATACGAACAACACATCCTTTTATTACAAAATAACTGTTCCTTGACTCCTTAGGAGTTACCTGTTCCTTCTGCCAAATTTTGCAGGAATATATAAATTAGTGTGTTCCATAATAATGAGCCGCAGTTATCTAAGATTATTGATGAATCTTTCAACATCCATTTCACCTGATGTTACCATGGTATCTGCGTTATCCAATGTTGGGAGATCGTGTTGGTTTGGCTTCACGTAACCCAGCCAAATTAACCTAAAGATGCGTTTCGTTATCACGAAACTTGTTGTACCTTGATGTCACAATAAATGAGGATTAGCAGCTACAAGCAGACTCTACAACTTTTTAGAACATTTCACTGTACATTTGAAAAATATTTTTTAACTATGTGCTGCAGTGCACCTTTCTTCAAAATTCGGATCAGTATCTCTTCATTAATTATCCGATCTACGTATCTGATCCTCAGCAATTTTCTCTAGTACCCTATTTTAAAAGCTACCGTCATCTTATTGCCCGTAGTGTATATTGTCCACATTTGACTTCCGTGAGTCTATGGTCAGTTTCCACTTATACTGAGCTGAAAGCCGCAAGTTGCTTTCTTTATACGATATTCTGATGTCTATAGCTTCTTTTATCGCGCTATACTTCCCAGCACCCCGTGTGATGACAGAGGTGTCGTCGAATGGAATTTAACGTCCATTTTTCAAGGTGTATTCAGCTATCACTGATTTCAAAGGACAGTATAAGCGGATACATCTCTCATGTTCAATCCTGCATTGTTGTATCCTGTGCAACGTCTGTCCATTTAATACTATCCTCACTCACATTCTGTTTTGTAAAAGCGTGGTCAATTTTATTTTCTACAGACGTCAGAAACTGGCGTATTTTAGCTGGACGTCTGAAGGCTGACTTGAAGTTATGGGTCTTCAGCACAATGGTAATCTCCCGGTCATGTATATAAATGATCCAACCCCTCTGTTATTCTTCTCAGTGACGTTATGCTTCCTAAAACACTTCCTAACCTTCCTATCGATACTTCTTTGTTGTTGTAGTCTTTCTCACGAAATCTTTGTTTAGGTGGAATTCATTTTTTGTGGCAAGCTTTCGACACCAGAGACTCCTTCCATCCTATGAACCAAGGGCGTTGGGTAAGCCTGCTTGTACGGTAAGTATGGTAGTGAAGGGCATAAGCGTGAATATAAAGTTCGTATAAGTGGCTACATAAAAATTGAAATTGTTCGTAAGATTTGTCGAAATAGAAAAATGGTTCAACAACGTAAAAAGGCGAAAGATGTTAGAAAGGGTATGAGATTTGGGTAAAGACTGGTAGTACACAATATGTACAAGAACTGAGAGCGAAAAAAAATGAAGGCCAAGATCGAAAAGCACAAAAAATATGCTCAAATTAAAAACTGTTTAAAATATATTGAGTTCAACCCAAACCATTCCTTAAATTTTGAATAACGTCAGTAATGGCGGCCAAAAGCTTCCGGTATAAAGAACCGCCGTCGTTTTACCATCGGCTTAGTCAGAGAGCGCAGGGGTGAGTGTAGAGTTTCAATGCAACATTTCGCCCTTGGATCAGAAGAAAAAACAATGATAGACTACATGCGAAAACAGAAGGCAATGGAAAACAATATTAAAGGAACATGCTGAGAACAGTTCAGTGATGAGGTTGTTCTCATAAGAATCGACAGTAAACCAACATTAATAATTATAATTCAGGCACAGATATTGACTTCACAAGCAGAACTTAAAAAGGCAGAGACACAATATGAACATATTGAATAGGGAATTCAGTACGTAAAAGGATATCATAATGTAATGATTATTAGGAATTGGAACGTGATGGTAGGAGAACGAACTAAAGTAAGAGTTACTGGAGCATATGTGGACATAATAGAAGGAGTGAGAGAGGATGAAGCTAATTGAGTTTTGCAGTAAGTTTCACCTAGTAATAGCGAATACATTGTTCAAAAAACATAAGAGGAGGAGATATGCTTTGGAAAGGCCCAGAGGCATGGGAAGATTCCTCCTGGATAACATCATGGTCAGATAGAGATACCGACATGAGATATCGGATTTAAGGGCGTATCCAGAAACAGATTCAGACTCAGATCACAGTTTAGTAAAGATGAAGATTAGACTGTAGTTTAAGAGAGTCGTCCGGAAGAATCAGTGTGTAAAGAAGTGTAATGTTGAGAGGAGTTTGAAGTTTTGTAAGTTTTTCGATGCTGCGATAATGATTGCCACAGTAGGCATTTCATCTGAAGTGTAATAGACGTCTAGGGGAATCGCAGAGGCTAGACAGAGAAGAATATTTATTATTAACGCAACTGTGAAAAATCCTCGACACCAGCTTAGTGTAGGTGGAATCCTTAGTACACCTTTACTTCTTGTTAAGTGCTCTGCCAATAAAAGGCCGTCTTTAGTTCACTTTTCCCACAACATTGTCTATGTGATGGTTCCAGTTTACATTATTCGCTGTTGGAGTGCCTAAATAGTTAATTACCTTAACCTGAGACTGGTTCAGCACTGAAAATGCCTCACCAAAGCAATTGAATAATGATGTAATTGAAGGACAAAACTGCTTTAACTATGACAAAAAGCTCAAGGCATCACTACCGTATTCCGCATAAGTTACTGTGTAGATATGTGAATACACAAACTGCAGAATTCTCTCATAACAAGTCTCCATCCGGGTATCAGCGACTAAACACACCTTTCACAACTTTCCAACGAGAAAGTTATTCGTGTAAAAGAGTGGGATATTTATTACTAGTAAAGTGGGGGAGCCGTGTATTACTAGGATATTTGATTATCTATACTACTGATATCACTAAATAGACAAAAGGGAAATGTTGGTAACTGCGTGTTCTGGCTGGTGTCGCACGCAATGTGCACCAAAATTACGTATGATAATTAAATAAATGAGTGAGGTGACCAAAACTGAGTACCAATACTAGTGGAATGATGCTTTGAATTAATTTCAAATTAATAAAACAGAGAATATGAACTACAAGCAGTTCACAATATACGTAAAACATTAATCGAATTTCTAGCAATCACAGAAACACAAGTTTCCTGTATACGTCTCCCTGTAATGCACTGAATAATCTGAAGTGCAGGAGAGAATACAAAATCAAATGCACAACGATCGTGTAATCAGTTTCCAACAGCGGAAAGTGAACAATCTCCGAACCTTTGCAATAAATCGTGTCTAATTACCAGATCACGTTCCCAACATTCATCGCAAGTGGAGCACGCCAAACGTGAGAAAACAAATATCATTCAACTTAAATGTCTTAAAGTTCGTCTATTAACAGTCACTGCAAATAAGTGAAATGGTCTCACTAAATTTCCAGCTGCAACTACCCACTCCGAATTGTCTGAAACTCATTGACTTGACGCCCAGAATGAAGGGTGACTTTGCCGGCCAGTGTGGCTGAGCGGTTCTAGGCGCTTCAGTCCAGAACCGTGCGATCGCTACGGTCGCAGGTTAGAATCCTGCCTCGGGCATGGATGTATGTGATGTCCTTAGGTTAGTTAGGTTTAAGTAGTTCTAAGTTCTAGGGGACTGATGACCTTAGATGTTAAGTCTCATAGTGCTAAGAGCGATTTGAACCAACCAAAGGGTGATTTTAATCACTCTCAGATGCAGTCTGCTACTCTGATTCGGTGAAAGCACGTGAAACTCGCCAGTAAAGAAACACGCTATCATAGCAGTAACATACAAAAGATCACTTGATGATTTTGTACTACATATTAATACTGATTACAGAATATCCGCCGGCCGAAGTGGCCGTGCGGTTAAAGGCGCTGCAGTCTGGAACCGCAAGACCGCTACGGTCGCAGGTTCGAATCCTGCCTCGGGCATGGATGTTTGTGATGTCCTTAGGTTAGTTAGGTTTAACTAGTTCTAAGTTCTAGGGGACTAATGACCTCAGCAGTTGAGTCCCATAGTGCTCAGAGCCATTTTTGAACAGAATATCCTCATGAAAAGCTTGCAAAGATTATTTTTCGATCTGAAGGGAAAAAACTGTGAATAAATTGTGTCATTTAAGACAAATCTTTCATCACCCTCTCTAAATTGAAACAGATTTATAATGTGCTCTTGAGGTATCCAGCAGAGGACATTACGAACTGGTGTAAAAAACATCCTACAGCACCGTGGTGTGGGCGTCAGGACGGCTGGTGTATTTAGATACCCCACTACTGGTTGCCATGGCATTGCGAGATGCTTTTAACGGCAGCTGATTCATGAAGCCAGGTGGATGTCCAAGACGAAAAGTCATAGTAGTAGTAGAGACAGTTTAATTATTCTGTGCGTGAAATACAGCAGTCATAATGATGTCTCGCTGCAGTCAGCATGCAGGGATGCCAGCTGACCTTGGATTGTGGGGAGTGTAGGGAGTATGCTGAGCTCAGCAAGTGGCTCTCGAATGCATGGTCAGCTCGCAGCACTGCCCAGCTGTGTAGGAGCAAGCAGTGTGGAGCCATGTTGTTAGCACTCTGGAAATTGAAGCAGGACGCTGGTGTGCAGTGATAATGGCTCCCCTAAAAGGTGGTCTCGCTGTCTGGTGCAGATGTGTGGCTCAGTGCAGGTTAGCCTTCAGTGTGGAGGCCAACAGTTGATCTACGCATGAGATGCAGTGACAGTAGCCTGTAGAGGCAAGTCTGCAATAGTGCACTGTGCCAGCACAGGGCAGACAGCAGCTCGGCAACTGTTCACACCAATGTGTGGACCAGGGGTCCAAGGATAGCTGTCCTGAAGTCGTCAGAAGGCAACCAGTAGTTGATCTTCTAGCTGGAGGTCACGTTCATCTCCTAGTAACATCTGGACTTACACAGAGCACATAATTTGGCAGCTAGGAGAGGTGGCATCTCGTAACAGCTGGCTGGATGACCAATATTAGGTCAATGTCCGTCATGAAGTACCTCATGAAGCTAGTTGCAGGTGGTGACAGACACTGAATAGCTGATATGGGTAGCATTTATGATGTCTCACTCAACCCCTACTTTGACTGGGCATCATTCTTCCTCCTATAGGCCACAGTAGCAGTGCAGATTCATGTGCATTGAGTGGTACTCTAGATCACCACTACTACCTTACTTTGCTGTGTCGGTATTGTGGCAGCCCTGGCAGCGGCATTGAGGCTGGAAATCTGATAACTGTTTCCACTGTATGGCTCAGGTGGCAATTCTGGCTGTGTCAGCACAATCTGCCTGTGGCATCTTGTAAAAGAACACCTTGCTGGCTTCCCATCTGTTGGCCCCTGTAAAGTCCCTTGCATCAGCCCACTGCGACAGCTGTCCGCTGGCTTGGCCATGGGGTACAAACGTTGAATTGGAAAGTAGTGGTGTATGTCTCTCCTATTTGGATCATTTTGTCCATTGGATCAAAGATAGATATGTCCTGAAAAGAACTTGAAAATATTTAATACATTTTTAGATTTACGTGTAACCATTCAGGTTTCCCATATGTTAATGTAGTTTGAATTGTAGTGTCCAATGGCTGGTAAACTTAATAACTAGCCAATTGCCAAAGTGAAACATTTGGTCGGTACCTGTTGTACAGAGTTCAGATGGGCAGGTAGTTCTCTGTCTTGAGTATATATAGACTACACAGACAAGAGCCAAAACCAAGATTGTTCCTGAGGCTGAAATGTTATTCCATGACCTTGTGGTGTCGGTATTGCTTCTTATGATGAAGCAGTGGTTCCACACTAATACTTTGTGGGTCTGTTTCTGCTCATCCAGAGAGTTAAGGAGTTTGGGTGCTAAAGTACTAAATGTAGGTAAGGTTTTATGCAGGTACATATAGAGATATTTAAGGTCAGTATAACAAAGGATATGTTACGTTTATAAATTTATCTTGTGTTATGGCAGTAGGAAGGTGAAAATTTGGTCCGGAGATAGAAGCAGTGCCATTTGTCATTGTGCTACTACCCTGCAGCACCAACTGGTCTGTGCCGTTGAATCTCCCCTGCTCATTGTTGTTCACGATAACCACCACTGGTTTTCGTGTGCAATCTGTCCAGTGCGTACTTGCTCTATGAAAATTGGGTTGCTGTGCTATAATGTCCTGTGGGCATGCTTCCACTCTTTCCCATCCTAAGAATAACTGCACCTTGCACACCCCTGCAGCAGTCTTGATCCCTTACAATGGCGTTACACAAAATTTATTAACTGTGCATTGCTTCCACACCACGATATCCTCATCATTATCCTACACATAATGACTTACAATGAAACAAAGATCATTTCAGGTACACTTACAAATGAACCTAAGCAAATATTCAACTCCCTACGCTACCAAGATAAATAACAAATATTCTAAGCAAAAATATACAAAACCAAATACATCTGTCAACAACGATGCACATAAACACACCCACATATATACATAACCATAAAAAATGAGACCCTAAATAAGCATCTCATACAAAATTCCTACACACAGAAAGTAAAAGTGAAAGTAAACAAAACCCATCACAAGGAATACACTTAACAGTTCTCCTCTCCTCCGTCTCAGTCCATGAGGATTAAATAGATCTTTGAATTCCAGCAGTTCCATAATGCAATAGATATAACCTTCTGAAGAAGGGCACTAAGTGCCCTATACGAGTAAAGAAAATAAATTTCTTTTATGCAACTGGCTGTTTATTATTTCATTATATACGACTACAATTGCTGAGGATGGATAAAATACTATGTTCATCTTTCACCTATAAGGCAGTTATACTGGTGGCTTGCTCATGGGTACGTTCTGAATGTGCTGTGTGTAAGTGACCAGCCGACCAGTTACCCCCCTCAAATGTGTCAATGTGCCAACATCTGTCCTCATATACATGAAAAGTTATGAAAGGCTAAGTTAAAAGCCTTATACAGAATATCCATATGGTGCTGAGAGCCATAAGGGCCTAAAGCATACCATTCTCAATTTTGAGACTGTAGAATGCATGCATGCTACTCACATCTATGGGTCTTATGGCGAACCAGCTTGGTTTATACTCTTCCATTGGGTTCTCCGACAATAATTTCCATGTGGGTCCAAAACTTAAATCATAGTATTGTTGCTCTACTTACTGCTTAGCTGATATGCAAGGTAGCAAATACAATAATTTAGTATATGAGACATTTTCGTAGCAGTAGTAATTTGTAATCGGAGTTGCATCTGCAGTTTTATATGGACCTCAAGACACAGGAAGAGCTTAAGAAAATGACGATAATCAGGACCATTAACTGCTTGAATAGGTCATAATTATCTGTGGTCCATTTAGTATGTGTTATTTATGTACCAATACTCGTTTATCATTAATTACAAACTTTAAATATGTCAAAACATGCAAGTGTCACCTGCCTACATTAGGAGATACAGTAAATTAACATTAAAAATAAATATTATCGTAAATTTTAATTGATATTTCATAACAAACTCAGCACACTCTTTTCAGGATGTTGGAGCTTGATTAATAAAGAAGCCCATCCTAAGAATAGTGGCTTGTTTATAAATCTCATCTCACAAACATCTACTTTTCTCAAAACTTTGTTTCTGTGCTTTAGGCACTTACGGTTACAGTGTTTCTTATACAGACATCATCAATAATATCTCATCTAAGGAATTACAGTATCCTCTTTGGACAATATTTTTTCAGAATCTCGCAGTTTCCAATACTCAAAAATATGTAAATAATAGGGCTCATAACCAACTGTACAAATGCACCGTGTCATACATATAACCACAAGAAACAAAATCCAAGTGTAAAATACTACATATCAACATAGTTATTACTAGCCATCATTCTTGAACGAATTGTATGCAAACGTTATTTGCAGTTTCAACACTACTTTTCTACTACACGAAGCACCAAACAGCACTATTCACTACCATCTACTCTATTCTGTAGGGTACCTTCTCTTCTGATAAAGTACCCTTTCTCTGTTAAATTAATTATGTACAAAACAAACATTGCGTTATTACAAAAATGAAACATAATCTTACGTAATCAAATACTTTTTTCAACATCACACAGCTCATAGAAAAGAAAATCAGATTCTGAACATGAAATACGTACAATTAACAGACATGAAATACATACAATTAACAGTAACCTCAAACTTTTTGCAGACGATGCTATTGTCTACAGTGAAGTACTATCTGAAAAAACTAAGGAGACCTTGATAAGATAAAGGCGCTGGTGGTGCAAAGATTGGCAACGTGCTTTAAGTATGCGGAAGTGTAAAATTAATCTATTCACGAAATGCAAGAAAACGTGATAGTCTTTGACTAAAGTGTCAGTGAGTCACCACTGGAATATATCACCTCATACAAATACCTCGATGTAACAATTTGTGGGGCTATTAAACGGAACGCTTACATAGTCTCAGTTGTAGGTTAAACAGGTTGCAGACTTCGAATCAATGACAGGATACCAGGAAACTATGATGTCTACGGAGGAAATGCTTATGAAACACTCGTCGACCCACCTTAGGATATAGCTGAAGTGTGCGGCACCCACACCAAATAGGACTCACAGACGAGATTTTACGTATAGAATGAAGGACAGCAAAAATAGTCACAAGTTTGTTTGACCTGCACAAGAGAGCTACGTAGATGCAAAGATAATCTGAAGACAAGTGTAAACTGTTCTGTAAAATCCCTGACACGAGGGTGGCACAACAAGCTTTCTAATGAGGAATATAGAAAATACACATCCCCTACGTGTCGATATGGTACAAATAGCGAAGACAAGATAAGAAATTACAGCATGCATAGAGGAATTTAACAGTCCTTCTTCCCGCGCTACGAACGTGATTGGAACGTGAAGGAGCCCTAATAACTAGCACCGTAGGAAGTATCCTCTCCCATGCACTTCACAATTGCTTGCAGATAGTAGATATACAGGTATGTCACGTCTATGGATCAAACCTACTACATTCATCAAAGTAAGTTCTAAATTATTACTGACCATTACACACATCGACTCTCTATCTGTCTGTCGTCTCTCTCTCTCTCTCTCTCTCTTTGTCTTCGTCTCTCGGGCTTTCCGTCCCTATAAACTATTACATGAGCTTGTACCCTGATTTCGCTTTATTGTTGTTTCCGAGATTCTCTTCATGAACCCTTCCAACTCTCTCCGCAAGGTTTTCATTACATATCATTTAAACAATCCGTGAAGATATTTTTCAACGCTTTCCAGTTAGTAACCAACAATGTAATCCAGCGTCGAAGAGCCGTGCGTGTTAAAGCGACTTTTATTTTACGGAGAGGTGCGCCGGCCGCGTATCGAACCTGCTTGGTGGATTAACGAGGGGGGTCTGTATGTCGGGCAGTCTGGATGTGGCTTTTATATGGTTTTGCACATACCACTAGGTGAATACCAGGATGGTACCCAGATTCCGCCACAGTTACCAGGATTCTCAAATATTTAGAAAACTTTCGCTCACTTTCACATGAATAACACCACACGTAGATAGTGGGTGGTGTCAGGAAGTGCATCCGGCCACCTCACACCTTAACCAAGCCAAACCCTTTAATAAGCACGCCGGCCCTGCAGCGATGCAAGACGAAGGCACAAGGAAAAGAAGAAAGAAATTGGATAAGTGCGAGGAGGACTCGCTCACTGACAGTTCAGTACAAATTTCATTATGTATATATGTAGTTCATCCTTCCTCCGGAATTGAGAACCTCGGCGAATTTTGCCTGTTATCGTCATCGATACTGGTAGTATATTGGTCCCAGGAATTCCAAGATCGTATCAAAATCTCGACAGCAGTTCCTCAGAATGACACTGGGCACAGAAAAACAAACGAGTGGGGAGCTTCAGTTTATATTCACTGAAGAGCCAAAGAAACTGATACACCTGGCTAATATCGTGTACGGCCCCCGCGAGAACGCAGAAGTGTCACAACACGACGTGGCATGGACTCGACTCATGTCTGAAGTAGTGCTAGAGGAAACTGACATCATGAATCCTGCAGGGCTGACAATAAATCCGTAAGAGTACGGGTGCAGCACGTAGCAAAGCATCGCGGATATACACAATAATGTTCATTTCTTGGGAGGCTGGTAGCCAGCGGTAGTGTTGAAACTCTGAAGTATGTTCCTGGAGCCAATCTGTAGCAATACTGGACATGTTGGGTGTCGCATTGTTCTGCTGGAATTGCCCTAGCCCGTCGGGGTGCACAATGGACGTGAATGGATGCAGGCGATCAGACAGGATGCCTACGTACGTGCCACCTGTCAGAGTCGTATCAAGACGTATCAGGGGCCCCATATCGCTCCAACGGCACACGACCCACACCATTACAGAGCCTCCACGAGCTTGAACAGTCCGTTGCTGACGTGCAGGGTTCATGGATTCATGAGGTTGCCCCCATACCCGTACAAGTCCATCAGCTCGATACAATTTGAAACGAGACTCGTTCGACAAGGTGACATGTTTCCAGTTACCAAAGTCGGTGTTGACGGACCCAGGCGAGGCGTAAAACTAGTGTCGCACCTTCACCAAAGGTGCACGAGAAGGCTTTGGGCTCTGATAGCCCGTATCGATGATGTTTTGTTGAATGGTTCGCACGCTGACACTTGTTGATGGCTCAGCATTCGAATATGCAGCAGTCAGCGGAAAATTTGCGCGTCTGTCGCGTTGAACGATTCTCTTCAGTCGTCGTTGGTGCCGTTCTTGCAAGATCTTTTTTCGGCCGCAGCGATGTTGGAGATTCGACGTTTTACCGGATTCCTGATATTCACGGAATACTCCTGAAGTAGTCGTACGGGAAAATCCCCACTTCATCGCCAACTCGGAGATGCTGTGTCCCACTGCTCGTGGGCCGACTATAACACCACGTTCAGACTCACTTAAATCTTGATAATCTGCCATTGTAGCAGCAGTAACAGATCTAAAAACTGCGCCAGACTCTTGTTATATAGACGTTGCCGACCGCAGCGCTGTATTTTGCCTGTTTAAACATCTTTGAATTTGAATAGGCATGCCTATACCAGTTCCTTTGGCGATTCGGTGTATGTAAAGAGAGAATATTTAATATAACATTTTATGTACTTTTTAAACCTTAACTGCAACTTACATTTTACGTTTTGCATTCAGTAATGTTCGTCTATTACGCTTTTGCAGGGGATGAAAGCTGTGTATGTTCAAATGGCAAAACATTCTTTTATGCGATGTAACTACAATTTAGCAAGTACCAGGTTTCTGGTTTACTTGTAATGTGAGACTGCGCTTCTTGTGGAACTTCATGATTCTAGGCAATTGTAAAAACGCTGTAGGTTTCCATGAGTGTGTTTGCGAGAGTCAAAATCTTGTTGTTGTTGTGGTCTTCAGTCCAGAGACTGGTTTGATGCAGCTCTCCATGCTACTCTATCCTGTGCAAGCTTCTTCATCTCCCAGTACCCACTGCAAACTACATCCTTCTGAATCTGCTGAGTGTATTCATCTCTTGGTATCCCTCTACGATTTTTACCCTCCACGCTACCCTCCAATGCTAAATTGGCGATCCCTTGATGCCTCAGAAGATGTCCTACCAACCGATCCCTTCTTGTAGTCAAGGTATGGTACAAATTTCTCTTCTCCCTAATTCTATTCAATACCTCCTCATTAGTTATGTGACCTACCCATCTAATCTTCAGCATTCTTCTCTAGCACCACATTTCGAAAGCTTCTATTCTCTTCTTGTCCAAACTATATATCGTCCACGTTTCACTTCCATACATGGCCACACACTACATACAAATAGTTTCAGAAACGACTTCCTATACTCGATGTTAACAAATTTCTCTTCTTCAGAAATGCTTTCCTTGCCATTGCTAGTCTACATTTTATATCCTCTCTACTTCGACCATCATCAGTTACTTTGCTCCCCAAATATCAAAACTGCTTTACTACTTTAAGTATCTCATTTCCAAATATAATTCCCTCAGCATCACCCAATTTTTTTATTCGACTACATTATCCTCGTTTTGCTTTTGTTGATGTTCATCTTATACCCTCCTTTCAAGACACTGTCCATTCCGTTCAACTGCTCTTCGAAGTCCTTTGCCTGTATTTTACCCCCACCAACTTCAGAATTTGAAAGAGAGTATTCCAGTCAACATAGTCAAAAGCTTTCTCTAAGTCTACAAATGCTAAAAACGTAGGTTTGCCTTTCTTTAATCTATTTTCTAAGATAAGTCTTAGGGTTAGTATTGCCTCACGTGTTCCAACATTTCTACGGAATCCAAACTGATCTTCCCCGAGGTCGGCTTCTATCAGCTTTTCCATTCGTCTGTAAAGAATTCGCTTCAGTATTTTGCAGCTGTGACTTATTAAACTGATAGTTCGGTAATTTTCACATCTGTCAACACCTGCTTTCTTTGGGATTGGAAGTATTATATTCTTCTTGAAGTCTGAGGGTATTTCGCCTGTCTCATACATCTTGCTCACCAGATGGTATAGTTTTGTCAGGACTGGCTCTCCCAAGGCCGTCAGTAGTTCTAATGGGATGTTGTCTACTCCTGGGGCCTTGTTTCGACTTAGGTCTTTCAGTGCTCTGTCAAACTCTTCACGCAGTATCGTATCTCCCATTTCATCTTCATCTACATCCTCTTCCATTTTCATAATATTATCCTCAAGTACATCGCCCTTGTATCGTCCCTCTATATACTCCTTCCACCTTTCAGCTTTCCTTTCTTTGCTTAGAGCTGGGTTTCCATCGGAGCGCTTGATATTCGTACAAGTGGCTCTCTTCTCTCCAAAGGTCTCTTTAACTTTCGTGTAGGCGGTATCTATCTTACACCTAGTGAGATAAGTCTCTACATCCTTACATTAGTCCTCTAGCCATCCCTGCTTAGCCATTTTGCACTTCCTGTCGATCTCATTTTTGAGACGTTTGTATTCCTTTTTGCCTGCTTCATTTACTGCATTTTTACATTTTCTACTTTCATCAATTAAATTCAATATTTCTTCTGTTACCCAAGGGTTTCTACTAGCCCTCGTCTTTTTACCTATTCGATCCTCTGCTGCCTTCACTATTTCATCCCTCAAAGCTAATCATTCTTCTTCTACTGTATTTCTTTCCCCCATTCCTGTCAATTGTACCCTTATGCTCTCCCTGAATCTCTGTTCAACCTCTGGTTCTTTCAGTTAATCCAGGTCCCATCTCCTTAAATTCCCACCTTTTTATATATGGTATACCTTTTTTATATGTGGTATATGGTACAGATTTGATTATTCGTAATTTTCTCGCGGCTCATGCAACCTGATGTTAAGAACGTCACAATATGAGTCGACGTTTGCCAGTGTGACGGCTCTGTAAAGCTGGGTGTGAACGTGTTTACCGGCCGACGCGCTGCCGGAGCAGGAGAAGTCACGGCGCGACGCCGTCATCACCTTTAAGAGCTGGGCTCGTCTATACCCGGCGTGGCGTGGCGTAGCGCCTCGTTATCTGCGCATCTGCACAGCCCTTGACTTGTGCCTGGCTGGCTGCCGGCATCTTCTGAGACCCCCCCTCCCCCTCCCACCAACCTCTGCAGATCTTGTCTGCTGCTCCAGCGTCACGAGTGACGCCAAATTGTCACGCGCTACTATCTTCTTCTGTCCCTGACCCCGCAGCCTCGAGTGGTCTATTCTGAGTCCAATGAAAGAGATTTCCGGCGGTACACGGAAAGAATTTGCAGCGCGTTTGCCGGAAGTAGCAATCTTTCTTACATCTGCTTCTGAGGTAGTGTTTGAGTTACGCGGACGCATAGCATGAAGAGATTTTTACTCTTAAGAGACCCTCTAATGTTGCAGATACTGCTGGATTTATGTTCCGTACTGAGGTTATTTGGTAACTGGCATACCTCCATCTCTGACCAATATTCAGATTACAGTTCCAAAATTCTGGTAACTTCTTTTTATGTCAAACTTACTTCCTTTAGCTTTTCTTTTCGTTGCAGCGATTATCCAGTTTCACACGGCATCGGAAACTAGTACATGCCAAAGTGACATGAACAATCTGATCAAGAGTTATACAACCACTCGCTCACAGAAAGATACGTACCTAAAGACTGGAAAATTGCTCAAGTCACACCAATACCCAAAAAGGGAAATAGGAGTAATCCGCTGAAAATGGCTGTGAGCACTATGGGACTTAACTGCTGTGGTCATCAGTCCCCTAGAACTTAGAACTACTTAAACCTAACTAACCTAAGGACATCACATACATCCATGCCGGAGGCAGGATTCACACCTGCGACCGTAGCGTTCACACAGCTACAGAATGTAGCGCCCAGAACCGCACGGCCACTCCGGCCGGCGAGTAATCCGCTGAATTACAGGCCTATATCACTAACGTCGATTTTCAGCGCGGATTCAGAAAATATCTTTCTTGTGAAACACAACTAGCTGCTTATACTCACAAAGTAATAAGTGCTATCGACAGGGAATGTCAAATTGATTCCATATTTTTAGATTTCCAGAAGGCTTTCGACACCGTTCCTCACAAACGTCTCCTAATCAAACTGCGTCCCTACGGAGTATCGCCTCAGTTGTGCGACTGCATTCGTGATTTCCTGTCAGAAAGGTTACAGTTCGTAGTAATAGACGGAAAGTCATCGAGTAAAACAGAAGTAATATCTGGCGTTCCCCAAGGAAGTGTTATAGGCCCTCTATTGCTCCTGATCTATATTAACGACATAGGAGACAGTCTGAGTATCCGTCTTAGATTGCAAATGATGCTGTCATTTACCGTCTTGTAAAGTCATCAGATGATCAAAACGACTTGCAAAATGATTTGGATAAGATATCTGTACGGTGCGAAAAGTGGCAATTGACCCTGAATAAAGAGAAGTACGAAGTTATTCACATGAGTACTAAAAGAAATCAGCTAAATTTCGATTCGCGATAACTCACACAAACCTGAGGGCTTTAAATTCAGCTAAATACTTAGGGATTACAATTACAAATATTCTAAATTGGAACGATCACATAGATAATATTGTGGGTATTGCAAACCAAAAACTGCGACTCATTGGCAGAACACTTAGAAGGTGCAACAGGTCTACCACAGAGACTGCTTACACCACGCTTGTCCGCCGTATTCTGGAGTACTGCTGTGCGGTGTGGGATCCTCATCAGGTGGGACTGACGGATGACATGGAAAAAGTACAAAGAAGGGAAGCTCGTTTTGTATTATCGCGAAATAGGGGAGATAGTGTCACAGACATCATACGAAAATTGGAGTGGGAATCATTAAAACAAAGGCGTTTGTCGTTGCGACGGGATCTTCTCATGTAATTTCAATCACCACTTTTCTCTTCAGATTGCGAAAACATTCTGTTGGCACCCACCTACATAGGGAGAAATGATCATCACGACAAAATAAATCAAGGCTCGCACGGAAAAATTTAAGTGCTCGTTTTTCCCGCGTGCCGTTCGAGAGTAGAACGGTAGAGAGACAGCATGAAGGTGGTTCATTGAACCCCCTGCCAGGCACTTTATTGTGAATAGCAGAGTAATCACGTAGATGTAATGTAGAAAAGTACACGGACACCCTTATGTAGTGCGGGACCGATCACTACGTGTCACTAGAGGCGGACTCTCCTTAATAAGAGGAGACGTGGGGTCTTCTGTTATAAGCAGAGAAGCAGGAACAGCAGAATGAATCGATCAGGCCAGCTCAGTGACTTCGAACGTGGGCTAGTCATTGGTTGACACATGAGACACAAATCCATCAGGGACGTTTCAACCGTTCCAAAGCTGCCCAAGTTGACTGCTCTGATAGTGAAGTGGAAACGTGAAGCAACAGCCGCAGCTGAACTAAGACAAGCCAGATCACATCTACTATCGTCTACCATTGCGGAGGATAGCTGTAAGAAATTTGCATGAAGTCAGCAAAGTGTTACCAGCAGTTCAGCCAGCACAATGACGATGCATAGAGAAAAAGAATGGTATACAACGGTTGAGCACCTCCTCCGAGCCGGCCGGGAATGGCCGAGCGGTTCTAGGCGCTACAGTCTGGAACCAAGCGACGCTACGGTCGCAGGTTCGAATCCTGCCTCGGGCATGGGTGTGTGATGTCGTTAGGTTAGTTAGGTTTAAGTAGTTCTAAGTTCTAGGGGACTGATGACCTTAGAAGTTAAGTCCCATAGTGCTCAGAGCCATTAAACCCGCCGGCCGGTGTGGCCGCGCGGTTCTAGGCGCTTCAGTCCGGAACCGCGTGACCGCTACGGTCGCAGGTTCGAATCCTGCCTCGGGCATGGATGTGTGTGCTGTCCTTAGGTTAGTTAGGTTTAAGTAGTTCTAAGTTATAGGGGACTGATGACCACAGATGTTAAGTCCCATAGTGGTCAGAGCCATCTGAACCATTTGAACCTCCTCCGAAGTCACACGTTTCTGCAGTAAGTGATAAGCGACGCTTGAGGTGTGGTGAGCATCAAGGCTAGAGGACAATGGACGAAATAAATGATTTGGAGTGAAGACTCATGCTATAGCCTATGGCAATCCGATGTAAAGTTTTGTGTTTGGCGAATACCTAGAGAACGTTACCTTCCAATGTGTGTAGTGAAAAACAGTGAGGTACGGAGGAGCTGGTAATACAGTATGGAGCCATTTTTAGTGGTTATAGTGTGGTTCCCTTGGTGCACTTAAGAAAATAAGAAATGTGGGGGGATATGGAAACATGTTACAGCATTGTGTTCAGAGAAGAGGAACAATTCAGGGACGAAGACTGTTTGTAACAGCATGATGATACACCCTGTCAAACCAGCGTCTGTGAGGCAATGATTTGTGGACATTAACACTACTGAATTGGATTTGCTTGACCGGAGTCTCACCCTGAACCCAATGACAAAATTTCTGAAAAAAAACAAAACGTTCGGGCGAACACGTAGCGTACCAAATTCGTACTTATCTCTCCTTTTTTTTCTCTCGCTCTCTCGCTCTCTCTCTGTCTCCCTCTCTGTCAATGTTTCTCGAAACCAAACAGAACTATGGTTATGCTGTGCCAGAGGCCACAATACGCCTTGTAGGGCAGCACCTGAAGAAAGTCACATTGACTTTGTATTTATTTTTATATAAGAACAAACACCGTCCGAAGAAGCCTTAAAGGTCCAAAGGTATCGACGGCGGTCATGTCGTCCTTAGCCATTATGCGTCACCGGATGCGGATACACAGAGGCATGTGATCAGCGCACCACTCTCCCGGCCGTTGTACGTTTTCTTGACCTGTGCCGCTACTTCTCAAGTAGCCCGCTCCTCAGTTGGTCACACAAGAGCCGAGTGCACCCCGCTTGCTAACAGCACTTGGCAGACCCAAACGGTGACCCATCCATGTGCTAGCCAAGCCCGACAGCTATTAACTTCAGTGATCTGACAGGAAACGGTGATACTATTACAGCAAGGCCGTTGCCATGTTTATTTTTATATCTGAAGGAAAATTAGTGGCTTCCCAAACGCCAAGTGGTAGAGATTGGTCCCTTCATTACCAGACTGAGGATTCCTTGATCCCTCAGGATGCAGCCTATCAATACACCCTTTCTTACAGTCAGGTGGTACCATAATGATATTGTCTTTCCCCAGTTCCATTCAGTACCTGTTCAATAGTTCAATAGCCCTATTTACTCATTTAATATTCTATATTCTTATGTAGCACAACATACCTAAAACTATCGTTCGTGTTTATACGAGGGCAGTTCAATAAGTAATGCAACACATTTTTTTTCTCGGCCAGTTTTGGTTGAAAAAACCGGAAATTTCTTGTGGAATATTCTTAAACATTCCCGCTTCGTCTCGTATAGTTTCATTGACTTCCGACAGGTGGCAGCGCTGTACAGAGCTGTTAAAATGGCGTCTGTAACGGATGTGCGTTGCAAACAACGGGCAGTGATCGAGTTTCTTTTGGCGGAAAACCAGGGCATCTCAGTTATTCATAGGCGCTTGCAGAATGTCTACGGTGATCTGGCAGTGGACAAAAGCACGGTGAGTCGTTGGGCAAAGCGTGTGTCATCATCGCCGCAAGGTCAAGTAAGTCTGTCTGACGTCCCGCGTGCGGGCCGGCCGTGCACAGCTGTGACTCCTGCAATGGCGTAGCGTGCGAACACACTCGTTCGAGATGATCGACGGATCACCATCAAACAACTCAGTGCTCAACTTGACATCTCTGTTGGTAGTGCTGTCACAATTGTTCACCAGTTGGGATATTCAAAGGTTTGTTCCCGCTGGGTCCCTCGTTGTCTAACCGAACACCATAAAGAGCAAAGGAGAACCATCTGTGCGGAATTGCTTGCTCGTCATGTGGCTGAGGGTGACAATTTCTTGTCAAAGATTGTTACAGGCGATGAAACATGGGTTCATCACTTCGGAGCTGAAACAAAACGGCAATCAATGGAGTGGCGCCACACCCACTCCCCTACCAAGAAAAAGTTTAAAGCCATACCCTCAGCCGGTAAAGTCATGGTTACAGTCTTCTGGGACGCTGAAGGGGTTATTCTGTTCGATGTCCTTCCCCATGGTCAAACGATCAACTCTGAAGTGTATTGTGCTACTCTCCAGAAATTGAAGAAACGACTTCAGCGTGTTCGTAGGCACAAAAATCTGAACGAACTTCTCCTTCTTCATGACAACGCAAGACCTCACACAAGTCTTCGCACCCGAGAGGAGCTCACAAAACTTCAGTGGACTGTTCTTCCTCATGCACCCTACAGCCCCGATCTCGCACCGTCGGATTTCCATATGTTTGGCCCAATGAAGGACGCAATCCGTGGGAGGCACTACGCGGATGATGAAGAAGTTATTGATGCAGTACGACGTTGGCTCCGACATCGACCAGTGGAATGGTACCGTGCAGGCATACAGGCCCTCATTTCAAGGTGGCGTAAGGCCGTAGCATTGAATGGAGATTAGGTTGAAAAATAGTGTTGTGTAGCTAAAAGATTGGGGAATAACCTGGTGTATTTCAATGCTGACTAAAACAACCCCTGTTTCAGAAAAAAAATGTGTTGCATTACTTATTGAACTGCCCTCGTATATCAACAAATAACATTTTCTCCAGTTACGTTTATCTTTAACTGTCACAGATCTTCGTGGTTACTTCCACTGATAATTCTAAATGCAGAAAGTTATTACTCTTTCAGAGAAAGAACACTTGACTGTCCTTCTCTTGGTAATACGTTTGCAGCAGTGCGGCACCTTAATGGATGCTCGGAACCACGGACTTTTTATATCCTATCAAGTGCTGCTGCTTCCATCGGTAGTTATCGTTGTTTCTGCTTTTCTGTGGTTGCTTTTAATCGCAGAATCCCAGTTTCGAGTACTATTTGGCAAAAAACGCCATTTGAAACAGTTCTATATGAACTAATTCTTCTACGCAACTTTCCAACTTCTCTATGGCTTCCGTGAGCTTGTCTGTAACAGCAACAACATATATTCAAGAAGCGCTCCATTTCACTAACTATCAGTGCTAACTTTTTAATATTTGGACAGAACATACTAAGTGATCAACATATAAGTACGGCAAACACCGAATCACATATTTCCGAGTCGAGTGACGCACATGCTTCAGAGACGAGTGTGATATTTGTATGTCCTCAACGTTCAATGTGCCCATGATGTCTTCGTTGGAGTATTCTGTGACTGCACACACACTTCGTTTTGTTGAACTGTACTTTCATTTCCCAAACTGTAAACGAACTGTATGATATAGTGATGTTCGCAGTCACCGCTGTTTATCTTCGTCTTCATACGTCATTCTTCGCATGCGTTTACTTGTTGGCTGAGTGCTGTCATGCTGACTGCCGCACACCCACTGCAAGTGATCGCCAACTTTTAACTGTAGACTCGAGAGTTACAGACCTTCCTACATCTACGGGTGTAAGGCGAACACTCCTCCCACAAAATATGAAAATACTGTCCCAACCTGCTTCATCGACAGGCTACCTTGTCGAGACACATCCTCAAGTTCCACTCGTACCTAATATCATCCTCAAAACCGTTAATCCCGTTGGACCCTATATCCTGAGACGACTCTGCTAGCTGTCCGTTCCATATTCTACCTGAATACCACATCCGCATAATCCCAGAATAATCCCATTCCACTTGTCCCACATGCTGTGGCCGAGAGGTTCTAGGCGCTTCAGTCCGAACCGCGCGACTGCTACGGTCGCATGTTCGAACCCTGCCTCGGGCATGGATGTGTGTGATGTCCTTAGGTTAGTTAGGTTTAAGTAATTGTAAGTTCTAGGGGACTGATGACCTCCGATGTTAAGTCCCGATAGTGCTCAGAGCCATTTGAACCATTTTTGTCCCACATGGATAATCTTGTTTAGTTCTATTACTACACTATCACACACAACATCTGTAGTTGTAAAATTTTGTGGCAGATCAGAATTGTGTGCCGGCCCAGGACTCGAACCTAGGACCTCTGCCTCTCGTATGCAATGGCTCTCACCGACTGAGCTACCGAAGCACGACTCACGATCCGGCCTCAGAGGCTCCTTTCCATCAGTACCTCTTCTCTTACCTTCCCCATTTCTCCCCAGTATCCTTTCTACCACAAGTGATTGTCGCGCAAAGTGTGCAGGAGAACTTCTGCAAAGTCTGGAAGGTAGTAAAAAAGGTAATGAAGTAAGTGAAACTTTGAAAAATGGGGGATGGTGGTTATGAGTTGTGCTTCGATATCTCAGTCGCAAAAGACAAGATTCCCGTGTTTGAGTCACTGGCCAGCACACTACTTTAATATGTCAAGAAGTTTCAAACCAGTGCACATTCCGATGCAGTGTGTGTTAAATCGAACCTATTAACCGAATATCGGTTGTCTAGAAAACCTGCTTCCTCGGATCACTAGACAACATTCAAACAAATCGTATTAATAGGTTTTATAACAATATGAAAAAATACAACACTTAACTTCGTGTTACACGGATGTGTTGTAAGCAAAGGGCGACAGACAAAATATGAAATTTCTTCAGTATAACAATCCTCAAGTCCGTGTTACATAAATTGTACGAGCAAGTGATTAGAGTTGACTGTTCTATAAAAATCAGTAGTCTTGAAGCTACTGTAGAATTTGCCGCTATCAGTCGCGCGCGGGGCTTATGTTCTGTTCGCATAGGGGACGCTGCTGTCGGGTTGTCGTCCTGGAAAGGGGTCGGTCAGCGTACGATTGGCTGACGTCTTTTCACAGCCCTCTACGCTCTATCGTTCCCGACTGGCGTGCCCGCGCTTGACTTTACGCCGTAACAGGGTGAAAATTCATTGTCGATCTCCAGTTCCACCGTGATCAATCCCTACCACAAGCACGACAGAACACCACCCTTCGAAATACAACGTAACAAATTCCACCCACCAACAACCGAGTCGTGCTCCCCTTCCTATACTCCTGTTTCCTCGTGACGCCTTTTAATTCACTTGTTTAGCCGGAGCTGGTCACCAAGCTTTCGCACACCATCCTACAGTCGACCAACATCCAATACATTATTAATCCTAGATAGCTTACCCGAAAATCATTATCACTATATCTAGATATATGTTTCTAATAACTGTATAAAGATACCTTTTTGTGACCTCATTCAGAAAGTTAACCAGGGTTCTCTGTTCTGGGGCTGAGAGAAGGTTCTAAACCAAAGCCATGATCGATTCTGTGACAAGAACAGAGTCCATCCTCCTCAAAAGTGTGATGACTGCCCGAGTTACACTGAATAGGCCACGTGCATACTAAACAATCGGTTGCTTGGATGACACAGCCCTTGTAGAATACAGATGGGCATTTTCAGATCCCCAGAAGACAACCCAACAGTTCCGAAACCAATTATTAAAATGATCGGATATGAACGGAAGGCATAAATGTACTAGCTGTTAAGTTATTAACTGACATTGCTTTATGTTCTGCACATGACTTCTACTAAATTAAAGTTCTCCCTTCTTAGACTCGGAACTCACCTCTTCTCATTACAGTGGTCTCTCTCACATGATACAAGGAACTGAGAACTGGTTGAAAGTGAAACAGGAAAGGTATAGTGTTTGTGGGAACGAGCTGTCCAGCCTGTAACCATTACGTCACTTTCGCCTGGAAGCAGATTGTATACACAGCTTGTTACTTAATAATTGGTTGACTAAGAGCTAATCAAAAGTACCCGGACAACAATAGTGGACTTTAATGTAGGGTGCACTCTTTCCACTCGTACTGTGCTGGGTAAACATTCAGTGAGGTGCCTGAATGTCTGTGGAGGGATGGCAGACCATTCTACCTCAAGAGCCGAAACCAGAGGATGTGACAATGTTGGACACCTGGGTCTGGAGCGAAGTCGGCATTCTAACTGATCCCAAAGGTGTTCCACTGCGTTCAAGTCGGAACTGTCGGCAAGCCATTACCTTACAGATGCTGTTTTATGACGTGGTACATTTTCATGCTGATATACAAATATCATCGCTCCCAAACTGTTCTTTTGCTGTACGCACGCTACAGTGTTGTAAAACGTATTGATATTGTCCGCATTTAGCGTTTTATCAAGCGCAATTAGAGGGCCATATCTTAATTACGAAAGTAAGCCCCATAACGTAACACAATTTCCCTGTTGACACCATGAGAGCAGGTATCGTTATCACGGTCTTCGCCAAACCTAAACATATCCATCGTATTGACATAGGATACGGCGTGATTCATCATTCCAAATGACGCGTTACCAGTCATCCATTGTCAGTGGCGTCGCACTTTACATCATCTCGTAGTGTCGCTTAACATTGAGTATAGGAATATATGACTTAAGAGAAGTTGCTCGACCACTGTAAATAAATCCCCCAACGCTCATCAGTGTGCTAACTTGCAGCACTTTGGACACCACGAGTGATTCCAACTGCTGCTTTCATGAAGTGTCTTAAGCACCTTTCGCAATGCTCGACGGTACCTATCTGTCAGTACATGAGATCTTCCTGGTCTAGGTTTTTTAATTCACAATGACAACACGAAAAAATCTGCTTTGACAGCTTTAAAAGGACTGAAATGTACTTGATGGACTTGTCAATCAGGTGACATCCAATGAGTAGTCCATGCTCGAAGTTACTGAGCTCCTGTTCGCCCCATTCTGCTGCTACTGCGTTTCTAGAGTGACAACACGAAACTCCCCACTTCTGTTTGTCCTGGCGGATCTGTCTATTGTGACTTCTAGTGGTCAGGTCCACATCACTTAAGAGCGTCTGTATACTTCTGGTCAGACAGTGCAGTGCTTTGTTAACCACTGAAGGTTACTACCAACCGAGGTGGCGCAGTGGACTCGCACTCGGAAGGATGCCAGTTCAAAGCCGAGTCCGGCCACGTAGATTTATGTTTTCCGTCGTTTCCCTAAATCACTCCAGGAAAATTTTGGGATGCTTCCTCTGAAAGGGCACAGCCAATATCCTCCTCCATCCTTGAAGCAGTTCGATCTCTAATGATATCAACGGAACGTTAACCTTAAGCTTCCTTCATGTGTGAAGGAAAGTTTCGATCTTTGCTCGTTGTCTGAAGTGCGCGATAGACGTAGATACATCAACTCTGAAATGGGGGATTTACAAGTGGTTACGCATGTGTGTGTGTGGAGTGTGTGTGTCTGTGTGTAACCTATGAATGCCTATTCCAAGGTCTGCATGAACGGTGTGTCGTATGGGAGTTTACATAGACCTTACGAGTACGATGACACACTTTTTTTCAAGGACACATATTCATATCATATGCATTTGAGAATGAGCAAAGCTCGAAACTAGCCAGCAGCGCCTAACAATGTTCTGTTTCGAAAAAAAATCCTGGTAGAAAAGACGCCATTCTTCGAAAAAGAAGGTAATTCGGCGGATCATTTTGCTCAGGCTTCAAGATTAAGAATTGTTGTCGACTTCGTGCGACGCCAGTTCGCTCGGACCGAGCATCTCGGTGCGAGATTTTCGATGGATTTCAGAGGTCCTCCAACGGCGGGAGAGAGAACCGGCATATGTATACGAGGCGGTGGTAGGGGGCCAGGTGCGCGCGCTGGCAGGCTGTGTACCCACTACCACTAGCACGGCGCGACGCCGCAGAGGAAGACAGAAGCTGGCGGAACGGCAGAGGAGAAAGCGAGGAGCGGAAGACCGGCTGGAAGGGTTGGTTGCTGAGAGGCGGGCGGGGGAGGGGGGCGGGTTACGGTAGAGGGCGAAAAGTGGAAGAGGACAGAGAGAGAGAGAGAGAGACGGAGGGTGCGCGCCGTATTGCGTCACAGGACGTCAATGTCTCTGCCACTGCAGTCCAACGCATGAGCAATACTATTGGATCTTGGCTGTTATTGATGTTTCTTGCGTCTTACTTCTCCTCTTCCGAGTGGCGCTCCTCTTCTCCGTTCTCGCCGCGTCGCTTCCTCCGCCGTCGCTGAGCCGCGCCGGCCGTCAGCGTTACCTCTCTCCTTGTCTCCGTCTCTGTCTCTCTCACTCACTCTCTCTCTCTCTCTCTCTCTCTCTCTCTCTCTCTCTCTCTCTCACACACACACACACACACACAGAGAAGCACTCATATTGTTTCTGCTTCTGCGACCCCCGCCGCCCAACGCCGCCCACCGCCGGCGCCGCCCCGCGCCGCCCGCCGATCCCCGCCGCCGCCCACCGCACTCGGGGCAGCGCTGGAAGCTCACTCACCTCGCACACAGGCTCAGCCGAGCCCGACTGTCGGAATTTTATTCGGTCGCGCAGTTTTCTAACCTCGTTACGAATTTAGAGGCAGGCTGGCAGGCATAATTCGGTTTTTTAAAAGGCGAGATTAGATTACCGCCACCCCGCCCGCTTCCACCACCACCCTCCCTGCCCCCATCACCTAATACCCCTCCCCCCCTCCCACACCCTCAACGAACCTAACGGCGTCGTGTCCGCTGTTTCATTTGCGAAGGCTGCTCCTCTCTGACCACCCATTAGGCTTTAGCGAAAACAAAAATTCACTGGCAGAACTAATCATTTTTACGTAATCTCGTTAAGCCGTCATGCTTCGAAATTATACTTTTTTTCTCTCGCTTCGGAGACTGCGATGGGCGAAAATGCAATTTGTGCTGTCGTTTCACCGTCAACAAAAGGAGCAACGTTTTTCGCGAAGAAAGTTGTGAAATACTCTGACGTCATTAATCATATCCCAGATGTTGTGAAGGTTTTGCTCCGCTCTAATTTCAGGCGGCAGCTGGTTAATATGTATTCACCGATGAAATGCTTTAAACACGTGAAACATTCTTCATTTGTTTCTTACGTACCCTTATTACTTTGTACTGTGATAAAAAGTGTTTACGTATCAGTAGTATAGATGCTTAAGAGCAGAGGAGGTAAGACGGAGCCTTGAGGAAGACCATTATTCGATTTCATTTGTATTCTGTTTACACTTGCAGTATAATCACTTGGAATATTGTATTGCTAACCATATTTTCTGCTAGTCTTGCTGTCACACGAGAGGGAAGAATACGAGTACGATGCTACATACATATTGGTCCTTGTCTCCATATAGTGTTTTATATTACTGTTAAATCTAAAAGCACCACAGATGATTTCAGTTGCCTTTAATATCTATCTTCAGTATAAGTACTCGTATTTAGAAAGGAAACCTTGTCTGAGCAGCTTCTGCTTGGTGAGATTCAGCTTGTTCAGGCGGAACTGATACTAATATTTTGTGGCTAACATCATTACATCTACATCTACATTTATACTGCGCAAGCCACCCAACGGTGTGTGGCGGAGGGCACTTTACGTGTCACTGTCATTACCTCCCTTTCCTGTTCCAGTCGCGTATGGCTCGCGGGAAGAACGACTGCCGGAAAGCCTCCGTGCGTGCTCAAATCTCTCTAATTTTACATTCGTGATCACCACGGGAGGTATAAGTAGGGGGAAGCAGTATATTCGATACCTCATCCAGAAACGCACCCTCTCGAAACCCGGACAGCAAGCTACTCCGAGATGTAGAGCGCCTCTCTTGCAGAGTCTGCCACTTGAGTTTGTTAAACATCTCCGTAACGCTATCACGCTTACCTAATAACCCTGTGACGAAACGCGCCGCTCTTCTTTGGATCTTCTCTATCTCCTCTGTCAACCCAACCTGGTACGGATCCCACACTGATGAGCAATACTCAAGTATAGGTGATTCTTTCTAACAATTTGTAAACTAAGCTGATTAGGCAACTGCACAATAGCTTTCAGATCTTTTCGCAAGTTTTAACAAGATCACAATATTTTACTTTTTACTTTTTTAATGTGGTATGGTTTTCGTTAAGAATGTATCGGCAAAGAAGAGAGCAATTTCTATGCACACAACCCGCAATAATGAAGAAACTCTGAATGTCATCAAATCCTGGAGCTTTATTGAGCTTCATTTCCTTCATAGCTTGAATAACTTCATCGAACGTAAAGATTCAGGATATCCTGACTTTTTATAAGATGTTATTTTCAGTTGTTTGCATAGTTTTTGAACTACAGTTGTGTGATAGCCTTCCCGTGGGGCTCTTGAAGTATTAACTATGTGGACAACAACCACGTTAGGCGAGGTTAACATCCTGTGCCGAAGTAAGTTGCTGGCTCTCCCAAGTTTTCACAAAACTGTCGAAGCAACTCTGCTTGGTTTTGTGAACTTCATCTTTCCAACTGCATCTGTCCATTTAAACCGTATTGCTGGATTTAAACTGTTCAGAAATTCATTCCCTACATCTGTCACCGCCGTTCACTATTTATGAATTAATTATAAAGCCGTTCACTGTTTTTGTTCCATGGGGGTACGTACTCTTTCCTGTATCCTCGTGGGATAGCTTCCTTTGCGGCAATAAGACGCTATCTGTCTATTTTACTGTGTGTATTCATGTAAATGCAGGTCCGCCCCAATAGCTGAGTGGCCAGCGCGAAGGAATGCTACGCAAAGGGGCCCGGGTTCGATTCCCGGCTGGGTCGGGGATTTTTCTGCGCTCAGGGACTGGCTGTTGTGCTGTCCTCATCCTCGTCATCGTGTTGTGTTGTCTTCCTCATAATTTCATCCACCGGGGAGGGGGGGGGGGGCGACAGAAAGGGCATCCGGCCACCCCTTAAATGCACAAGGAAGATCAGTTAAGGACACAAACTCTGATTTCTGATGTGCGATCGTTGCCTTTAGACTGTGGTTTACCACATTCCCGGTCCAGTTTTTCTGTTTGTCTTTGCTTATTAACCGCGTTTCGAAACCGTATGTAGGGCCTTTTTCCTTATTGGAAACGATACACTCACAAAAAAAAGGTTCAAATGGCTCTATGCACTGTGGGACTTAACATCTGAGGGCATCAGTCCCCTAGTCCTAGAACTACTTAAACCTAACTAACCTAAGGACATCACACACATCCATACCCGAGGCAGGATTCTAACCTGCGACCGTAGCTATCGCGCTGTTCCAGACTGAAGCGCCTAGAACCGCTCGGCCACAGCGGCCGTCTACACTCACCAGTAGCTAAATTAAACACTGACAGGAATGGAAAGTGAAACACCAAGACATTTTGACCGCACGCTAACAAACTGGTATTCCGGCACTTCCATTCCCTTAAGTCTTCTGTATTGCTTCGCACACAACGGTAAGGAGAAATGAGGTACAGAATGGTGGAGCAGCTGTCGTCGTAGGGAAGCTGGACAGGAGAGGAAATTATCAGCGAATACGTAAATACAGTGGTCCTGCTATGAATCCAATGTGAGGCTCCCGTAAATAATGCTCGAGCGAACTGTCGAAGGCTGACAAAGACTGAACACTGTCGAAGATTGCGACCTAGATTGGCCATCCTACATCGCGGCTGCAGAGGCACTGGTAGTCAGTGCCGCTGAAGGTGTGGGACAGTGGGCGTGCATCCTTGGATACGCCAGGTCTGTGCACGGCGGCTATAGGCATCTATCGGAAACGCGAGTTTCCATTGCCAACTGTGAGACGCCGTTGAGGGTTCTATGATACCACATTAGAGACATGGGAGCATCATATTGACAAATGGCACAGCCAGTTGGCTCTAGTTAACCGACTGTAGAACAGCTGGTGACGAGACAGGGGGCAACAGTGTGGTACAAAGAGTTGGCGTTTGTCCTTCTAGAAATCCTATATCAAGAGAAGATTGTAGGGTTTTTCGACACGCTCTGACGAAATGACGAATGAGAACAGCGTAAATCTGGGCAGAAGTCACCCCACACTGTCGGGAAAAAATTACTACCAGCTAGGCTGTGATCTCGAGTTGACAGGCACCTTTTACCGATGACATCATACCACAGTCAACATAGACATACATGCTGTAGAGCCAGATCAACCGAGGCATTGAGTGGCGTTCTACGGAGGTCAGTGATGGGTCTCGCTTCTGTTTGTGGCAGTCAGGTGGACACCAACACGTCATTATTTGGTTTTTAATGTCGTGTGGCTAGGGCCTCCCGTCTGGTAGACCGTTCGCCGGGTGCAAGTCTTTCGATGTGACGCCACGTCGGCGACTTGCGCGTCGATGGGGATGAAATGATGATTAGGACAACACCCAGTCCCTGAGCGGAGAAAATCTCCGACCCAGACGGGAATCGAACCCGGGCCTTTAGGATTGACGTTCTGTTGCGCTGACCACTCAGCTACCGAGGCGGACATTATTTGATGGAAGGTCGTAGGAAGAAGCCATTCTTGAGAGCCACAACTTTCCAACTCCTGGAATGACGGGCGCAAGAATGGTAAACTTTGTCATCATACTCTACACGACCAGGGTCCAAAGTGCATAGTACACAATTATAATGTAGGACACCACGCTCTAGTTCAAACAGCAAACGCCTTGAGAAAGTACAGATTTATACTACCCTGCTTAGTCCTCCGACTTTTCATCCAAAAAAATGCTTGGGTTGCGATACCAACCTACAGCCAGCGTCTAGTCCAACATAAACATTAACACCAAATATTATTTTATACACTCGAGACTTCTTATATATTTGACTGTTAGGAAGTTTTAAACATTTCGTGCTGGCAGTTACCGTGGGCCTGTGTGATGCTGTGACACTGCTATAAAATGTTGTTGCGTATTTTTTCTGAATACTGCAGTTACATTGGCCAAGTAGTTACGAAACAACCTACCTCACATATAGAACTATAAGGGAAATAGGGGCAATTCTCCTCAATCGATTAACAAATTTACGCTGAAGAGCCAAAGAAACTGGTATGCCAGCCAAATATCGAGTAGGGCCTCGGCGAGAACGCAGAAGTGCGCAACACGACATGTCATGGACTCGACTAATGTCTGAAGTAGTGCTAGAGGGAAATGACACCATGAATCCTGCAGGGCTGTCCATAAATCCGAAAGATGGAGTGGAGATCTTCTCTGAACAGCGCGTTGCAAGACATCACAGATATGCTCAATAATGTTCATGTCTGGGGAGTTTGGTGGCCAGCGGAAATGTTTAAACTCGACCGTTCCTGGAGTCACTCTGTAGCAATTCTGGACGTGTGTGCTGTCACACTGTCCTGGTGGAATCACCGAAGTGCGTCGGAATGCACAACGCACACGAATGGACGCAGGTGACCAGACAGGATGCTTACGTACGTGTCACCTGTCAGAGTCGTATCTAGACGTATCAGGTGTCACTTATCACTCCAACTGCACATGTCCGACACCATTACAGAGCCTCCACCAGCTTGAACAGTCCCCTGCTGACATGCAGAGTCCATGGATTGATGAGGTTGTCTCCATATCCGTACAGTGTGTCCTCTCGATGCAATTTGAAACCAGACTCGTCTGATTTGGCAACACGTTTCCAGTCCTCAACAGTCCAATGTCGGTTTTGACGGGCCCAGCCGAGGCGTAAAGCTTTGCAACGTGAAGTCATCAAGGGTACACGAGCTGGTCTTCTGCTTCGAAAGCCCATATCGATGATGTTTCGTTGAATGGTTCGCGCGCTGAAACTTGTTGATGGCCCAGCATTGAAATCTGCAGCAATTTGCGGAAGCGTTGCACTTCTGTCACGTTGAACGATTCTCTTCAGTCGTCGTTGGTCTCTTTCTTGCAGGATTTTTTTCCGGCCGCAGCGACGTCGGAGATTTGATCTTTTACCGAATTCCTGATATTCACGGTACACTCGTGAAAAGGTGGCACGGGAAACTCCCCACTTCATAGCTACCTCGGAGATGCTGTGTCCCATCCCTCGTGAGCCGACTGTAACACCATCTTCATATTCAGTTAAATCTTGATAACCTGCCATTGTAGCAGCAGTGACCGATCTGACAACTGCGCCAGACTCTTGTTGTCATGTATAGGCTTTGCCGACCGCAGCGCCGTATTCTGCCTGTTTACATATCACTCTATTTGAACACGCATGCCTACACCAGTTTCTTCGGCTCTTCGGTGTGTAATCAAATAAGATGAGCGAGTGCAACGCTCGCTACCTTCACTGAATAATAAAAGAATGACTGATGAGCTTATCTGTTGTCCACAATGATAACATCGTCACAGTGAAAACAACAAGCTTAAGTATGCACCAGATGCAACATGGAAAAGTTGTAGCACAGTTTAAGTGATCTTATAAATTAATTCAAGTCTGAATATAACAGATTGTTATTTTTTTAATTATTGGGCACAATTAACAAGCAAATTTCTAAAAATCCGGATTGAATTTACAGAAGAATGACGCTAGCACTATGGAATGATATGATGTTATAAGGAAGACTGCCTGGAGAAAACGGAATAACTTATCCTTCTCTGGGCAGCTAACGAATTTCAAGTTGACGATACAAAAGCAGAAACTGTAATCAAATGGACAACTGAATTGGCATGAGTAGCGAGTTGCTGGGAGTATTTGTTGCTCTACCACAGACGGCAGAACTTATATTTCACCCAAAATGTTTACCCGTTACTTCCAGTCAGAGACCAGTAGACCAACTACACAGCAGACAGAACACAAATGCCTCGAAACTTGCTACTCCATACCCAGCACTCTACTTTCAGAAACTCTATATGCAAGGGACGACTCAATGCTATTGCCAATGTGACAGATGAGTGTATCTCTTATCTCATGAAGAAACAAGAGTAATGCAGCAGAAAATTGCTATTTATGGCATATAATACACCTGTTAAGAACTATGAGATTCTTCATTGAGATTAAATCCAGGTAGTTTTGTGTCCAGGAGAGTACGGTATACTTATCCTGATGCTCGAACTGTATGACAAACTGCTCTATCCTGTTGGTAGATGCCATCGTGCCGCGAAAGAGCAAACTGCATGTAGGAGTGGACGTGGCCCACACATAGACACATACTTGTGTTTATCTACTCTACCTTCTAGAATGACTAGATTACCCAGGAATGCCATGGAAACATTCCCCAGACCACAAAAATCAATTCTTGTTTGCTTTCAGACCTTTTAGGCTGTGCATACAGTGGCCATCTCTCTAATGGTACATAACTCATGATTCATCTGAAAAGGCATCCATACACATCTCTGCATCCATCATTCAGCCAAGTCATCTATGGCCTGTGCTGCACCAAATTTCCTCAGTGCCGGTTTTGTATAGCGCATTTCAAAAATGCTTCCACCCTTGGCCCAAGCCAATTACCGTACTCTTTTCAGATGTCAGGTAAACTACTTCATGTTCATATCATGACAATGACTCCAATGTTTTCTGCGTCTCCTGACTCTCTTTATATATCCTTCATTCCTAGTGCTGCCAACTGCTGTCAGAGAGGTTACTGCACGTTGACATCGAACAACGGTGGTAGTCACATGAATGTAGCTGGACTGTCTGTATGACTGCAATTTCACATGTTATCCATGTTGAGTGTAATGTGTGATCCTACAGTGTTCGCTGTGTGGCACTCAAAATGCAGCCTAGTTTTCTGCAACCAGTATCGTATTTTGTCAAACATATATTCCTAGTATTGTAAAAGCTCTGTGATAAGATTTATGTTGGAGAAACCAGAGGAAATTCAAAACAGGGCTTACAGAAAATGTTAATGTAAGTGAGTCCAATCTATCAGTATTTAGTGACCATTTAAGATAGTACAAACATCCTACTAATGATGTAACAGAGAATATCGCCATACTTCACAGGCCAGAATGAGGTAGACGTTGAAGAAACAAAGAGAAATATAGATATACACTCTGAAGATACTACTATAGCCCGATATAAATTTTTGTTTTGCTCTTTTCTTTTAACACTGAAGACAGAATTGCGCTATTGGTGATTTTGTGTTTCTTTCTAAATATGTCCTCTAGCTCCTATTTGTTACGTGAATAAAATTCTAAGTTGCATTTCTTTTACATAAAAGGCTGGAGGGAGATGGGGAAGGAGGAGGAAAACAATGTAATCTTATTACGAGGACACCTACCATAAATTTTTTGAACAATGAAATAGAAGTAAACATCGAAGAGAAAGTTAATGTTTTTATTATTGTCGTGCGTTAAGGTAGCGACACTTGTAATGAGAAGCAAGTAGGATTGTGTGCTGGTATCTGGACATATAACAGTAGGTGCTACTGGTGACTTAAGTAAAGTTGTTAAGCATCACATGCTTTCGGAATTTGAAATTTTGGGGCGTGGGATTGGTACAAATTTCTCTGTAGTAACTGGGTTAGGTGTAGCTGTAACTGTAGGTATGGAATGGTGAACAGAATATAAAGCAGACTTTAATTCCGGGATTAGTGTTGATAATACTGCATTTGAATGATCAAGAGAAAGTAAAGATTTGATGACTTTCTAGTGGAGATAATAACTTGTTGGGATATCTCAAGGTAAAAGTAATGCCAACAGTATCTGAATTTGGGCAGCTAGAAATAAATCTGTGGTACAGTTATGATAAAGATGAATGTAGGATTATAGAAGACCTAAAGTACCAAATGTCTGAAGTTGACACATTAAGTGAACCACTGAAAGAGGAATTGAGAGACGTTTTATGGGTAAATAGAGAAATATTTTATGACAAATCAGGTAGAGATAAGAATTTTGACTATAAGTTGGACATAAAACGGCGTTTGGGATTGCATGACAATGTTAAGTACACAATGCAACATACTTCATTTGTGGTAGAAACATTTCATCATGACGAGTTCCAGAGACCTCATGTGATAAAACGGGGGCACATGTGAAGATAATTTGATGTAATTTGTTCTTTTCTTTTCACACTGAAGACAGAACTTCAATATCGCAGGTTTAAGTTTCTTTATGTGTACATTCTGTAACTGCCATCTATAGAATTATTATGAACATAAAATAGTAATTTGAGTGTTAAATTTTAAATCATTGTAGTATGTATAGTAGGCCGACAGAGAGATGAGCATTTAAATGCAATCGATAGCTCACTATGTGAAGCGAGAGCGAAGGGGTTTGCAGAGAAGTGAAGAGACAGGTTACTGTCACGTGTAAATGAGGGTAGCGGTGTGTTAGTAGATTTTACAGATTATATTCTTTGTATTTAATATGAACTTCTTTCAATCCATAGTGCGAACTGGGAAGTTAAAATCTAAATGTATCGGAGTGTTTTTGCCGTGGACTAGTACTTCAAAAAGGACTTTGAAAGTTATAGTTTTTCACAGAGTGGAGTAATGTTTTGTTAGGTGGACTCTTTTTGACGCAGAGAGCGGATGGTGAAACTGAAGTGTACATATACTGAAGTGTTGTCATGGACTAATAAGTCTTAAAGTAATCTGAAACATATAAACATATATTCAGTGTGGGGGCAGTGGAGTAGCATGTTTAGTAAGTGTACTCTATTTGACACTGCAACCCCTGTAAAATGTAACTCTACTAAAGTTCTTCTTGCCATAATTTAATATCTAAGAGTAGAACATGAAAACTAAAACTTTCTAACAATGGCGACAATTGTTTAGTAAGCGCAATGACTTCGATAAACATCACTTTTTCTGGGTGAAGGGTCTCTGGGCGACATCGCTGACTACAAATCTATAAATAAACAAGGACTCCACAAATATCTTAAGTACTGCACCGCTATGCAAGTGGCCATTTTCAAGTGTACAAATACAATGGCTTCTACACTCTTATTATAATTTAGAAAGTGTGTTAGTCTGTTACATTCACGAGTAAACTGTTGATCTGATTTTGAAGAAATTTAGTATGGACATACTGGGGAAGAACATAGGCTACTTCAGAAAGTGTGTAGTACAAGTTACATCTTAATTTGAAGCAAATAACGCATATTAAGGCAAAACACTTAGGCTTTGAAAAGAATTTTTCTCTGTCACAAAATTTGACTTTCGTGCTTTATCATTGCCTTTATTGGTAGGGTCTAGGTGTAGCGTCTTTGATTCATAATCAAAACGTCTTCGGTCCCGGGTTCCATCCCCGCCACTGCCTAAATTTTGATAAATAATCAGCATTGGCGGCCGAAGACTTCCGGCATAAGAAGTCAGCCTCATTCTGCCAACGGCCTTGTCAAAGAGGGTGGAGGAGCGGATAGAGGTTCAGGGCACTCTCTTGTCCTAGGGGTGGGAAATTGCCCCTAAAGGCAATGATCAACGACATGAGGATGCAGAAGGCAATGGAAACGACTGCATTAAAGACATGTAACGTGTATCCACAGGACATGTGGCCTGAAATTGAAGAAGTGTCATGATGATCTCTCCAATGGCAAAAGATTCCGAAATAGTCCCCCATTCGGATCTCCGGGAGGGGACTGCCAAGGGGGAGGTTACCATGAGAAAAAGATTGAATAATCAACGAAAGGATAACGTTCTACGAGTCGGGGCGTGGAATGTCAGAAGCTTGAAGATGGTAGGGAAACTAGAAAATCTGAAAAGGGAAATGCAAAGGCTCAATCTGGATATAGTAGGGGTCAGTGAAGTGAAGTGGAAGGAAGACAAGGATTTCTGGTCAGATGAGTATCGGGTAAGATCAACAGCAGCAGAAAATGGTATAACAGGTGTAGGATTCGTTATGAATAGGAAGGTAGGGCAGAGGGTGTGTTTCTGTGAACAGTTCAGTGACCGGGTTGTTCTAATCAGAATCGACAGCAGACCAACACCGACAACGATAGTTCAGGTATACATGCCGACGTCGCAAGCTGAAGATGAACAGATAGAGAAAGTGTATGAGGATATTGAAAGGGTAATGCAGTATGTAAAGGGGGACGAAAATCTAATAGTCATGGGCGACTGGAATGCAGTTGTAGGGAAAGGAGTAGAAGAAAAGTTTACAGGAGAATATGGGCTTGGGACAAGGAATGAAAGACGAGAAATAATTGAGTTCTGTAACAAGTTTCAGCTAGTAATAGCGAATACCCTGTTCAAGAATCACAAGAGGAGGAGGTATACTTGGAAAAGGCCGGGAGATACGGGAAGATTTCAATTAGATATCATCATGGTCAGACAGAGATTCCGAAATCAGATACTGGATTGTAAGGCGTACCCAGGAGCAGATATAGACTCAGATCACAATATAGTAGTGATGAAGAGTAGGCTGAAGTTCAAGACATTAGTCAAGAAGAATCAATACGCAAAGAAGTTGGATACGGAAGTACTAAGGAATGACGAGGTACGTTTGAAGTTCTCTAACGCTATAGATACAGCAATAAGGAATAGCGCAGTAGGTAGTACAGTTGAAGAGGAATGGACATCTCTAAAAAGGGCCATCACAGGAGTTGGCAAGGAAAGCATAGGTACAAAGAAGGTAGCTGCGAAGAAACCATGGGTAACAGAAGAAATACTTCAGTTGATTGATGAAAGGAGGAAGTACAAACATGTTCCGGGAAAATCAGGAATACAGAAATACAAGTCGCTGAGGAATGAAATAAATAGGAAGTGCAGGGAAGCTAAGACGAAATGGCTGCAGGAAAAATGTGAAGACATCGAAAAAGATATGATTGTCGGAAGGACAGACTCAGCATACAGGAAAGTCAAAACAACCTTTGGTGACATTAAAAGCAACGGTGGTAACATTAAGAGTGCAACGGGAATTCCACTGTTAAATGCAGAGGAGAGAGCAGATAGGTGGAAAGAATACATTTAAAGCCTCTTTGAGGGTGAAGATTTGTGTGATGTGATAGAAGAAGAAACAGGAGTCGATTTAGAAGAGATAGGGGATCCAGTATTAGAATCGGAATTTAAAAGAGCTTTGGAGGACTTACGGTCAAATAAGGCAGAAGGGATAGATAACATTCCATCAGAATTTCTAAAATCATTGGGGGAAGTGGCAACAAAATGACTATTCACGTTGATGTGTAGAATATATGAGTCTGGCGACATACCATCTGACTTTCGGAAAAGCATCATCCACACAATTCCGAAGACGGCAAGAGCTGACAACTGCGAGAATTATCGCACAATCAGCTTAACGGCTCATGCATCGAAGCTGCTTGCAAGAATAATATACAGAAGAATGGAAAAGAAAATTGAGAATGCGCTAGTTGACGATCAGTTTGGCTTTAGGAAAAGTAAAGGGACGAGAGAGGCAATTCTGACGTTACGGCTAATAATGGAAGCAAGGCTAAAGAGAAATCAAGACACGTTCATAGGATTTGTCGACCTGGAAAAAGCGTTCGACAATATAAAATTGTGCAAGCTGTTCGAGATTCTGAAAAAAGTAGGGGTAAGCTATAGGGAGAGACGGGTCATATACAATATGTACAACAACCAAGAGGGAATAATAAGAGTGGACGATCAAGAACGAAGTGCTCGTATTAAGAAGGGTGTAAGACAAGGCTGTAGCCTTTCGCCCCTACTCTTCAATCTGTACATCGGGGAAGCAATGACGGAAATAAAAGAAAGGTTCAGGAGTGAAATTAAAATACAAGGTGAAAGAATATCAATGATACGATTCGCTGATGACATTGCTATCCTGAGTGAAAGTGAAGAAGAATTAAATGATCTGCTGAATGGAATGAACAATCTAATGAGTACACAGTATGGTTTGAGAGTAAATCGGAGAAAGACGAAGGTAATGAGAAGTAGTAGAAATGAGAACAGCGAGAAACTTAACATCAGGATTGATGGTCACGAAGTCAATGAAGTTAAGGAATTCTGTTACCTAGGCAGTAAAATAACCAATGACGGACGGGGCAAGGAGGACATCAAAAGCAGACTCGCTATGGCAAAAAAGGCATTTCTGGCCAAGAGAAGTCTACTAATATCAAATACCGGCCTTAATTTGAGGAAGAAATTTCTGAGGATGTACGTCTGGAGTACAGTATTGTATGGTAGTGAAACATGGACTGTGGGAAAACCGGAACAGAAGAGAATCGAAGCATTTGAGATGTGTTGCTATAGACGAATGTTGAAAATTAGGTGGACTGATAAGGTAAGGAATGAGGAGGTTCTACGCAGAATCGGAGAGGAAAGGAATATGTGGAAAACACTGATAAGGAGAAGGGACAGGATGATAGGACATCTGCTAAGACATGAGGGAATGACTTCCATGGTACTAGAGGGAGCTGTAGAGGGCAAAAACTGTAGAGGAAGACAGAGATTGGAATACGTGAAGCAAATAATTGAGGACGTAGGTTGCAAGTGCTACTCTGAGATGAAGAGGTTAGCACAGGAAAGGAATTCGTGGCGGGCCGCATCAAACCAGTCAGTAAACTGATGACCAAACAAAAAAAAATGTTCTACATAATAGATTCAACGTAATGAACACAATGTTCATACAATCTTTAACGTGTTTAGTCCGTAATTCTGTACTAACATTATTAAATTTAGAAGTAACACTAGCCTGCTGAGTCGTTGACGAAATGTTCTATGGAGATAGTTTGAACTTGAGGAAGAATGTTAGTATAAGTTGCGTAACATATAGATACTTCAGTAGCACAAGGCACAGAGGTACACTCCTGCACATGCCTTTTCACACTCATTGTTTGTCAGTGACACTGATTATGCTGCCGCATCTTGCATTGGGGCGGTTTGAAGGGGAGGCATGTCATGATTCATGTTTAGCGAAACAGGCAGACACACATAAGGACAGCTAACGAATTTGCACGTAGAACAGCTTACACACTCACCATCATTCACCTCAACAAAGCTACTGATATACAAGTCCAGTGGTGGGTAACAACTTGTTCTTGATACAGCTTACATTCCTGGTTTATGTGCTGCAAACAGTGGATCATCCCATGCTATTTCCCACAGCTGGGTGTTGTAAATGTTAAGAAGCTATTATTTCTAAATATATTTGAAAAAGAATGGTGAAATAAACATATTACTTATTACTCAAGTGATATTAATGATTTCTCATTGCTGTAAACTGTTTCACTCCATTTAATCCCCAGAGATTCTAGATCATCCATTCAATAATCTGAAAAGCTTAAATTGAAACTAGTTTCTTCTATTAAATGTATTCTTATAGCAGAATATTAGTTATTTTCGAATACTTTCCTTTTGGATATTGCTTACATTACTGAAGCATTTGAAAGTGCTACAATTTCTTTTTTATTTTTTTATGTTGCAGTGTTTGTGAGCGTTTTTCCATTATTTTTCTTGTTAACCCAAACTGCATGTCAAATTATATGAGGTTTAATGCAATATGATGATAAAATACATGCGTTGTATCGTATGTGCCATTACATTAGTTGTCTATTACTAGTTTTGAATGCGTAGGTGCATTACTGCCATATCAGTTGTCTTCGTGAAAACATTAAATCTGGCTAATGTTTGTTGGCTACTCTTCGTTTACGTCTCAGAAATCGCCGTACTAAAGTATACCAGAGTCACTGTGGGACATTGTTTACGTGTTGTGGTGAATATTAGTAATTGTTTCAGTCAGTTTTGAGTGTAACATTCAGTGAATTCTGGGGAACTGGAATACGGTTGTAGTGGAAGGAGTAGAATAAAGGATGGGGGAAACACGGGCTTTTTTTTCTGGGAGTGAAAGATGAACAAGACTAATTCAGTTCTGAAATAAATTTCAGTTTGTAATACCGATTACTCTGTCTTAGAATCACAAGAGGAGGAGTAGGTGGAGAAGGTATACATGGAAAAGGCCCGGAGATACAGGAAGATTTCAGTTAGATTACGTAATGGTCAAGTAGAGATTTCTGAATCAGATATTGGATTGTAAGGCGTACCCAGGTGCAAATATAGACTCAGATCACAATTTATTCGTGACGAAGAGTAGGCCAAAGTTTAAGGGACTAGTCAGGAAGGATCAGTGCTCTAAGAACTGGGATAAGGAAGTACCAAGGAATGAAGACATACACTTGAAGTTTTCTGAGGCTATAGGCACTGTGATAAGGAACACCTCAGTTGACAGTTTAGTTGAACAGTAATGGACGTCTCTAAAACGGACAAACACAGAAGCTGGATAGAAAACTATAGGTACAAAGAAGGTAACTGCTAATAAACCTTGGGTAACACAAGAAATACTTAAGCTGATCGATGAGAGAAGGAAGTACAAAAATGTTCAGGGAAATTGAGGAATACATAGATATAAGTCAGTTAGTAATGAAATCAAGCTCAGGCCAAATTATGGTAAAAAACGTGAAAAATTGGAAAAGAAATGATTGTCAGATGGACTGATTCAGGATACGGAAAAGTAAAAACAACCTTCGGTAAAATTAAAAGCAAGGTTGGTAGCATTAAGGGTGCAGTGGTTACTGACCAGTCGAATACAGGAGAGAGCAGACAGGAGGATGGCCTCTGTGAGGGGGGGGGGGGGGGGGAGACTTGGCTGATGATATGGTAGAAGAAGAAACAGGAGTCGATTTAGAGGAGATAGGGAATCCCCTGTTAGAATAAGAATTTAAAAGAGCTTTGTAAGACGTAAGATCGAATAAAGCAGAACGGATATATAACATTCTGTCAGAATTTCTAAAATCATTGGTGGAAGTGGCAACAACTACCATTCACGCTGCTGTGTAGAATGTATGAGTCTGACAGTACATCATTGATTATTGGGAAATCATCATCCACACAATTCTGAAGATTTGCAAGAGACGACAGGGGTGAGAATTGTCACACAATCAGCGAAACACCTCATGCATACAAGTGCTGACAAGGATAATATACAGAAAAATGGAAAAGAAAATTGAGGGTGTATTAGATGAAGATCAGTTTCGCTTTAGGTAAGGTAAAGGCGCCAAAAAGGCAATTCTGAAGTCCCAGTTGACAATGGAAGCAAGACTAAAGAAAATATCAACACATGTTCTTACGATTGTGGAAGTGGAAAAAAACGTTCGACAATGTAAAATGGGTAAGGTCTTCGAAATTCTGAGGAAAATAGGGGTAAGCTACAGGGAGAGGGGGGTAATATTCAATATGTACAAGAGCCACTAGTGGAAAACCAAGAACAAAGAGATCGGATTAAAAATGGTGTAAGACAGGGATGTAGTCTTTCGCCCCTGCAATTCAATCTATACATCGAAGTACCAATGATGGAAACAAAATGAACGTTCAAGGTGAAAGGATATCAGTGACAAGATTCGCTGATGACACTGCTTGCGTCAGTGAAAGTGAAAATAAAGTACAGGATCTGTTGAAATGAATGAACATTCTAAGGCTGCACCTACATTGCATCCGGAAGTCGTCCGTTCCGATCCGGTCCTCCGCTGGCTAACGCCGGAGTAAAAAACAAACACCAGGTGGCTAATGCACGTACCTACAATGGAGGGAGAAGCGCAGTACGACGTCGTCCGGCACCGGACTGCCGGATTGGTCGACCAAACGTATTTGTTTCCAGTCCGGCAGTGCACCATGAGCGGGATATTCGACAAGGAATTTCTCATTCATCTCGTGAGGATTGATCCTCGCTTGTTGGACCAGCGGATTAAAGGCTACTATGTTGTGGTCTTCAGTCCTGAGACTGGTTTGATGCAGCTCTCCATGCTACTCTATCCTGTGCAAGCTTCTTCATCTCCCAGTACCTACTGCAGCCTACATCCTTCTGAATCTGCTTAGTGTATTCATCTCTTGGTCTTCCTCTACGATTTTTACCCTCCACTCTGCCCCCCCCCCCAATACTAAATTAGTGCTACCTTGATGCCTCGGAACATGTACTACCAACCAATCCTTTCTTCTAGTCAAGTTGTGCCACAAATTTCTCTTCTCTAGAATTCTACCCAATACGTCCTCATTAGTTATGTGATAAACTCATCTGATCTTCATCATTCTTCTTTAGCACCACATTTCGAAAGCTTCTATTCTCTTCTTGTCCAAACTATTTATCGTCCACGTTTCACTTCCATACATGGCTACACTCCATACAAATACTTTCAGAAATAACTTCCTGACACTTCAATCTATACTCAATGTTAACAAATTTCTCTTCATGCTTTTCTTGCCATTGGCAGTCTACAATTTATATCCTCTCTACTTCGACCATCATCAATTATTTTGCTCCCCAAATAGCAAAACTCCTTTACTACTTTAAGCCTCTCATTTCCTAATCTAATTCCCTCAGCATCACCAGACTTTATTCGACTACATTCCATTATCCTCATTATGCTTTTGTTTATATTCATCTTATATTGTCCTTTCAAGACACTGTACATTCCGATCAGCTGCTTTTCCAGGTCCTTTGCTGTCTGTGGTAGAATTACAATGTCATCGGCGAACCTCAAAGTTTTTATTTCTTCTCCATGGATTTTAATTCCTACTCCGAATTTTTCTATTGTTTCCTTTACTGCTTGCTCAATATACACATTGAATAACATCAGGGATAGGCTACAGCCCTGACTCACTCCCTTCCCAACCACTGCTTCCCTTTCATGCCCCTCGACTCTTATAACTGCCGTCTAGTTTCTATACAAATTGTAAATAGTCTTACGCTCCCTGTATTTGACCCCTGCCACCTTTAGAATTTGAAAGAGAGTACTCCAGTCAACATTGTAAAAAGCTGTCTCTAAGTCTACAAATGCTAGAAACGTAGGCTACCATAACCGGGATATTAAGCGAGACCTGGGGATATCTATTGGGGAGCAACTATCAGTCAAAGGTAAATACCGAAATTATGGTGCAATAGTTTTAATGCTTGCTTTCACATAACTACATACTACAAACCAGTGCTAATTTCAATCATATTACTTTTAACATATAATTTTTTTATCATACTCTCCAAAAGAAATAAATTTTTACCTGATAAAATATTACTCGATACGTCTGTTTTGCCACGGTATAGCACCAATCCCATTGAAGTATGACTTGAATTTCTCTCTGATAATTTGAGCCTGTTGTGACGGTCTGTTGACGGTTCTTAATGAACCACTTTCTTGACGTTGTGATGCACTTACGTCTTCTTCTAAATTTGCAGAGTTGAAGTAGTCACGACTTTTACGGTCAATAATTATGTTTTGCAGTAAGAAAACAGGTTTCACTATCCTCTCCGCTTTGCCACTTTCTCTTTCAACACATTTTCCCAGTAAACGCAGTCATGATACCGAAAGTAAACTCCACACGTCTTCTAGCACTCGATAGCCTGTAATTGAAATCTTTTTCGTCGTGTGAGAGATGTCATTTGGAATAAGGTTTCATGTGACGAGTTTTCAAAGGATATGCATCATCTCCAAGCAAGACTAAGGCATATCTGTAGTAATTTCTTCGACAGGCGAAGTTTGCGGTAGCGCAGCATGACAGTTCTCCAAGAATCCAGACAAAGTGGGAGCGGAAAACGTTCCTCCGTCGTTCCGTTTCCCATAAACTCCCACATCTATAAAAATAGATCGACAACGGTAGTCCTCCATAGCTTCTAAAACAATGGTAAAACTTTTTGTAGTTAAAAATCGTAGTTCCACTTTATTTTGGACATTTAATTCGGATATGGTTGCCATCAATGTATCCAACTGCATGAACAGAATTCCACCGCTCGTGGAATCCTCTCACTATCCCTTCAGAATTTTTCGGATCAGGGACGGGTAGATGTCGTTCACAGAAATTCCTCCATGTCGCGTCCACAATCGCCGAGACACACTTACCTGCTGTATAATCACTCAGTCGAAATGTTAGACCCAAGGATCGAAAAGACATCCCTAAGTACCTGAAACAGTGAAATGGTACTGGAATATTACTGAAATGATGTGGGTAGCCTTTGTTAGTGATATTTTAGGAATCTTAAACATACATAAACAATAACAGAACATTTGTTCCATGAACGGAGTACACCTTCTGTGCTGATTTTGTGAGACTTACGTTTCCTTTTACAGGTGAACAGGCCCGGATAACATGGCAGAACTTGCGAGACACTTTTAGGAAAAAATATAAAATACAACATGACTGCAAGAGCGGTCAGGAAGCTACTGCATCTGATAAATGGCCCTATTTAAAACGTATGCTGTTTTGGAAGGACATTGTAACACGTGGGCCCAGCTCAGGAAACTTGCCTGCCACAGAGAATGTGCCTTCTCCACATGATCGAAGTCCCACCACAGCAAGTGAGGAAGGTATAAATGATTGTGAAATGTGTCTCACTTCAGTAAAACGAGAGGTGTCTGCATCTACGTTGTCTTCTGTGAAAGCACGCAGAAACAGATAAAAACTCCATGTAAGAAGGTACGATTATCTTTCACAGGATCTGGACGTTGAGAAAAGAAAGATAGACATATTTGAGCAACATGTTTCTCGAAAACGGAACTGTGAGTATGATAACAACTACTCCTTCTTCATGAGTTTGCTGCCGTCAGGCAAACAACTGGATCAACTGGAGGAAATGAGGCTACGTATGAAAATCTTGTGGGACGTCACAGCAGCCTTAGAAGCCCACAACTTAAAAAATGATGAGAGATCGTCAAGTTTTATACAGACACACACTGGGTGTCCTTTACCATCGTTATAGCCCTCACCTTATCTATCACCAGGTGCATCTAATTATGCCCAAGATTCGCCTTCCTTTGTGAGCTAGTTCAGATGTGTCCTCCTCCCCAACAACCCGATGGCAATTCATTTTAATGGGCTATCCCTAATGTACTGTTTATATATCATTATGTATAAACTAGACGTTTATTTTCCATAATTTTACTCATCACATTCGATGCTGATATTTGTCAATCTTGAACCAAACAATTGTTTCATTGTGATTTTCAGATCATACGTAGACACTTGTTAACAGTTGCTTACTTGCTAAGAATATCTAATATTACTGTGAAGGAATGTTAACAAATGTATGTCTCTGTTAACAAGTATATTTTATTGCAACTGATGCCACAATATATTTATAATATTGTAATAATAATTTGACCCGTTATGCCACTCACAATAACAAAAGGCTATCGGTTGCTTTTAACGTTGACTTACCTGATGGTGATATTAAGTTTTTCATCTGGAGTGATACATTCCCTGAAGTTGGAATGGTCAGTTTTATCGTCTCTTATGCCTTAAAGTACGTAGTTAAACGTTTCTATAGACATGTGGTAGTAGGCTTTGAACTTGTCTGGAAAATTTCGCAGTGACTCGCAAGTTCAACCGAATTACTGATGGTAGCTTCTCAACAACTGCAACTGCTGACCTATAGCGTGTAACTGAGTCCTGTGCGGAAACTCATGAATGACGACAGTACACTTGGTTGACCTTCAGTATAATCTCTTCCCGTGCGACAGTTGCGCGCCGTTGCCGGATCGGCTAGGACACAGTGTAGGCATTCACGTCGGACGACGCGGGGGCGCGTTTATCGCCCTTCGCCGGACAGATTCGGATCGGACGACTTCCAGATGAAATGTAGGTGAAGCCTTAAGTAAAGAATATGGATTGACAGTAAATCGAAGAAAGATGAAAGTAGTGAGAAGGAGCAGATATGAGAACAGAGAGAAAATTACCATCAGGATTGGTGATCACGAATTAAATGAAGTTAAGGTATTCTGCTACCTAGGGTAACAGAAGATACATCGAATTTCATTGATGAAAGGAGAAAATATAAAAATGCAGTAAATGAAGGAGGCGAAAAGGAATACAAACGTCTTAAAGATGAGATCGACAGGAAGTGCAAAATGGCTGAGCAGGGATGGCTAGAGGACAAATGTAAGGATGTAGAGACTTATCTCACTAAGTGTAAGATAGATACCGCCTACACGAAAGTTAAAGAGCATATAGAGTGTGGTGTCACCGCCAGACACCACACTTGCTAGGTGGTAGCCTTTAAATCGGCCGCGGTCCGTTAGTATACGTCGAACCCGCGTGTCGCCACTGTCAGTGATTGCAGACCGAGCGCCGCCACACGGCAGGTCTAGAGAGACGTCCTAGCACTCGCCCCAGTTGTACAGCAGACTTTGCCAGAGATGGATCAATGACAAATACGCTCTCATTTGCCGAGACGATAGTTAGCATAGCCTTCAGCTACGTCATTTGCTACGACCTAGCAAGGCGCCATTACCAGTTTATATTGAGATTATAATTCATGTATCAACAAGAGCAATGTTCTCCAATTGTGGATTAAAGTTAAGTATTCCAAGAGCTTCGTACTTTATTTATTAGACTCAACTACTTTAACTGTTCCAGACCTCACGCCAGTCTGCGTGAGCTTAAACGCGTACATTTCGGCCTCCTCTAGCAACACGGTGTTGGCTCTTCTGCCAACACATCATAGAGGGTCTATACGAGGACGATGTACTGAGGACAATATTATGGAAGTGGAAGAGGATGTAGACGAAGACGAAATGGGAGATATGATACTGCGTGAAGAGTTTGACAGAGCACTGAAAGACCTAAGTCGAAACAAGGACCTTGGAGGAGACAACATTCCATTAGAACTGACAGCCTAACCATCTGGTGAGCAAGACGTATGAGACAGGGGAAATACCCTCAGACTTCAAGAAGAGTGTAATAATTCCAATCCCAAAGGAAGAAGGTGTTGACAGATGTGAAAGTTACCGAACTATCAGTTTGGCTGCAAAATACTAACGCGAATTCTTTACAGACGAAAGGAGAAACTGGTTGAAGTCGACCTCAGGGAAGATCAGTTTGGATTCCGTAGAAATGTTGGGACACGTGAGTCAATACTGGCCCTACGACTTATCTTAGATTAACGAAAGGCAAACCTACGTTTCTAGCATTTGTCGACTTAGAGACAGCTTTTTACAATGTTGACTGGAGTACTCTCTTTCAAATTCTAAAGGTGGCAGGGGTCAAATACAGGGAGCGTAAGACTATTTACAATTTGTACAGAAACTAGACGGCAGTTATAAGAGTCGAGGGGCATGAAAGGGAAGCAGTGGTTGGGAAGGGAGTGAGTCAGGGCTGTAGCCTATCCCTGATGTTATTCAATGTGTATATTGAGCAAGCAGTAAAGGAAACAATAGAAAAATTCGGAGTAGGAATTAAAATCCATGGAGAAGAAATAAAAACTTTGAGGTTCGCCGATGACATTGTAATTCTACCACAGACAGCAAAGGACCTGGAAAAGCAGCTGATCGGAATGTACAGTGTCTTGAAAGGACAATATAAGATGAATATAAACAAAAGCATAATGAGGATAATGGAATGTAGTCGAATAAAGTCTGGTGATGCTGAGGGAATTAGATTAGGAAATGAGAGGCTTAAAGTAGTAAAGGAGTTTTGCTATTTGGGGAGCAAAATAATTGATGATGGTCGAAGTAGAGAGGATATAAATTGTAGACTGCCAATGGCAAGAAAAGCATGAAGAGAAATTTGTTAACATTGAGTATAGATTGAAGTGTCAGGAAGTTATTTCTGAAAGTATTTGTATGGAGTGTAGCCATGTATGGAAGTGAAACGTGGACGATAAATAGTTTGGACAAGAAGAGAATAGAAGCTTTCGAAATGTGGTGCTAAAGAAGAATGATGATCAGATGAGTTTATCACATAACTAATGAGGACGTATTGGGTAGAATTCTAGAGAAGAGAAATTTGTGGCACAACTTGACTAGAAGAAAGGATTGGTTGGTAGTACATGTTCCGAGGCATCAAGGTAGCACTAATTTAGTATTGGGGGGGGGGCAGAGTGGAGGGTAAAAATCGTAGAGGAAGACCAAGAGATGAATACACTAAGCAGATTCAGAAGGATGTAGGTTGTAGTAGGTACTGGGAGATGAAGAAGCTTGCACAGGATAGAGTAGCATGGAGAGCTATATCAAATCAGCCTCTGGACTGAAGACCACAACAAGAACAGGGAGAAAAATAACCAATGACGGATGGAGCAAGGAGGACATCAAAAGCAGTCTAGCACTGGAAAAAAGGGCATTCTTCGCCAAGAGAAATCTAGTGGTATCAAACATAGACCTTAATTAGAGGAAGAAATTTCTGAGAATGTACGTTTGGGCCGCAGCATCATATGGTAGTGAAACATGGACCGTGAAAGAACCGGAACAGAAGGGAAACGAAGCATTTCAGATGCGGTACAGAAGAGTACTGAAAGATATGTGGACTGATAAGGTAAAGAATGATGACGTTCTCTCAAGACTCATGGTGGAAAGGAATATAAGGACAACACTGATGAGAAGAAGGGGCAGGATGTACGACATTTTTAAGACATCAGGGAATAACTTCCATGGTACTAGAGGGGGTTGTAGAGAGTAAAAATTGTAGAAGAAAACAGAGATTGGAATACGTCCAACAAATAACTGAGGACGTAGTTTGCAAGTGCAACACTGAGGTGGAGACTTTGGCACAGGAGGGAATTTCGTGGTGGGTTGCATCAGAACAGTCAGAAGCCTTATGACTCAAATTAAAAATGTTATTCCCAGATTACTTATTAAAAATTTTATGTTTAGTTCCTTAGAAAGGTATAAGGTTTCTTCCACTTTTGATGTTTTTCGCTCAAATTCTGCTTCAGTCTGAAAGATCAGCGACTTTTATCAGAATTTTTTTATATAAACATATATGTAATCTTAGGGAGACACTTATTTCGTTACAACACAAACACAGCGAGGTATGCAGTAAAAAGTATGTGCTGAACTTAAATAGTGTTTTGATGGATGAATTCCAATTGGAGTTTTCTCCGGTTTTCTCAACATAAATAGGCTAAACACTGACAAGACATGTTAGTACTTCCTCAGATCTGGATCCAGTTGGCAAACTTGTTATTTAGTAGATACAGTTTTTATTGCATTTACATCCATCTTGTTCAACCTATTGCTCATAACAGCTGGCATCAATTTTGGTCCCCTATATGTCACCCATCCAACATCCATGAACCATGGACCTAGCCAAATGGGGTGGGCTGCATGCCTCAACGATACTGATAGACAGAATATAGATACAGCTACAGTGGAGAGGTACCTGTAGAGAGGCAGGACTGACTGATGGTTCTTGAAGAGGTGCACCAATGGTGGTATGATGGACGACAGTCTGGATGATTCACCGATTTGCCCTTTTAGCTTTAGCCAACATGGCCTTGCTGAGCTAGATCTGCTTATAGCTGGAAACTACAGCTGTGGTTTTCCCCAACAGCAAGTAGCGCTATTGTATAATCAAATGATGATGGTGTCCTCTTGGCTATAATATTCTGGAGGTTAAATAGTCGTTCATTAGGATCTCAGTATTCGACTACTCAGGAGGATGTCATCATAAGGAAAAACTAAACTGTCATTTTATGATTCAAAACATGGAATATTAGACACCTTAACTGGGTAGTTATGTTAAAGAATTTAAAAATAGCCAAGATAGACATGAAGCCATCACCCACAACAGTAGTACATCCTTATATGCCATCTTGCTCCGCAGGTGCTGAAGTGATTGAAAGAATATGTGATCACTTAAAATAAATTATTCAAATGGTTAAGGAAGAAGAAATCTTTAATGTGATGAGGAGACTGGAAGTCGCTAACAGGAAATGGAAGAGAAGGAACAACAGGATGACAACATAAACTGGATGAAAGGAATGAAGGAGAAAGCCACCTGGTCCAATCATGCACAGAGCTTGATTTAATCGTGGCTAATATGGTTTCAAAATTATATAAGAAGTTTGTATACATGGAAGAGATCTGGAGTCGCTGGAAGGTTGCTGATTAATTTTATAACGGTAAGGCTGTGATTCTGAACGAGATTCGAAACTGTAAGGCATTTACAGGTGCAGGTGAGATTCCGAGCGTAATGCATTGATTATGAGATGCAAACTAAAATTAAAATAATGTGGGAAAATGTAGTAAATTAAGGAGAGAACTGGAAAAAGTGAATGTCGTTCAAAATTTCAGAGGGGGAGTTAGGCAATGATTGACTGAAACAGATGGAAGAAATGAAGAAGATGAATGGGTAGCGTTGAGAGATGAAATAGTAGATGCAGCAGAGGAACATATATGTAAACACACAAAGACTTACTGAAATTCTTGGATAACATAAGAGAATTTGAATTTTTGTGGCAAAAGGACAAAATATATAAATGCATCAAGAAAAGCAGATAACCAAGAATAGAGACATCCAAATATCAGACTAACGGAAAATTTAAAATAACTAAGCATAAAGAATGTAGAAGTATGCATGACTATGGAAACTGAAGATACCACAGCATGAATGCTATGGCGACTCTTAAGTAAACACTAAGTTTAGGTAGCCTTTGCATGGCAGAACTGCAGTCGTTCATGACTACACCACTTTCAATTGGCCTCCATTTGGAAGCACTGCAGACGCACAGTCCAAGAATTCAAGATGGGAGAACAATCCCATTTGTGGTTTTAACCCCATTTCTACCCCACCGCTTCCCTCCCTCTCCATCAATCACAGCACAGATTTATAGCATCCACTGAAATGAAACATCGTAGTGTAGCCTCAGAGAAGCCATCTTAATCATGATCAAATATATCCAAACAATTAGAAGATTTTGCGCCACATATAAAAGTATTTACCGCAAAATTATTGAAAGGGTGTAACATGTAGTATTTCGACATCTAAAATATGACAGCATATCACACCTACACGCACACAAAATGTTTATATCATTAACTTACAGCTTACGCAGAACATGCGACAATTAAAAGTTCGATCTTGGTACAATACATTGCGTAAGACACAATGGATCCTCAGTCTGAATATTTTCAACATTTAAATTTTATCTTATAGTTCTCAAGAATCACAAATTTCTATCTACATTTAATATCGCTACAATGGTAGCTCCATGTCCAAAACACGCGAAGGATGCTGACTTTCGACCTTAGGAAATGAACTAACAAACTGACATCACTTGACCTTTGTACAAGTTTTCAGTAAAACTTCACGGTAGCAAGAACCATTTTAGGGAGAAGTGGTGAATAATACATCGTATTTTACACTAGAAAAATATAATCGACGTCATTAACAGGCTAATATTGCTCTTTGTTTGTATTTCACCTAGATCTATTTCCAGTTTTATACAAAACGAGCTCTTGAGAAAGGTTGCACTTTTTACCAACTGCCGCTGTGGTTTACAGACTTCATTTCTCATAATTAACTACTAAATAATTTCAAAAAGGGAATCAAAATACATGTTGTAAAACATACAACATAGCTAAAAGAGAAACAATCTGACCAAACACCATTTTAGGGAGGAAGGAGGACGATGTTTTGATCAGATCTTTATTAGGATGTAACACATAAATTGCATATTTTCGTTATACAGATGGAAAATTTCATGATACGAAATGTTTATGTAACACAAACACAAACACAAACACAAACACACACACACACACACACACAGTCTGCATATCGTAATCATCATGTACAATTGCAGAGCTCTGACTGTGAGCAAAAATTCAAACTCCCCCCCTCCTCCCAAATAAAACAGAGTTCTTTCAATTGCGTTCTTTCTCAAACGTATAAGATTTCGAGGACGAAATACACACACATATCCGTGTCATCACAGGAGTACCCTCCATTTACTATGATGTCATCATGACACTATGCATTGGCCACTGATCTAAATAGACGTCACAAATCCAATATGGCGAAATCCATGATATTTCCGTGACGTTTTACTGGTCGTGAAAACAAAATAGCAAGTCACAGTGCACTATTTTACCGGTCATTAAAACGAATGCAAAGCATTACCAGCAGGAGATGACAAACGTTTTCTGTTGCAAGATGAAGCTAATACGCTAACACGGAGTTACTACAATATTTGACTAACTTTGGAAGTTGTTGGTCGAATATATAACAGCCCTCGTTTATTACCTATATAAATGTGTTTTAGTACTTTGCAGTATGCTCTTTAGCTGAAGTATTAGAGAACTGAAACGCTTAAATAAATAGTGATGAACTTATTCCATTGAGCTTGATCCTTGCTAAGTTGGCGCTTGAACTAAGACTGAGTAAGGTGATAATACTGGGAAACATGCTGCAACAGCTACATCCTCCCACAGGCTTCGTATGCTGATACGGACAGTCGCCGTTAAATGTATTAGCAAAAAGCAGTACAAGGTGGTAGGCATTATGATCATATTACTATGCTAAATGCATTCCAACCACGGGAAGATGTATGGATGAATGTTGAACCAGCTGAAATTACTTTTTGCGTGTGTAAGATGTCAACGCCAGTGTCGTGTGAACAACGTTGTTTACTTTGGTAATTCTGATCGCCATGTGCACTTTACTCTGTAAGTTAGATCAACCCATGTGTGCTTTGCAGTATTATAGAACAACTTCTGAGTGCGATCTGCACCATACAACTAACTTATCATTTATTTCAGTAGTGCTAATAAGAGAGACACATATATTTTAATAAGTAATATAGACAGTACAGACGTGGAAATATTTAATTTGACAGTTCATTATGTTTGCAAAATGTGGTACAAAGATCGAATTCGCAGGTGTAGCTTTACCTATATATTAAATCAGAAGTGCCAATATGCAAGTCATATGAATTTGTTTTAAATATTTCAGATCAATTAAGTTATGATAGTAGAGCAGAATGGGTTTTAATCCTAAATTTTACGTATTGTGAGAAATAAAAGAAATTAATTTTTGTATGAAGTTCGAATTTTCGTTTGCAATCAGAGATCTGTAAATGAACTTGTGTATCACATTCCCTGTTTTGTTGCACCATTGTCTTCGCGTGTTGCGCCTTTGTGTTACTCCGCCTCTGTCTTTGGCCATGGTCCACGTAAAAATTTCATATTATAAAGTTCATCTTCTATATAGCTAAATATTCAATTTAAGTGCTACATTGCAATAAAGCTCACGTCAAAACGCCTCCATAATTCCTTCCTAAAGTTGTGTTTGGGCAGTTTTCATCTCTTTTGACTATGTTGTATGTTTCTACATCACGTATTTTTATTAGCTGTTTGGTTGGTGAATACAGTCTGTAAACGTTTTGGAGAGCCTTGACCCTATAGTTCCGGCCAGTAAATATTGCAGCCTTCCTTGATGATTTGTTTGTACATAACCCGAAATAGATTTAGTTTAAATTCAAATAAAAAGCAATATTAACCTGTTAACAACATCGATTAGATTTTTCTACTGTAGAAATGATGGATTTCTCATCCCCCCTAAAATGGTGCTTGCTAAGGTAAAGTGTTACTTCAAATAGTTCGTTCTATGAACCACCACTAGCACTGTGTATTGTCACACTGTAATGTGAACACCCTCCTCGTATTTTAGACATCGAGATACCATTGCAATACTTGATAAAAGATTGTTTGTGTGTTGCCGACCTCCTTTTGTTTCCTTTTTTACCAGATGAGAAAATAACATTGATACAAACAGCGTGTTGCTGCCGTATTTTTACGGGCATTTCAGATATGGAAAGAATTTAGGGATACTTGACAAGTATAACACAACGTTTTAGATGTGGAAAATATTTAACATGAGAGTCCATTGTGCCTTACACTGTGTGTGGTACTAAGATCGAACCTTAGACGTTCACATGTGCTGCGTAGGTACTAAGTGCTGCTTATAGTTCATGGCATACACATCGTATCTATGTGTGTGTGTGTGTGTGTGTGTGTGTGTGTGTGTGTGTGCGCGCGCGCCTATTTTGAGTGAGTTTTAGACGTGGAAATACTGCAAGTTATACCATTTACATATTTATTACGATAAATACTTTTCTATGTGGCACAAAATAATAGTGATCTTTTGGATAGTTTTGAGCATGGCTAAGGTAGTTGTTCTGGGACTACCATACGAATGTCTGTTTCATTTTAATACTTTACTGTGATTGGCAGAGAGGGTGGGGAGAGATGGGGAAGGTGGAGGGGTATGGGTCTACAAAGCACAACTACTAGCTCCTAACATCTTGAATTTTTAAATTTTGTGTCGAAATTTTGCATTTTTGATTTTAGGTTCTGTGACTGCAGTGCTGCCAAGGAGAGGCAGCTTGAGAGCACATAGTTGCCATCATCTGCAGTGCCGCCGTATGGAGAGTGCTTCAACCTGGTCTTCATTTCAGATTCACCATAGCATTTCTACTTCTTACCGCCTATAAGATGATTAAAGACACCTTTGAAGAAAAGTGACGCAGCTGTATGCATACCAAGAACCCGGATGGTAATCCAGTACCAACAAAAGAAAGAAAATCTTGAAGGTGGAGGAGATGTATAGACCGTCTATATATGAGAAATCAACTTGTTGAAAATGTAAAAATATAATAGAAACAGAAGAGGAAGTAGTTGAAGATGAGATGGGGCGAAGATGCTCGAGAAGAATTTGGCAGAGCACTGAAAGACCTAAATGGAAACAGTGCTCCTAGATTACGCGATATTCTGTCCGAATTACTGAAGTCCTTGGAAGTGAGAGCTATGACAAAAATTTCCACGTAACCTGCTAGATGCATGAGACAGTGGAAAAATTCTCATGCTTCAGGAAGAATTAAATAATTACAATTCCAAAGAAGTCGTCTGCTGACATGTGTGAATACTGTCGAAACATCAATTTCATAATTTAAGTTACAAAAATCTGACACGAATCATTACAGAAGAATTGAAAAACAGGATATAATCTGAGCTCGGGGACGATCGTTTTATGATTCCAGAGAACTATAGGAACATGCAAGGCAATATTTATCTTGTAATATAGATTAAGGGAAAAAAACTTAAGTGGCAATATTTATCTTGTAATGTAAACGTCGTGTGACTAGAGCCTCCCGTGGGGTAGACCGGTCACCGGTCTTTCGATTTGACGCCACTTCGGCGACTTGCGCGGCGACCGGGATGAAATGATGATAATCAACACAACACAACACCCTGAGTGGAGAAAATCTCCGACCCAGCCGGGAATCGAACCCGGGCCCCTAGGATTGACATTCTGTCGCGCTGACCACTTAGTTACCGGTGGTGGACTATTTTGTAATATGTTGTTGTTGTGGTCTTCAGTCCTGAGACTGGTTTGATGCAGCTCTCCATGCTACTCTATCCTGTGCAAGCTTCTTCATCTCCCAGTACCTACTGCAGCCTACATCCTTCTGAATCTGCTTAGTGTATTCATCTCTTGGTCTCCCTCTATGATTTTTACCCTCCACGCTGTCCTCCAATACTAAATTGGTGATTCCTCGATGTCTCAGAACATGTCCTACCAACCGATCTCTTCTTCTAGTCAAGTTGTGCCACAAGCCCCTCTTCTCCCCAATTCTATTCAATACCTCCTCATTAGTTATGTGATCTACCCATCTAATCTTCAGCATTCTTCTGTAGCACCACATTTCGAAAGCTTCTATTCTCTTCTTGTCCAAACTATTTATCGTCCATGTTTCACTTCCATACATGGCCACACTCCATACAAATACTTTCAGAAACGACTTCCTGACATTTAAATCTATACTCGATGTTAACAAATTTTTCTTCTTCAGAAACGCTTTCCTTGCCATTGCCAGTCTACATTTTATATCCTCTCTACTTCGACCATCCTCAGTTATTTTGCTCCCCAAACAGCAAAACTCTTTTACTACTTTAAGTTTCTCATTTCCTAATCTAATTCCCTCAGCATCACCCGACCCTATTCGACTACATTCCATTATCCTCGTTTTGCTTTTGTTGATGTTCGTCTTATATCCTCCTTTTAAGACACTGTCCATTCCGTTCAACTGCTCTTCCAAATCCTTTGCTGTCTCAGAGAATTACTATGTCATCGGCGAACCTTAAAGTATTTATTTCTTCTCCATGGATTTTAATGCCTACTCCGAACTTTTCTTTTGTTTCCTTTATTGCTTGCTCAATATAAAGATTGAACAACACCGGGGATAGGCTACAACCCTGTCTCACTCCCTTCCCAACCACTACTTCCCTTTCATACCACTCGACTCTTATAACTGCCATCTGGTTTCTGTACAAATTGTAAATAGCTTTTCGCTCCCTGTATTTTACCCCTGCCACTTTCAGAATTTGAAAGAGAGTATTCCAATCAACATTGTCAAAAGCTTTCTCTAGGTCTACAAATGCTAGAAACGTAGGTTTCCCTTTCCTTAACCTTTCTTCTAAGATAAGTTGTAGGGTCAGTATTGCCTCACGTGTTCCAACATTTCTACGGAATCCAAACTGATCTTCCCCGAGGTCGGATTCTATCAATTTTTCCATTCGTCTGTAAAGAATTCGCGTTAGTATTTTGCAGCTGTGACTTATTAAACTGATAGTTCGGTAATTTTCACATCTGTCAACACCTGCTTTCTTTCCGATTGGAATTATTATATTCGTCTTGAAGTCTAATGGTATTTCGCCTGTTTCATACATCTTGCTCACTAGATGGTAGAGTTATGTCAGGACTGGCTCTCCCAAGGCTGTCAATAGTTCTAATGGAATGTTGTCTACTCCGGGGGCCTTGTTTCGCCTCAGGTCTTTCAGTGCTGTGTCAAACTCTTTACGCAGTATCATATCTCCCATTTCATCTTCATCTACATCCTCTTCCATTTCCATAATATTGTCCTCAAGTACCTCGTCCTTGTATAGACCCTCTATATACTCCTTCCACCATTCTGCTTTCCCTTCTGTGCTTAGAACTGGTTTTCCATCAAAGCTCTTGATATTCATGCAAGTGGTTCTCCTTTCTCCAAAGGTCTCTTTAATTTTCCTGTAAGCATATCTATTTTACCCCTAGTGAGATAAGCCTCTACATCCTTACATTTGTCCTCTAGCCATCCCTGCTTAGCTATTTTGCACTTCCTGTCGATCTCATTTTTGAGACGTTTGTATTCCTTTTTGCCTGCTTCATTTACTGCATTTTTATATTTTCCCCTTTCATCAATTAAATTCAGTATTTCTTCTGTTACCCAAGGGTTTCTACTAGCCCTCAACTTTTTACCTACTTGATCCTCTGCTGCCTTCACTATTTCATCCCTCAAAGCTACCTATTCTTCTTCTACTGTATTTCTTTACCCCATTCCTGTCAATTGTTCCCTTATGCTCTCCCTGAAACTGTAGACGGCTTCCTCTTTCATTTCTTAGCCTCAGTCCATATTCACCTACTATGTTTCCTTCTCTCCCTTTTCCTACTGACGAATTCCAGTCACCCATGACTATTAAATTTTCGTCTCCCTTCACTACCTGAATAATTTCTTTTATCTCATCATACATTTCATCAATTTCTTCGTCATCTGCAGAACTAGTTGGCATATAAACTTGTACTACTGTAGTAGGCTTTGGCTTTGTGTCTATCCTGGCCACAATAATGCGTTCACTATGCTGTTTGTAGTAGCTTACCTGCATTCCTATTTTTTTATTCATTATTAAACCTACACCTGCATTACCACTATTTGCTTTTGTATTTATAGCCCTGTATTCACCTGACCAAAAGTCCTGTTCCTCCTTCCACCGCACTTCACTAATTCCCACTATATCTAACTTTAACCTATCCATTTCCCTTTTTAAATTTTCTAACCCACCTGCCCGATTAAGGGATCTGACATTCCACGCTCCGATCCGTAGAACGCCAGTTTTCTTTCTCCTTATAACGATGTCCTCTTGAGTAGTCCCCGCCCGGAAATCCGAATGGGGGACTATTTTACCTTCGGAATATTTTACCCAAGAGGACGCCATCATCATTTAATCATACAGTAAAGCTGCATGCCCTCGGGAAAAATTACGGCTGTCGTTTCCCCTTGCTTTCAGCCGTTCGCAGTACCAGCACAGCAAGGCCGTTTTGGTTAATGTTACAAGGCCAGATCAGTCAATCATCCAGACTGTTGCCCCTACAACTACTGAAAAGGCTGCTGCCCCTCTTCAGGAACCACACGTTTGTCTGGCCTCTCAACAGATACCCCTCCGTTGTGGTTGCACCTACGGTACGGCTATCTGTATCGTTGAGGCACGCAAGCCTCCCCAACAACGGCAAGGTCCATGGTTTATGGTTTGTAATATAGGTTAAGGAAAAACAAACATAAATTGTAAATTTAGAGAAAGCTTTTGACAATGTTGACTGGAATACTCTTCATATTCTAGGTAGCATGGATGAAATACAGGGACGAAAGGCTGTTTGCAATTTGTACACAAATAAGACTGCAACTTCAAAACCCGAAAGATATGAAAGGGGAGTTGTGGTCTAGAAGGGACTGAGACAGGGTCATACCCTACCACCAATCTTTACTTTGAGCGAGTAGCAAACGAAACCAAAGAGAAATTTTGAAAAGGAATTGCTCTTTACCATCATAAATGAAATGTTTAGGTTTTGCTGACGACTCTGAAAGTATGTGAGAGACAGCGAAAGACTTGAAACAGCGGTTGAATGGGATGGATAGTGTCCTGAAAAGAAGTTATGGTGAACATCAAAGAAACCAAAACCAGGGCAAGGACGAGGTGTGGTCGAATTAATTCAATGCTGAGGGAATTAGATTAGGAAATGAGACACTAGAAGTGGTCGATGGGTTTTGCAGCTAAATAACTGACTGTCCATAGCAATAAAACTATTTCTTAAAAACAGCAATTTGTTAACATCAAGCATAATTTTAAGCGTTACGAAGCCTTTCCAGAGGGTATTCGCATAGTGTGTGGCATTGTGCAGAAGTGAAACGTGGACGGTAACCATTTCAGACAAGATGAGAACAGAACGTTCTGAAATATGGTGCAACAGAAGAATGTTGAAACTTACATGTATAGATGGAATAACTACACTCCTGGAAATGGAAAAAAGAACACATTGACACCGGTGTGTCAGACCCACCATACTTGCTCCGGACACTGCGAGAGGGCTGTACAAGCAATGATCACACGCACGGCACAGCGGACACACCAGGAACCGCGGTGTTGGCCGTCGAATGGCGCTAGCTGCGCAGCATTTGTGCACCGCCGCCGTCAGTGTCAGCCAGTTTGCCGTGGCATACGGAGCTCCATCGCAGTCTTTAACACTGGTAGCATGCCGCGACAGCGTGGACGTGAACCGTATGTGCAGTTGACGGACTTTGAGCGAGGGCGTATAGTGGGCAAGCGGGAGGCCGGGTGGACGTACCGCCGAATTGCTCAACACGTGGGGCGTGAGGTCTCCACAGTACATCGATGTTGTCGCCAGTGGTCGGCGGAAGGTGCACGTGCCCGTCGACCTGGGACCGGACCGCAGCGACGCACGGATGCATGCCAAGACCGTAGGATCCTACGCAGTGCCGTAGGGGACCGCACCGCCACTTCCCAGCAAATTAGGGACACTGTTGCTCCTGGGGTATCGGCGAGGACCATTTGCAACCGTCTCCATGAAGCTTGGCTACGGTCCCGCACACCGTTAGGCCGTCTTCCGCTCACGCCCCAACATCGTGCAGCCCGCCTCCAGTGGTGTCGCGACAGGCGTGAATGGAGGGACGAATGGAGACGTGTCATCTTCAGCGATGAGAGTCGCTTCTGCCTTGGTGCCAATGATGGTCGTATGCGTGTTTGGCGCCGTGCAGGTGAGCGCCACAATCAGGACTGCATACGACCGAGGCACACAGGGCCAACACCCGGCATCATGGTGTGGGGAGCGATCTCCTACACTGGCCGTACACCACTGGTGATCGTCGGGGGGACACTGAATAGTGCACGGTACATCCAAACCGTCATCGAACCCATCGTTCTACCATTCCTAGACCGGCAAGGGAACTTGCTGTTCCAACAGGACAATGCACGTCCGCATGTATCCCGTGCCACCCAACGTGCTCTAGAAGATGTAAGTCAACTACCCTGGCCAGCAAGATCTCCGGATCTGTCCCCCATTGAGCATGTTTGGGACTGGATGAAGCGTCGTCTCACGCGGTCTGCACGTCCAGCACGAACGCTGGTCCAACTGAGGCGCCAGGTGGAAATGGCATGGCAAGTCGTTCCACAGGACTACATCCAGCATCTCTACGATCGTCTCCATGGGAGAATAGCAGCCTGCATTGCTGCGAAAGGTGGATATACACTGTACTAGTGCCGACATTGTGCATGCTCTGTTGCCTGTGTCTATGTGCCTATGGTTCTGTCAGTGTGATCATGTGATGTATCTGACCCCAGGAATGTGTCAATAAAGTTTCCCCTTCCTGGGACAATGAATTCACGGTATTCTTATTTCAATTTCCAGGAGTGTAATAAGGAATATTTGGGAATAAGGAAATTTATGGCTCAACTTGACTAAAAAAAAGGGATCGATTAGTAGAACACACTCTGAGATATCAAGAAATCAATAGTTTGGTAAATGAGGAAAGTATTGGGATAAGAATTGTAGAATAAGACCAAGGTTTGAACACGGTTGTCAGATACAGTTTCATTTATGCAGTAAGTTTTCAGAGATGATAAGGCCTGCACAAGATAAAGTAATGCGGAGGGGTGCCTTAAACAAGTCTTCGGATTGGGGACCACAATAACAACAACATATATTCATCTCTTATATACTCTCACTGATTGTCCAAACGCGTTTTCAATGTGTATAGATCACGTATGTGACAGATCTGTCCAGGTACGGTCTCAGAGATGATGAGAGAAAGTACTGTGAGACTCTTTGCCTGACCCAAAGTTTCACGGTCTCTTACTTAATAGATGAATCCTACACGACCGGAAAGTGTGGCTGAGACTTGATGAAAGCCTTCCACTATTTTATACCTTAACGTGGGTGCTCCTCTGTGTAATCCGCAGCTCGTGGTCTAGTAATTAGCATTGATGCCAGTGGGTCACGGGGATCCGGGTTTGATTTCCGTGTTTGTGTCCTCATTGTTTCATCATCATTCGGGGAAACGGCGAGAGTGGACAGTTGAAAGATTGGGAATTTGTACAGACGCTGATAATAGCGCCTTTGAGTCCCCCACTAAGCAAACATTATCATCACCCACTGTTTAATGTCCTGTTTATAAGTAATACAATCCATGTACGAATAAACAATATCTGCCTTTCTTCAAAATTTAGTTGTTGCTAGAACTTGCTCTTGGTGCAAGGAAATAATTAAAAGGGGGTTTAACAGGAAGAAAGACGAAACTGAACCCTTAATCTGTACAACTCATCTCATGCTGCTATTCACTGAATACGTCTACAAATTACACCTTATATGAAACTTTCTTGCAGATTAAAACTGCGTACCGGACCGAGACTCGAACTCGAGACCTATGCCTTTCACGGGCAAGTGCTCTACCGACTGAGCTACCCAACTACGCCTCACGACCTGTCCCCACAGCTTCAGTTCTGCCAGTACCTCGTCTCCTACCTTCCAAACTTCACAGAAGTTCTTCTGTGAACCTTGCAGAACTAGCACTCCTGTAAGAAAGAAGTGCTAGTTCTACAAGTTTCGCAGAAGAACTTCTGTGACGTTTGGAAGGTAGGAGACGAGGTACTGGCAGAATTGAAGCTGTGAGGACGGGTCCTGAGTCGTGCTTGGGTAGTTCAGTCGGTAGAGCACTTGCCCGCGAAAGGAAAGGGTTCCGTATTCGAGTCTCGGTCCAACACACGGTTTTAGTCTGCCAAGAAGTTTTATATCAGCGCACACTCCGCTGCAGAGTGAAAAACTCATTCTACACCTTATATGCATAATATGTGTTTTCCAAATGGCGCTCTGTAACCGACACCTAGCATATGGACAATATGTGAGCTAGTGTGATAGCAGAACTTCAGCTCCAAGTCTTCCGCAGGCCGTTCTGCAGCAACACGAAATTAACTGCATAGCTGAAAATTTCATTTAAAATAAAGATCTCATTACTGCTGAAGAAAGCTTATTCCCTCTCGGCTTTAACTGCAGTTAAAGTGAACGTAATACGTTAGAGAACTTGATTCTTAAGTGAATACATAGAGGGATATGGGACGCATGAAAGGGTTAACTTGAATGTAGATCAGGGGAGTGAAATGAAATTTATGAGAACCCCAAATTTCATGTACGCTTAATGAAGTGTTCAGTAATTGAATAAGTAATCATAAGTTTCATATACAAATCATATTCAACGTCTATGTACCTTTATATGACTACCCATATGTAATAGACAAAGAATATTATCATATATTAGTGTCAATACCCGAAGTGCAATATTTGACGGGTGGAGGAGTAACGAGATGTGGATGACTGCATAAAGGTTGGATATTTATTCCAACGTGTTCTAAGGAAGTTGTGAATTCTAACAATGACCTAACATTTCCCACATTAAACACGACTGCAAATTATCTCGCGGAAGGTATCCAATTCTCCGCAACCTGAATATCCATATAACATACAATCACTTAACTGTAGTGCCAGCAAGTCGCCAATAAACATCTCACCATAATCCAAAACCAAACTGCTTCAATGTACCCATTTCTTCATAACGAGAGAGAGAGAGGGAGCTTATATACTGAAAAGATCGGATTAACTAACAAGGGGAAACGGACGAACCGAGCCCCCAGACAAGAGTGACCTATCTACGGACCACACGATCCTCGCTGACCGATTCTGCCCGACGGGCTTTTCTGTTGGCTGGGTAAAAGTTCAGACTATTTGCTAAGACATGATTTACAGTTTCCACGTAGCGATATACTATCCCGGAGACAGCTAGATGAGTACAGGTGCTATGAGACGGACAAGTACCTACGTATTATCATATGAGCACTCGGCGTGAAATGTGTCTGACGGCAGACGATTTTCAAAGCAACGTTGTGTTTCGAACTTAATTGATTGAATAAATTTCCTAACGATCGTTTTTACAAATATTTTAGAGAGATGGTTATTGTCATTTCATTTAGCAATTCACAGTTTTATGAAATACACATGCACGACAATCCGTGTACAGCAGAGTTATGAGACTCTGTTTTTACCTGGAGATTATGGCCCCACTGTGATCGTGTAGGCAAGTTATTTTCAGATTCACAATTATATTTTAAATATTTGCGGGGCTTCTGCGTTTTATAGAGCACCATCATGTTAAACCATCACAAAAATTTTACATTTGACAGACACGTCGTTTGATGAAGACATGCACAGTACTGAAACAATCTTACGGTTCTGTTTCAAGATATACAAAGTGTTCTTGTGTTATCCACATATTATTGTTGCTTTTCGTCTGTATACGACAATGGTGATGGTGGCCTGCATGTCAAATTCCAGTATGCAAAGTAAATAATAAATAATTTTTTAACTGCAGCTGATGATGTGTGTCAAGATGTCCTTTAGCAAATACATACAAGCTCTGAAACACCCAGCATACAATATTTTCAATCAAGATCGTCCAGTAAGCTGACTTTGAGCTCGGTGAGTATGCACCGTGCCTTAGTTTAAGGTTGCCTCTTGCCTGAACATACGATTTTCGATAATGCTGTAATACCGTTGCGAAATATCTTTTAGTTGCTTCTATCATTCATCTAAAGTAGTTTATTAATAGACATGTGATGCGCGACCTACATCCGGACGAATAGTTTTCTGTAATCATTTGGCACTGCTCTCCGAGACGTTAATAGATTAAAGTGAATCGATTTCTAATAAGTACGGTATAGACTGGACTATAGCTCTGGGTAAATAAGAAGGAAGGAGACCAAAAACACTTTAGCTACAGTTCTCACATACACTAAAAGGCACGAATAATGATAAGTTCGGGTTTCTTGTTTAAACATAATTTGAATTGTAACTTAGGGTGTAATAGATGGACAAAAGACACACTTTACTCATTTTGAGTTTTTTTTTTCGTGTCACTATGAAAAATGTATCGGATTTGTAAATACTATATCACTTATAATTTATGAAGTCTCTAGTGTATTGAGCGAATCATGACATCAGATGGAATTTTTCCCGTACTTCTAATGAGGCTCTTACGGAAACCGTAGAAAGAGAAAAGAAACAAATGTAATGAATGTACTACTGACGCTAAGTGCCCGTACTAAATTCTTCACAATATGACGAACTGGAAGGTCACTAAGCGATATGAATGCTAAAGCAAATCCCCGTGGCCTTGTCGACTACCAACAAGGAAACGTAAGGCATTGAGGATGGAAGTCAACTCGCTCGTTTCGTAAAAGGACAAAGAGAGCCAGGAACTACAGGAAGAAGCCTACCCTCAAAATTTTCAATCGGCTAATGGGTAATTCGTGAAAGATGTAAGATTCGCTTTGTGGCGAAGACGGAATTGAAATGATTTCATGTCGTTTCTTCTCTAAAAATATTTCTGGTAATGTCTGAAAACTAGTTGACTATTGCCGTCAAAGGTACTCTTAGTAGCTAACTAGAATGACAGTCGGCGTTTGACGCCATGGCTGTCAAAATCAAAGCTGGTAATCATCCGAATAGGATGCAAAACAGTTGTTCGTCGTAATACTATGCATCATCGGCTCATGCAATCTCGTCCGTCATCGTGATACAAACTTTAGCCGGCTTTTTTAGAAAACAGTACGTGTTACCATTCAGAAGCAGCTGTTTCAAGCGTCAGCGTTAGCCCGAAGTGCGGTTTTTTTTCTGAGTCATGCCATCTCACAACACTGTGTTACACCAAAAGCAAAACTGAGTGCATTCTTGTAAATATCATCTGATACAACATGCTGATGTTTCGGACAGCTACCGCTTTCTATGACGTACGGAATCGCAGCATAATTTTCAAGCAAGATATCGACTGACCCCTTGCTGTCTGAGAGTTCCCTGTCTTATTTGCTTCTCGTCCTTTCGTTTCTGTCAACAAGAAATCATGGCGTTTCTACGTTTGATTGCTAGATCAGTAGGTTATTTCAGTTATCAATAATATTACCCATGATGCAGATTGAACTATATTGGAATATATGCGAAAAAGTACTACCACAACTGTATCTTGAGAATGTCTTTAATGAGAATGTCTAACACACTGATAGTTTCGGCGGCACACCATGAGCTATTATTATCCGAATAGTCGTAAAAAAACTGCTGGTATGTGAGAAAATCTGTGGATAGCAGCTATTTTCTAATATTTCCATCACACAGATAAAATTTATTTACAAAAACGTGACTGTTAGCTCCAATAGCAAGCAGTACAGAGAAATGGAAAAAAAAAACGCGAAGGGTAACCTCCATTCAGTATCGATATTATTGGAGACATTACCGGTCAGAATATATGAATGGCATAGAAAGCAACTAACCATGTCGTGAAGACATTATTCCAATATGCGCTTGCATTGTTTTATGGAAACGACGGCAAATCTAACCACGAACCAGTGTTCGAGATCCTGGAAACTTTCTGGCTAGATACTGGAAAATATGAAAATTTGTGTTGTTAAGTTGTAGACTTCGTGCCTCAGCAGGAGTAATGCGTGTGGTCTAGATGTAGGATGAGGGTCATATCCTACCTGAGGGACGGTCCTGATTCGTGTGAAGTTGCTCTTCTTAGCTGCCTCTCTAGTCAAGAGAGGCACAGCTCACTGTATGTTGGTATTCTGTAAGGAAGGAAGAAATGGAAAAGGAAACTGAGGGTGTGTTAGATGACGGACCGTTTGGCTTTAGGAAATGTAAAGGCACCAGAGAGGCAATTGTGACGTCCCGGTTCATAACGGAAGCAAGGCTAAAGAAAAATTAAGATGCGTTCATTGGATTCGTCGACAAGGGATAAGGGCGCACCAATGTAAAGTGCAAGATGTTCCAAAATCTGAGTAAAATAGGGGAAGAGATGGGAAATATAGAACATATACAAGAGCCAAGAGCGAATAATAGGAGTGGAAGATCAAGAACGAAGTGCTCGGTTTGAAAATGGTGTAAGACAGGGATGTAGTCTTTCACCCCTGCTGCTCGATCTAAACATCGAAGAAGCGCTGATGAACATAAAAGAAAGGTTTAAGGTGAAAGCATATCAATGCTAAGATCCACTGATGGCATTCTCAGTGAAAGTAAAGAAGAATTACAGGATCTGATGAATGGAATGAACACTCAAATGAGTGCAGACTACGGATTGAGAGTAAGTCGAAGAAAGACGAAAGTAATAAGAAATGGCAGAAATGAGAACAGCAAGAAACTTAACATCAGGATAGATGGTCACGAGGTAGATGAGGTTAAGGAATTCTGCTACCCAGGCAGCAAAATAACCCATGATAGTCAGAGCAAGGAGGAGATCAAAAGCAAACTATCACTAGCAAAAAGGGCACTCCTGACAAAGAGAAGTCTGCTAGTATCAAACATAGGGCGTAGTTTGAGGAAGAAATTTCTGAAAATGTACGTTTGGAGCACAACATGGTATGATAATGAAGCATGAACTGTGGGAAAACCGGAACAGAAGAGAATCGAAGCATTTGAGGTGTCGTGCTACAGAAGAGTGTTGAAAATTAGGTAGACTGATAAGGTAGGGAATGAAGAGGTTCTCGACAGAATAGGAGAGGAAAGGAATATATGGAAGACACTGAAAAGAAGAAGGAACATAATGTTAGGATACCTGTTAAGATATCAGGGAACAACTTCGATGGCCGGCCGGAGTGGTCGAGCGGTTCTAGGCGCTTCAGTCTGGAACCGCGCGACCGCTACGGTCGCAGGTTCGAATCCTGCCTCGGGAATGGATGTTTGTGATGTCCTTAGGTTAGTTAGGTTTAAGTAGTACTACGTTCTAGGGGACTGATAACCTCAGAAGTTAAGTCCCATAGTGCTCAGAGCCATTTTGAACAACTTCGATGGTACTTGATGGAGCTGTAGAGAGTGAAAACTGTAGAGGAAGACTGAGATTAGGATACATCCAGCAAGTAATTTAGGATGTAGGTTGCAAAAACTACTCTAAGATGAAGAATTTGGAAGAGTAGAGGAATTCGTGGCGAGCCGCATCAAACCAGTCAGAAGACCTTTGACGCAAAAAAAGGTCACTAATGACCTGTCGTAGCATAGAAAATCATAGTTTTCTGAAACACTGACACAAAAACTGCTGGCCTTCTGCCACACAGGCGAATACTTGCAGTTGTTCATGACGTCTCTCACCATCCTATAATTTGTCTTTATCAAGAATCGATGATCACAGGTGGCTAGCTAAATCTTCGCCTTATACGCTTTAGAGCAACATAAAATCATTTCAGCATGATTTGCTATCATCAGAAAAGTCCTGAGACTGCAGTCAGTGCCTTGGGTAAGGAAATCTTCTCGCACTACCAGACGATTGGTGGCGTCGTTTTGCTCCAACTTTCTAGTGAGTTTCGTGCCCATCGTTTTCAGATGAAGTGGTATAGTGCCTTGGGTATTTGAAAGTCGCTGATCTTAATTGAAACATCCAAGTCACAGTTTTTAAAACGTAGGGTTCTGGTGTTAAGGAGTGACTCCACAGTTCGTTCAGTATTAATCCGCTGTTAACGTGGAAGAGCCTGGTGGTCTAGCGATAGCAGAGGGCTAGCTGCCCTCTTTTGTTTTTCTTTCTTCTGTTTTTATGAAGAAAGAAAACCCTAAGTAAAACATTCAACGATGAACTTGAAGGAGCATTGTCATGTGAAGTTCGCCCAGACCTAACGATGAGTGGAGAAAAAGGGAGTAAAGCGCTGGACTAGAAACCAAAAAGTCTCGGGATCGAATCCCAGTCAGCTGTTGGATTTTGCAGTCCGCCTCTTAACGCAGCCTAAACATCGGATTACACGTTAAACTGTAGCTCTCTTTTCCCGCAGTTGGTAAGTGGGGTAGGTTATGGACACACAAGTCGCCAAAGTGGCGTCGAATTGAAAGACTTGCACCGGACAAGTGAAGCGCACGAAATAATAATGATTATTATTATTACTTGGAAGATCAGCCGAACGGAATGGATAGTGCTTTGAAAACAGATTATAAGATGAACAAAAACAAAAGCACAAGAAGGAAAAATATGGTCGAATTAAATCCATTGGTGCTGAGGGAATCGTGTTAGGAAATGAGACACTAAAAGTTGTACATGAGTTTTGTAATTTGGACACCAAGAAAAACGATGATGACTGACGTGGAGAGAATATAAAATACGGAGTGGCTATAGCATAATGTATCGAAAATAAAATTAACTGTTAGGTAGTATTTTATGATATATTTGTCTGTACCCTAACATGATACGAAAATAAACTGAACGATAAATGGTACAGACAGGACGAAAATAGACCGTGTTATTACAGAAAACTGCTGAAGATTAGGTGAGTAGGTCAGATAACTAATGACGATTTACTGAAGAAAATTGGAAAGCAAAGCGAAAGACGGCTCAACCTGACTAAAAGGAAAAGGAGGGAAAACACTGAGGCATCAATGAGTAGCAGCTAATGGAGGGAAATATGGAGGTGTAAAAATAGTAGAGGGAGACGAAATCATCATTAGAGTAAGATGTAGGTCGCAGTAAATATGCTGAGATGAATAGGCTTGTCCAGGATACACTAACGTGGGCCGGCAGGGGTGGCCGATCGGTTCTAGGTGCTACTGTCTGGAACCGCGCGACCGCTACGGTCGCAGGTTTGAATCCTGCCTCGGGCTTGGATGTGTGTGATGTCCTTAGGTTAGTTAGGTTTAAGGGGCTCCGGAAAGGCTCAAAATCATGAAAAGTTCAATTTTTACTTTTTTGCGTTTTCTGAATCTGCAGACTATTACCTTTTAATAGATATATAATTTATTCAATTCCGAAGACTACAACTATTTTTAAATTTTTTTTTAAATGTGTTCTACATGGGCGTGACCCACTGTGGCGCTGTTAAACTGCTGTCAAATGGTGGTATTATTAACGTCCGTGTTCATCAGGTACATTTTAGTGATGTGAGATAGAGTATGTGTTGTGGCTAACCTGTGATGGTTCAATATATATCGCTGGTGTGATTGTCGATTGTTTCATGTTTATTTACTCTGTCGTTATCTCGAAAATATTCGTAATTAATTCTGTTTCTTGAGTCTCTGTTTTGTTGAAGTATAATAATGAGTAAAAGTAAAGTTATTAGAAATCCTCTGAAGGCTTTTAAGAAAAGGAGAAATGTTGGAAAGCCAAAGGTATGTGTTATTACTGTAAACAATAAAGACGATAACCAAGTGAGTGAACCTAACCTCTCAAGTACACCTGCCCATAGCAGTCAAAGTGGGAAAGAAAATACTTCACAGAAGAAGCTTGGTTCAATGAGTGAAAACTATGAATGTTTTATGGGCGAATCGGATGTGAATGAAATATTTGATATGTCGGTTCTCAAAGGAATTTTTTCAAACTGTGTAAGATGTATTCATTGTAGTGAAGTTGGTCTGGAACTCTCCATAATAAAGCACGTAGGACTTGCTAGTGAAATACAACTGAAATGTGATAAGTGTTCATACATGACCACCTTTTGGAACAGTGTTGCAGTAACTGCAACTGAAGAAAATGGTAGCAAAATCTACGAACACAACATTAGATTTGTTTATTCCTTGCGTTCAGTTGGTAAGGGTGCTACTGCAGGTGCAATTTTCTGTGGCATCATGAATCTTCCAAATCCCCCAACCAAGTTTACGACCTATAATAAATTAATAGGGTCTAAAGTAGAAGATGTCTGTATAGAATCTATGAAGAACGCTGTGGAAGAGGCAGTAATGGAAAATAATGGTAACAGAGATTTGACTGCAGCGTTCGATGGTACCTGGCATAAACGGGGACACACATCTCTTCATGGTGTAGTATCTGCCACCAGTATGTATACAGGGAAAGTTTTAGATGTAGCAGTAATATCAAAGTATTGTAGATGTCCACAAAAATATAAAGGTACACATGAAAATAATTGCAAAGCTAACTATAGTGGCAGTAGTGGAGGAATGGAAGTGGCTGGTGTTCCAGTATATTCCAGCGTTGTGAGGCGTGTGATAAAGTGCGATATGTTAATTACCTTGGTGACGGTGATTCTAAAAGTTTCAAACATGTTCAAGGACTGAAGCCCTATGGTGATGATGTTGTAGTGCAGAAATTTGAGTGTATTGGACACGTACAGAAGCGAATGGGAACAAGACTTCGGCGACTGAAAGCTTCGTACAAAAAACAAAAACTCAGTGATGGTAAAGGGTTGGATGGGAAGGGAAGGTTAACTGACAGTGTAATTGACAAAATACAGAACTATTATGGAATGGCTATTAGGCAAAATACACAAAGTGTCGACGAAATGAAGAAGGCTGTTTCGGCTCTTTTTTTTCATACTTCTTCAACCGATGAAAATCCCCAACATAGTTTGTGTCCCAAAGAAGAAGACAGTTGGTGTAAATATAACAAAGGATTGCTAACTGGTGAAGTGTACACTCATAAGCATAGTCTGCCTCATGCAATAATGGAGGTGATAAAACCTATTTTCAGAGACTTAGCAGCACCTGAACTGTTGAAAAAGTGTATTCACAGAAAAACTCAAAACCCCAATGAAAGTGTAAATAGTGTTATATGGTCGAGAATCCCCAAGACTGTATTTGTTGGAATAGAAACACTTCACTTTGGTGTGTATGTTGCGACTTTCAATGATGGCAACATTATAAGGTGCAAGGTATTTAGAAATATGGGAATGAAGATAGGTTCTAACATGGTACGAGCGATGCTTGCTTTAGACAAGGAACGCCTTCGGGCTGCAGACAGGGCTGTAAAGAGTCTAGAAATACAAGCAAGAGCAAACAGGAGGAGGAACAAGAGGAAGCTGGAGGAGGAGTTTGCAGAGGATGAAGATAATAGGATGAAGATAATCCATCCTATGGACCTGGAATGCACTAAAAAGTTAATCCAATCTTTGTCGCTCGATTCCCAAAACTTTTATTTTCTCATACTAATTACATGTTTTCTAAGGATCTTCCAAACATATTTGTTTCAAACTTTCAGTAAATGTTACACAGTACCTTCTGCATAATTTAACACAGCCTTTTTCCAAAAATCTGTATATTTTTGAATATATAAATAAAAAATTGCAAAAAGAAGTTGTGAATTTTCATTACAATTGAAAAAAAATCATCTTTAATAACTGAACAAAAATTTTGTAAAATCCCTGTGTTAAGTTGTAGCCAATATTCCAATAAATAATCTGTAAAAAGTTCAACTTCCTACCTCAAATACTTTGTGAGGAAAGATGTAATTTATAAGCGTTATTTTAACATCGCAAGTATAGGGCGTTCCGGAGCCCCTTAAGTAGTTCTAAGTTCTAGGGGACTGGTGACCTCAGATGTTAAGTCCCATAGTGCTCAGAGCGATTTGAACCACTAACGTGGAAAGATACCACGAAACCTTTCTTCGGAATGAACACCACAACAACAACGGCAGCAACAGTGCTGTCGTAAGAGAAATGGATAGATAATAAGGATTTTCCTTGTGTGGTAGGTGGTCAGCGATTGGCCGCATTAGTCCCTGCTTTGATCCTCTTATACACTGATGGAACAAAAACGAGACCAGAGCACTACGGGTGTCGAAGCTTGACTGAAGGGTAAGAGGTAAAAGTACGTACATTATACATTCTGCATGCAACGTTCTGCTACGGTATTGTGCCCGTGTATAACCACTGCAGTCTTGGAGTCTAGCAGCAGACGCCAAGTTCGTAACATCGCCTGCAGCTTGTCGTTCCTTTAAGGGTTGAACAATCGTTAATATCGTGCGCCGCGTTCCCGGAGACATTTAAAGTTCTCCGAGAATTTCGGGTGTTCCCGCTTTGCGCCTCCTCGTGAGTTCGCACTCGGAATTACAGCGAAGCAGACTCTGGACGTGTATGCGTGTGTACGTGTGTATGCGCGCGCGCGTGTGTGTGAGAGGGAACGGACCAATGGGAGTGGGCGTTTCTGGGACCGCGCCCGCCGGCGCCTGAGACGGAGAATGCTATTCGTCGACCCAGCGAGCAGAGAGTCTCGCCGCGCCGCGCCGCAGTACGAATGGAGAAACGGAAAGAGACGGACGGAGAAGGGCGGCGAGAGGGAGACAGCGCCGGGTGGGAGAGGGACGGGCGGAATGAGAGAGAGAGGATGCGAGACAGGGAGACTGAGAGAGAGAGAGAGAGAGACAGAGAGAGAGAGAAGGAGGAGAGGAGAGTGGAGGCCGGGAGAGACGCAGCGCGCTTTCCGCCCCACCAGCCGAAATCCGCACCCGGGCAAACGTCCTTTTTCTCCGATACCGTTCTCCTTTAAAATACGGCAGCCTGCAGTAAAAGAGGAAAAGAGGGACAGTCGGTGGAGAGAGGTCGGAGGGGTGGGCCGCGAAGGGCGGTGGGGGGGTGGGGGTGGGAAAGAGGGATATATCTGCATAAGCCAGGCTGTGAGAGGCGAAAGGAAAGAACTCTGGCCGGTGGACGCACGGTGTTCTGATACGAAAACCGCCAGAGAAAACTACCAATTCAAAACGTTTCGTTGAAAACTACAAACGCTACCTAATGTGTGCAAAAATCGTTTATCAGAACAGGTATGAGTTTCACTTCAACCATGGTACAAGTAGGGTCGCTGCAGAGGCTTGACTATAGTCACTGCATACTGAAATCCATTTTTCTTAGAATACTATGATGTTGAGAGGAAAATGCTTTGCCTTCTCACTGTCCTATCAAAAAATTGTGTGACTGAGCCAAACCAGAGAAATACCGCGAACTCTTTATACACATCTTATTTATTTTGAGTGTGTCAACAGCTGCGCTAAACTGTTAAAACTTAATTGTAAAGACTTATTCATTAACTTTCCTATACGGCAGCAACATAGTCGAACTAAACGTTACACATCTGTGCTCTTGATTCACAAAAAGAAAAAAAACACAACACTTCTGTGTTCAGAGATATTCAGGCTACGCTGGGGACCTTTTTTTTGTAATATCGTTTCTATACTAATTCGTTTACTTGAAAAGCGTCATAAGATCCACTCTAACGACATACTTCTTTAAGCAACCGTTTTGCTTCAGTTAACGACTATTATCGCGCCTATTTCCTGTTTTAAGGCATGTTAAAAATAACGGACCCCGTACACTTCTCTACAAAGGTCGTAACTTTATCCTCACTTTACAAGAGTAAGTTCTTTAGTTTCTAGTTGTAAGCGTGCATGTGAGAAAAGGAGTGCGCTATTGATAATTAAAAACAAAACAGTTTGATGCATCTTAGTTGATAATAATGCAGTTTCCTTTCAATGACGTGACTGACGTAGAGTCAGAGGTCAACTTGGACTTTGCTAAGCTGTTACTTTCGTCCAACTTACTCTTTCTCACTACCGGTGAAGAACATAATCTATACCACTCTTTCATAATATTCCACACAACGTGAAGACGTGAAAGCAAATTTACGACTTTGGAAGAAATAGAAAAGAAAAAATCGAGGAACTTGGAGCATTCAGGATGTGCATAGGCGTTGACCAGACGGAATACAAAAATATTTCCAAAAACAAGAAGTGCCAGCTGTTCCATTCACACATTATTTCGTAGTTCAACAAAACACTTACGAAAAAATGTCTGAGTCATTTGAACATATCTACCTCTGCTCTTACGACAGTACGTTTGCTGCCGTTGCTGTTGTGGTCTGCATAATTTACATTTTGTCATTTGAGAAAAAGCAAGTATTTTTTTCAGATAGATGCTAAGTTTGTCGTGCTTTTGCCTGATACGTGATCAAAGGAATTTGTCTCAGAAAGGTTGAAAATCGCTGGTTCAGAATCGTACTTACGTTTAATGATCTCTGGAGAAAATAAATAACCGGTCGGCTAAATACCCTTCTACAATATCCTGCTGTCTTTATTTTTTTTTTATAGGAAAGAGTTCAGGTATGCTGTAGCCACCGGATAATAAGTGAAGCTTACAGGTAGCCTCTCAATATGATAGAAATGCAGTTTTGCACGCTAAATATCTGGAACATCGCCACATCGGCAGAAACAGCGTGGACGAGAGGAAGCTGGGTATTTTCAACATAGCAGCAACATGCAAAGGAGCATAGAGTGAATATCATGGGTGACTTCACGTTCTCAAGCGGAGCATACCCTGTATGACAAACAGTCTTAGAGCAACAACGACCGCCATAACATACAGTGTTTCTTAGAGTCCCCCAGGAGGCTTGTGGATACTTCCTAGGAGGACTGTACTTCCTGAGGATTGTTCCACTGAATCTCATTTCGGTGTCTTTCGTACCAATAATTTAATCTGGTCTTTCCATATTCAAATCGCTCCGAATTCACGCTCTAGAGTATTTAACCAATGAGACTGTTTGTAGTAGTTGTACAGATAAGTGTAATAAAACAATAACGGTTCTCTCCAGAAATACACTCCTGGAAATGGAAAAAAGAACACATTGACACCGGTGTGTCAGACCCACCATACTTGCTCCGGACACTGCGAGAGGGCTGTACAAGCAATGATCACACGCACGGCACAGCGGACACACCAGGAACCGCGGTGTTGGCCGTCGAATGGCGCTAGCTGCGCAGCATTTGTGCACCGCCGCCGTCAGTGTCAGCCAGTTTGCCGTGGCATACGGAGCTCCATCGCAGTTCTAACACTGGTAGCATGCCGCGACAGCGTGGACGTGAACCGTATGTGCAGTTGACGGACTTTGAGCGAGGGCGTATAGTGGGCATGCGGGAGGCCGGGTGGACGTACCGCCGAATTGCTCAACACGTGGGGCGTGAGGTCTCCACAGTACATCGATGTTGTCGCCAGTGGTCGGCGGAAGGTGCACGTGCCCGTCGACCTGGGACCGGACCGCAGCGACGCACGGATGCACGCCAAGACCGTAGGATCGTACGCAGTGCCGTAGGGGACCGCACCGCCACTTCCCAGCAAATTAGGGACACTGTTGCTCCCGCACACCGTTAGGCCGTCTTCCGCTCACGCCCCAACATCGTGCAGCCCGCCTCCAGTGGTGTCGCGACAGGCGTGAATGGAGGGACGAATGGAGACGTGTCGTCTTCAGCGATGAGAGTCGCTTCTGCCTTGGTGCCAATGATGGTCGTATGCGTGTTTGGCGCCGTGCAGGTGAGCGCCACAATCAGGACTGCATACGACCGAGGCACACAGGGCCAACACCCGGCATCATGGTGTGGGGAGCGATCTCCTACACTGGCCGTACACCACTGGTGATCGTCGAGGGGACACTGAATAGTGCACGGTACATCCAAACCGTCATCGAACCCATCGTTCTACCATTCCTAGACCGGCAAGGGAACTTGCTGTTCCAACAGGACAATGCACGTCCGCATGTCTCCCGTGCCACCCAACGTGCTCTAGAAGGTGTAAGTCAACTACCCTGGCCAGCAAGATCTCCGGATCTGTCCCCCATTGAGCATGTTTGGGACTGGATGAAGCGTCGTCTCACGCGGTCTGCACGTCCAGTACGAACGCTGGTCCAACTGAGGCGCCAGGTGGAAATGGCATGGCAAGCCGTTCCACAGGACTACATCCAGCATCTCTACGATCGTCTCCATGGGAGAATAGCAGCCTGCATTGCTGCTAAGGTGGATATACACTGTACTAGTGCCGACATTGTGCATGCTCTGTTGCCTGTGTCTAAGTGCCTGTGGTTCTGTCAGTGTGATCATGTGATGTATCTGACCCCAGGAATGTGTCAATAAAGTTTCCCCTTCCTGGGACAATGAATTCACGGTGTTCTTATTTCAATTTCCAGGAGTGTATATAAGTACTACATCACATTTATTTGTGGCGTGTGTCCCTGTTCTTCGCTACAATTTTCTATCATTATGGCTTCTCTGTGAGCAATAGTGTTGTCAGCGAATATTCTCACAAGCCTTCCGACATTGTACACTAGGGCAATGTAAACAGTAAACTTCTATAGCAGTCCCTAGGGAAACAATCGAATCTAATTTTACGTCGGACGGTTTCGGTCTTTAACGAGCGACGCAGTGTGTTCTGTTTGTTGGAACTTCTCGGTCCCGTCGCAAAGCTGGTCAGATATTCAGCAAGCTCTTATTTCGTTCATTAGGCTACAGTGCGCAACTGCTATGCGAACAGCCGGCCGCTGTGACCGAGCGGTTCTAGGCGCTTCAGTCCGGAACCACGCGGCTGCTACGGTCGCAGGTTCGAATCCTGCCTCGGACATGGATGTGTGTGATGTCCTTAGGTTGGATAGGTTTAAGGTGTTCTAAGTCTAGGGGACTGATTACCTCAGATGTTAAGTCCCATAGTTCTTAGAGGCATTTGAACCAATTCTGTGCGAACACCAACCGGATGTCATCAAACACGGCGTCGATGTAGGCTCCGCTATGTACTGTCTTCTGACTCTACTGGATGAAGGGAGGGAGCTAGGTTTCACAAGACGTTTGTTCACGGAATCTGTGTTCATAAGTATGAGATTTTCGGTCTTCAGAAGGATCATCACGTCTGATCACAAAACGTGTTCAATAAATCTGCAACAGTTCGATTTCAGCGACATAGGTCTATATTTTGATCAATTCTTGGACCTTCCTTGGCAATGGAAATGGCCTGCACTTTTTTTTTCTTAGCACTTGCATCTTAGGTTTCCTCCAACGTCTTGGATTAAACTCGGGGCAGGTCTGAAATGTCTTTTTGAGGGAGAGTATGAGATACTTCTGATGATGATATGCTGGTCAAATGGGATGGAAGGAAGGTCATGGTTTGATGTCCCGTCGACAGCAAGGTTACTGAAGACATAGCACAAGATCGGATTAGAACAGGAGGGGGCGGAATCAAGGACAACCTTAATCATTATGAGTGGACTCGGATATTAACTATCCTCTCCAATTCCCCCGTCCCCCACTTCCCTCGGAAAGCGATTCTAGCGTGATAACCATTGCGCTACCTCGTTCAGTTTTTGTCTATTTGTCGCCACTTTGGGGGCCTATTTAATTAAATTGATCAAGTAGCTACTCGTTTGCGTATTATCAGTTATGGTTAGCGTCAGTTTATCTCGGGCCATAGTCCTGACTACTGTATCATGGAGTCGGACGTCAAATGCACACTTTAAACCTGACGTGCCATTCGTTATTCTTCACTTCCAGGATGTCTTCGATACAGGTCCAGACAATACGTTGTTGGAAATGTTGAGGTTTTTGTCAAAAGCTAAAATAATATGCAGTGTATCTCAGAGCAGTACGATAGGACGACTGCTGTTATCACGCCACTTAAGAAAAATGTGTCCCATATTCATACAGGGAGAGAGCATTGGTGAAAAGTAGAGTAAAATACCTGTAAAAATGTACTGTTGGAATAAGGCTCGTTTTATTTGTGTCGAAAATACACCCTACTCTGTGGACTTGGCTGTCTTCGTGTTGAGGTTCATTCAGTTTCTTACTGGCTGATTTTGTCTGTGTGCTTAGTTCTCTGACGGCAATCACCCATTCGGTACATATCATTTTGAGATTGTACTGACATCAGAGAGAGCTTAGTGATTGTGTGAACAACGCAAACAGCGAATGCGGTCTCATTCTTCCATGCGGGAAGCGGCAGACTAATTCAGCAAACAGCGTTAATATCCAGGAATATTTGACCTAGGAGTAACGACATAGTCATCGCTGTAATCCATCACAAGGTTCTTCCAACGACTTTCCGACACGGGATCATTCGAAACAAGATGCGAGATCGCGGTAGACCTCAGGACCTTCTTACGCCGGTTGTGAAAGAGCAGGTGTTGCAATAAGTGTGCGAACATCTGAAATTCATAGCATGGATTTTACTTTGGATGAGTCGGACTTCACAGAGAGTGGAAAACTAAATTATCACATGTGGACAAATGCAATCCCTCGAGAGATAATGGAATCAAGAAATAAGTCTCTCTCGTTCGTAGCAATGTATGAGTAGGAATCGTGAGCGATGCTTCACTGTACAAATTAACGGACGCTGTTTACCACTAGCCCGCATCTCGTGGTCGTGCGGTAGCGGTCTCGCTTCCCACGCTCGGGTTCCCGGGTTCGATACCCGGCGGGGTCATGGATTTTCTCTGCCTCGTGATGGCTGGGTGTTTTGTGATGTCCTTAGGTTAGTTAGGTTTAAGTAGTTCTACGTTCTAGGGGACTGATGACTATAGATGTTTAGTCCCATAGTGCTCAGAGCCATTTGAACCATTTTTTGTTTACCACTAATCTGTACGCGACAAATTGCCTGCCCCAGAATGTTTTCTATATCAGTTAGCAACTGCTCACGTTATACGAGCGTGCGTCAGACGAATGAGGTCAACTCATAACCCAGCCAAATGAGTTCGCACGAGTATGTGATTGTTTGAGAAGGACGTCTAATTATGTTAAGAGTGTCAGGTGACTATATCGAGCACCTCCTGTAAACAATCGGATAGCACAAGAAGTAATGACCTACACAGGGCGGTCAGAAACAGTCTGACAAACTTGTAAGGGTGTTGCAGGGTAGGCTGTGCTGGGAAACAGTTGTTAAGAAAAAAATATGTACGTTGCGACGTTTGCGAATGCGGATGCAGACCACTCCTGAACTCTTACGGAAATCGACGAAATACCGCGAGGAATGAAGATAAATGGCAAGTGTGTGGATAAGTTGAGAATTTGTGTCTGGCGGGAGGCGTGCTAAGGTAGACCGTGCAGTTGCGATGATCACTGCGTCTGGATGGCGCCGTCGTCAGCGCATCTGCATAGTAAGCAGGAAGCCTGGGTTCGAGTCCCAGTCCGGCACAAGTTTTCTGTGTTCCCCATTGATTCAAATTAATGTCCACTGGTAGCTAATGTCATTAATTCCTTTGTGTCTTGTTTCCGATTTAATTAGTATTGAAGTTACAGAGTCAGGCCGTTGCGCAAGCAAATTCAAGTAGTCTGCCAGAGACAGTATCATCAAATGTGTTCTTCGTTTGGTTTCCTAAAATGAAACAAGAGAGCGATACAACTAATGAGTGTGGGACGGTGGTGAGGATCGAACCCGAGTCAGAGGCTGAGCGGCCTCGTGCACTATCATCCACCCCATGAGAACAACTGACACTATGTGTATCTGAAGGGTCGCTTGAGTTTGCAACGGCATGATTGCCTTACTTTGACGCTAATTAACTCGGAAACGGCGCAGTGCATTGAACTTTTTTTCTTAACAACGATTTCTCAGCACAAAGTACCCTGCAATACCCTTCCTTATACTCTCAGGGATAGTATTCTGCAAATTTTGCCCATTTAGAAAAATCATTCTGTGTATTTCGGGTGCTGACGCAATTGTATACAAGAAGGTGACATCATCTGGAAATGGAAAGACGCCTGAAGGCGACCAAAACCTGTTGGAAAATTATGTAGTTGATACTGAACATAAATAAGTGTAGCGTTTTGTGCGTTACTATAAGAAAAGTTCATGTATGCATAGAGAGCAGTATCTGGGTCAGCCATCAGCCACTGAAGTCAATCACGACCTAGAATCATCTACCAGTATCTGTTGGAAAGATGTATTAATGGACCACATAAAACTCGCCATGGAGAAAGCAGATGGGCCTAAGAATAATTGTAATAATCCTAGAGATGGGGTAATTCAAGCGTGTTAGATGTTACTTCCCAAATTATCATTCAACAAATTTTTGAATGTTAGTTATTGTCTGGAACAATTATGAACGTGACTAACGAATAGGACTGAGAAGCTTCAAAGAAGAGACGCACAGGTTCGTTTAGTCGACATGAGAGTGTCACATGGTTTGACAATAGACGAAAATAAAATTCCTGGAACCCACTTTACAATACGCCAAGAAATGTTACACCCAACATCGTGCGTCTAGCGTAATGACCAAGGCATCATTTCATCTGTAACCTGTGCTTATACAGCAATACCGTCACAACGTTACTTGTTGTGTATCACACGTGAATAATATAGCAATGGAAATGGCACACCATGGTCCTTCTGTCAGAGACCGTACGTTGGTTTGAGCAATACAGGTGTAGATGTTGAAGCGATATAAAACACCACATAGGCTCATCAACCACCACACTCAACGTCCAACATCTGTAACTTCACACAGGAATGATAACTAATGGTTTCGAATAAATAAAGAATATCCAATTTAGTGTAAAGAAACTTCATATATGAAGTTTTTATTGTCTTGATCGCGCCAACGGCCTTGCCGCAGTGGGAACACCGGTTCCCGTCAGATCACCGAAGTTAAGCGCTGTCGGGCTGGGCTAGCACTTGGATGGGTGACCATCCAGTCCGCCGATCGCTTTTGGGAGGCGGGGTGCACTCAGTCCTTGTGAGGCAAATTGAGGAGCTACTTGATTGAGAAGTAGCGGCTCCGATCTCGTAAACTGACATACGGCCGGGAGAGCGGTGTGCTGACCACATGTCCCTCCGTATCCGCATCCAGTGACACCTGTGGGCCGAGGGTGATATGGCGGTCGATCGGTCCCATTAGGCCTTCCAAGGCCTGTCCGGATGGATTTTAGTTTTAATTGTCTTGATCGCATATAGTTACACTGGATCACTAGTGTCGACAGGAGTATCGAAGCTAGTAATCCAGCGTACCGATGTGAGATCAAGGCAATAAAAACTTCGTATATGAATCTTCCTTTACACTGAATTCATGATCGCTCTCCTCCCCTGCTTCGCCCGGGTAGCACAAAGTATGAACGGTCGGACGGCTCGTCTGGCGCAGCGATAATAAATTGTATACACAAAACTCTTGTGAATCTGTTGACATAAACTGTTTGAAATCCTTACAATAGTTCCTGATATATGCCTTCGCACACGAGAGGAAAACGCGGGACTGGGCTCTAGGAACTTCAACTTGTAATGTGTATAGATGCAGTGCGAATTCTGTTTGTACGAAAACTTTTACTGAAAGGATATTGATGGAAATAAATGAAAGGGATTTCAGTTCAGGGTAAAAAAAATATCAACGACATCATTTTCTGTTTACATCGCCGTCCTCTGCGAAAGTTGGGAAGAATTACGTGATCCGTGGAACGGAAGAGAAGCACTTACTATGGATTGACAGTGAAGGAAAGAAAGACGACAGTATTGGACGGTAGCGGAAACGAAATCAGCAAAAAAATGTAACATCAAATGTTTGGTAGACGAAATGAAGAAAATCTGTTACCTTGCAAGCAAAATAGTGCACGACGGAGGAACCAATGGGGGAGTAAGAAGTAGAATATCACAGAAGAAATCACCATTTGTCGCCAAATATAGACTACTAGTATGAAACGCAGATCATCATTAGGTAATGAAATTCCTGATATTGTGCCCCTGGAGCACGGCACCGCGTGGAAGTGAAAAGTGAGAAAGTGGGCGTTACAGAATGCTGCTGAAAATTATGGATTGATGATGCAGGAAATAAGAAGATTCTCTGTACAATGGTGAGAAAGGGACATGTGTAAAACGATGGAGACGAGATGATCGGACTCTGCTAAGGTATTAGAAAATGTTCAAATGTGTGTGAAATCTTATGGGACTTAACTGCTAAGGTCATCAGTCTGTAAGCTTTCACACTACTTAACCTAAGTTCTCCTAAGGACGGACACACACCCCCATGCCCGAGGGAGGACTCGAACCTCCGCCGGGAGCAGCCGCACAGTCCATGACTGCAGCGCCTCGAAGATCTCAGAAGATAGTACTGTTTTAGAGGGAGTGATAAAGGGGCAAGGATTATATATGTAGACAGAGATTGGAATGTGTACAGGAATACAGCACATAAATGAATACATATGATGCATAGAGAGGTGAAGAAACTGGCACAGGAGGAAACTCGTTCAGAAAATCGATGGAGCTGCTATTCCTCTCCCCGTCGTTCAAAAATTATGTTGGATGACTGGGACTGTTAACTGAGATCAAAACTATTCATGGCTCCGTAGACAGATTCCAGAGGGCTTCAGAGACTGTTTTTCTGAACTGTGATGGCAATAAGTAATCCACGCTTAGGGTAACTGTTCGACTTTTCGTTTAATGACTGGCAGGTCCTAAAGTTTTTTAGAACTTGTTTCCGGTTGCAAGGTTGTTTGATTACTAATGTGGATCAGTTATGATTATAATCCGATCAGTATGTGTTAATGAAATTTATAAAAATGTTGTAGGTGAGAGTGGCAACATCAAAAACGAATATGATATATCTCAAGGAGGAGTGGCCGAGCGGTTCTAGGCGCTTCAGTCTCGAACCGCACGACCGCTACGGTCGCAGGTTCGAATCCTGCCTCGGGCATGGATGTGAGTGATGTCTTTAGGTTAGTTAGGTTTAAGTAGTTCTAAGTTCTAGGGGACTGATGACCACAGCAGTTGAGTCCCATAGTGCTCAGAGCCATTTGAACCATTTTTTTGTTAAGTCCCATAGTGCTAAGATCCATTTGAACCATATCTGAAGGAAAAATAATTTTACGTGATCCATAATATGACCAACGCAGCCAAATACAATCAAAGACTGATATATTTCTATATATTCAGGTGCATAATGGATCTACTCTGAACTGTGTCTATGACACATTTAATGTCTGTAGATTTTTCCCCGTGAACTGAGTCCTAATCATTGCTAAAGACCTACTTCGTACACTACAGATTATTTATAACTGAGAAGATTTTCAGCGCAGATGTCCTCATAGAGAATGGGACCAATCCTCTACAACGGTAACATTTGCCTAAAGCAACAGTACAGTTTTGTCCTTGCCGCGGAAAGCTGCAGAGACCAGGTCGTCGCGCAGCCTCTGCGAACCAATGGGAACTGGCGACTCGAAGACGATTCTGCGATTCGCCGGTCGGATTCCGTGAGTTGCCGCGAATTTACGAATGGGAGGGACAGGGCGGTGCCGGCTGCGCGCCGACGCTCTTTTTCCATTTCCAGCGCGACGGAGACAGAGAAACGCACTCGTCGCGAGGGGAGAGACAAATGAAAGGGGAAAAAAGGCCAGACACAGAGAGAGAGAGAGAGAAAGAGAGAAGGAGAAAGGGGCAGTGGATAGCAAGGTGGGAGAAAGGTGAAAGGGGAGGCGGACTGACTGCCGCGCTCGTGGGCGGGTCCCCGGGCCGGCGGCGGCCGCATTGGTAAACCGTGCAGAGCAATGCGAGAAACTCGGGGGCGCGCCCACTGTGCGACTGCGTTCCGCGTTCTGCGTCTGCGCCCCCGACATTCGGCAGTAGCGGGGGCGGCGGAGGTGGCGGCGGCGGGTGCAGGGGCGGACCCGAGTACGAATCGGACTCGTCGCGGCGAGGCTCGCTATTGGGCGGTGCCGACTCTCTCCCGCTCTCCGCTTTTATTTGTCTGTCCGACTGCCGACCTGGCGGAGCTGCAGTCGGCGCCGGGGCGTCGCACCGAGCGGCCACCCGCCACCTGCTCCGCGTGCACGCCCGTGGCTGCTGTAGCCATGACGCTGCACACACCATCGTCGTCACCAAGTGCCTACAACAGTCCTCGATGTTTTGAAGTGGTGTTTCCACGGCAAGACTGCAGTTACTATTAAATCCTCCAGGAGTGTTTACAGCGAGAGAGGAACCATTCCTAGAGTTGTCGATTCACCCCTCCTTTTTTTGGTCATCATCATCGTCATCATCATCATCATCATCGTCATCATCATCATCATCGTCATCATCATCATCATCGTCATCATCATCATCATCATCGTCATCATCATCATCATCGTCATCATCATCGTCATCATCATCATCATCAGTGTGCGTTGCAACTATCGCCGATTCTCGCGTCCCAAAAGCCATTCCTTTAAAGCTTGCCAGTTCTCCACTTGAAGTTCTTGCACTCGCATTTCTTCCTCAACAATTATTCTTTTGGACCAGCTGTCGAAAGGCGTTCTACAGAGGGGTTCAGAAAAATGTAGACATTGATAGTCAGCATTAACGGAACAAAATGACATACCGCTACAATTCTTGCACGGGGTAAGTTTATTTTTGTGTTCAGAGTGAGCCCTATTAGCAGCTAAACAACGTCGATGTTTGCTGGACTGTTGATCGAACTACGGCTGTCAGTGTTGCTGGAGAGATAGCCGCCCAGAATGCCCCGATGGTTTCTTGTTGCTCGTCCAGTTGAGTTGGCTTCTGTTGATAAACTTCATTTTCCAGGCTCCCCATAGCTAAAAGTCAAGAGGTGTACCGGGCGTGGTGGCGCTGTAGTCAACATACTGGAGTCGATAATTGGCAACCAATGCTGTACAATAGCAATAAAGTGTCGTGAGATGTTCAATTGACCCTTTTATTAGAACATGTTACGCGTTTCGGGATTACACCCATCTTCAGACATCACAAACTTAACTCCTTCCTAACCAGCCAGGCGTACAGCCTTGACAACTCAAAGGCTGTACGCCTGGTTTTTTTAGGAAGGAGTTAAGATTGTGATGTCTGAAGATGGGTGTAATCCCGAAACGCGTACATGTTCTAATAAAAAAGTCAATTGAACATCTCATGACTTTATTGTGAATGCACAGCATTGGTTGCCAGTTATTAACATAAAAATGATCGCAGGCCTCAGACGGGATTTTATGTCCCGTATATACTGGATTCGCATTCGGGAGGACGATGGTTTAAACCATCGTCCGGCCATCCTCATTTAGGTTTTCGGTGATTTCCCTAAATCGCATCTGGTAAATGCCGGGATGGTTCCTTTGAAAGGGCACGGCCAGCTTCCTTCCCCATCCTTCGCTTCTCCCAGGGATTGATGACCTCACTGTTTGCTCCCCTCACCCCCAAACATCCAACCACCAACCAACGTGTAAAGTCTGGAGACAGTGGTGGGTTTTCAACAGCTCCTCTTCGACTCATCCACCGCCCATGTAGATTTTCACCTAAGTAGGCTCTGACACCTCAGTGGTAGTGAGGCGATGGTCCATGTTATTGTAAATAAAAATCTTCCATTTCCAGACACCTCTCTGATAGCAGGTAACATTGAAGTTTGTAGCATATGGAGATACACCTCACCAGTTACTGCACCTTCAAAGAAGAATGGATCAATCAAACCGCACGATGGAAGACCATACCACACTTTAACACCAGGTCGATTAACACTACTGTCCACGTGAACGTGGGGATTTTCAGGAGTCCAGTGCATGCGGTTGTGGCGGTTTGAACTGCGCCTCGTCAGACCAGATAAGCATCCCTGCAAACCGCTCATCCTCGCAAAGCACGCCTTCAAACCACTCGCAGTACTCCTGCCATCGATCAGGGTTGTCCTCGTTCATAGCGTGCAGCGATCTTGGAATGTACACTTTCCACTTTTTCAGGCTTCAGGTTTCGTAGCACGCTTGATCGACATACCCCGCTTTCATGTGCACCCTGTTTCACAGAACTTTGGAGTGATCTTGTAAAATGTTGCAAAACAACTGGGCTGCAAGCTGGACTTGATGTTTTTGCTCGGCCAGACCTTCCCTTATGCACATTCTGAATAGTTCAGTCGGCTTCAACTTTCTCCCCAATATGATAAATTGTTTTACGTGTTGGTGGCTGAGTTCTGTACTTATTACGCAACTGCCTTTGTACCTCCATCATGTTTTCGTACTTACAGTACCATTTCAGTACGGTCTTCCGTTGCTCAAACGACAATCTTACTTCATTCATTGCTTCAGTGTCATCTGGTGCGAAACGCACACCAAGATCTGTTGAGAAAACAATGGACTACGCTACCGCGCCAAAATACAACGATATGTCATTCTGTTCCAAAGATTTCAACTATCAAAGAGTGTCTAAATTTTTATGCACTCATTTGCATCAACGTAGCCAAGCCGTTTTGTTTCAGTTGTCTCTACAGGGTGTATCGTAACAGTGAAAACACTCGCTTATGAAATAACACGTGGTGTATGAGAGAAGTAAAGAAACAACTTTTACATAACAAAGCATTTTCTTCTTTTTTCTCAAACAACAGTATCGTCCCCTTGAAAGTAATAAAGTAATTTCCTTCGACAGCTATACACCGGCGGAATCGTTCTCAGTCTTGTTTGCAGCGCTGAAAGTCACCAACTGGTAATATCTTATACATGCCAGTCACATTCTTTTCAATGTTCTCCAGAATCTAAAAATGACGACCTTTTAAATTTTTTTTTAATTTAGAGGAAACAAAAAGGTCACAAGGACTAAGAATAAGTGAATAGGGGGAGAGGGTATGTATATGTGGAACAACATTCGTGTTTGGTTTAAATAAAACTCTATGTCATTTCAGGAACGTGTGCGAAGTTTTATCTATCAGACTACACTATACCCAAAATTAGTGCATTTTCAAATGTTAACAGGCTATTGGTCACCCTGTAGATCTACATTTACGTAAACACTCCGCAAGACGCCATATGGTCCACCACAGGTGTTACCTTGTATCACTGTTGGTGATTCCCTTTCCTGTTGCACTTGCTAATGGAGGATGGGAAAATGACTACCTATACACTTCCGTACGAGCCCTGATTTCTCTTAACTTGTTTTCGAGGTGTTTACACACGATGTGTGTTGGTGTCAGTAGAATAGTTCTGTAGCCTGTCGCAAACGCCGGTTCTGAGAACTTTCTCAACAGAGTTTCACGAAATGAACTTCCTCTTCTGCCCGGAGATTTACATTTGAGTGCGTGAAGCATTTCCGTAATACTCGCGTGTTGCTCCAGCCTACCAAAACACGTGAATTGTTTCGATGTCTTTCTTTAATCTGAAGTGGTGGAATTTCGCAACACCCAAACAGTACTAAAGAATTGGACGAACAACAGTACGCATCCACCTTTGTCGATGAACTACACTTTACTAAAACTGTCCCAAATAACCAGAGTCGACCATTCGTCTTCTCTGCTACCGACATTAAGAGCTCGTTCCATTTAATGTCGATCTGCAACGTTACGCCTAGATATTTAATCGACATGACCGGGTCAAGAAACACACCACGGACACTGTATTCGAACTTACAGATTTATCTTTCTTATACACCTGCATAAACTTATATTTTTCTACATTTGGAGATTTAGAGCTAGCAAGCATTCCTCAAACCAAGTAGAAGCTCTATTCATGTCGTGTCATTCTCGTATCCTCCTACAGCCTATCAACAAGGACGGTTCCCTGTACACAGCAGGATAAACAGCGAAGAGTGGCAAATTGCTGCTCATCCTATCTGTCAGATCATTTGTACATATACAGAACAAGACCAGTCCTATCACACCTCTCTGACGATACCTGTATCTGATGAACACTCGCTTTTCAGGACGACATACTTGGTTTCATTACTTAAAAGTCTTCAAACCACGAAAAGTACCTAAGAACCTATTTTGAGTTCTATAAATGCCGGTTTGCGTAAAAAAATAGTTATTGCTGAACCTGGTGGGTGAAGACTTCTCGTCTGATAAGCTGTCAATTTCCTTGTAAATCTGAGTATTTAATGTCTTTCATATTCACGGCTGCCTGCGTTAAAAATCTTTCACTATAGGGCGGCTTTCTGTTTACAGGAACACCCTAAACTCCACTAACTAATTTTCAGAGCGTTGTCCATGGATATTTTCTGAGTGCTTTAATGTAAGGTACCCATCTTTAGCCGGACAAAGAAGCTATATGTGGAGGTCGGAAGAAGTAGCCATGAGGAAGACAATACATGGCCTATACATAAAGGGAAGACGTTCACTCTGCCTTGCGCACATGCAAGAAGTACGGCGTTTTAAACGTTACGGACCTCTTTCCAGTGGGTCACTGCTGAGATATTCCAGAATTTTGCGACAAACGTGCTACGTTTAGATAAAGGAGCTCCATGAAATCTTCATAGTGCTATCATTTTACGTAGGAATTACTTTTCGGTAGCTTCTTGTACAAAAGGAGCAGATAGATGTGACAACTATCACACAATCATCTTAACGGCTCATACATCTGAGATGCTGAAAGGAATAACAATCAGCTTAATGTTTCACTCATCCAATGGCTGATGGGAATAATGTACAGATGAATGGAAAAGAAAATTGAGGATCTATTACATGACGATTAATTTGGCTTTCCGAGAAGTAAGGCCACCAGAGTGGCAGTTCTGGCGTTGCGACTGATAATGGAAACTAGACGTAAGAATAATGAAGACGTGTTCGCGAAATCCGTCACTCTAAAGTGTTTGACAAAGTAAAATAATACGAGACGTCTGAAATCCTGGGAAAGATAGGTGTAACGTCAAGGAAATATCTACAAGAAACAAGAAGGGACAATAGGAATGAAAGTACAAAAACAAAGTTCTCGGACTAAAAGGATTTAAGACAGGGATGTAGTCTTTTGCCCTTACTGTTCAATCTATACATCGAAGAAGGAATAACGGAATAGAAAGATAGCTCTAAGAGTTCGATCAAATTCAGGGTGAAAGGATATCGATGATAAGATTCGCTGACGGCATTGGTATCATCAGTGAAAGTGAAGAAGAATTACAGTCTCTATTGAATGGAATGAATAATGAGAACATCATTAGTTTGCGTAAAACATGGTACAAATTATTTTGGTTTCTGACAGCATTATATGTACGTCGTTTGATTTTGCACACACATCGAAAATGCGCCTTATATGTTTGAGGACTTCTTGAAACATTTCAACAGTGGGATTGATAATATGAACATTGTACAAAAACTAGTGGCCAGCTCCGATTAAAACACACTCCAGATTGAAGCAAACTGTGTTACGCATATACTTCGGGAACTCAAATGGGAATCCTTGGATGGGAGAAGATATTCATTTCGAAGAACGCTACTGAGAAAGTTTAGAGAACCCGAATTTGAAGCTGACTGCTGAACGTTTCTACTGCCGCCTACACACATTTCGCTTTAGGGGAAGATAAGATACGAGAAATTAGGGCTATTGCGGAGACATATAGACAATCGTTTTTCCCTCGTTCTATCTGCGAATGGTAAAGGAAAGGAAATGCCATGCACTGTACGGTGACTTCAGAGGTATGTACGTAGATGTACACGAATATTCTCACGAAATTTAAATCACCAACTTTCCCCTCCGAATGTGAAAATGGTTTATTGGCTCCAGCCTGCATAGCGAGAGGCGGTCGAATAACAGGAACGACACCCACGCCACCGCTTCCACGTCTAATCATAGCGTGTAGGCTTTCACGGCCGGCGTCTTCAGTAATTAAAACTTTCGGGCTAAGAGGCCGTGGTCCAATAGTAGAAATACTTCTCCCTGATGTTTCGTTGCCAGCTGCGGGCAACATCATTTGAGGTGAGTCTTCGACTGGTCCAGTCGTAGACTCACCTCAGATGAAGTTGCCCGCAGCTGGCAACGAAACGTCAGGGAGAAGTATTTCTACTATTGGACCACGGCCTCTTAGCCCGGAAGTTTTAATTACTGCTTCCACGTCTGCTAAAGAGTCTGAGTTCAACCATGAGATGGAGGGACACACAAGTAGAAAACGTTTTAAAATGGTATGGAAGAGGTTCCCCTAATGTAGGACACTTTGATGCTAGATTTCATGAGAGAAACTTCGCTGCTAGAGATTGGGCAAGACTTTGCTTGTCCACGTACTTGATGGCTGTCAGCGGGCCACATTCAGTAGCCACTTGGTCAGTTCTACCTGCCTGCCGCCACCTTCACCACAGGCAGTACAGCCTTCGTGCATGGCATTGTGCACGTTGCTAGCACTCTGTGTGCACTGCACAGTAATAACCTGCACAAACGTGGTCCCATCATAGCTCATCTCCCAGGGTTCCTTTTGTCTTATAGTAACAAAAACTGAAAACCTAGGGGAAAAGATCCTCAGAAAATTTTTGTTTATATAATGGGAAAATTAAGAAGTTTTTTCCTTTTAAGGTTCTACCTTAATACAATGTTTCATTCAGCTGCTTTACGTATTTCGAGGATTCGGATGTTCGTTTTATTTAAATGAAAATTGTTCTACACACAGCCTTGAAAATTAAGAAATCGAAACTTCAATATTTAGGTGTTCTTTGGGGCGGACTATCTACTAAAAAAAATTCATTCGGATCAGATCTATATTTTATGAACTGTACATATCGATGTATGCACACAGACATTTTTTGACAATGATCCATTTTTAGGGAAATGTATTATTCCACCCAATGAAGCTGATCATGACAGAGCACGCTGTTAAGAAATGATTTCCTAAAACAGTATTTTAATACAACAGTTTTAAGTATTGCACGAAGACTTCAAGCTTGCAAAGTGGTTCCTACCTCACTTCATAACTATCTAGTTTAACAAAAGTTTCATTTTTGGTACGCACCATTCTGTCTACTGATTTTGTAATTCTTTCACTTAAACTGTTCTTCACAATAATGTAAAATCAAACAAGTGAGCTATATCGAGAGAAAAAGTGGGATTCCAAGTGAGCAAAGTGTGGACGATACGTTCCAAAGGTTGGTGAAGCGCCGCAAATGTTCTCGTGCACTCACTCGGTAATTCAGACTCACACTACTCACTCATTTGTTGGCCTGTTAATGCTCTCCCGTTCAATTGAGAGTGTTACATCTGAGTCATGTAGCCGAAATTTTGGGTAAATAATGAAAATGTAACAAATCTTTACTAGGATGATTTGGTACGATACCTGCTGTCAAGTTTTGGTATGAGCAAGAGCGTCAAGTATCGAGAAAAAAGTATCGATATCGAAAAGACCGTACTCTATACGAAGAAGTGTCTGTTCCCAGATAGGTCATTTGTAAGGACATAGCCCATAAAGGGCGAAGTTGCGAGTCCGAATTTCGGTCCAGTACACAGCGTTAAACCGTCAGGAAGTTTCAAAACAGTGCACACTTGGCAGAAGAGTGAAAGATTCAGCTCGTAAATGTGTTAGTATTTAACTACAATCTATCACTGCAGCATTTATCACTTGCATATGACTCGTGTTTCACGATGCGGTACTCGACAATACCGTCCACGGTGTCGCTGATACAGTGCAGGATTTACTGGCGCACTGTGTGCATTTGTTTCACCGGCAAACAGGACCTCCCGGGACCACGCACATGGGGACCGGGCGTCGTAGCCCCTGGACAGCAGGCAGCCCGCGACACAATGCCGTCAACTCCGACAACGGCGGCCGTGATTTACCCAAACAGCGCCCGCGGTCTCCCTCGCGGCCACTAAACGGTTTGTCTGCGTAATTATTGGAGGCGAGGCGAGGTACGTTTAGCACCTCCTGCCCATCTCCATCCGCGACTCACCTCCTGCTGCATAATGTGTTCACTCACCACGTAATGGACCCACGTAATATTGACCACCCGCCCGTAATCTCTGCTGTCGTTGACCGTTCCTGGGAAGCAAATGTGAGTCTTAAGTAATAGTTTCGGTAAGTTCCGGGACTCAGTTTTTACACATGTAAAAAGTGGCAATATTACTCGAACAACTGTGTAACCTGTAAATCTACGGTTCACGTTAGCCTGGGCGAAATCCCATTTCTTTAGCCATTTCTTTGATCTATCGCACGGCTTGTGCTACGACAAGCATTATTAGTGTCAACAGCAAGGAGTATGGACGCAGGGCGGGATCAATACGTGAAAGTGGGTAGTAAACAGATAGTAAACAGGGGAGATACAACATAATAAATTCTAGTGATTTACGTTCATCATTTCAGACAACTATAAGAATTACCGCTGGTAATGACAATGAAAAGTAGGATTGTGTTTCCAATAGTGTGCGTTTTTGGAGGCTAATATTTGATAATAAATTCCAAAATGTTGTGGGGCCTTGAACTATTATTATTCAGTATTTTTCATCAGACTCTTTCCACCTTGCGTTTATGATTTGTCGTGCGTACCTGTAGTGCCAATTCTATATCACATATCACACTGTCAGGTTTATAATCAGCCTTTGGAGAAGAGATAAGCCAACGTATTCATTTAGTTGAAGGACACATATATATTTATCCCGTAATTCACTATGAATGAAGAAATGTGTACGCGTGCAAGTAGATTTCAAATGTTTTCATGGACTGTCACAGTTAGCAAATGTAGCCTGTTGTCCTTTCCAACTAAACCCTGTGGGAATATACAGCATATAACGAAAACCTGTGAGCAAGTCCAAAGATAAGTGCTATTTCCGACTTTGATGGGGTGTGTTTGGTCAGTCGGAGCAGTATTTCTCCCATAGAAATGTTAACAAAAAGATAACTATTTAGGATAGGCGCCATGTTTCGTTACTTTTGCAGCTGATTGGTAAGTCAACGGACATGCTCTCTTCACCTGTCTTGTTCGGTTGTGGATCCTGTATTTGAATGTGATAGTGTAGCTTGTAGAAATATTTACTAGATTCTGTTTTAATTTCGTTACCTAAGGAAACATTTCATGACCCCTTCTGCGATATTCGTTATTTAATTTCTTGAGATCAGGGTACTTAGGTGGGACACTGCTTTGTTCAATTCTGCGCTGCCATCACGTCCATGCTGAGTCCTATACATTAGGTATCGTGAACTCCTTCCGTCTGCTACTTTCATTCCATATTAAACAATGTGTCGTGTGGGGAATGGCGTGTTAAATCCAGCTCTATTATGATTGGTGAATCTTTGTGATTGATAACACCGCCTTTGTGCGTTAGACCGTGCGTTTTCGAATCCATAGTTTTCAATTAACGTGGTCATGCATCTTGTAGCATGTGGAATTTTTTTCCTAGCGAATATCTTCATGTGCACAGAATTATTACCAGTTGGTTACTGTTTTATTTTGTTTCAACAAAACGTTTGAAAGGGCGCATTTTTCACGCTATACTGATTGGCTGTCCCCTTTGTTCATTCTTTTTTTTGCCTCAGTAGGGGTAAATAGTAACAGTGTCGCCCGCTCTCGCACGAAATGAATGTGTGTTAATTTAAACGATTCTCATCCCATGGTCCGACAACAAGGCCAGTTACCCCCACCAATGATCGATGTATCCTCATAGTTCCGTTTTGTGGTATGTCAAGGGACCCCCTAAAGAATAATCAATTACGTATTGTAAAGGTAAGTTAAATTGTGTGCTATTGTTTACACCTAGAAAATCTCGTCTACTGAACGTTTTTTGAAGCATTGTCAGTGGCTGTATGATGTTCTGACTTGAATAAACTGTCATCATTCATGATAAAAGAATTTATTGTCTCTGTAAATGATACTGCTAACAATCATATCGTACCTCATCCTCCAGCATTCTCTTCACCCCGGAACATCAGTGTACATGTAGTATTAGTGTGTTTTTGAAAGCAAGTAATAAACAGAATAAGAGACCTCCAATAATAAAAAAGTCTGTTGCGATTTCTGTGACGTTATATTCCTGACGTTCGTGTTTAGACTTGCGTTGTCCGTTGTGCAATATATTAATTGTCTTACTTGTTGGGCCATATTGAAAAATATCAAATATTCTGTCATACGGTCTTGTTAGACGCTGAATGTAACGTAACTATAAGAGCGTGTTACTCGTCAGCATACCCACGGAAATCAACCCACTTTCTTTAATATCCCTGGTCAGGATCTATCATACACCAATACATAATAATATACCGGCTCCATTTATTTGGTGAGGCTGCAGAGAGTATTTCTCCTTTGAACATACAAAATTTTGTGCACCTCCTTTCTCGTTACAACCATAAAATATAGGAAATTTTATACACCGTCCTTTCACTTTCCATTAACAATACGTAGACCTATTCTAATAATGACTTTAACGTTGGTCATAATGGTTGAATCATACAATCATTTCTAGAAGCGAATGACGGCTAACTGACGTGAGCTCTGCTACTAATTGAACTGTTAAAAGTTAATTTGTGCTAACAATTTACTAGTTAAGAGCTAACAAACTGTGCAAGCAGAAGTTTCCTGAACTAAATGTTCTTGTTTATTTGTAGGGCCTGACAACAATTTGCTACGGTCGCAGGTTCGAATCCTGCCTCGGGCATGGATGTGTGTGATGTCCTTAGGTTAGTTAGGTTTAAGTAGTTCTAAGTTCTAGGGGACTGATGACCTTAGAAGTTAACTCCCATAGTGCTCAGAGCCATTTGAACCATTTTTTGACAACAATTTGCTTCGAATACACGAGCTCTTTGAGGGCGCGTGTTTACTTTTTGTCATTGTTGTCTGCCCATATTCCTACCCTTGTCCGTCAGGTTTCGGTTGAAAGAAAAGTAACAGTCCTTAAACATCCTTCACAGTCTCCTGATTTGCACCCAGAAGGCGGGCGTCATACTCTTCCCTGAACATAAATGTACTTTGAAGGATGAGGATTATGATAACGTTGAGTCTGAAATATCTCCAAATTATCACAAGACAGTACACTCAATTCTATTAGTGGAAGATACGAAAGGCACAAACAGAGAAATAACCAAGGACAATCTTCTATAATTTTATTTTAAAAAATAGCTCTAACAAAAAGTGGCAGCTTCAAATTTAGAAGAATAAAGCCTATTAAAGGGTATAATAATATTTTTAAGACATCTGAAATTTCTACGTTAAATCAGATATAATTTCTTTGTGGAATACAACATCTCACAACAGCTTCAGAAATAACTGCCAGGTTCGGTCTTCCAAACGTTCCCTTCTCAAACAGACTTTTTACGATACAGAGCTTATCACACTAATCAGCGATCTAAAACACATAAGAGACAATTACAACACATGTCTTAAAATTAAGTAAGCAACGTAACCTTTCAGTCTAAAAGAAGGAGGAACATTTTCTTGGATAACGTGATCTGAAAACCAAGTGACGTAGCTAAAACAGATGTTAAATTATGGACCCCCACTGAATAAAATTCTGGTCTTAACTATGACTTAAATGACAAGGTTTTACCTATACTTTAACAAAATATCATGCGTTAAGAGATTAAAACAAGTTTGCCACCTCATGATTTCAACAGCACCTTGCGTGACATAGAACACAAGTTATCCAAAATGCTTTTCTCTCTAATAAAAACGGATCACTAACCTTAACCAAGAGGAGAGCTATAAAATATATTTATTTTAAAACAATTTAAAAATAGATTTAGTAAGAATAAAGGTTCCAGCTCATGTATATTTGTTAAAAACACAGCGTCAATAAGCATCAACATGAGTTCACAAAACTTTATAAAACACTGTAAGATCGGGAAACCGCCTGACCACACAGTGTACCAGTCACAATATAGACTTAAACACAACGCTCTCAAACATCGTCAGGCTAAGAAACAAGACTAATCGACAGTGTACATTAATAACAAAGCCGAGGAGTGTCTGCGTTCAAACTGTAAGGCTAGCCGTTTATTTTTTTGCATTCTCCCTTCTTTTGCTACAGGTTTAAATCCACATGCAATACAGTGAAATCCTGCCAAATTATCAGATGATGCGGAGCGTACTTGTTTCCCTGTTGAGCTTTCAATAAAACGGGCAAATCATACACAACTCACAATTTCGAAGGAGAGTTAGCTGGAGCAATAAGCATAACACTTTCGTGTCAATGTTCAGTTTACGGCACCAGCTACATATGCGAACAGCTCCCCTCGTTCCACAAGAATCATTAGCTCTTGCATTCGCTCAAGGCGAGTGTGTGTGTGTGTAGTTTCTACTCAAGAGTGGCCATCTTTGATGGTTTGTTCTTGTTGTGTGTAAGGTACAAGGTAAATCATCACTTTATTTATTTAACGACACAATGAGAGCATCCTTAGCACTCAGATGAATCCGTGGAACTTCTGTACAAGTAAAATACAATAAGACTAGGTGAAGTTTCTGGGGACAGTTCCGTGGGGAGGGGTGTGGCAGAGGAGAGGATGCGGGGTGAAGATGCGTGTGAAGGTGGCTGCCGGATGTCCTCGGTGGACGGTGTTGTGGAATGGCCCACAGAACTTCATATTTATGCCATGGTTGTGGGTGGACTGTACCGATGTGTTGGAAGTGACGTACAAAATCCCGTGAAGCGTCGATTCTATGGAACAGAGATATGGCATAGTCCTTAGTCTTCTTCCAAGTAGGCGTGCAATTCTCATTCTGTGATCCACCGCGGCGCTCTCAGCGTCCATCGCAGACAGCGGTTCTGGAGTGGTTGCAGTGATGATACGTTCGAGGCGTAGGTCCAGCCATAGACGAGTTTGGGCTGGAAAGTACAGTTTATAATTGAAGCTTCACCTTCAGCGCCGGACCCTTGCTAAGGACGAATGGCAGCAGTGGATTAATAGTCCTGTATGTTGATTGTTTACGCTCTCGAGCATGCTGTGTTAACGTCAAGGACGTGTAGAGGAGGACACTCTGATATCTCGTGGCTGATGACCATGGGATCTCATGTCCAAGTACTTGCATGAGTAGCCCCTTGCTAATAAAGATACCGCTGCTGTCTTGGTGCGGTTGAGGGTTATCTTGTTGTTGAAGGTCCACATTTCCATAACAGCGATCTGGCGATGCGCACTAGCTATCAGCTGATCGGTACTACATGCGGAAGTCAGGAAAGCAGTATCATCGGCATAGAGGCTGCTGGTGAGCATGAGTTGTAGGTCGTTCACATAAAGGTTGAAGAGTAATGGTGCGTTCACTGATCCCTGCAAGATAACCTCCTGTGACGATAGGGGTGTAGAAAGTTTCCGATTCACAGACACGGAAAACGTACAGTCATTTAGGAAACTGTCAACTACATGGATAAATCAGTTTTGAATTGATGGCTGCTGGTGACTTTTCAGGATCAGGTTGTTGCACCCCACTTTATCAGAGGCCTTTTCAACTGCCACAGTAGACTGTCGAAGAATGAAGCGCTGCTGAATATGTTCAGTTTGGCCTATAAGATGGAGTTCGGCTAAGACCTTTGGCTGGGGGCCAAGCTAGTCTGGGCTGATGACATTTTGCTGTAACAGATGCTGCTTGAGTCGTTCCAGCAGCTCTGCCTCCCAGACCTTCCCCAGTGTGGGCAACAGACTGATGGTGTGGTGATTCATTGGCTGCGCACTATTTTGACCTCTTCCATGCCACGGGGAAGTAAGTTCGTGTGTACATCCCTTGTTGCTCCAAATAAGGAGAATAATTACCTTGTGCAGAAGATGGGGTAATTCTGTGATGGTGATTAAATCGCCACTGGGTGCAGATTTTTTGGTATTTCGGATGATTTTTGAAATCTCCCGTGGTAGGAATGGTCTTTCATGGAGAAGCGTCATTCGGATGTTTGCATGAAGTTCTTGGATATGAAGTCTATGGCGACGCGCGTCGTCGCAATAGGCCTAATCGGGGATCGTCGTTTGCTGGACATAGACGTCTTGAAGACCTCCGTTTGGTGAAGGGCCGACGGTCATTCTCTTCAGTGGCGTTGGTTGACAGGTTCGTCGAACGAGTCACCATTCGTCACGAATCCTCAGTGGTAGTTGTGATATCGGTGTTGTGCACTTCTTTTGACGCCATTCAGTGACACGGTTGTGCAGTTCTCGTGCCAGGCGTTTGACCTCCAGCCTGTCCACTGGGTCGCGGAAGAGCTGCCAACATCGTCTGTAATGGTTGTTGTTTTGAGCTGCTGTGGAGCCAGTGGAAAGGTGTCAAACTATGATTCAGGACGAACGTTGGTAGTAGCTGCTCGCTTGGAGCTCTTTTTACTTTGTCGGTGAATGCCCCTCCCCCGCCCCCGCCACCCCCCCCCCCCCCCGGAAACTTCGATTTCTTCCGGTGTGCACACATGAAGGGTTGACCGAAAGTTGTTATCAAGGTATTTTCAACAAAAATTGGTCCCAGACGACGTCCGACGAGCGGAGAGGCAGGAGGGGGAGATCTCCGCGTTCCAAGCTGCCCACTGCCAGCTGGTGTTCGGTAGACAGATTGCTGATTGTGCATATATGAACGTTAGGGTGTGTTCCCATCGCGTTTTTCTGGTGGTGGAAGAAGCTCATTCGCATAGGATCAGATGTCTCCTGGAAGGCACATCGGAGCTCATCCTGCGTATCGAACAGTGCTTGTCCTTTGGCGTTCATTTGCCGTGAATTCCAGGAGACATGTTTAGCGTTCAGCTCTGCCGCTAATAAAAAGTCCGTCAGGGGAGCCTCGGGGTTGACGTAAGCTGCGACGACGGGAACATCACCTACTGCTGAGCTGATCGTCGCAGCCGCTGTTTCTAGTGAATGTAGCGCCGGTAACACTTCTAGATGATTACAGAGCAACTTTTTAATACAGATGGCCGTGCCCCCCTCCCCCAACTCGTCTGCTTAGACAATCAGTGTGGTAGATGTGTATTTTTCGAAGGCGGAACGAGATTATGTTCTTAAGGTGCGTTTCGCTGATAAGTACAGCGTCGATGGGATGTCGAGAAATAAAGTCGTTATTCTTAGATTTCTTTGATCGCAGGCCATTTGCATTCCAGACAAGGAATTTCGAGTGTCTCGTAGGAGGCCTGTAAGCCATTTAAGGCGCTGCAAACTCTTCGATGATTCCTTCAACAAGACTCAGGAAGGGATCTTCTGTTGAAGGCAGTTGAGTAGCGTGGAGATATCCTGTAGAGCATGCGCGTATGGTTGCGTGATGTTTCGTGATGTCAAAACACTGACGTCTTCGGTGTTGGGAGAGGCAGAGCCAGGTAGACGGTGACATGCATTCGAATACGTGCTGCCAGCAGTGTGTTCACTAGCAGTTGGCGGCCTCGGTTGTGGTTGGTGTGAGTGTCTGTGGCGGAGAAGGGTGGGTAGCCGGCGTGGGTACTACAGGTGGATATTGCACTGTAATGAACTTCGGTTGCGCCTGTTTCTTTGGCTTCTGGTTACTGGATTTTTTCTTTTTTCGCAACACAGCCTAGATGCCGGGTAGTTTGCGTCTCAATTAGCACATTTTGTCTTGGTATTCTGCGGCATTGTGCACTCCTTGGGCATGTGGTAACCAGCCAGCGAACACACCGAGCCGGAAGTGAGTGTTGGCTGTGTGTTCGAGACGCTGGCACTTCTTGCATTGGGTTGGGCGCTCCGTGTTCCTGTACGTCTCCACCCGGAAATGTGTGTATAGTAAATATTTGACTCTGTAGATCTTGCTGTTATCCTTTGGTTTTCGTAGGTTAAAGGCTAAACTGGCTGCAGCACCAGGTCGTTTGTTTGTCGTCGTGCTTTTTGTACGGATGTACACTGACTACAGGGAAGTCCCTATCATGTAGCCATTCGTCGGCTGGCTGTCTGATAACGACTTTAAGGTCCTTTTCTTCGACCGGCTGGTGCATGAACAATGGCACGTTGAATTTTCCGAAGAACTTGAGGAACTCTTGAAACTTTTATTTCCATCACTGCTTCTTCGCTGTGCAAATTGAACAGTAAGGGCGAAAGGTTGTATGCCTATCTTACACCCTTTTTGATCAGAGAATTCGTCTGCATTTAACAGTGGAATTCCCATTGCCACCCTAGCTTTTAAATTCACTGAAGATTTTTTTCACTTTTCTGTTTACTCAGGCAATCAATTCAACGATTATTTTTTTCTCGATTTCTTTACATTTTTCCTGCACGTGTTTTGCCTTCGGTTCCCCAGTCTTCCTACTTATTTCATTGCCAAGTGATTTATATTGCAATATTTCTGTCCATCTGAAACGTTCTGCACATCCGTCTTTACCAGTCCCTCTAATCTCATACCTACACACCACATACGTTCCCATCTCATACCTGGTCAAGAAATCCGTCCACAGATGTTACCATTGTTCCCGATTGAACAGAATGCTCCATATCCTCTCCATGTAAGGATTCCGCTTTTACTTTCCTTTCTAACAGCGAAGTTCTAAAATCCTCCCCTATCATTTCTATCCGACATCCATTCTAAAACACTCTACCACAAACTCCTTACCATGTACTGATCGTACCTTTCTGAAAATCAAAAAATCTCATCTCTTATCCTGCCCTATTCCCTGGCAGAACCAAATCATGCACCGCCAACATCACCATCAGTGGATGTTTTGTATTATCCATCATTCTTTTAAGAAAAACTCACAGTGGGTCCACTTGGAGACTATAATTAATTTAAAATCTCAATACTATATGAAATCACTTTCGTATATTTTCAACTCTATCTAGAATATCAGAAGTAAGTGCTATTGCTGACAGGCCATCTACCAGACAAATGGGGAAGGGGGATGAAGTAACAAAAATGAAACGGTGAATAACAACGTCTATTTAAATGGTTCAAATGGCTCTGAGCACTATGGGACTCAACTGCTGTGGTCATTAGTCCCCTAGAACTTAGAACTAGTTAAACCTAACTAACCTAAGGACATCACAAACATCCATGCCCGAGGCAGGATTCGAACCTGCGACCGTAGCGGTCTTGCGGTTCCAGACTGCAGCGCCTTTAACCGCACGGCCACTTCGGCCGGCAACGTCTATTTAAGTCGCGTTTCATCTGGAGAGGATCACCTAAGCTGCCTTACTTTTTTAGAGAAGCAGAGTGGTGTGACGCAGTCGTAGGCACACTATACACGCTTTCGCCAGGAAGGTGATTCAAAACCGCGTCCGACCATCCAGGTTTATGCTTTCTGTGAGAACTCTAAATCGCTCCAGGCGAATATTGAGAAGGTTGGTTTCAAAGAACACGGCCGAATTCCTTCCCTTTCGGAAACAATCCGAGCTTGTGTTCCGTCTCTGATTACCTCGATGTCGATGGACGTTAAACCTTAATCCCCCTTCTTCTTTTTCCTTTTCTTGCAGAACAATAGGAGCTCCAAAATTTTCTGTTCTCCCAGTACCTTCCAAGGATCGTCACTATTCTAAATTTAACAGAATGATATCTCTGCAAACCTCCTTCCAAGGTTTACACGTTTGAATGACGACGAAAAATTTACATAGCTCCTCTAAAGGAACGGAGAAAAAGCAATTTGACTGCCGTGGAAAACATGAAATTATTCACAAGCGCTCTTGTGCAGTGATTCTAATATCTTCCTTATTTCGACAGTGAAAAAGTAACTTTTTTAATGTCCCACAGCACAGTTGGTTTTTAGCTGTTCTGCAGCGTAAGGCGTGCTGTCGGAAATCGAACGAAGTGGGGTGTGGCAGAAAAGTTTTCCAGTCGGGAAAGGCAAGGAAGGCATATATTGTGCAGTCAAGGAAAAGTTCCTAAAAATCCTGGCCCTAACCGGGGTTCTGAGCTCTTTATAATTTATTTCTGGATTAACATGTTGCACAAAAATATGCATTCCTAGCTAGTGTAAATGGATCTGTTAGCGTGTGTGCTAGGCTGAACTAAATAAGTTGCTCGACTTGCAGTGTAGTGCACAGGTGTTATCACCGGAGAAAGTTAAGTGACATTCAGCTAACATCCCACGTTTCTTGATGTGGTGACTAACGTAAGACAGGAACATATGTACTCTACCGAATCACCATACTGTGTCCCAATGCCCAATACTAAATTTCAAAACGTAGTACAGCGCCTCATCTCGAGCCTGTTACCGCTTATGATCAATTGCTGACAAGTTGGGGGTACCAAGCTCTTTGCACCCCATACGGGAGACTGTGTACCAGCATCTATCTTAGCCATAATTAACAGAAACTGAGTATTATAATCCATAAACCTACTAACGAACTTTTCTTTCCAAGCAGCCACTTCGCTTCATAACGCGCTACTTATCAAATATCTGCGGTGGGCGGAAAAGCTTAAAGAACGACACCCCTAAGTTTGAGAAGGAAATGTCTCACTTCATTTTCAACTAAACAAACTTCAGCGATCTCTCAGCGAATAATGTTGTAAGACTATTAACTGAACGAAGCAGAACAGCAGTTTGCACTATGGTTTCGTTTTTATTAAGAATAGAAGCTCCTCACGGTTTCCCTAGAGAGGATTAGCGAGTACCAGATGTCCTTCTGAAACAACCGAAGCCAATTTCTTCTCTAAAACGTATTTGTAACGGAGTTATTGCATCACCGATAAATCCGAGTTTCCATATGGTGTTTAACTGTGGAGCGTTGCTTTACTTTTGCATGTAGTATGCCAGCAAACACTAATGATAATATTTTCAACTCTCTACTGAAGACCTATTTGTGCTGCACGACATTCCAGATTATTCGATTCCGATCGCTTGGAAGTCATGTTAAGGTCACTTGCGTATGAACATCTGGAAAAGGCTATCGGCTTTGACGAAGTTTGCATAGTTGTAACACAAAAGTCTATGCTCAAACCACAATGTAAGCAATAGGACAACATAATTGAATCTCTGTGATGACTTTTATAGACATCTAATTGCTCTAATTACATGTTGACTTTTTCATAATATGTTAAGATCTGTAAAAGACAGTATCTTATATTTTATTATTATTGTCATTTGCGGTTCCGTAATTAGAGATTCTGTAGGTTTAATTGTTTTATTTGGATGCTAGAAACTAAGCGCACGTTTACAGATCCGTCTCAAATGTAGAACGCTCCAATATCATTCGTGTCACACCTTTTTATGTAAGGATTATTTGCATCTGAGGAATAAAACAGGATATCTCTCCTCTCGTGGAAGACAGATTGGTATGCGAAACTTTCAAAAAAGTTTTCGTTTTCTACATCTCTTGTGTTCAAGAGAAGCATAAAACGTAACTGTTTGTAAATTTAATTACCTTACTCGTCTTCTCTCTTTCTTTTCTCCTTTCTCCTTTCTGTTTTGGCTCTATTTCTTGGTTCAAAATCCCATTTTTCAGCTTAAGCCAGTCTCAAACAGTTAATTAGCATATGTGACGTATTCCGTATAGTACCTAGGAGACATCCCTAACGACTACAAGATTTCATACCTTCTTACTACCCCATCATTAAAACAAATACAGTATCTAATACATGTAGTTTCATGGTGCTGAAATCAACAAATGATGGTTTTGGCAGGCGTTACTATATCAAGTGATTGAAACGTTCACGATGTTTTGTGTTATCTCACGCAAATGCCGTGACAATAGTTTGTTATAATGTAGGTCCCTGTATACAGATTTTAACGCTTCCAATACTCCATATGGCAGGGAGTAGTAATACACATAAACCTGATCAATTGCAGTTGGTTTTTTTCCGAAAATTTATTCCGAAACTTATGACGAATAAAAGTGGTAAAAATGGACGTAACTGCGAGGTGAGAGGTCTTTATACCGGGGTACAAAGATTTCCCCGCTGACCGACTTACTCGTATCTACTTCAACATGTAAGATCGAAAGTTAAGCCGCGCGGGATTAGCCGAGCGGCCTCAGGCGCTGCAATGGACTGCGCAGCTGGTCCCGGCGGAGGTTCTAGTCCTCCCTCGGGCATGGGTGTGTGTGTTTGCCCTTAGGATAATTTAGGTTAAGTAGTGCGTAAGCTTAGGGACTGATGACCTTAGAAGTTAGGTCCCATAAGGTTTCACAAACATTTGAACATTTTTTTTTTTGAAAAGTTAAAAGAAAATATAAGAGAATTCACAAACAAGTCACTGTGGTTAGTCGTAATTACTGAGGGTGACTGTGAAGTGTGGATATAGAAATAAATACGTTTGTTTTGTTTTTATGATTATTTGAAAGTACTGTAAGTTTTAAATGAGTACTGTCACGTAGAACACTTCTCTCGTGTAGCGCGTAAGAATTAAGGTCTCCATCCGACGAATGGGTCACTATCATAAGTGTTACAAGCGGTTACTATATGAGTTGCTGTGGATAGGTTTGGAATTTATAGAAAGTTAGTACATTTAAGTACCACCAAATTTCAGTGGAAATTTCTTCCATCAGCAAGATTCTAATCGGTGTCCCAGAGGTCAAGGACTACCGCAGCTTCGTGTATTAGCGGCTGTGTCTATGTGGGTGCATGTCACACCTCATCTAACTGGTTAGAACTATTGCTTTTGTCCTGTCATACACCGCAGCCCTTACGCATTTATTCCTTGTCTGTACGTGGGTCCTCCCAACTCATCGCTTAACACACTTGGCGGCAGACTCTGCAAGCTCGGGCGCGCAGGGAGGCGCTTCTTGCAGATCATTCTCTAAACGCGGTAATCTGCCTCGCCGGCCTCCACACAGCGGATTTTATAATTATTTTAAACAATTCAAACAGGCAGATTAAAGTCAAATATTGGCTCTGGGAGGCGCGATGCAAGTTTCATTGAGACGGTAGTAATATTAGCAATTATTGCCGCGTCTGGCTCGCTGCCCCCGGGGGCGGTGGCGCCGGCCAAGTCGGCGTCCGGCGGTGTGTCAACAGCGCAGGTAGCCGGCCGGGCTTGGGCAGCGCAAAGTTTAATAGGATTCCAGCGGCGGCTGCGTCTTCCGCTACCCACAGCCTGCCGGCGCGTCCCTCTCGTCTCCCGCCTACGCACGATGGCCGCAGTAGTCTCTAATAACCTCGACGTAGACGGCACTATGGACTATTAACCATACCTCAAATGTGTTAAGTGAACTGAAAGTCAGCAGTCTCGACATTGCAGAAAAATTAAACCTTACAACAGACGTCAGAGAATAGATCGTCATAGATCGATACCATCCCCAGCAGTATCCCACAGTTAGTAGCTGACGGTGGTCGTGCAGGCACCTGGCACAACCAATGATGCGTGCCCGCTGAGCCACGCCTACACTGGCTCCTACTACGAGCGCCTTATGCCGTCGTGATATCGGATGGTCAGCGGTAGCTACACAGCCTGTCCCAGTCCAAGTCTTCAACAGTCTTTTGTCTTATTCAGCTTTTGACCGTTCGCTCGTGCATTAGTAGCGGGAGCGTCATGCTGCAAGACGCTCTGTACTTGCTTCTTGTAACAGCTGGGTTTGATTGCTATTTGTTCTTTTGTAAAGTTTCTATATAACACATGGAGATAGCTACAAGTTAAGTAAAACTTCTGATTGCAGTACATACAGTAATAATTTCTCTTCCTGTCCAGCTTGTATACAACAGTTGCGGCACCACTTTTTAGTCCACCACCCCTTATCGTTGTGTATGAAGTAGTACGTAACAGATAATATCCTTTCACTCTTTATGTCACACACTTAGCAGTCATTGTCGTGGTTTCAGTCCAGAGACTGGTTTGATGCAGCTCTCCATGCCACTCTATCCTGCGCAAGCCTCTTCATGTCCTAGTACCTACTGCAACCTACATCCTTCAGAATAAGTTTAGTGTATTCTCCCTCTAGGATTTTTACCCTCCACGCCGCCCTCCAGTACTAAATTGGTGATCCCTTGATGTCTCAGAATATGTCCTTCCAGTCAAGTTGTGCCACAAATTTCTCTTCTCCCCAATTCTGTTTAACACCTCCTCATTAGTTATGTGATCCACCCACCTAGTCTTCAGCATTCTTCGGTAGCACCACATTTCGAAAGCTTCTATTCTCTTCTTGTCTAAACTATTTATCGTCCACGTTTCACTTCCATACATGGCTATACTCCATACAAATACTTTGAGAAACGACTTCCTGACGCTTAAATCTATACTCGATGATAACAAACTTCTCTTCTTCAGAAACGCTTTCCTTGCCATTGACAGTCTACGTTTTATATTCTCTCTACTTCGACCATCATCAGTTATTTTGCACCCCAAATAGCAAAATTCGTTTACTACTTTAAGCGTCTCGTTTCCTAATCTAATTCCCTCACCATCGCCCGATTTAATTCGACTACATTCCATTATCCTCGTTTTGCTTTTGTTGATGTTCATCTTATATCCTCCTTTCAGGACTCTGTCCATTCCGTTCAGCTGCTCTTGCATGTCCTTTGCTGTCTCTGACACAATGTCATCGGCGAACCTCAAAGTTTTTATTTCTTCTCCATGGATTTTAATTCGTACACCGAATTTATCTTTTGTTTCCTTTGCTGCTTGCTCAATGTACAGATTGAATAACATCGGGGATAGGCTACAACCCTGTCTCACTCCCTTCTCAACCACTGCTTCCCTTTCATGCCCCTCGACTCTTATAACTGCCATCTGGTTTCTGCTTTCCCTTCTTTGCTTAGAACTGGGTTTCCATCTGAGCTCTTGATATTCAGGCAACAGATATATAGAGAAAAGGTCTTTGTGATTGACCGCTAGGGCAACCTGGCAATGATTATTCAGACGTCCGCCGGCCGCGGTGGCCGTGCGGTTCTGGCGCTGCAGTCCGGAACCGCGGGACTGCTACGGTCGCAGGTTCGAATCCTGCCTCGGGCATGGCTGTGTGTGATGTCCTTAGGTTCGTTAGGTTTAAGTAGTTCTAAGTTGTAGGGGACTTATGACCTAAGATGTTGAGTCCCATAGTGCTCAGAGCCATTTATTCAGACGTCCTTGGTTCTCAGTATTCAGAATCATCCTAATTTAGTTCCTTTATTTTCTTTTCGTTATATGTTACTTATTTTTGGTGTGAAGCTGTCTAGTGCCAAAGTAATATTACTTCTTTTGGTCTTTTATGTTAGCAATGTTTTTTTCACAAGTATTAGTATTATGTCTCTTTTGTCAGTAACACGTTAGTCAGTAAGTCTTATAATACCTTTACGATTCTTCCATGATTTTCTTTTACTATATGTGATTTTTACTATTTGTGACGTTAGTAATTCCTGATGAATGCGTATAATTAGAACTCCATGTCTGACAGATACAGACACTGGAATTAAAATCTGAGGGCAACTAATCAGCAACTTACGATGTGTGGATGCCACAAGGCTTATAGCAAGCAGTGAAGAAGACATTAAAACTATGCTGCAAAAAATACTTAAATCAAGTGAAAAAGTCGGCCAAAAGCTAAATTTGAAGCAAACAAAAATTCTGACAACAGGAATTGACTGATGCAGTGAAAGATGGAGAAACCGCTGAGGAATCTGATAAATATTTATTTTTAGGGTGTACCACACTGAGGAAACAAGAAGAAGATTGCAACTTGGAAAAGCAACTGCAATCAAATTAAGTGAGATGCTATAGGAAAAGAAACTGTCATTTCTAAGCAAGATAAAAACGACTGCAACTTTGACTTTTCCCATAGTTTTCTACAGATGTGAGTTGTGGGTAGTGAAAAGGTAGCTAACAAGAAAATTTATTCTTCTGAAATGTGAGTTTGGAAAAAGCTACTGAGGAGTTCATGTACTGCGAAAATAGGAGAGTGAAACAGACCCGGGGAAAAACAAAATAAAAAAAACATCAAAACACTGCAGACGAAATTATGGTACTTCATTCATATCATTAGAATAGAAGACGTACTAGAATGCTCGAAAGATCAGGTATTCATAGACGTAGAGGAAACCCAAAGTAAGGTGGATAAACCGCCTGAAAGATAGCACCACACTGATTCTGAAACACCTTAACACCAAAAAAATGTCCAGAAGAACCTGAACGAGTATCATTTACCATCTCACCATGACTCGGAGACGACTTGATGGACAAAAGTCATTAAATCAGTACAACTAAACGCCTGCTATTTTGGTCCCGAAATTTAGTTTACATTAGCTGGACGGTGTGAAATGTCAGTTGAAAAGTTGATAATAGTAGTTGTAATAACAATAATAATACTAAAATTGTGACATAATAACTCATTAAATTCACGTCAGTAATAATTAACAGGAAATACAGAATACGGCCATGTCCTGTTGTTAGAAAAGATCTAGGCATTCAACCGGAATTAGTTGTGTAAACGCTCTAAAACTTAAATCTGGGTCAGTAGACACGATAAAATAGAACCTACATCCTGTTTACAAGAGCTATATCAAATTCCCCGTCGTAAACTACGGTAATAACAAATATAATTAAATGGACTTGGGGTTTTACTGCGGAGAGTAAAAGGACTTCGGCCGGAAAGAGGAATACAACGAGGACCTGAAAGTATGCTGTCCGTCAATGGTCATCTCGATATTTGCAGGAGTCCGTTGCAAATATAAGCAGGAGAGTAAATCAGACGTTTCCAAACGACAACAAACACAAGCTCTCCACATAATGTTTGTTCCTCTGGTTTGTGTTCTCTAAATGAATCCAACTGTTCCTTAAGAGTGCAGTTGTTCCTTAAATACACCTGCTGTTGACAGAGAGTAGCTGCACTGAGTTGCGTGTACTTGTTTACAGTGTTGCAAATAGCAGCTGTAATCCACCCCTCCCTTACATCATTTATTGAATGTCACTGTCTTTATGGTTAACTATTTTAATAAACTTCGAGAGGAATAAGATTTACAATAAAATTTTTACTTATTTTCATTTCTCGTAGTTGGCTCCAGTTCTTCAGGTCTAGGGGCCGATTCTTGAAGCTGAATTTTTGACGTCATAGGTTCTTACGGTTCCAATCGACATAAAAAAACTTGAAGTGAACCTGCGCTGTATTTTTTGTTTTGCTCGAAAATTTTATTCTCTCACATTTTCTATATCACACTGACTTGCACTATGCGACTTAACTTCTGAGGTCATCAGTCGCCTAGAACTTAGAACTAATTAAACCTAACTAACTTAAGGACATCGCACACATCCATTCCCGAGGCAGGATTCGAACCTGAGACCATAACGGTCGCTCGGTTCCAGACTGCAGCACCTAGAACCGCACGGCCACTACACCCAGCCCCACGCCAACAAAGCACAGGATTTGAATAGCACTGGTGCTGTGTTCACTATGCAGCGGGAAAACTTTAATATTTGCTTCCCATGACAGCTTCTCATCTATCTTAAACCCCAGAAAACCAGTGTACTGTACTTCACTTTTCACGCCACTGTTCTACCTCGTCCACATCTGATAAACAAAATGTGAAGTGTTTCTTTTTCTTCTTTTCAATTTGGTGACAGCTTATTAGTAATGATCCGAGAAGTCAATCCATCCAATACGTTATCTGCTGTATTATTCAGTTACTAGGCTTAATTTGTAACAACTGTAGTAACTTTGAAGCTTTCTTTTACTGTCAGCCGGCCGGAGTGACCGAGCGGTTCTAGTCGCTTCAGTCTGGAACCGCGCGACCGCTACCGTCGCAAGTTCGAATCTTGCCTCGGGCATGGAGGTGTGTGATGTCCTTAGGTTAGTTAGGTTTAAATAGTTTTAAGTTCTACGGGACTGATGACCTCAGATGTTAAGTCCCATATTGCTCAGAGCCATTTGAACCATTTTTTTACTGTCACAAAATTGTGAAGAGAGTAATGATTCAAGAATGGAAACCTGAAGATCTTACACGATGTGATGTCCCAGTAAGGAATGCCACGGTACGCTCTTACGTGGCAGCATAATGCTTCCTGACACACAAATAAAAGAGAAATTGGGTCATTCCTTTCCCATAGCATAATGCTGTAATTTATTCAGTAATACATCACGAGATAAGCAACGAAAAGCCATCATTAGGTAGACAAATTCTTAGTTTGTTTATTGAAACCTTTCTTTGTCTTGGAGTATGTAATAGATTTCCTTGTCATTTCATCAACTATATCAGAAGACTAATTCTGAGCCTGTTGGCACGTCGCTTGAATTAAGTGGCAGTTGTGATATACACTGTCATTTCAAAAGTTATTTCGAACAGTTAATTATGTTATTGACCTGTATTTATAAAACTGAAATTCATTTACTTAAACTTATCTGTGAGGAAATGTCATTAACGAATAGGTGGTTCGGGCAAAGGTCTGCCAGAAAGAATGCGCTGCATACATAATAAAGGTAGAAAATAATGATTGAAATGGCTCTGAGCACTATGGGCTTAACATCTGAGGTTATCAGTCCCCTAGAACTTAGACCTACATAAACCTAAGTAACTTAAGGACATCACACACATCCATGCCCGAGGCAGAATTCGAACCTGCGCGCGGTTCCAAACTGAAGCGCCTAGAATCGCTCAGCCACATCGGCCAGCTAAGGTAGAAAAGAATGTTTCGTTTCGATGACGATGACGACGGAAGAGACGAAGCAGAAATTCGAATATAAAAATTATGCCAAAAAAATTTGTTCTTAGCATTTTCGAAGGAACCATCTCGGTATTCCCCTTCATAGATATATGGAAACCATGACCAAAGGGATTCTAAACCCTTCTTCTCCCACAGGCAATTCCAAGGCATTAATTACTGGGCGGTTGGCATGTTCACCGGCCGCGGTGGCCGTGCGGTTCTGGCGCTGCAGTCCGGAACCGCGGGACTGCTACGGTCGCAGGTTCGAATCCTGCCTCGGGCATGGGTGTGTGTGATGTCCTTAGGTTAGTTAGGTTTAAGTAGTTCTATGTTCTAGGGGACTTATGACCTAAGATGTTGAGTCCCATAGTGCTCAGAGCCATTTTTGGTTGGCATGTTCAGTCAGTGTAAGAAACGAAGATCATTCCCAATACACGGAAAACACATGTTTAACATCATCCCTGATGATAGCTACGTGGCTCCTTAACACGGCTGTGATTTGATCACTGCATCAGTTCCTTTGCCGTTACTCTCCAAATATATGTTTTCAGTGATCCTCACCGTTGCCTTGATTCAGTGTATCTAACTTTACTTGCACTCTGATCTGAGAGATACTTGTAATAGTGCCACATCTCGCTGGCTGAAATTAATTCTTATTTAATTTACTCGTCATTGACAAGAAGTGATCATTGAGTATTTTGCATATTACTCCTCAGCAAGTGCGTTATCACCCTATTCCTCTTGTTAGCCACGTTGTACCACAAATGTGTTGCCAACCCGATGATATTCAGTACCTCCTCTTCAGCTGTCCGGTCCACCCGGCCAGCCTCAGCCTTCTTCTGTAGCACCAAACTTCAAAAGCCTCTCCCCCTCCTTTGTGTGTACAGTTTATCGTCCACGTTTGTCTGCCGTACAAGACAACATACCGGTCAAATACATCCAGAGACTACCTCATAACACTGAAACTGATATTAACATTGAAATTAAATTGATGTTGAAACAGTTCTGGCCGGCCTGAGTGGCCGTGCGGTTCTAGGCGCTACAGTCTGGAGCCGAGCGACCGCTCCTGTCGCAGGTTCGAATCCTGCCTCGGGCATGGATGTGTGTGATGTCCTTAGGTTAGTTAGGTTTAAGTAGTTCTAAGTTCAAGGCGACTGATGACCTCAGAAGTTAAGTCGCATAGTGCTCAGAGCCATTTGAACCATTTTTGAAACAGTTCTCATATTCAACCAAAGTTTGCTTTCTATTGCTAGGCTCTACTTTATGTCCTGTTCACTTCTGCTGCCGTCAGTTGTTTTGCTGTCTAAATAGCGAAACTTAGCTACTGCTTCCAACATTTCATTTTCTAATGTAATTTATTGAGCATCGCGTGATTTAACTCTACTTCACCTCATTATTTTATTTTCGTTGATGTTCATCTTACACCTTTGTTTTCACGACAGCATCCATTCCGTTCATCTGATCTTGCAAGTTCTTTGTCATCTCTGACACAAGAACACCGTTATCAGCAAACAATAACGTTTTTATTTCCTATTGAATTTTCATTTCCTTTACAGAAAAAAAATGGTTCAAATGGCTCTGAGCACTATGGGACTCAACTGCTGTGGTCATAAGTCCCCTAGAACTTAGAACTACTTAAACCTAACTAACCTAAGGACAGCACACAACACCCAGCCATCACGAGGCAGAGAAAATCCCTGACCCCGCCGGGAATCGAACCCGGGAACCCGGGCGTGGGAAGCGAGAACGCTACCGCACGACCACGAGATGCGCGCTTTTCCTTTACAGATTTTTGCTTGGTTTTGCTGGCTCTATGTGTAGTTGCATCCGTAACAAGATGCACCACACAGTTAGTAATTATGCCGGAACCTTTTACATCTGTCCCCGTCTATTAGCATTCACGCTAAAACTTACTGTGATCCACACCGTCAATACTATATATAATTTAGTGGAAAGTTAAAAATGTTTACAGGGACCGTATCATTGTGAGGTTCACTTCTTGCTGTTTATGGTACTTCGTGCCTTCTGAAATTGTTGTTGGAGGGTGCACAGTGAAAAGCGCATTGGCGGTAGTCCTGACCTCTTGGTGTCGGGCTAATGGGTCGCCGGTATTCACGACCACGTGCGGTCGCCTCGGAGCGTCTTATCTGCAGCCGTGCAGTCAAACGCCATCGGCTCCTACCAATGGGGTACAACACTGCCGACGCAAACAGACGGCTGCACACACACAATTGTCTCCGGCGTCCAGGAAGGGTACGATTCCCCCCAAAATCGCCCTTCTGCCGCATGGGCTGTTCTGCCGTGAATTTCACAGCCTTCCGGTTACAGGACGGTTATGTAAACACCAGACAGAATGGTGGTGGTGGTGGTTAGTGTTTAACGTCCCGTCGACAACGAGGTCATTAGAGACGGAGCGCAAGCTCGGGTTAAGGAAGGATTGGGAAGGAATTCGGCCGTGCCCTTTGAAAGGAACCATCCCGGCATTTGCCTGAAACGATTTAGGGAAATCACGGAAAACCTAAATCAGGATGGCCGGAGACGGGATTGAACCGTCGTCCTCCCGAATGCGATGGCTCTGAGCACTATGGGACTCAACTGCTGAGGTCATAAGTCCCCTAGAACTTAGAACTACTTAAACCTAACTAAGGACAACACACACATCCATGCCCGAGGCAGGATTCGAACCTGCGACCGTAGCGGTCGCGCGGTTCCAGAGTGTAGCGCCAGAACCGCTCGGCCACCAGCGGCCGGCTCCCGAATGCGAGTCCAGTGTGCTAACCACTGCGCCACCTCGCTCGGTCCCAGACAGAATGTTTAACTGCCTTTCTCTCTGGAGGAGCCTGATTTGCGTCATGTCTTCACAGTCTTGCCGGCATGATTAATACCGTTAAATGACTTAACGTCAGTGTAGTAGGCAGAAATGTTCACCATGGAGTCACCTAAGTTAAGACTTTTGTTATGGGATGGTGGTCGTAAGTTGTTTCGACTGATTTGACACGACTCACCATGATTTCATGTCCTGTGTCAAGCTCTTCAGCTCAGAGTAGCACTTACTCACAACGACCTAATTTATTGTTTGGACGTATTCTACACTACTGGCCATTAAAATTGCTACACCACGAAGATGACGTGCTACAGGCGCGAAATTTAACCGACAGGAAGAAGATGCTCTGATATGCAAATGATTAGCTTTTCAGAGCATTCACACAAAGTTGGCGACGGTGGCGACACCTAAGACGTGCTGACATGAGGAGAGTTTCCAAACGATTTCTCATACACAAACAGCAGAAGTTGACCGGCGTTGCCTGGTGAAACGTTGTTGTGAAGCCTAGTGTAAGGAGGAGAAATGCGTACCATCGCCTTTCCCACTTTGATTAAGTTCGGATTGTAGCCTATCGTTATTGCGGTTTATCGTATCGCGACATTGCTGCTCGCGTTGGTCGAGATGCAATGACTGTTAGCAGAATATGGAATCAGAGGGTTCAGGAGGGTAATACGGAACGCCGTGCTGGATCCCAACGGCCTCGTATCACTAGCAGTCGAGATGACAGGCATCTTATCCGCATGGCTGTAACGGATCGTGCAGCCACGTCTCGATCCCTGAGTCAACAGATGAGGTTAGTAAGACAACAACCATCTGCACGAACAGTTCGACGACGTTTGCAGCAGCATGGACTATCATCATTTAGCTACAAAATAGCAGTTCAGCAACTGGAATTTGGGTGCATAGATCTTGAGAAATCAGTACCCAGACCAACCACCTCTGGCCGTAATAACGGCCTTGATACGCCTCGGCATTGTCAAACAGAGCTTGGATGCCGTGTACAGGTACAGCTGCGCATGCAGCTTCAACCCGATACCACAGTTCATCAAGAGTAGTGACTGGCGTAATGTGACGAGCCAGTTATAATTCCATAAATTATCTGGGAGTAAGCATTAGGAGTGATTTAAAATGGAATGATCATTTAAAGTTGATCGTCGGTAAAGCAGATGCCAGACTGAGATTCATTGGTAGAATCCTAAGGAAATGCAATCCGAAAACAAAGGGAGTAGTTTACAGTACGCTTGTTCGCCCACTGCTTGAATACTGCTCGGCAGTGTGGGGTCCGTACCAGATAGGATTGATAGAAGAGATAGAGAAGATCCAACGGGGAGCAGCGCGCTTCGTTACAGGATCATTTAGTAATCGCGAAAGCGTTACCGACATGGTAGATAATCTCCAGTGGAAGACTCTGCAGGAGAGACGCTCAGTAGCTCGGTACGGGCTTTTGTTAAAGTTTCGAGAACATGCCTTCACCGAAGAGTCAAGCAGTATATTGCTCCCTCCTACGTATATCTCGCGAGGACCCCTGAGGATAAAATCAGAGAGATTAGAGCCCACACAGAAGCATACTGACAATCCTTCTTTCCACGAACAATACGAGACTGGAATAGAAGGAAGAACCGATAGAGGTACTCAAGGTACCCTCCGACACACACCGTCAGGTGGCTTGCGGAGTATGGATGTAGATATAGATGTAGCTCAGAGACCATGGCTGCGGTTACCCTTGACGCTTCATCATAGATAGGAGTGCCTGCGATGGTGTACTCAACGACGAACCTGGGTGCACAAATGGCAAAACGTCATTTTTTCGGATGAATCCAGGTTCTGTTTACAGCATCATAATGGTCACATCCGTGTTTGGCGACAACGCGGTGAACGCATATTGGAAGCGTGTATTCGTCATCGCCATACTGGCGTATCATCCGGCGTGATGGTAAGGGGTGTCATTGGTTACAAGTCTCAGTCACCTCTTGTTCGCATTGACGGCACTTTGAACAGTGGACGTTACATTTCAGATGTGTTACGACCCGTGGCTCTACCCTTCATTCGATCCCTGCTAAACCCTACATTTCAGCAGGATAATGCACGACCGCATGTTGCATGTCCTGTACGGGCTTTTCTGGATACAGAAAATGTTCGACTGCTGCCCTGGCCAGCACATTCTCCAGATCTCTCACCAACTGAAAATGTCTGGTCAATGGTAGCAGAGCAACTGGCTCGTCACATTACGCCAGTCACTACTCTTGATGAACTGTGGTATCGGGTTGAAGCTGCATGCGCAGCTGTACCTGTACACGGCATCCAAGCTCTGTTTGACAATGCCCAGACGTATCAAGGCCGTTATTACGGCCAGAATTGGTTGTTCTGGGTACTAATTTCTCAAGATCTATGCACCCAAATTGCGTGGAAATGTAATCACATGTCAGTTCTAGCATATTTTTCCAATGAATACCCGTTCATCATCTGCATTTCTTCTTGGTGTAGCAATTTTTATGGCCAGTAGTGCAGTTTTGAATCCGCCTACACTTTTGAGCACTGGTGTTTCCTCTACTACAGTGAAAAATATTCACTCACATTTTAACACATGACTTATCGCACTGACCCTTCTTCTAGTCAGTTTATTCCACACATGTATTTGTTTCCTCAGCAGTCCTGCAGAGGATCTCATCAGCCAAATTAATTTTCAGCATCTTCCTGTAACGCCTCGTCTCAAACGCTTCGATCCTCTTCTTTTTATATTTCCCACAGTCCATTGTTTACCCCCTTACATTGCTGCGCTCTTGTTGCACATTCTCATAACATTCTTTCTCAAATGTTAAGGGCTTGTTTGTCAGACACTTTTTGTCACTGATTATTCTCTTTGTTAAGCTGACCTGATTTTTATATACTCCTTCTTAGTCTTTCAAGCGCTATTTTGCTTCTGGGGTAGCTGTAATACTCATTTTTCACTTTATTCATTCAATTCCCCGATGTTGTTCAATCTGTATATTGAGCAAGTAGTAAAGGAAATAAAAGAAAAATTCGGAGCAGGTATTAAAATTCATGGAGAAGAAATAAAAACTTTGAGGTTCGCCGATGACATTGTAATTCTGTCAGAGACAGCAAAGGACTTGGAAGAGCAGCTGAATGGAATGGACAGTGTCTTGAAAGGAGGATATAAGATGAACATCAACAAAAGCAAAACAATGATAATGGAATGTAGTCTAATGAAGTCGTGTGATGCTGAGGGAATTAGATTAGGAAATGAGACACTTAAAGTAGTAAAGCTGTTTTGCTATTTGGGGAGCAAAATAACTGATGATGGTCGAAGTAGAGAGGATATAAAATGTAGACTGGCAATGGCAAGGAAAGCGTTTCTGAAGAAGAGAAATTTGTTAACATCGAGTATAGATTTAAGTGTCAGGAAGTCATTTCTGAAAGTATTTGTATGGAGTGTAGCCATGTATGGAAGTGAAACATGGACGGTAAATAGTTTGGACAAGAAGAGAATAGAAGCTTTCGAAATGTGGTGCTACAGAAGAATGCTGAAGATTAGATGGGTAGATCACATAACTAATGAGGAAGTATAGAATAGGATTGGGGAGAAGAGAAGTTTGTGGCACAACTTGACCAGAAGAAGGGATCGGTTGGTAGGACATGTTCTGAGGCATCAAGGGATCACCAATTTAGTATTGGAGGGCAGCGTGGAGGGTAAAAATCGTAGAGGGAGACCAAGAGATGAGTACACTAAGCAGATTCAGAAGGACGTAGGTTGCAGTAGGTACTGGGAGATGAAAAAGCTTGCACAGGATAGAGTAGCATGGAGAGCTGCATCAAACCAGTCTGCGGACTGAAGACCACAACAACAACAACAACATTCAACTTGATCTTTCGACCTCTCCAACGCCTCCAGCCTTGCTCTATCTAAGATCCAGGGCCACCTCGTGACTAGTGCCCCGCTAGCCAGTACGGGGTCCATCAATGGCTGAAGTTATAATCGCCACATCTCCCCCTCCTACGGGCAGATACTGCCAGGCCCAGGCTGCTGATACCGATAACCTTGGCTGATGCAACAAACCTTAGCCCCGACAATGTGCTGTAGGCTTGTTCACCGCTCTCACTGTGGCGGTAGTGCTGGCGCCCAGATTATGTTGTCATTACCACTCGCTGCAGCTGACTTACCTATTACTCCCACACATCCAGACCCGGAGCACAATAGGACGACCACAGTCGCTTTGCCAATCCTCGGACCTAATGACATGCCATTGGCTTGTGCACAACTTCGTCCCCTGCGGTGGCGCTGAACCCCAGCTGGTGTTGTAGTTAGGACTCGGAGCAACTGACGCTCTTCTTACTCTGACACATCCAGGCCCAGACTACCAGCAGGACAACCTCAGCTGCCACAGTGATCCTTGCCTCAGTGACATGCAACAGGTACTCCACTGCTTTCAGTGTGGCCATGGGATCCATCCCTAAACGATGATGTCGTCACCACTCAGTGCAATTGACTCTCGTCTTACTCAGAAACATCCAGGCTGAGCCCACTGCTAAGACAAGCATCAGTTACCCCACTGATCCGTGGCTGCAGTGATACACCACACGCTTGCCCACGTTGCTTCCACTATGGTGTTGGCGCTGATTTCCAGATGATATTGTCGTTATGATAATTGGCAGCTGACGCTTCTCTTACTGTGACACACCGAGACTCAGCCCGCCGCTATGACGTCAGCTGTCATACCAATCCTTGACCTCTATGACAGGCTCTCCACTGTTTCCACTACAGTGGTGGCGCTGGCCCCAACAAGATATTATCGTCACCGCTCAGTGCAGCTTACTCTCTTCTTATTATCACACATCCAGGCCCATCCTACCCAGCACCCCAGCTGCGAAGCTGACCCTTCACTTCAATGATACACCATGGCTTGTTTAAAAAAATGGTTCAAATGGCTCTGAGCACTATGGGACTTAACATCTGAGGTCATGTCTCTTATAACTACTTAAACCTGACAAACATAAGGACAACACACACATCCATGCACGAGGAGGGATTCGCACCTGCGACCGTATCAGCCGCGTGGTTCTGAACGGAAGCGCCCAGAACCGCTCGGCCACAGCGGCCGGTTGCTTGTCCACTGCATCCAATGCAGTGGTGGCGCTAGTCTCCAGATGATACTGTCGTTACCACTCGGTGCAGCTGACACTCCTAGCACTCCAAAACATTCACGCCAAGCCAACCCTAACCTCAGCTGCCACGTCGATCGATGGCCTCGATGACAAGCCACAGACTTGTTTACTGCTTCCACTGCGGTGGTGGCGCTGGTCCCCACATAATGATGTCATTACCACTGAGTGCTCTCCTCTAACTGTGACACACCTACATCTACATCTACATTTATACTCCGCAAGCCACCCAACGGTGTGTGGCGGAGGGCACTTTACGTGCCACTGTCATTACCTCCCTTTCCTGTTCCAGTCGCGTATGGTTCGCGGGAAGAACGACTGTCTGAAAGCCTCCGTGCGCGCTCTAATCTCTCTAATTTTACATTCGTGATCTCCTCGGCAGGTATAACCCAGACGCTACCTGCCTCTATGACAATCTCAGCTGCGTCGCCAGCCCTTGACCTCGATGATGTGTCAGAGGCTTCTCCACTACTTCCATTGCTGTGGTGGCGCCGGCCCCAGGTGACGATGTCTTTACTGTTAGGTGCAAGTAACTCTACTCTTACTCTGATACATCAAGACCCAGCCCACCACAAGGATAACCTCGGTTGCCATGCTATTCGTTCGCCCTGATGACATGCCACGGGCTTGTCCACTGCTTCCAAAACACTGGTGGTGCTGGCCCCCCGGATGAAGTCCTTACCGCCGGTCGGAGTGACCGTGCGGTTCTAGGCGCTACAGTCTGGAACCGAGCGACCGCTACGGTCGCAGGTTCGAATCCTGCCTCAGGCATGGATGTGTGTGATGTCCTTAGGTTAGTTAGGTTTAATTAGTTCTAAGTTCTAGGCGACTGATGACCTCAGAAGTTAAGTCGCATATAGCTCAGAGCCATTTGAACCATTTTTTTTTTTTGTGTCTTTACCTCTCAGTGCCGCTGACTCTCCTCTTACTCGAACACATGCAATCGCAGCCGGCCATTATGATAAGCTCACCTGGCACGCCAATCCTTGGTCCAAATAACATGCCACAATTCTGTCAGATATCGCCAGGGTGGTTACTCTCCCGTGCAGCTGACACTACTGTTGCTCTGACAACCCAGACTCAACGTGCCACTATGATATCGTCAGTTGCCACGCCGGTCCTTATCCTCGATGAAACACTGAAGGCTTGTCCACTGTTGCCTCTGTGACGGTGGCTCTGGTCTTGTCGTTACTTCTCAGTCCAGCTGACTCTCGTCTTAGTCCAACATTCCCAGGCGGAGCCCACCAATATGAGTCTATTAGATGCCACGCCGGCCCTTGCCCCAACTTCACACCACAACTTCGCGGCTGGCTCCTCATGGTGTCGGCTCTTTCCTCTAGCTGATATGTTTGGGGTGAGTCGTGGAGGCGACTGACTTCCTCCATTCCGAACCGCCCCAGCCTGACTTGGAATGGCGCTGCTGCAACACAGCCGACGCATGCCCTCTGGCCAAACTATGAATGCTACAGCAGTGCTGCCGCAGCAGCCTGTGTGGATAGGAAAAACAACTTGCCGCAGTTTTCAAATTCACGGCACAAAACTAAAAGCACGGTCGCAGAAAAGTATTTTGTTTCTCCATTAGACTATGCCACAAGTTCCTCCCAAAATCGTGACACAGCACACGCATATGTCATATTAAGAAATGTACATCTACATGATGATGAGGGCTTAAACTTTCGAAACGCGTCGTGGAGATAAATAAACAGTGACTGGTAACAGAAAACTTGTTGTTTCATTCGAAGTCAATAACAGCTGCGGTAGAGTATAACCTAAAACATTCGCATTTAAACAAAAGTTTTCACCCCGAAGTTGTTGGCTCTACCACCACCTTACTCTGATAAGCTTTACTAGTGACGTGAGCTTAGAAATTAATAAAGAATTACACTACTGGCCATTAAAATTGCTACACCAAGAAGAAATGCAGATGATAAACGGGTATTCATTGGACAAATATATTATACTAGAACTGACATGTGATTACATTTTCACCAACTTTGGGTGCATAGATCCTAATAAATCAGTACCCAGAACAACCACCTCTGGCCGTGATAACGGCCTTGATACGCCTGGACATTGAGTCAAACAGGGCTTGGATGCCGTGTACAGGTACAGCTGCCCATGCAGCTTCAACACGATACCACAGTTCATCAAGAGTAGTGACTGGCGTATTGTGACGAGCCAGTTGCTCGACCACCATTGACCAGACGTTTTCAGTTGGTGAGAGATCTGGAGAATGTGCTGGCCAGGGCAGCAGGAACGTTTTCTTTATCCAGAAAGGCCCGTATGGGACCTGCAACATGCGGTCGTGAATTATCCTGCTGAAATGTAGGGTTTCGCAGGGATCAAATGGTTCAAATGGCTCTGAGCACTATGGGACTCAACTGCTGAGGTCATTAGTCCCCTAGAACTTAGAACTACTTAAACCTAACTAACCTAAGGACATCACAAACATCCATGCCCGAGGCAGGATTCGAACCTGCGACCGAAGCGGTCTTGCGGTTCCAGACTGCAGCGCCTTTAACCGCACGGCCACTGCGGCCGGCTCGCAGCGATCAAAAAATGGTTCAAAAGGCTCTGAGCACTATGGGACTTAACATCTGAGGTAATCAGTCCCCTAGAACTTAGAACTACTTAAACCTAACTAACCTAAGGACATCACACACATCCATGCCCGAGGCAGGATTCGAACCTGCGACCGTAGCGGTCGCGCGGTTCCAGACTGAAGCGCATAGAACCGCTCAGCCACAACGGCCGGCTCGCAGGGATCGAATGAAGGGTAGAGCCACGGGTCGTAATACATCTGAGATGTAACGTCCACTGTTCAAAGTGCCGTCAATGCGAACAAGAGGTGACCGAGACGTGTAGCCAATGGCACCCAATACCATCACGCCAGGTGATACTCCACGAATACACGCGTCCAATGTGCGTTCACCAAGATGACGCCACACACGGATGCGACCATCATTATGCTGCAAACAGAACCTGGATTCATCCGAAAAAATGACGTTTTGCCATTTGTGCACCCAGGTTCGTCGTTGAGTACACCATAGCAGGCGCTCCTGTGATGCAGCGTCAAGGATAACCGCAGCCATGGTCTCCAGGCTGATGCAAACGTCGTCGAACTGTTCGTGCAGATGGTTGTTGTCTTGCAAACGTCCCCATCTGTTGACTCAGGGATCGAGACGTGGCTGCACGATCCGTTACAGCCATGCGGATAAGAGGCCTGTTATTTAGACTGCTAGTGATACGAGGCCGTTGGCATCCAGCACAGCGTTCCGAATTACCCTCCTGAACCCACCGATTCTATATTCTGCTAACAGTCATTGGATCTCGACCGACCCGAGCAGCAATGTCGCGATACGATAAACCGCAAACCTTTATCAAAATCGGTACGCATTTCTCCTCCTTACACGAGGCATCACAACAACGTTTCGCCAGACAACATCGGTCAACTGCTGTTTGTGTATGAGAAATCGTTTGGAAACTTTCCTCATGTCAGCATGTTGTAGGTGTCGCCACCGGCGCCAACCTTGTGTGACTGCTCTGAAAAGCTAATCGTTTGCATATCAGAGCATCTTCTTCCAGTCGGTTAAATTTCGCGTCTGTAGCACGTCATCCTCGTGGTGTAGCAATTGATTGGCGAGTAGTGTAAATTTGATTCAATACAATGGGAAGATTTTATGAACATCAGTGACATTATAAACCTCTCTGACTACACTGAAAACCTATGTATCTTTCTTTATGTCATCGTAGCTTCTCTGCAAATTTCACATTAATTCATTGGTCTCATTCGAATGGATCATCTGCCGACAAGAGCGGGACTGTTTAGGTCGCGGGGCTTCGACTCGGAGCAAGGATGCGTGGTGACTGAAGTTTCCAACGAGTTTATGCAAAAGGTGGGAGTGCAAGACAGGATGTGAGGGTTTTATGTCTTAATCGTGTCTGGGCTGCCCAAGTTAAGCAAGCAACTTCTGTTTAGACAGACAGGATTTTTGAGCTATGTAATTTTGCGTTAATGCACATTAGAACAAAGAACTGAGATAGGAAAGAGAGTCTGGACACTATAGACGTTTAGTCAGTGGAATCTGTGGTACCTGTACGTATGGTAGCTTTTGGTCTGCTGGTGGGGTGTCAGCGCTCCATCTATTATAGGTATCCCGTTGAGATATTATCTGTAAGGGTGTCCACTGATCACAGAGGTGGGATATGATGTGGCGTGACGTCTTACCCGGGGCATGACTAATAATGGAGTGGGAATTGATGATGACGTTAGTTCAGATGGCGGTGGTTCAGTAGCAATAGCTGTATACGCTTCTGAGGTCGCTGTGACTATTACATATAATGTAGTTACGACTGTGACTGGTGGATATGATGCTGGAGTTACTAATTGTAGTTACTAATTGTATTGGAACTCTGCAGAGCATCCACGAAATTTATATTCCGTAAAAAGTAAATCCGATGAACATGACGATAGTGAAGTTGTTAGGGGGAATATTGTCGAACCAACACTGACAACGACGTTGGTGGAATGGTGGGGAAATACAGACAGAGATAACGAAAATGGTTTGCAGGTATATGTGGTTTAGTGACTGCAGAAGAGATGGGTGTAGATCACTGTTAACGCCATAACAGTATGGTCCATTTCTAGTTACAAAGAGAAATAACTGTAGACAGCACTGAAAGAACAGGCGGCAAGCAGTATAAAATTACAGGTTTTGACATTGGCAATGGTGGCGACAAAGAAACCGGATGAAGATGTGACGGCGGCAGTGGACACAAAGATGACTCGCGATGGAGGGGTTGGGATGGGGGAGGGGTGGGAGGTAGCGGTGATAGAGATATAGGCAATGATGGCGAACCGGATGACTTGGAATGAATGATGGTGACGGCGACGATGACGGTGACGATCGTAAAGTTCCATTAGAAGTCAGTGATACGTTGAGGGCGACAAGGCGTCATTCATACAGGGAAATGACCTCAGACTAACCACGGTGGTCACTCAAAGACCGATTCCAATCCTTGAACATACAAATGTTGATACAATAGATGTATCTTATTCTCGAGACCACTGTACCACCTAGGACGCATGTGAATAGGGTTGTCGAACTATTTAACTGGACTGCAGTCTCCTACATAGCCTCGAGTGGTATCGCCCAAGAACAACCCTGGGGATAACTGTGTTGCAAATAATCTCCGACTACTAGGTAAGTAAGAAGGGAATTGCCTACTACTTTGCCGTCCACATGCCATTCTCGTGGTCAGATTCTAACACGTTGCTTCATAATAGGTCAAAAGTGTGCTTGGGGCCAAGAATCAGACCGTTGCTGAAACAAATTATTCCTTCATTTATTTGATTTAGAGATTTATTTATGATGACACGAGTAATACTATGTCCATGTGCTCTCTCTTATATTGCACTCATAATGACATACACGTTGTAAAAGATGCTGACTCTAGTTTTGAATTTATCACTTAGAAATAATTATCACAGAAATAGTTGAAACTATAAATAATACATAGAGCAAAAAAAATTGTTGCTTACGAAAGGTACAAAAATGAAGATGATTTACATGCAGTTAGATACAAGCACTGGATGTGGGAGCAGTGGATGCGAGAGAAGATATAGGAGAGAGAAAGAGAAAGAGAAACGTTTCAGAGGACAAGAAAAGAGTAAAAATAACCAAAAAAACGAAAAAGGGTAAAACGCGTAACTAAGAGAAAAGAGCATTTGTATCTTTGTTTGATAATTCCTGTATACGCTAATGATTGAAAGAAAAGCTATACCGGCCGGAGTAGCCGAGCGGTTCTAGGCGCTACAGTCGCAGGTTAGAATTCTGCCTCGGGCATGGATGTGTGTGATGTCCTTAGGTTAGTTAGGTTTAAGTAGTTCTAAGTTCTAGGGGACTGATGACCTCAAAAGTTTAGTCCCATAGTGCTCACAGCCATTTGAACCCTTTTTAAGAAGCTATGAGCATTAATAAAGGGAGTGTTTTTTCGTAAATGCAACAGGCTTCTGAATTCTGCGTAGCGCGTAGTGTAGTCTGTCCCAGAGAAGGACACGATTGATAATATTTTTCCCTTAACGATGGACGCACCTGTAAGATTAGATAATCATGCACCCTGAAGAGGTGTTGAAGTATACAGGCGACTTAGTAGCCAGGTATCTGGTCTGGCAGCAACCACCCAAACTGGTAAAATGCTTCACTGACACTGTCGAACAGGTGGATTCTCATATCTGGCTATCTGTACAGTAGGTTACATTACAATAGCAAAATTTCGGCAGAAACGAGAAACTGCACATTTTTTTAGTTTCCACCAGTTGGAATATATCCCGAACCTTCTGGGGAACATATGGTAGAGATAAACAGAAGACTTCCTGTCGGTAGCAAGAGCGTTTTCTGCTCATTTGAAGCCCTCATCCATAATGAGACACAAATTCTTCTCTGTCTTATTATACGGCACTGGAGTACTGTAGAGAGGAATAAAGGACAATTCTTCGCTGAAATCAGGACAGCTTAAAATTATTTGGGGCTTCTCAGCATTTAGTTTTACGCCCATACCTTATGCCCATGCGAACTCTGAAGACAGGTCATTGTTCATCTGTGCGATGGCAGTCTTGACATCTCCAGGTTTGGCAGCTGAGTAATGTTGGACGTCTTCAGGATATAAATGTTATTTACAGGGAATAACCGCCGAGCTATGATTAACATATAAGTAGGACAAAAGACACCCGTGGTATTCCTGAAAGAAGTTGCTCCAGAACGACTTTAAACTCTCACAGACATGCTGCTGTCTGTTTCTCAAGTAAGTTTCGAACCACTTGATTGCGCAATCTGAAACGCATTGTTGAAAGCAGTGACGGTTTGAAATACTTCTCTGAAGCCTAGGAATGTCAATATTGTAGCCTCACGGCTGTCTATAGAATATTACAAATTATCAGTTACCTTAATTAATGCTGTATTTGTACTCTGCTTTCAGAATGAGATTTTCACTCTGCAACGGAGTGTGCGCTGATATGAAAGTTCCTGGCGGATTAAAACTATGTGTTGGACCGAGACTCGAACTCGGGAACTTTGCCTTTCGCAGGTAAGTGCTCTGCCAACTTTTTTTTCTCATTTGGTACGTTGTTGATCTTTGTGTTTGGTCGTTGAGGACGTCACATGACATCCGTCAAGTTCGTTTGTTGATCCTTCCACTCAGTTTTTTATTACAGAGGCCAATCAGCCCTCTGGCCGAACACGCTGAGTTACCGTGCCGGCTTGACACCTGAGCTACCCAAGCACGACTCACGACCCCTCCTCACAGTTTTAATTCTAGCAGTATGTCGTCTCCTACCTTCCAAACTTCACAGAAGCTCTTTTGCGAACATAACATGGAAGAAAGGATACTGCGGGGACATGGCTCAGCCAAAGCCTGGGGGATGTTTCCCGAATGGCAGAATTAAAGCTGTGAGGATGGCTCGTGAGTCGTGGTTGGGTAGCACAGTTGGTAGATCACCTGCTCGCGGAAGGCAAAGATCCCGAGTTCGAGTCTCGGTCAGACATACAGTTTTAATCTTGTACTATGCTGTTTACGATACTTACGTCTGTCATGAAATCTCAGTGTGCCTAGGTATTCGTTGTGATTAACATATTTCAAAGATGTGCAGAAAGCGGATGCACCGCTGATACGCTGGTAATAGCAGGCTAACTATTGGTTTACCTTTTACGTAGGATTATGCGCCGGGATCTAAAGAGGAACGACCACATAAAGTTGCAAGAAAAAACAGATTATAAAGTGAGATTCATTAGAATCATGGTATCATAGGATTTTTTTTTTGGTTACAGTTAGGATTAACAAAAGAGATATTAAAGTTCCAAAGAAGAATATCACTTTTCGTCACAGGTCCACTCAGTAAGTGCGATAGCGCTATCCAAGTGCCAGGTGACACAAGAAAATCGTTATGCATCACGGATAGGTTGAATGCAAAAATTACAACAGCGAATGTTCCAAGAATAGCCGGAAAGGATGCTATTTCCTGTACTTCTTTTAGTCAATTTGTGTCATAAATTTCATTCTCCCCCCAGTTCGATCTAGTACCTCCTCATTAGGTACTAATCTGCCCATCTCCTCTTCAGCTTTCTTCTATACTTCTGCATTTGAAAAGCTTTTGTTCTCTTCTTATCTTGTCTATCGCCCATATATCACCTCCGTGCGAGGCTATACACCATACAAATACCTTGAAAAAAGATTTCCTAATACTTAAATTTATGTTATACGTTAACACGTTCTCGTTTTTCATAAAATCTTTTCTTGCTATAGGCAGTCTACATTCTGTATCCTCTCTATTTCGCCTGTCATCAGTTACAAATGGCTCAAATTGCTCTGAGCACTATGGGACTTAACATCTAAGTTCATCAGTCCCCTAGAACTTAGAACGACTTAAACCTAACTAACCTAAGGACATCACACACATCCATGCCCGAGGCAGTATTCGAACCTGTGGCGGTAGCGGTCGCGCAGTTCCAGACTGAGGCGCCTAGAACCGCTCGGCCACACTGGCCGGCTCATTAGTTACACTGCAGTCCTAATCTCATCTACCACGTTTATCGTCTTATTTCCTAATTTAAATGCCGGCCGTAGTGGCCGAGCGGTTAAAGGCGCTACAGTCTGGAACCGCACGACCGCTACTGTCGCAGGTTCGAATCCTGCCTCGGGCATGGATGTGTGTGATGTCCTTAGGTTAGTTAGGTTTAAGTAGTTCTAAGTTCTAGGGGACTTATGACCACAGCAGTTGAGTCCCATAGTGCTCGGAGCCATTTGAACCTAATTTAAATCCCGCAGCAACGCCTAATTTACTTCGACTACATTCCATTATCCTCGTTTTACTTTTGTTGATATTCGTCCTATAATTTCTTTTCAAGACGCCATGCATTCCGTTCAAATGCTTTTCCGAGACCTTTGTCGTCTCTGACAGAATTACAGCGTCATTGGGAAACCACAAAGTTTTTATTTCTACTAGAGTAGTAAAGAGGGCTGGGAAATTATAGTGGTACACGAAGTACTCTCCACAACATTCCCTAACTACCACAGTATAGACGTAGATGGAGAAATCTCACTCGAAACTTTGCCAACTTGTTAGACAATCGTGACTTCCACTCGCTAGCGTGGTAGGTAGCGACTGCGCGGAGACCCGCTTTAAGCCGCTGTGCGGACCTCGAGACTGCGCGGAGAGGAGAGCCAGAGAGCAGGCAGCGGTACGGCTGCGGCGAGGCTCCGGCGGGGGCGGAGGCGGAGGCGGCATCGATCGAGCCGCCATCTGCAGCGCCGGAGCCCCGCACGTGCCGCCGCTGCCACCGCCCCCGCCGCCTCCCTGCCGCCTCTTATACACGTGGGCATTCTGCTCTCGCTGCCGTCTCAAACAGACGGCGCTCTGCCTTCCTGCACGCGCGGCAGTGATAAACCTCTTTGTAACAAGAGCGCCACGAGAGACTACAATAATTATCGCTCCGATCCTAACGTCTTTTTTCCCAAATATCTATTCTACAAGTTGTCTCACAAGAAGAAATTATCTATTTAATCCATACCAGCGTGGTTTTCAGAGGGGTCGCTCGACTGAGGAAGTAATTTTTACGTTTACTCAACAAATACCACAAACATTTGAAACAAAATATAGTCATGTTGTTGACTTTATCATCCAGGAGATACGTAATCAGTTGGCATTTTTTTCTGTTTATGTTAAGGATTGAAAGCTCGTGGAGTTACGGTCGCACATGAAATCTTCGTTATTTGGATTAATTACTAGCTTCAGCAAACAATCTATCCATCTTCCGGTCTTGTTTTGTGTTACAGCCATTACGCTTTCACATCGTCAAAACCTTTCCTATAATGACAACATTCGTACATGACTGCTTTTCATCGTTCGTGGCCTGCGTAATTGAACGACGGTCATAAAACAAAGGCGTTATGCCGTTACAACTTAGTATCTGACACTATCAATATTTATACCATTTCGTAAGAGAGATCGTCATGTATATGTTGCTGTAACGTGGTACAGCCGAATAGTATGGCCGCTAATGCCCTTTACTTCTTGAGCTTTATAATGGGTATCAGATGCCATACTATTTACATGTAGCACGCTACAGCAACGTATAGCTGATGATCTCTATTACGAAATCTTGGCCGGCCGCGGTGGCCGAGCGGTTCTAGGCGCTCAGTCCGGAACCGCGCGACTGCTACGGTCGCAGGTTCGAATCCTGCCTCGGGCATGGATGTGTGTGACGTCCTTAGGTTAGTTAGGTGTAAGTAGTTCTAAGTTGTAGGAGACTGATGATCACAGATGTTAAGTCCCATAGTGCTCAGAGCCATTTGAACCATTTTCATCGAAATCGTGTGAATGTTGATCGTGCCAGCTACTAAGTTGTAACGGCATAGCGCATTTTTTTTATGTCCATAGTTCAATTACACATCCCACGAACGATGAAAAGCTGTTTTTAATTACGTTATATTAAGAAATGCTTTAACGATGTGAAGCCGTAATGGCACCAACACTAATCAACAATGGTTTATGATCGGAAAGTGGATAATTGTTAGCCGAAAATAGTAATCAGTCCAAATAAAAAAAGACTTCATTTGAAACATGGACTTCCAGGGGTTTTAGTAAGTAACAAATTTTTGAAAAAAGAAATATAATGATTTGGTTTCTTCTGTGATTCGTCCAAAGCACTTCTTCGTGGAAAAATTTAATGAGCAACCGAAAATATGATTTAATGTCCCGAAGCCAACAAGCCATTTGCCTTAAGAATTTGAAGAAATCCATGGGAAACCAGAATCAGTTGAACCGGACGCGGTTTTGAACCATAGTCCTCCTGATTCTTGGTCCAGTGTCAGGACAAATGCTTACCTTGCTCGGAACAAGAGCGTAAGTTTTATGGCATTAATATTGTTACCAGTAACTGGTTTTTATCAAACTTAACAGAAAATGTAAAAAAAGAAAGGTTGCTCAGAAGTATTCAGACAAGTGCTACAAGCTGCAAATTAATTAGTGACATGATTTTGAGTACTGACCATTTCTTATGTAGTGTCGCATTGAGCTTGACCACTCCAAATAACATTTTTCCCACAAGCAAACTAAAAATGTGTCAATCAAAGTTGTTTTGGTACCAGGCGGACATTAACCAGTTTGCTTTCCTTGTAAATTTGTTCGTTACGAAGATACAATTTTTTTAAAATAGCACCCTATGTTTTTTATTCTGTAATCCATCCCTCTCCTCAACAACAGGTTCAAAAGCATATCACAGTTTACCATACACATAAACACAACGTTGTCAGAAACGTAACAAATCACTGGTTTTTACTATCCTGCCGTAGCATACAGCGCAGTTACACGGGATAACGTAACTCGCCCACCTGCTCGGGTTGACAGCAAACAAATTAAAACACGAGGAAAGTGCACACCGGTTATTGTTCCTCTAACTTACGTTCGACGTAGATGAGTAGCATTTCCACCTTCGCTTCGGTGGTGCAAATTGTACCCACACAAACTCTCAACTGAAGACTGACCGAATGTATGGTGTGTATTTTTCTTGGGTTCTTGTTTGTTTGCTATCAACTCCTGCAACTGGACTAGTTACTTTACAGGCGGTGCCTGCACTGTGTGCCAGTACAGGGGACTCAGTCAATTCTTTGTTACTTTTTTAAATAAAGTCATGTTTACGTTAATAGTATACTACAACACGATCTGAACAGGTCTTGAAGTTGATTACCGAAAAAAAATATAGGATGCTATTCAAATGTATGTACTGCTGTTGATATTGTAATGAACAAAGATGCAAGAAAGGCAATCATTCTGGATAATGTCCACCTTGTAGGTAAACAACATTTGCTTGTTTCCATTTTATTTTGCTTCTGAACAGAAAGTAGTCGAGGTAAATCGGACACTCTCTATATGTGAAGCACCTTCTACGTGGGATTCATTATGCAGCATTAGTACTTTCTATATATGACACAATTATTCTAGGTAATTCTGTCACAGATACTCAAAAAAGTAGTTTGAACCATAGAATTATGAAGCGGTCTTCTCATAATAGGATGTAGAATAATTTCAAAAAGCTGAGTATTTTCAGTTCAGTAGAACAGATAGTATAACATCAATTATGGGTACAGCACAAACAAGAGTAGGTGTCACTTGATAGACAGTTTCTAAACGCTTTGAATGTAAATTTATATAAAAATTTGAACTTGAAGAAACACGCTATTGAACGTCAACTACTAAGCTAAGCAACTTCTGCTCTACTCATAATTACGTGTTTCGGTCACAGACAAATCAGTATCTTAAATTTTTTGCATTTTCTCGGTAATGTAAGGGTCGATAAAAAAATTTCCTTTTGAGGGCGTTGCTGCGGCGTATATGCAACCCAGCACAGCTTCGATGCTGGTACATAAACAATGACATGTAAGCTCGGGGTCAGTGTGGCCTTCGAATGGGCCATGGAAACCCTTCGATCACCCCTTATACATTATGGCGTAATTTTATTGGGTAATTCAATCTTAGTGACATTGTGACTGTGCAGATTAGAGCAGTCAGAATAACATGTTGTGTTCCTCTGTGACTTAGGTGTTCCCGATACCCACAGTACGTAAAACCCCAGACCTAATTTCATCTTGATTGTCTACCTGAACTAGAGCTTTACCTCTAATGATCTCAGTGGGCGACGGATCGTTAAACTACTACATTCCCCTCTGCATCTAAAGCTTCAGTCTGTCTATACTTCTCTATTTCTTTGCCAACTTTAGAGATTCTTTTGCATATGCCTTGCTCAACTATCAACGTTGTAAGGCAGTACATGTCTTAAACGTGTGAATATACGATTTGATGGATAAATGGCTCTGAGCAGTATGGGACTCAACTTCTGAGGTCATTAGTCCCCTAGAACTTAGAGCTAGTTAAACCTAACTAACCTAAGGACATCACAAACATCCATGCCCGAGGCAGGATTCGAACCTGCGACCGTAGCTGTCTTTCGGTTCCAGACTGCAGCGCCTTTAACCGCACGGCCACTTCGGCCGGCTTTGATGGATACCCATCGCCCTTAATAGTTAGTTTTTCAATATACTGAACACACTGATGGATCAGATTGAGTCAGAAATGCAATTGAAATAAAGAGCAACCGAAATTTCTGTGCTTTTCATCAAACGACTTGATGATAACCTAAAAAGGAATTTAAATTTTCAGTAAGCGGTACGTCATCTAGTGAGAAACGACAACAAGGCCTAACGTTTAACACCTATAGCATGCTTGAAATAATTTGAGTGACTTCACGTTTCTTTGCACAAACAACAAACAACCAGAAACATAAAAGTATTGAGCAGTCGTAAACCTCTAGAGGAATACAGAATTCGTAAATTGTTTTTGAGATTATGTTTCCATCAATGATGCTGCTTTGAATGACAAAGCTATGTCACTCCAGATTGCTACCCCGGTATTTCTTTAACAGATTTGTTGGTATAACGGCGGAAATGGAAAACGAGTTTACTTCATTTGCTCCTTTTATCGTTTACTTTTTGGGGTTTAGCAATAGGAACAGATTCTTTAAAGTAGATTAGCCCTGTGCAAGGTTAACATGGTTTATCACATAGTTTTTCATTTTGCTGTGAGCAGTTGTTTTCATGAAGAACATCCGAGCTAATGCACTCTGTGTACTTCAGCCTGTTACTTCGAACAAGCTTGTGTACGAAAGTGGTTTAGCTACTTCAAAAGAAGCAGCTGTCTCTGCACTTTCAGTTAAAGCTATCTGCATTTATGTCAGTATGTGCGTCTGACATTAATGAGAAAATGGAAACCAACATGCCACGAACAGTTCAGTGAGCTTATCTAATTACGCGACCGAGTATGTTTTACGAGGGCTGATAGAGCTGACTAATTCTGAGCTAGCCAGTGTCTCACGCTCAAACCGGCTAGGGCAAAGAAAAGAATACGAGCTTTCTTCATAACTACTTATTACATATTATTATTACAATAGGTTAATAGCATCCATTTATGAATTTTCAGGAGTCTGTTCTTACAAACAATATTGTATTTAGGACCTATATGGAAAACTTTACTGAACATATCCAGCTGAGAATCATATATTTTTGTTCAAGTGTTGCGTCTTCTTTCTTGTGAAAGTGTACCATTTCTTTATGTTGTTACATAAAGTTCCACGACTGAATGTTTCAGATCTTAGCAGCCCTCTTTGAATTTAGCACTTTTAAAACTTTGGACGGTTTTATTTTTATTTCGGTGACTTTTTCTGACAAACCTCACCCTGCAGCTTCATGAATACATTTTTGATCATGTGAATATTCCCAGAAGGCCTGTCTTTTATTTAGATTTATTTTGTTACATCAGGAGAAATGTCTGGTGTAAATTTTTGTGAAACTGTTTCTGTCAGCTTCATTTAATAATGAAAATTATTTGAAATTGGCTAACTTACTCCTACTTGACAGCTAAGAGACGATCTGTAAATGTTCATCTTGGGGAAAAAAAAATCTTCTCTGCCAAGATCGCATTTGCAGAACCTTTCTTTACGATTACCGCTTTCGGTAAACAGAGTTACCATAATCCGTTCCATATACAGGTTAATACATGTGGTTCAAATGACTCTGAGCACTATGGGACTTAACATCTATGGTCATCTGGCCCCTAGAACTTAGAACTACTTAAACCTAACTAACCTAAGGACACCACACACAAGCCGGCCGAAGTGGCCGTGCGGTTAAAGGCGCTGCAGTCTGGAACCGCAAGACCGCTACGGTCGCAGGTTCGAATCCTGCCTCGGGCATGGATGTTTGTGATGTCCTTAGGTTAGTTAGGTTTAACTAGTTCTAAGTTCTAGGGGACTAATGACCTCAGCAGTTGAGTCCCATAGTGCTCAGAGCCATTTGAACCATTTGAACACCACACACATCCATGCCCGAGGCAGGATTCGAACCTGCGACCGTAGCAGTACCATGTACAGACGACGTAGTACATCACTAATGGAAGAGTGCCACTCACCTGTAATATGGGACGGATGCACATGGTCAAATATGTTGTAAATACCTGTTTTAACTTTGACTTGTCAATGAATCTTACCGTCAACTGTATCGCTAATTGAGATATGGAACACATTTATAGCGCAAATTGGCCACTTGTACAGAGCTCAGAGAAGGTAACTGTGTTTTCCGATATTCGTCTTCATAAATAAAAGTTTTACAAATACGATCTTGGCTGAAAAGTTGTCTCTCTTTTCGTTGACTATTTTAAATTATTGAAAAGTTGATAGATCCTAACTACTACGGTTGCTATTGCTACAACAACAACAACAACAACTACTACTACTACTACTACTACTAGTAATAATAGCATCACTAATACATTTTCAAACACTACTTGAGATACGGCATATGTTTATTCATTTCTTAGTATCACTTTGTCATTGAGCGGAGCCCTGGAGCATGTAGTACATTTTCTTCTTCTCATCCATCTCCTTATTTCTAGTGTTAGTAGGCGAAAAAGAAAAAGATCGATAAAAAGCAGTCTGTAACGCATTTTTCCTCCTCATCCATGTTTCTCTTCTTTTTCATCTAGTAATACCTAATATAACTACTACTACTACTACCAATACCACTACTAAAGAAGATGGACCAGGAGGAAGAAGATACTACGAGCTACAGTTCTCCGCTCAGTTATAAAAGACATTTAGTGCTAAATATACGTATGTCATATCCGAGACTACAATTTGTTTAAAATACGAAAAATCTGAAACTAAGAAGAGACAATAAGATAGAGCCAGTGGGTGAGAAGCGGTACAATATTACGAGCGAAAACATTGTTGTTATTTAGAAGCAAATACATATCTACGCGGCAGGCCTTAATGAGAATGAAAAAAAAGTTAAACTAGAGCAACAAGCATTTTTGCTTGACTGAACAGACTCGTAGTTTAAAACCCCGCCCAACACGAAACGTATGCGCCACCTTGTCGCAGCAGCCTCGAGACTACCCCATCCTTTCGCTCGGTTCTCTTTAACGCTCGCGGAATCGATTCAGATTCTTCGGATATTTACATCGTTTTTCAAGTTTGTTTTACTAAAAACTTGACGTTACTGTCGCCTGACCAGGACACGAGTCTTAGGAAATGGGATACGCATGTTTATCAGGACACTGACCCACTCGGTTGGATACTGCAGCCTCGAAAATTAACTCAGAGAAATACTGGTACATCATACGGTACCCGAGTCAAATTTTCTTTCCAGGATTACAATTTTATGCTGAGATGTCCACCAGAGAAGTCGCTGTTGAAGAGAGTACATATGGAGGAAAATCGTTTCGTAAACTTCTACGAACTAGATTGTACTTAGCTGTTAGATTCGCTGTAGTCCCTGTAGTAAAAGCAGTGAGAAGTCTTGGGACAACTCATTGATTCTACGACTTTCCTTTAGTACAGTTGTGCTGAACTGAATAATTAATTTATCGTTCCCAAAAAAATTTGTATGGCAGTTGGTTCATTTTTTCGTCCTTCGGTTGCTACTGGTCAAACCATTTTTCCAATATTTTCTGACGGTTGAGTACATTCATAGGTTAACGCGTGTGAAGGCTCTTCACCCACATCAAATCGCCATCCTTACTGTCAAATCTCAACCTTCTCCAGAATTTAACGTCACACTTACGAGAACTAACACTTGCAAGTCGATCTTGAATAGATGTTTTCTAACGGCTGGCGACCCGTGGAAGGGGGGGGGGGGAGGGAGGGGGGGGGGGTTCGCAGCTCGTGGTCTAGTGGCTAGCGTTGCTGCCTCTGGATCACGTGGTCCTGTGTTCGATTCCCGGCCGGGTTGGGGATTTTCTCTGCCAGGGGACTGAGTGTTTTTGTTGTCCCGCTCATCATCATCATCATTCGTAACACTAGCTGGATTGGATTGTGTAAATACGAGTATTGGGACTTTGTATGGGGGCTGATGACCGCTCAGTTGAGCGCCCAACAAACTTGAGTGGGTCACTGTAAAAATACATTTTTACTCCGTAAATCATCGAACACTGTGTGGATGGCCAACCTCTATATTTCGTAACATGGCTATAAATAGTATTACGGTTTAATACACCCAATCTACAGTCTGTCCTAAGATTATTTTTCTCTGACTCTCTGCTTTCGGAAGACGGCAATTCTACGATCACATCATACAGCAATAAGCAAAATAATTAAAGAGCCAATTTTTTGGAACCTCGTAATTCTTCGCTAGTCGCTCCATCCTGCATATCACAGCAAAATTTGCGGTCGTGCTGCACTCCAAAGTGATGCGAACGCGTTAACTGGGGTTGCTGTCCCATGGTGTCCTTAAAGAAGGGTTGAATCGTCCGGGGCGTTTCAGAGATCGTTCAGTTGCACATCGCACTGCAAACTGTCGTTTTCGACTGGTGTGTGTGTGTAAATGAACGAACCAAATGAGGGAGTGGTTTAAGTGACACCCTTTGTGCTCCGTCCTGAGCCCTTTTCATGTCAGGTTTGAGCGGTGGTGTCTGCGAAATGTTTGCCTCGGCCATCCGTAAGAAAGTCATGTGATTTCAACGCTGGGTTTCAGGGTTCAGACCTCCACCACAGAGGCGTCAAGAGAAAAGGTGACATGTGGTTAACGGTCGTGTGACGACGTTCACATCGTAAAAAAATGAAACACCTGCAGCAATCGTTTTGATGTTTTCATTATATTGATGTTATTTATTATGATATAATAAATAAATTCAAACCAACAACTCAATTGTGATAAAAAATAAATAAAAACACCTACAGCCGTCCTTGTGTTTTTTAATTTATTTTGTCGCTACCAGTTTCAACCATGGTTGGAGTGCTGAAACATTTCTGCGTATCCAGTAATGCTGGCAACTGATGGGTTATCCGTGGGGATCATGTCAACCTGTACCGCATCAAAGACAGTCAGAAGATGACGCAGTGAATCGTTGAAACTGGTAGCGACGAAATAAATTAGTATCATAAGGACGTCTGTAGGGGTTTTATTTATTTTTTATCACGAAAGTAAACGGCCGTCGTCCCAGAGACCTCCTGCTACAAGGATGGACATACAAAAACAACTCAATTGTTTCATTAATCACGTAAGTAAACAGCCGAAGTCCCACAAACCATCAGTCAGAAGGGTGGACATACAAAAACCTTCCATCGAGTGGAGTGTCCAAGGTGGCGTTGGGCGGAGTTTGGGCGACATTTTTGCCACTGCATCATCATTAGCCCACCTTACACATCACATGAACTTCTGAGCTATGGTATTTTTCTCGCAAGTGTCGACACCTTGCTGTTTGAAGTGTCGCCGAGTCAGAAGGTGACATCGCAGGGATCCATGCTATGGCATCACTACAGAGGAAGTTTGGAGGAACCTTAGTTACAACTTTCAGACTTGTGCGTCGCAGTGGGGGAAAATGACGGGTTTTCAAAAAATAACCCTTTATTTCGTTGGTGCTATGTATACTCGTCAACGAGTCAATAATTTTTTAGAAAGAGTTAACGCAACCAAAACACCCACCGTTATCTCCTGAACACTTCGATCTACAAGGGATAGGCAAAATAATGTGAACACCTGTACTTACTTGGGAATAGTTTATTAATAAAGGGTTAGACCCTCATTTGTCCATAACACAGCTGCAGTTCTTCTTGGAATACTGGCATATAATGATTGTATAGTCTCCAGTGGATTGTTATGCCACTCGTCAGAACTTGTTGTAACCTCTGTAGTGACGAAGGAGGCGGAAATCTGCTCCGGTGTCTGCCCTCCAGTAGCGTCCACAGTCCGAGGACTGTGCTGGCCAGGGACGACGCTGCAGGTCAGTTGCATGCTCCTTATACCACGATTGTGTACATTATCGTGCTGAAATATGGCATCATTGCTGGGGAACAACGTTTGAATTTTGGGATGCACCTAATCACCTAAAATGTTCACATAATCTTTGGCTGTAACACGGCTTTGAGACTTATGATGGGACCAGCAGAATACCACGATATGGCTGCCCACACCATAACACTTCCACGTCCATGTTTAACCGTTGGTATAAGGCAATCAGGATTGTAGACTTCTTTTGGTGTTCCCTAGACGTAAACCCAGCCAGATGTTGGAAATAATGAAAACCTTGAGTCGTCAGACCATAAGACATGTTGCCACTGAACCGCCGTCCAGGATTTCTGCTCCTGACATCATGTTTTACGCATTTTTGCGTTAGTTGTCGTCACTAACGATTTCAGTATAGCAGCTCGTCCATGAATATTCTCATTGTGGAGTTCACGGCGGACAGTGTCGATAGATACGGTGTCTCGAAGATGACTGTTGAACTCTGCAGTCACTTTATCCACCGTAGTTTTGTGTTGTTGACAGAATTCGTGTTAGCGTACGACGATCTACGTAATTTACTTTTGATTTGCGCCCACTATTACGTTTACACGATGATGTCTTTCCATGTTTCGTGCAGGATATCATGACTGTTGAAACATATGCTTTTGGAACAGTCAATATGTTGGCTGTCTTGGCTACTGATGCTCCAAGCAATCGGGCTTACACAATCTGCCCCTCTCTGGAACTCTTCTAGGTCTTTCCTTGCACGTCGACCTAGGCTTCTGAATACAAGTACGAAGTGTGCACTACTCGTACGTAACATGAACTGATGCCTAGTCCGTACTGAACATGCACAGTCCAGCGCCACACGTGCCTCACCTCCGTTGTTGACTGTCAAACACAACCATCCCATTACTACCACTGTTCACACAATTTTTCCTATTCCCTGTACCTACTGCTTCTTATAATTGGCATTAACTCCATCCACCAACAATATGAAACCCCAAATCCACAAGTTCTGCCGAAAATGACTCCCATTCGTCTGAGACTAGTGAAGTCATTCCCTTGTAATCAGAGAAGTGCTACGTCAGGATTACGAACTGGCTAATGATTTAAATTTTGCGTAAATTTAATCTGCACTGATGGCTAATACGAGAGACAGTTCATTGTACCCAAATGACAGTGCGAAGCTCCCATAAGAATGACCTCTTATAGTTGTATGCAAATCTTGATTTGTTTGAATTGGGTTGAAACGGATGGTGGAAAGGGGTGGCGCAAAAAAAAGCATGAAGTTCAAAATAAAAATATAAATCTAACAATGTTCCCATAATGTTGTCAAACGATTCTGTACCATCAGAGGATTGCAAAACGGTAATAGGATTTCGTGTAATCAAAGTATTTTGAAAGTTAATGATATGTCGTTACGATGTTTTAATAGGTTAGTAGTAATTAAGGCATCGTTTTAGTTATCAGAAACTATGTATTTTGGTCTCCTGCTTCGTTTGAAATACATCAATTGCTTGAAAAAGATTTTCGTAACGAAGTGTTAAAATTAAGATGGGCAGTGTTCTCGTATCAGACTTGACAGGATTAGTAGGCAAAATCCCCTCCCCCCCCCCCCCAATTCTTCCCCTCTCGTATCCCCAAAATCTGTTGTCACTGTGAATAAGAAGCGGTTCTGACTTCCAAAAAGTTTTAGTAAAGATGGAGATAATTTCTAAAAGAGAAGCCACACAGCGGGATGATATAGTAAATATAAGTAAAAGGATCGCCGGCCGTTGTGGCCGAGCGGTTCTAGGCACGTCAGTCCGCAACCACGCTGCTGCTGCGGTCGCAGGTTCGAATCCTGCCTCGGGCATGGATGTATGTGCTGTCCTTAGGTTAGTTAGGTTTAAGTAGTTCTAAGTCTAGGGAACTGATGACCTCAGATGTCAAGTCCCATAGTGCTGAGAGCCATTTTCTTAGGTAAAAGGATCAATATGAAAAGAGGTCGATAATTTCAAGCAAATTGCTGAGGCGGCCGAAAGTCTGTGTAACGTTATTTCAGAACCAACTTTTATGACGTAGATATTAACTTGTGACGAACAAATCAGTTATCATTTGAAGTAGTCGATTTGGAATAGATCGATCAGTCACAATCGAGCTCAGATTTACGAAAGCGCGGCGAGGCAAGTAAAACTATCACAACACTTAGGAATTTTCGGACTACGATAGATGTGCCCGTATCTTCAAAGGAGTCCTTCTCTTTTTCATATGTTGTTGTGAAATCATAATAATTAACGGTCAGACTGTCTTCGTAAGGCGACAACAGCTGGTAGTACCCTCACATCAGGTGGGTACACTGCACGTATCGAGCAAGTTGTGAACTTCGCTGTTACAAATCAATTGCCTGAAGTTGTGGACTTCACTGCTACACAAACAATTGCCTGAACATCTCCTATACACACATATTTATGTGAAAAATCCTCCACTTGCGACAACGATTTGAGGCAGATTTTGTTGTAAAGCAGATGCCGGGACCGGTAATCCTCTTCTACTTATTCTCAAATGTGATTCCCACAGCGCCACTATCATATCGCCTGCTTTTTGTACGATAAGAACTAAGGCTTCGAATGGGTAGGATCTCGAAGAGCTCCCTCTAGCACTGGGGATGGTGAACGAAAAGTTAAAAAAAAATGCACCCCTCCTATCACACAGCTGTCAGAAATAATGACATTGCCTGAAAGTCACCCTGCACTGTCTGTAAATCTCTCGACTGAAGGAGGACAGGATTTCAAGGTGCAAAGGTAGATTCTTTGAACGAGGTAACTCTGGCTGGGATGACAAATGCTCGAGCAATCTGGTCCCGAAACTCCCTCAACGTAACTAACACTTGCACACGACATCTACGGGAAGCCAACGACAACAAACTCTTCATGGCTTAACATGGACCCTACTGAATTTCAGTTTCTTTGTCTTCTTCGTCTTATTGTTATGACAGTTGCTGTTCAGTTACGTATTCCACATATTCCAGGCAGAAAGAATGTCTGCTGGGTTTTCCTGATTTCACTCGTGAAGTTTGAAATGTGGCTCAAAGGTGGCTACAACCTTCCTTTGCGATTATTTACCTCTTCTGTAGTGCAAAAAGCGTGTCGTCCCGCAACGTCGCCCTCGGGCTCGACGAGGCTTCAAACAACCTACCTCGACAGATGTGAAAAAAGCCAGAGCTCAGAAGATCATATGGCGTGTAAAGTAGGTTAATGAAGTTACATTGGTAGCAAGTATCACCACAATTCTGCCAGCGCAACGGTGTACATTTCACCCTATGGGAAGATCGTCACAGTCTCCTTGCCCACATCTCTCTCTTGACACCTCTGCGATGGAGAAAAATACTGCGAAGCCCAGCGTTGATAACTCGCAGGTTTGTTATATACGGCCGAGAAAACCATTTGAGACAAACGGCGCTCAGAATCGACACACAAAGACAGTAGAGGACGGCCGCGGTGGTCTCGCGGTTCTAGGCGCGCAGTCCGGAACCGTGCGACCGCTACGGTCGCAGGTTCGAATCCTGCCTCGGGCATGGATGTGTGTGATGTCCTTCGGTTAGTTAGGTTTAAGTAGTTCTAAGTTCTAGGGGACTTATGACCACAACAGTTGAGTCCCATAGTGATCAGAGCCATTTGAGCCACAGTAGAGGATGGCAAAAGTGCGTCAGCGAAACCACCCTTTCCGTTGGGACATTGATTCCCATATACTTTTCTGTCGAAAACGACAGTTCGGAGTCCAATGAGTAACAAGATGACGTTCTTGTAAACCTTAGACACTGCTGATATTCTGCAGATAATTCAAACCTTCTCTAAAGACACTGTGGACCTGCAACTCAACTGAAAGAAATCTGACTCCTTTGTAGTGTAGTGCGACCGCAGTTTCAGATCTAGTATATAGGGTAGGGCCACTAAGGACCGTTTGAAACCATGCGACGGAATCTGAACATGATCTGAACCAACAAAGGTTGCTGATACTATTTCAGCCCTCTTCTTTCGCATCCACCTGTGGCATCGTCAAAGGGAAGAGGGGGCAGAGGGAGTTTCGACAGTGACACATGTGCGAATAAAATGGCAAAGGTTCCCTCTAACATTCGCCCCCCTTCCCCTCCTCACAGTTTGGCAACACCCTCAGCGCCACCCAACTAACTTTGTTCAATCTTTGAAAAATGTACCTGTACAGACACAATACTTGTCGGAGTCCTAGGCACCCACAGGCAGTCCGCTCTGGTGCTCTGGAATGTGGTGGCGGGTGTAAGTTATCATAAGAGTATGGACGGGTTGCCTACATGCAGGCGCCGTGGACTCCAACATGAGTTGTCTCACAGGTACCTTTTTAAGGTGCTCAACAAAGATGTGTGTGTGTGTCACCGAGGGTGTTGCCAAACTGGAGGTCTTAGAGGGACCATTTGCTATTTTATTCTAGTGTATGCTAATGTCACACTCGTTGTTCCTCTCCCCTCCCCTCTCCCCCCACTTCCTCCCTCTCCTCCTCCTCCGCCCCCCCCCCCCAGTAATCCTACCACAGGAGAGCGCGGAAAAGCATAATTTACCTTTGATTCTTCAAATTTCGCTCAAATTAGGTCGAAAGGTTCCGGACGGTCCCTACTGATCCTACCCCGTACACCAGTACAAAAATAGCAGTCGATCTGCTTCCAAAGTGGTCCGAACACGATCAGTGCGGTTGCTGGCCCATGATTTTCTTAGGGAGGAGGGTTGAATCGTCCTAGGGTGTCAGCTGTGCTGAAGGTTGTAAAGAGTGTCGTCCTGTTGCTCACACACTGCGAACTGCATTTTTTGACTACGAAATGTATAGGGATCAACAGCCTAAGGGACGGAGTGGTTCCATTGAGCCCCTTTATGAGCCCTCCACCCCACCCCCCCCCCACCCCCTTGCGGCCTTTTCGGGTCAATTATGAGCGGCTGTGAGTCTTGAAATATTTTCTGCGGCCACCCATAAGAAATTCGCGTCATTTCAACACTGGGAGTCGCGATTCTGACCTCCATCGCAGAGGCGGCAAAAAGAGGGGAAAAATATGGGTAACTTTCCTTCGACGAGCTTCTCATAGTTGACGAGCTTCCCATAGTGTGACGCCTTCATGGAGATGTTGGGCAGAATTGTGACGAAATGTGGTGCCAATGTGACATCATTAACCCAACTTACACCACACATCTACTTCCGAGCTCTGGTCTTATTTTCACATATGTCTACACTGTCGTTTGAACCGTCGCCAAACAAGAGAGTGACATCGCAAGGCACTACACTTTTGTACCTCTACAAAGCAAGGCGATAGGACCTTTCAGCAGTGTTGCACAGTGTATGCACGTTTGTATGTACATTATGTGATAAAAAGTATCCGAATACCCCCCAAAACATACGTTTTTCGTATTAGGTGTATTGTGCTGTCACCTACTGCCAGGTACTCCTTGTCAGCGACCTCAGTAGTCATTATACATCGTGAGAGAGCAGAATGGGGCTCTCCGCGGAACTCGCGGACTTCGACCGTGGTCAGGTGATTGGGTGTTACTTATGTCATACGTCTGTACGCGAGATTTCCACACTCCTAAACATCCCAAGGTCCACTGTTTCCGATGTGATAGTGAAGTGGAAACGTGAAGGGACATGTATAGCACAAAAGCATACAGGCCGACCTCATCTGTTGACTGACAGAGACCGCCGACAACTGAAGAGAGTCATAATGTATAATAGGCAGACATCTAACCACATCATCACACAGGAATTCCAAAGTGCATCAGGATCCACTGCAAGTACTATGCCAGTTAGGAGGAAAGTGAGAAAATTTGGATTTCATGGTCGAGCGGCTGCTCATAAGGTATACATCACGCCGATAAATGCCAAACGACGCCTGCCTTGGTGTGTGGTGCGTAGACATTGTCGATCTAACAGTGGAAAAACGTTTTTTGGAGTGACGACTCACGGTAAACAATGTGGCGATCCGATGAGAGGGTGTGGGTATGGTGAATGCCCGCTGAACGTCATCTGCGAGTATGTGTAGTGCCAACAGTAAAATTCGGAGGCGGCGGTGTTATGGTGTGGTCGTGTGTTTCATGGAGGGGGCTTGCACCCCTTGTTGTTTTGCTTGGCACTATCACAGCACAGGCCTACATTGAAGTTTTAAGCACCTTCTTGCCTCCAACTATTGAAGAGCAATTCGGGGATGGCGACTGCATGTTTCAACACGACCGAGCACTTGTTCATGATGCACGGTCTGGGTCGGAGTGGTTACACGACAATAACAGCCCTGTAATGGACTGGCCTGCACAGAGTCATGACCTGAATCCTATAGAAAACCTATGGAGTGTTTTGGAACACCGACTTTGCACCAGGCCTCACCGACCGACATCGATACCTCTCCTCAGTGCAGCACTCCGTGAACAATGGGTTGCCATTCCCCGAGCTACCTTCCAGCACCTGAATGAACGTATGCCTGCGAGAGTGGAAGCCGTCATCAAGGCTAAGTGTGGGCCAACGCCATATTGAATTCCAGCATTACCGATGGAGGGCGCCATGAACTTGTAAGTCATTTTCAGCCAGGTATCCGGATACTTTTGATCACATAGTGTATGTATGTATACTTCACATCTACTCCTAAATCACATGTTCAATTTTAACTAAACTTGGCACACGCATCGCATACTATCTGAAAGAAGTGGGAGTAAGAACCACCTACCTCTCAAAGGGGCGAGGGTGGGACTGAAAAAGAAGCGTTACTAACTGTGCGGAAATACCCAAACTATATTCATCCAACAACAAACTACATTCAAAACTTCAAACCTAAACGAAACTTTTTCCCGCTGACACCCTTCATAGACTGACGAAAGGGGCGGAAAAAAAGCTGTCGCTAACTGAATTTCGCTATTCGTGCAGAAAAACTGTCACATCAGTCATGATGTCCTAACTTATTTCACCTTTCCTACAATCTATATTCACAAGACATTTTACAGACAGTATCCAGACATATCACTGAATATATCCGCAAAATTATGTCGTTTTACGAAAATTTGTTCAAGAGATATGATGCGATAAACACGTAGTGCGACAAAACAGGAGCATAAGGTATGACGTTTTAATTGACTTCTTCTTTTTTACTAACTCTATTTGCAGCAGATATTGCAGATAATTGTGCGAGACATAGTTCAGGAGATATGACGTGATAAACAAGCCTCAAGAATCACTGTAAACCTACGTGAGAATAGTTGGTGTATTGAAGCCAGCTACATCCGATTACAAGTGTTTTAACTTTTGTGCTGTGTCATTCTTTTGAAACTCTAAGTAAAAGTTGCTGGTTGTTGACATTTTCTACCATCAACTAAATTAAAACATGCATAACGAATCTCTGAAACAGAAATCGTGACAAATAGTCCCCGTCGGAAATAAAGTTCGCAAATGCCAGTAATGGAGCACATTGACTACTTGAGGTAGAAGGCGGAAGACATTTAGCACAGAGAGAGGAGAAGTGAGAGAGAGAATAAGAGAGAGGGAGGCAGAGGTACAGAGGGAGAGGGTGAGAAAGAGAGAGAGAGGGAGGGGGGGAAGAGGGAGAGAGAGAGAGAGAAAGAGGGGGAGAGAGAGAGAGAGAGAGAGAAAGAGGGAGAGAGAGAGAGAGAGAGAGAGAGAGAGACCGAAGCTTGGATCGAGCGCAATGGTCGGGAAAGAGATAGCCTGAGTTCGTCGGAACCGCAAACAAAATGGCTGCAGGCTTGCGCCCGGTGCATATCTTTAGGAATGGAGCGGGACGACTCACGATACGTGAACGGAATTTAAATCAGCCGCAGCAAATTGATGAGATGGCAGTGGCAGAAGAAGGGCTAAAGAAGTGCGACGATCGGGGGAAAGAATCGAATGGTGTGAATATAAATGAACGTGAAAGTTACCCAATCAGTTTTGCGGTTAAGTTTCTCCACCTCCGAAATGTGTCCAACGGAGAAGGCGGTTGCCATCTCTGTGCACGTTAGTACTGTTAGAACCGTAACTGGTATTACAACGTCGGGGAGCCTTCGGAAAACTAAATAATATCATCGTATATACCAACATCAAACGGAATATGACCTAGTAAATTTTATGGAGAGGGGAAAGTGTATTCTGAATACAGCAGTGGCAAGTATAAAACAGTCACCAGAATGGAGAGTGTTTACGCAGAACTGCCTAAAATACACTTCCGTTACATGAGACGAGACGTGACTGATGAAGTTTTGTTCTTCCTTGTTAGCATTCAACTTTTGTTTGATAGCTAGAGGAGTAAGAAACTGACGATCAGTTCCGATGGACAAGAACAGATGAATAAATCAGCTGTAGTCGTTGCGAAGGCACAGTCATAGCATTCGATCCAAGTGCTTTTACACATGATGAAGCACAATGATCGAACCCCCGTCGAACAAAATTATTCTGTAAGTGGATGACAGCAGAAATTACTTTTCTTATATGTTAATTTCACGTCTTTGTGTACTCGATAATACTCAAGAAAGTTTCCCTCGCAATGCTAAATTGTTATTACCTTACTGTCATTCTTAAGCCAATGCATCATTTACAAACTCTGCAGTGCCTATAAAGCGATAAAAGGCGCGACAACTCCAACAAGAAGTCTGCAATGTACACACTATGGTGCAGAATCAACGTACGACATCATTGTCCCATGCTGTGTCACGTATGCTTTGGAAATGCTTCTAATTTTGTTGCAAAGATTTCTTATTTCTCTGACGACCTTGTGCTATCGGTTACGCGTTGACGGTCGTTAACGTGAGACAAACACCACAACCTGTAGGTATAGATTTAAACTTAGACTGTGAAAGAAATATATAAAAAGACGTTTCTTACAACAAATTATTCAACTTAGTGTGCACTTTTGGGTGTCCAACCTATTTCACCTAAAACCTTAGCATGTAAAAGTTATATTAATGTTCATTTTCTCATTTTATAGGATGAATAACTTTTCTCCTTTTAATCTCTGTATGCCCATCTTTTTCGTGATTATTGCGGGACTCGCCATTACGATAGAGGATGTCAAATTAAACACCTTTCAGCCGTCTATTTTAACTTTATTTTATTTGGCCACTTGGAAAACATAATTGTCATCTACTGCTGAAGCTGACCGTGCTCAACCGCTTCCTCTCCTCCGGGCAGAAGTATTTGTATTTCGAAACGCTCCCCAAGCTCGTGAAACAATGCTATGAACATTGGGCTACAGTCGTCACACTTCGTCCGTCTTCCAGTTTGCCAGTGACTCTTCCACGTGTGAAATGCAAAAATTCTGTCCGGACCATGTTGTGATGAAGAACATCGCCACATACGAGGGTGAGTCAAATGACAACCTTAAATATTTTTTTAAATATTATTTATTGTGCAGCAGTGTTACAAAGCTGTATCACTTTTCAACATATTCTCCCCCACGCTCAATGCAAGTCCTCCAGCGCTTACAAAGTGCATAAATTTCATCAGAACGGAACTTGTTTCCTCCAATTACGTCTTTGAGTGGTCCAAACATATGGAAATCACGGGGCAAGGTCTGTTGAGTATGGTGGATGAGGAAGACACTCAAAATGCAGGTCTGTGATTGTTGCAACTGTTGTACGGGCAGTGTGTGGCCTTGTATTATCATGTTGCAGAAGAACACCTGCTGACAGCAATCCACGTCGCTTTGATTTGATTGCAGTCCGCAGATGATGTTCTGTGGAGTCACAAATCGTTGTGCCTGACCTGGACGAGGAGCATCTTCCACTGAAGTCACACCATTTGCGAACTTCCTACTCCATTCGTAGACTTGCTGCTGTGACAAACATGCATCACCGTACTGAACCGTCATTCGTCGATGAATTTCAATAGGTTTCACACCTTCACTACGCAAAAACCGAATAACAGAACGCTGTTCTTCCCTGGTGCAAGTCGCAAGTGGGGCGGCCATCTTTATACTGATACTGCGACGGTATGTGCGCATCTGCACTATGCTGCCACCTACAGGCCATTCTGCACACTGTTTGTAGCACGCTTACCAATTTACAGGATAACGGCGCGAAATGTGGATTTGTTATTACAAATTTAAAGTTTTCATTTGACTCATCCTCGTACTTCCGTTACCCCACCCTTCAACTGCCTGGTGTTGTGAGGACCGTATCTGGCACTATAGTAACGCTAGCATTTCACGCCGTGTGGCGTGAAGCTTACCGTGCACGACTGGGAAACCTCTGCCAAGATACGCCCACATTTTCAAACATTTACACTGAGTAGCTAGTAGATCATGTTACTTTACCTATCTCGTTGTTAAGTTTTGCAGAGCAGTGTAGTTAGAAGACTGATGCAGATCCAGCAAGGCAAAATATTACAGAGACAAGCTTAAAGATGAAGTTTCGTCGCACTAAAATTATGTCTGCAATGAAATTCTGCCATCTCGATAGAATAACTACAGCTAACAGATGTTTAATGACAGTGAAGAGAAGAACAGTATTCACTAAGTATTTCCATTTAAGGAAAATATTCTTGCGGATAACATATTAACGTAGGAGTAATGAAATCTTTCACAGAATCTACTGTGTGAAATTCTCTTTGTCTGCTTATTTGAAACCTGGACACTGAGGAAACAAGAGAAGACGCGATAAGCGCCAATGCTGATGTGGTTGTGACAGAAAATGACATGGACTAAATAAAGGCTAATAGAAAGAAATAGAAAAAAAGGTAAAGGAAATTTGTAAAACATATTAGTAGACTGACACCTTTCACAAAAGAACATTTGCAGGCAATGTATTCGGGGATGAACCAAGATGACAAGGGTGAGAAATATTATTTTGGGGCATCAAGCGCAGATCAAACGCGCAAGTGATGCGATCAAAAGAACAGCAAGTAATGGCAGAAAATGGTTGCTTCGGCAAGATTCAGCCATTAGGAAATGAATAACTATCAAAGAAAGTGATGATCAGTTTTCAGCCAGGCGAATGAAATACAATAATCGAATTATTTTAGAAACGTTATAAACCTGCCAAAACAAAAGTTTGAACGAGGCAGTGTGGAATCAGTATCTACGGAAAACAGATCAGGAGGTACAGCTTCACTGAATGGACGAAAGGCAAAATTTGTTGCAACTGCACGATAAATAACGTGTGCAGTAAATTAAAATACTGTTATTTTCATTTCAAATCCAAGCGTAAGGGTCTGCATTTTGTTAAAGATAGACGGCTCTTTCAGTTTTCGTCAATTTTAAAATCCATATTTAATAAGTATAGAGACAGTAAATTATAAATATAAACAATGCTAACTTCTTGTTTAAAATTATCGAAACCAGAGGAGTTTTTGGTGTACGCTTTCCACCTTTCTTTACGAAAGTCGTCAGTGGTGGGAAAGAAATTTCTTCCGCGCTCACTAATTTAATTTTTTTCGCCGACCGCATTCCCCGCCATTAAAACCCCGCTGGGAAATTGTGGGCAATTTCGGCGGACCGCACTGCTCTCATTCCCTCGACGCGTACGCACGCACACACACACACACACACACACACACACACACACGCTGTCCTCGAGCTCGGTGAAGTTCGCATAGCAAGGCGGAGTAACAAACATAATGCATCGCCCCATTACGGCCGAGTGTAACTTCCTCCGCCGCCGTGACTAATTAATGAGCGGCGCACTTTAAAATTTCCGTCGGTATATTTCCGCGCTTTTTACGCCCGCCGGCAGCCGCCGCCTTCCGTCTTTCTCGCGCTGCGAGGGACCGAAATAATCTAAAATACCATTTTATATTCGTGTTTATAGGCGCAATATACCGTTATTCGCCGTTGCTCCCTCGATTCGCGCTGCGTGTCTCCTCGCTCGCGAGCACCACCACACCCCCCTCCTAGCCCCCCTGCCTCCGCGAGGCGCTGGGAAACGCTGTAATTTTCTTTATGCCTGCGGGATTCCTATCATGGCTGTGGCGTCGAGATGCGCCGCGGCAGCAGGTGAGCCCAGCGTTGTGGGACGGGGCTCGTGGGAGGGCAGCGGGGCTGTAAAGGGGCTGCGGGTAACAGCCGCATCTAAGAGTGAAACACTTGTTTCTCTTCAGTATGGACATGTTGGAATCTTCATCATCACGAACACTATAGATTATTCGCAGCCAAGCTGTCCATTTACTATGCTGATTTCTATCAACTACCACCTAGCGGGAACTAACGAAAGAAGTAGAACCCAATGAAGAGGGCACAACGCCTGTCGTGTAGTCGCTTACTCTTCGTGATTCCCGTCTACATACATGCTCTACAAATGATTATACAGTGTATGGCAGAGGGTACTTAGCATGCGCGGCGACTACGTGGGTGCTCCGGGGCTCGAGCACCCATATACATAATCTTGTCGGTGCGGCACACCCAACAAAACTTTTAGTTTCATAAAAACAAAATAAAGTAAATATTTCTCATCTTGTGGTGCAGTTCCTCTTGTTGTGTCCGTGCTTGCTAAGAAAATGGGACGAGAAGTTCCGCCTTATGCAAGACACATTTTTGTTTTTTTCACCCATACACACAAACAAACACAACACAACACACAACAAATCAGCAGACAGTAAGTAACAAATGGCACATAATGAGTTACAACAACAGAGTCACACACAGGGTGGGTAATATACTAAAGAAACAAGGACTCAACATAGCATACAGGACCAACAACACAATACAAATCAGACTTGGAAGAAATACCACCACCACTGACAAATACAGCCAGTCCAGTATTTACCAACTTACTTGCAACTGCTGTCAATCTGTATATGTGGGCCAAACATGTAGGAACTTCAGAACCAGTTATACAGAACACCTCAGAGCACTGAAAAGCAATAGCACACACTCAACATTTGCAGACCACCTGATAGCATGCAATCACCACCCAAAAAACATTGAAACTTACCTTCGCATCCTAAAAACCAGCAGCAACCTATACCAAAAATTAACTATAGAAGAAAAATACCACAACCAAAAATCAATGACCCAAGGAAAGAAAGTACTCAATGAATACACATCACTGTGCAACAAAACACTCTTCGCCACAATAGAAGAACTATACAAATAACACCCAAACCACACACCAAAACCACTCATGGAAAAAAAGAATTTCTACCTTTCCCTCCCTCCCCCTGTCTCTCTGCCTCTACTTCTGTCTGTCTGTCTCTCTCTCTCTCTATCTATCTATCTCTCTACCTCTCTATCTCTCTTCCTCCCTCCCTCTCTCTCTCTGTGTGTCTCTCTCTCTCTATCCATCTCTCTCTCTCTCTCTCTCTCTCTCTTTCTATCTATCTATCTCTCAGCCCCAGTACTCAACACATACACGCAAACCCACACAAACCACACACCACTGACACCAAATACAATTCAAACTCGCGCGCCTCACCCAGGAAAACACGCTCCGAAACAAATGAACCCCACACAGCACAAAAACATGCAATGGCAGTGAAAACTCCGCCTATGTTTTTAGTAATCGGAAAAAGTGCATTGCCACGCAACCATAGGCTAAGAAGTAGCCTATTTACGTCGTCAACAACATAGGAGAAAGCACCACAACTTCAAAACTGTAAGTTACAGACAGAAAACGCGATACAGTCTTATTTCCGTTCGTAAATGCATTGTTGTTGTGGTCTTCAGTCCTGAGACTGGTTTGATGCAGCTCTCCATGCTACTCTATCCTGTGCAAGCTTCTTCACCTTCCAGTACTTACTGCAACATACATCCTTCTGAATCTTTTGAGTGTATTCATCTCTTGGTCTCCCTCTACGATTTTTACCCTCCACGCTGCTCTCCAATACTAAATTGGTGATCCCTCGATGTCTCAGAACATGCCCTACCAATCGATCCCTTCTTCTAGTCCAGTTGTGCCACAAGCTCCTCTTCTCCCCAATTCTATTCAATACCTCGTCATTAGATATGTGATCTACCCATCTAATCTTCAGCATTCTTCTGTAGCACCACATTTCGAAAGCTTCTATTCTCTTCTTGTCTAAACTATTTATCGTCCACGTTTCACTTCCATACATGGCTACACTCCATACAAATACTTTCAGAAACGACTTCCAGACAAATCTATACTCGATGTTAACAAATTTTTCTTCTTCAGAAACGATTTCCTTGCCATTGCCAGTCTACATTTTATATCCTCTCTACTTCGACCATCATCAGTTACACTCCTGGAAATTGAAATAAGAACACCGTGAATTCATTGTCCCAGGAAGGGGAAACTTTATTGACACATTCCTGGGGTCAGATACATCACATGATCACACTGACAGAACCACAGGCACATAGACACAGGCAACAGAGCATGCACAATGTCGGCACTAGTACAGTGTATATACACCTTTCGCAGCAATGCAGGCTGCTATTCTCCCATGGAGACGATCGTAGAGATGCTGGATGTAGTCCTGTGGAACGGTTTGCCATGCCATTTCCACCTGGCGCCTCAGTTGGACCAGCGTTCGTGCTGGACGTGCAGACCGCGTGAGACGACGCTTCATCCAGTCCCAAACATGCTCAATGGGGGACAGATCCGGAGATCTTGCTGGCCAGGGTAGTTGACTTACACCTTCTAGAGCACGTTGGGTGGCACGGGAGACATGCGGACGTGCATTGTCCTGTTGGAACAGCAAGTTCCCTTGCCGGCCTAGGAATGGTAGAACGATGGGTTCGATGACGGTTTGGATGTACCGTGCACTATTCAGTGTCCCCTCGACGATCACCAGTGGTGTACGGCCAGTGTAGGAGATCGCTCCCCACACCATGATGCCGGGTGTTGGCCCTGTGTACCTCGGTCGTATGCCGTCCTGATTGTGGCGCTCACCTGCACGGCGCCAAACACGCATACGACCATCATTGGCACCAAGGCAGAAGCGACTCTCATCGCTGAAGACGACACGTCTCCATTCGTCCCTCCATTCACGCCTGTCGCGACACCACTGGAGGCGGGCTGCACGATGTTGGGGCGTGAGCGGAAGACGGCCTAACGGTGTGCGGGACCGTAGCCCAGCTTCATGGAGACGGTTGCGAATGGTCCTCGCCGATAGCCCAGGAGCAACAGTGTCCCTAATTTGCTGGGAAGTGGCGGTGCGGTCCCCTACGGCACTGCGTAGGATCCTACGGTCTTGGCGTGCATCCGTGCGTCGCTGCGGTCCGGTCCCAGGTCGACGGGCACGTGCACCTTCCGCCGACCACTGGCGACAACATCGATGTACTGTGGAGACCTCACGCCCCACGTGTTGAGCAATTCGGCGGTACGTCCACCCGGCCTCCCGCATGCCCACTATACGCCCTCGCTCAAAGTCCGTCAACTGCACATACGGTTCACGTCCACGCTGTCGCGGCATGCTACCAGTGTTAAAGACTGCGATGGAGCTCCGTATGCCACGGCAAACTGGCTGACACTGACGGCGGCGGTGCACAAATGCTGCGCAGCTAGCGCCATTCGACTGCCAACACCGCGGTTCCTTCTGTGTCCGCTGTGCCGTGCGTGTGATCATTGCTTGTACAGCCCTCTCGCAGTGTCCGGAGCAAGTATGGTGGGTCTGACACACCGGTGTCAATGTGTTCTTTTTTTCCATTTCCAGGAGTGTATTTTGCTCCCCAAATAGCAAAACTCCTTTACTACTTTAAGTGTCTCATTTCCTAATCTAATTCCCTCAGCATCACCCGACTTAATCAGACTACATTCCATTATCCTAGTTTTGGTTTTGTTGATGTTCATCTTATACCCTCCTTTCAAGACACTGTTCATTCCGTTCAACTGCACTTCCAAGTCCTTTGCATAACAAACAGAAAAATAAATTACGTTTTACTGTTCGCAGATGACAAGTTGTATATTGTGTAGCAGAATAGCTACCAAAATAATTGGACAATAACATCATGTAAGGTATGTTAACTAATGCTTACACCCACTTCTCGCCAGTTAAATTATAAATGCAACTTCTACATAATGTTGTAAACAACAGAAATGTTAATATGTAACAATAATTTTACAGTTAAAAATAAAAATTGAACCCACTGACGATAGCACAAAAGTGCTGAAACATGTATGGGTGAAACAAAAAAGGTGTCTTACATAAGGCGGAACTTCTCATCACATTTTAAATATTTCTCACTTTCCTTTATCAGAAAGGTAATAAAATACTAATAGACTGAGATGGAACTTAAACTTATGACCTCTGACACGTATCTGTATGTTTCAGATGTCTTTGTGCAAAAGCAACCAAGCAGCACATTCCCCCGTTCCTTCTAGTTTCTCTGGCCAAGGCAAAGGCACTCTCCAGAATAACAGTCGCACTATACTGTGAATGGATCCAGTCTTTTCGGCTTGCTTTCATGTTCCGCTACAAGTGATACGCTACAATACGCCCCCTCCATTCATCAACCACTGTTTTAAAATATCTACTTGCCAATATTGAGCAATTATAAGGAATAATCCGAGAAACCTATTGCTATAGACCAACTCAATAGTCTCTTTCTAACATAACAGTGGTGTGGTTTAAGGTTTCAGTGAAACTGTTTTCGCGTAATCTGGATTATTTTCGTTTTGTTTGTTCAGACAGTGGCTTTGGAGGAAGAGTGAGCTTATATTGCAGACCGAAGGGTTGCCGCATTTATGTTACGTGGTCAAGATTTTTATTTTTGCAGCCAGGCCCGTATCACGTACGTCACGCCTCTGGGTTCGTCCAAATACATTTGAACCCGAGTCTGATCTCATTTCTTATGCTTTTATCAGCTGTGTTACAGAATGATTTAAGACAGTCTCAACGAATGTTTATAGTACCGGTATATTTTACTTTATCACAGCACAGATAGCCGCGCGGGATTAGCCGAGCGGTCTTAAGCGCTGCAGTCACGGACTGCGCGGCTGGTCCTGGCGGAGGTTCGAGTCCTCCCTCGGGCATGGGTGTGTGTGTGTTTGTCCTTAGGATAATTTAGGTTAAGTAGTGTGTAAGCTTATGGACTAATGACCTTAGCTGTTAAGTCCCATATCATTTCACACACATTTTTTTGAACAGCACAGATATTTATGACACAGACACTGTTCATGAAAGAATGTACGAGTAAATGACAGGTAAGCATTTTAAACAATATCGAGACCCCCCAGAAACCATTACTATATTACGCCGCTGATATGCATCCACAGAAATTTTGAAAAGTCGGGACCCCTAATACTCAACATGGCACCACATACACTATGTGATCAAAAGTATCCGAACACCGGGCTGAAAATGACTAAAAGTTTGTGGCGCCCTCCATCTGTAATGCTGGGATTCAATATGCTGTTGACCCACCCATGGCCTTGATAACAGCTTCCACTCTCGCAGGCATACATTCAATCAGGTGCTGGAAGGTCTCCTGGGGATGACAGCCCGTTCTTCACGGTGTTGCTGCACTGAAGAGAGGTATCGATGTCGGTCGGAGAGACCTGGCACGAAGTCGGCGTTCCAAAACATATCAAAGGTGTTCTAAAGGTCAGGACTCTGTGCAGGCCAGTCCATTACAGGGATGTTATTGTCATGTAACTACTGCGCCACAAGCCGTCCATTATGAACAGGGGCTCGATCGTGTTGAAATATGCACTCGCCATCCCCGAATTGCTCTTCAACAGAGGGAAGCAGGAAGGTGCTTAAATCATCAATGTAGGTCTATGCTGTGATAGTGTCACGCAAAACAACATGGGGTGCAAGCCTCCTTCCTGAAAAACACGACCACACAATAACACCAGCACCTCCGAATTTTACTGTTGGCACTAGACCCGCTGGGAGATGAAGTTCACCGGGCATTCGCCATACCCACACCCTACCATTGAATCGCCACATTGTCTACCGTGATTCGTCGCCTTACATATCGTTTCTCCACTGTTCAAACGTCCAATGTTTACGCTCCTTACACCAAGTGAGGCGTCGTTTGACATTTACCGGCGTGATGTGTGGCTTATGAGCAGCTACACGACCAGGAAATCCAAGTTTTCTCACCTGTCGCCTAACTTGCAGTGGATCCCGATGCAGTATGGAATTCCTGTGTGATGGTCTGGACAGATGTCTGCCTATTACTCATTACGACCCTCTTCAACTGTCGGCAGTCTCTGTCAGTCAACAGTCGTTGTAGACCTGTACGCTTTCGTACTGTACGTGTCCACTTCACTAGCACATCGGAAACAGTGGACTTATGGATATTTAGGAGTGTGGAAATCTCGCGTACAGACGTATGACATAAGTCAGTCAATCACCTGACCACGTTCGAAGTCACTGAGTTCCGCGGAGCGCCCCATTCTACTCTCTCAAGATCTCTAATGGCTACTGAGGTCGTTGATATGGAGTACCTGGCAGTAGGAGGCAGCACAATGCACCTGCCATGAAAAACGTATGTTTTTGGGGGTGTCCGGATACTTTTATTCACATAGTGTATAATGCTTCCAGTTCCAATCGCTTATGAAGCCCGGAAAGATTGCTACCTAAATGCCTCTGTGCGTGCAGTAATTACAATGCCTCATAAAAAAATTGTAGCACCAGAAAGATTGTTCTTGTAACTTCGTATTCGTACACACCATATATGGGTATTTAAATGATTAGGGTTGCAACACTCTGTGACAGGCAATAGGGTCACAAGAGTGGATTACGGTTTTTCGTATTTAGTGATGTTACGAGGTCTGATGGGATATAGGGGCCGTGAACGGCATCAGAAGTTGAGTGATCACTGTGAATGGCATGCAGATGCCATGTACTGATATACGACAGTGTTGTCGACACCTGAAAGAGATTGACTGAGACGTCATTGTGGATCTACACTTCACGGCTGAATGAATAGTACAGTATCCAGATTTGTAGGGATTGTGACGTGACAGTAGCTGTGAACAGTACCAGATATTGAGTGATCATTGTGTAGGGCACACAGATGCCGCGTAATGTTGTGAGACCGCGTTGTCGACACCTGAGAGAGTTTGACAGGTGCCTCATTTTAGATCTCCATTTGACGGCTGGATGAATCGTACAATATCCAGATATGTCTTGTTGTTGTTGTTGTTGTGGTCTTCAGTCCTGAGACTGGTTTGATGCAGCTCTCCGTGCTACTCTATCCTGCGCAAGCTTCTTCATCTCCCAGTACCTACTGCAACCTGCATCCTTCTGAATCTGCTTAGTGTATTCATCTCTTGGTCTCCCTCTACGATTTTTATCCACCACGCTGCCCTCCAATGCTAAATTTGTGATCCCTTGATGCCTGCCTCAAAACATGTCCTACCAACCGATCCCTTCTTCTAGTCAAGTTGTGCCACAAACTTCTCTTCTCCCCAATCCTATTCAATACCTCCTCATTAGTTACGTGATCTACCCACCTTATCTTCAGCATTCTTCTGTAGCACCACATTTCGAAAGCTTCTATTCTCTTCTTGTCCAAACTATTTATCGTCCATGTTTCACTTCCATACATGGCTACACTCCATAGAAATACTTTCAGAAACGACTTCCTGACATTTCAATCTATACTCGATGTTAACAAATTTTTCTTCTTCAGAAACGATTTCCTTGCCATTGCCAGCCTACTTTTTATATCCTCTCTACTTCGACTATCATCAGTTATTTTACTCCCCAAATAGCAAAACTCCTTTTCTACTTTAAGTGTCTCATTTCCTAATCTAATCCCCTCAGCATCACCCGATTTAATTTGACTACATTCCATTATCCTCGTTTTGCTTTTGTTGATGTTAATCTTATATCCTCCTTTCAAGACACTGTCCATTCCGTTCAACTGCTCTTCCAAGTCCTTTGCTGTCTCTGACAGAATTACAATGTCATCGGCGAACCTCAAAGGTTTTACTTCTTCTCCATGAATTTTAATACCTACTCCGAATTTTTCTTTTGTTTCCTTTACTGCTTGCTCAATATACAGATTGAATAACATCGGGGAGAGGCTACAATCCTGTCTCACTCCTTTCCCAACCACTGCTTCCCTTTCATGCCCCTCGACTCTTATAACTGCCATCTGGTTTCTGTACAAATTGTAAATAGCCTTTCGCTCCCTGTATTTTACCCCTGCCACCTTCAGAATTTGAAAGAGAATATTCCAGTTAACGTTGTCAAAAGCTTTCTGTAAGTCTACAAATGCTAGAAACGTAGGTTTGCCTTTTCTTAATCTTTCTTCTAAGATAAGTCGTAAGGTTAGTATTGCCTCACGTGTTCCAACATTTCTACGGAATCCAAACTGATCTTCCCCGAGGTCCGCTTCTACCAATTTTTCCATTCGTCTGTAAAGAATTCGCGTTAGTATTTTGCAGCTGTGACTTATTAAACTGATAGTTCGGTAATTTTCACATCTGTCAACACCTGCTTTCTTTGGGATTAGAATTATTATATTCTTCTTGAAGTCTGTGGGTATTTCGCCTGTCACATACATCTTGCTCACCAGGTGGTAGAGTTTTGTCATGACTGGCTCTCTCAAGGCCATCAGTAGTTCTAATGGAATGTTGTCTACTCCCGGGGCCTTGTTTCGACTCAGGTCTTTCAGTGCTCTGTCAAACTCTTCACGCAGTATCTTATCTTCCATTTCATCTTCATCTACATCCTCTTCCATTTCCATAATATTGTCCTCAAGTACATCGCCCTTGTATAAACCCTCTATATACTCCTTCCACCTTTCTGCCTTCCCTTCTTTGCTTAGAACTGGGTTGCCATATGAGCTCTTGATATTCATACAAGTGGTTCTCTTCTCTCCAAAGGTCTCTTTAATTTTCCTGTAGGCAGTATCTATCTTACCCCTAGTGAGACAAGTCTCTACATCCTTACATTTGTCCTCTAGCCATCCCTGCTTAGCTATTTTGCACTTCCTGTCGATCTCATTTTTGAGACGTTTGTATTCCTTTTTGCCTGCTTCATTTACTGCATTTTTATATTTTCTCCTTTCATCAATTAAATTCAATATTTCTTCTGTTACCCAAGGATTTCTATTAGCCCTCGTCTTTTTACCTACTTGATCCTCTGCTGCCTTCACTACTTCATCCCTCAGAGCTACCCATTCTTCTTCTACTGTATTTCTTTCCCCCATTCCTGTCAATTGTTCCCTTATGCTCTCCCTGAAACTCTCTACAACCTCTGGTTCTTTCAGTTTATCCAGGTCCCATCTCCTTAAATTCCCACCTTTTTGCAGTTTCTTCAGTTTCAATCTGCGGTTCATAACCAATAGATTGTGGTCAGAATCCACATCTGCCCCTGGAAATGTCTTACAATTTAAAACCTGGTTCCTAAATCTCTGTCTTACGATTATATAATCTATCTGATATCTTTTAGTATCTCCAGAATTCTTCCAGGTATACAACCTTCTTTTATGATTCTTGAACCAAGTGTTTGCTATGATTAAGTTATGCCGTGTGCAAAATTCTACAAGGCGGCTTCCTCTTTCATTTCTTCCCCCCAATCCAAATTCACCTACTATGTTTCCTCCTCTCCCTTTTCCTACTGACGAATTCCAGTCACCCATGACTATTAAATTTTCGTCTCCCTTCACTACCTGAATAATTTCTTTTATCTCGTCATACATTTCATCAATTTCTTCATCTGCAGAGCTAGTTGGCATATAAACTTGTACTACTGTAGTAGGCATGGGGTTTGTGTCTATCTTAGCCACAATAATGCGTTCACTATGCTGTTTGTAGTAGCTAACCCGCACTCCTATTTTTTTTATTCATTATTAAACGTACTCCTGCATTACCCCTATTTGATTTTGTATTTATAACCCTGTAATCACCTGACCAAAAGTCCTGTTCCTCCTGCCACCGAACTTCACTAATTCCCACTATATCTAACTTTAACCCATCCATTTCCCTTTTTAAATTTTCTAACCTACCTGCCCGATTAAGGGATCTGACATTCCACGCTCCGATCCGTAGAATGCCTGTTTTCTTTCTCCTGATAACGACGTCCTCTTGAGTAGTCCCCGCCCGGAGATCCGAATGGGGGACTATTTTACCTCCGGAATATTTTACCCAAGAGGACGCCATCATCATTTAATCATACAGTAAAGCTGCATGTTCTCGGGAATAATTACGGCTGTAGTTTCCCCTTGTTTTCAGCCGTTCGCAGTACCAGCACAGCAAGGCCGTTTTGGTTAATGTTACAAGGCCAGATCAGTCAATCATCCAGACTGTTGCCCCTGCAACTACTGAAAAGGCTGCTGCCCCTCTTCAGGAACCACATGTTTGTCTGGCGTCTCAACAGATACCCCTCCGTTGTGGTTGCACCTACGGCACGGCCATCTGTATCGCTGAGGCACGCAAGCCTCCCCACCAACGGCAAAGTCCATGGTTCATGGGGGAAGATCCAGATATGTAGGGATTCTGATGTGACAGTGGCCCGATATTGGAATGTGTAGAAACGTGAGGTAAGACATACTATGGTCAGGATATTAGTCGACCACGTCTGATCCCCCCTATAGCTGAAAGGTCAACGGGACGGATATCCGTGCTACGGGCCCGGGTTCGATTCCTTGCTGGGTCGGGGATTTTCTCCGCTCAGGGACTGGGTGTTATGCTGTATTAATCACCATTTCATCCCCATCCGGCGCGCAGGTCGCCCAATGTGTCGTCTAATGTAATAAGACCTGCACCAAAGCGGCCGGACCTGCCCCGCTAGGGGCCTCCCGGCCAATGACGCCAAACGCTGATTTCCATTTACCATAAGGGAGGGCCGCCGTGCTGTGCACCAACTACGACGTAACCTCTCCACACTTGCGCCTGCACTCCAAGCATCTAATGGACTCGATGCAACGTTCTGTTTCATCCCGCACTATTGGTCAGAGTATAGCAGCAGTCGAAGTATGGAATAACCATATCGTACAGTGCCGTCAACGCCGCAATTCTAACGACTGCGTCTGGAGTGGTACCGTGACGGACAGTATGGACGGCTGGTGACTAGCGTCGCATTATGTTCAGCGATGAAGCGTGGCTCTGTGCTACCCCAGATGATTATCGTTGGCGAGGAAGCGGTGACCTGTTAGCAATTGAGGGAACTGTGGTGGCACAACCGTAACTCACGTAACTTCGTCCTCATATTACCTATTGCAATGCCATTTTTAACAGAACAACGCTCCTACAAAAGCACTGCAAGAGATTCTATGAACAATAAGGATGACACTGAAGTAGACCCATGGTCAGCTGGATCCTCAGCTGTGTCCCAGATAGAACATGTGTGGAACCAACTCGGTGATCAACTCCATCCCGTTCCCAGTATCCAAAATATGGCGGACCAGCTACGAGGGTTGAGGGCCAGCTTGCCTCAACAGCTTTATGGCACCCTTCCCAACTGAATCAGTGCATGCATCTAGGGTAGAGAGTGTCTAATGTCACACTGATAAACAGGTTTATCCTGAAACTTCCTGGCACATTAAAACTGTGTGCCGGACCGAGACTCGAAATCGGGACCTTTGTCTTCCGCGGGCAAGTGCTCTTCCACTGAGCTACCCAAGCACGACTCACAGCTGTGAGGACGGGGCGTGAGTCGTGTTTGGGCAGCTCAGTGGTAGAGCACTTTCCCGCGAAAGGTAAAGGTCCCGAGTTCGAGTCTCGGTCCGGCACACAGTTTTAATCTGTCAGGAAGTTTCATATCAGGGCACCCTCCGCTGCAGAGTGAAAATCTCATTCAGGTTCATCCTGGCACGTTCTTTGTAAATTTGACTCGATTTTGTAACCGCTGCAGTAACTTCACACATCTTCTCAACACGTGAAGTTTCATATCGTTTCCTTTTCTGCTCCTGGGTGTTTCACCTTTTTTGTCAGCTAGTGTAGTCTAGTTTCGTCTTCACGATCTCAACGGGAGCAATAAGTAGAGGACTGAAGAATACATCTCTTGAAATTTTCTGAGCTGGGGTTCACAGGATAAGTTGCACCTATCTGGAAGACTCTGCTAATTTAGGTTCTTCAACATTTCCATGAATCAAATAAACTTGTGACTGTATTGCTCTTGTATATGTTCGGTTTCCCCTTTTAGTTCTATTTCGTACGGGTCCCATGTATAAGTGAGCGGTGTTCTGAATTTTAAGTAGCTCTTTTGCCGATATACTGCATTTTCCCAATGCGCTATTAGTGAAGTCTGCCACGTGCATTGTTCATGACCTTATGTCATCATTTCATTTCATGTGCAATATCATTTGTTACTACTTAAGTTATTCGTATGAGATGACTCATACTAACTGTAAGTAATTCATATTATAGTCATAGCACACTAGCTCGCTCCATTTAATTGTATACCTTTGCTCCACTTTGAAAAGTTATCAAGATGAGACTGAATGTTTGTACAGCATTATGCAGACCGTACTTTGTTACAAGTAACTGCACCAACTGTAAAAAGTCTTACGTTACTCTTGTTACATGTCAGTTTCAACCTCTCATGCAACCTATTCTACAGCGCAAATCGCACACGTCCACAGTCAATATTTTTAGTCCTTTAACGCTGCATAAAAACTGCAGACAGTATTCACTACTGCCAATTATTGCACTGTTATTTACTTCTTCTTCTCCTTCCCTATTATTATAGGAAGGGATCTGCTTATTTTCTGCAGCCTTGGGAGCTTTCTTTAGGTGGCTCGTGAAAGGGCTTAGAAGGACCAGAGTATCAAAAAACTGTTCAGTGCCGAAATATGCCCTCCCCCCACACCAAGCAGGTACAGGAAGGGAAAGTCGCAGCGTTCTAAGTCCGCTTAGCACGCACTTAGGAGGGCAGTCAGCATTCATAAGAACTGCATTGTGTGAGACGCCAGAAGGAATGCTTTTTGGCGCGGTAAGACCTGAAAACAAGATGAAAAACTCAGAATTGTGACCTCAGGACTGGCGTTTGGTCACGCTGCACTGGACAGGAATGTTCATCTGGATTCAAGTAAGTACGTTTGTGTATGTTTCACAGAATCATTTTGGTTGGCGTATTTTCGCATACGTGTCTATATGCAAGGATTTCAATTAACGAGAGAGAGATTTATCATGTAGTGGGAGAGACTCTCTGCCTTCCTCCCTGCACCACATCACTATTGGTTAACCATGACAAAATCTTTGACAGTAGGAATTTGTTAAACTTGTTTATCAAATTATTATTCGTCAGAACTCTCAAGGTCTGCCGCAATTAGCTAGCAAAATTTCTACCCTGGTGGTACCAGCTAAGTTTTGGGGAGAAAATTGCGAACACCCTGCAGGTATGACCAAGAGTACGATTGCTTCAAGGATGCAGAAGAACATATTTGTTGGAGAGAAAGATGTCTCCGAGTTAGAGCAGATTATTGAGGTAAGGCTGTACTCAGAATTTCGAGCCACTACTACAGCAGTCATCCGGCACGACCCGCTGATGACATCACTGAGGCGAGAGGAACATCATGCTAATTAACTTGCATCAGGGTTCAGTTGTGAACTTTTGACATTCACAGCCAGCGAGTTGCACCCATCATGCACTTTCACGAATCTATTGGCATTCATGCTTTCTTTTCTCGGCATCTTTCTCCAAATACAGAACCCTTTGTGCAGTCATTGGACATAGTCACGATTATGCTTTCATGTGTCCATCCACTTGTCCCTAGGCTACAGCTCATAATGTTTATATTCTGGATTCAGTGAGTGAGCCATTTTAACTGATATCTAATGGCAATAAACTAAAATGTTATTGTGACCGCTAGTTTCTTTTTGTAGGTAGCTATATCCGCCGGCCAGTGTGGCCGAGCGGTTCTAGACGCTTCAGTCTGGAACCGCGCAGGTCGCAGGTTCGAATCCTGCCTCGGGCATGGATGTATGTGATGTCCTTAGGTTAGTTAGGTTTAAGTAGTTCTAAGTTCTAGGGGGGCAAACCTACGTTTCTAGCATTTGTAGACTTAGAGAAAGCTTTTGACAACGTTAACTGGAATACTCTCTTTCAAATTCTGAAGGTGGCAGGGAGCGAAAGGCTATTTACAATTTGTACAGAAACCAGATGGCAGTTATAAGAGTCGAGGGGCATGAAAGGGAAGCAGTGGTTGGGAAAGGAGTGAGACAGGGTTGTAGCCTCTCCCCGATGTTATTCAATCTGTATATTGAGCAAGCAGTAAAGGAAATAAAAGAAAAATTCGGAGTAGGTATTAAAATTCATGGAGAAGAAATAAAAACTATGAGGTTTGCCGATGACATTGTAAATCTGTCAGAGAAAGCAAAGGACTTGGAAGAGCAGTTGAACGGAATGGACAGTGTCTTGAAAGGAGGATATAAGATGAACATCAACAAAAGCAAAACGAGGATAATGGAATGTAGTCAAATTAAATCGGGTGATGCTGAGGGGATTAGATTAGGAAATGCGACACTTAAAGTAGTAAAGGAGGTTTGCTATTTATGGAGTAAAATAACTGATGATGATCGAAGTAGAGAGGATATAAAATGTAGACTGGCAATGGCAAGGAAATCGTTTCTGAAGAAGAGAAATTTGTTAACATTGAGTATAGATTTAAGTGTCAAGAAGTCGTTTCTGAAAGTATTTGTATGGAGTGTAGCCATGTATGGAAGTGAAACATGGACGATAACCAGTTTGGACAAGAAGAGTATAGAAGCTTTCGAAATGTGGTGCTACAGAAGAATGCTGAAGATAAGGTGGGTAGATCACGTAACTAATGAGGACGTATTGAATAGGATTGGGGAGAAGAGAAGTTTGTGGGACAACTTGACTAGAAGAAGGGATCGGTTGGTAGGACATGTTTTGAGGCATCAAGGGATCACATATTTAGCATTGGAGGGCAGCGTGGAGGGTAAAAATCGTAGAGGGAGACCAAGAGATCAATACACTAAGCAGATCCAGAAGGATGTAGGTTGCAGTTGGTACTGGGAGATGAAGAAGCTTGCACAGGATAGAGTAGCATGGAGAGCTGCATCAAACCAGTCTCAGGACTGAAGACCACAACAACAACAACAAAGTTCTAGGGGACTGATAACCTCAGATGTTAAGTCCCTTAGTGCTCAGACCCATTTGAACCATATTTAGCCATATCTGTGTAGCGTGTGGTATCCGTATTTTCATGATTCATTGGGCTCTCCCTGATAATTCTCATCCAGTAAGATGTTATCCATTGTGTGACATTGTTTCCCCTCTTCCCTTCTCTCTAGGTTAATGGCATCGACTAGTACTATTTTAGGCGTATGGTAAAACCTCATCCAACACCTCGCGTATCAGTATTCTGTGCAAGGCTATTTAAATAGAATATGAACAACAAGGGTCCCAAAAGACTTCCATGGATCGATGACTCTCCATCCAACATAGCATGATGCATAATACCTACCAAAAAATCCCAGTCACAAATTTCGGTTGATACTCCATACGACTGTACCTAGCATTGGTGCAGTAATGAATCAAATGCTTTTGAAATACTTTCCTTGTGGAGCAAGTCAGTTTTCTCCCTGACATATCTCATGTGATGTCCATGGTGGTAAAAACAGATGGTTCAAATGGCTCTGAGCACTATGGGACTCAACTGCTGAGGTCATTAGTCCCCTAGAACTTAGAACTAGTTAAACCTAACTAACCTAAGGACATCACAAACAGCCATGCCCGAGGCAGGATTCGAACCTGCGACCGTAGCGGTCTTGCGGTTCCAGACTGCAGCGCCTTTAACCGCACGGCCACTTCGGCCGGCGGTAAAAACAGAGAAATACACGGAAGCGTACCGACGTTTGTTCCTCCCACACCCTACCCTTGAGCACAGTGTGAAGGGGACAAAAACACAATGTTTCCCTCCACTGTGCCTTGCACAGATAAAGAGTGAGACAGTACAGTGCCTAAGATGACATTAATCACCGTACACTGATCCACGAGAAGAGAGTGTCACTTCCCCCTCTCTTCAATTTAGGTTTCTCTCTGTCACAGTGGTTCCCGAAGTTTCCGAAACCCTTACCACTGAACAAGAACAGATACTAACCAATACCAATATACCTTCAAACTAATTAATCGTTACATAAAAAATTATATTCTCCCTTTTCTAGCAAGACGAATAACAAATAATACTTAACTTCCTGTCAACTAAAATTCACGTGTTCTAGCAAGTATTTTGTTAAACCAAAACAAAATGAATCAATGAAACGGTTGGTGTTGCTTATTTTCGACAATCCATTTTATATTCAAGTACGCGGCAATTAAAGCACGTCGTAAGTCACTCTCCAAGATAATTCGGTTTCCCTCCCTTGTTTCCAATACCCACATACTGGGTAATCCTCTTTCACGCATGAAAACTGTAGCAAATTAAATCAATGTTCTCCACTCATTCCCAGAATATAATTGGTACACCGCCAAAGTATTGGCATTTCCTTTTTATCTGAGTCTATTTTCAGAGGGTAATCTCCGTGGGCTCTAAGACTGTGAACACTGGACCGAATGTCACTATTTGAAACTTTTCCCTTATTCACGGAAGTGGTCTAACCCTCTCGCTTGAATTTCGACTTTCCAAATCAGAGAAGTGGATAAGAACTGAATTAACTACTGCTGAAAAGTGGTGACTACAGCGACTGTTTCTCCAGTAAATGGAGTACAAATAAGAGCACAAATGGCGTCCGGTGGTTTTTGCAAACAAAGCAGATCTTTGAGAACGGAACTTCCAATCCATCTGATACTGAAAATGTTGACTCATCGTAATGAGAAAAGTATTTCTAATGGCAAGACAGCGATCCTCAGCGGAAAATGATAGACGCGTCTTGCGAATTAATAAGAGGGATAGGAAAACAAGAATATGGAACGAGGAACAAAATGAAGTGGAACAGGGAATGAATGGGAGGAAGGCGGGCGGGGAGTCGCAAGAGCTGAGGAAAGACCGAGGTGAAGACCTGACAGATAATGGATACTGTAACCTCCCCACAAAATTTTTAAAATGACAATATTTAAATGTAAATTGGCATCCAGCCAAGTGTAACCTTCCCACAAAAAAATGAAAGAAAATAATTAATTAAATGTTAATGGTCATCGTGCTAAAGTGAAACCTCCCCGCAAAAATGTAAGAAAAGTCTATGATAATGAAAACGAGCCAAATGTTTGCTCCCCACAAAAATTATAGAATAATAATGACCCAAATGTAAACTCGACACAAAAATTAAGAAATCAAAATTAATCATTAAACCCACAATAATAAGGCAGCATCGCTGACCTTAGGCCCTGTGCAATAATTAATCTTATAAATTGATTCTGGGAGGAAAAGCATAGGAAATATTGTTTCAATTGGAATGATTCTTTTCTTTAAAACGATTGCTTTGAAAACAAAATTATTATTGGGGCATTTCTTGAACAAATTAATTACAATTAACATACATTACATTATCAGATGTGCGCAATGCTGCTTCATTACCTTATTTAACAATATACCTCGTCCCGAACCTTGACCAGAGACTCATGTCGACGCCGGCCGACTCCTCACACACACAACTTCCGACCGAGTCCAACTCGCAACTGAGTCCAACTCACAACTGAACTGTTCCTGCCGACTCGCTACACGCAACTGAACTCTCGCGCGGTCAAGCGCAGACTAGCAACGATAAACAACTCTCTGGTCAGAGATTCTGTCATGCCTCGCCATCGCTGGTACTGAATACATACGCGTTTCAATACATGCAGCAGCGGCAAGGATGCGTACAACTGAAGACTGCAGTGCGTGGGTGGTTCTCAAGGCTGTATTACTCATAATGATGATGATCTGATAAACATTACGGTCTCAGTATATGGTGATAATGTAGATCAGTGATCGTCAAGCTGCGTCCTGTAGGCCGCACGCGGATCGAATCAAGAATTTGTGCGACCCACGGTTCTCTGCACTACGTCTAGCAGCTAACATCCTCGTCCAAAAACGTCCACGAGGGTCAAGAGATTCTTAAGAGTATAATTTCACATTTTAATAACAAACAAAACAACAGGGAAAGTAATATTTTAAGATGCATTAAATTGTAATTTATGTTGGTGTATTACCCCGCTTACCTCAGGGCCACTCTGAGGTTAGAGGATGTGTCAGTGGATACGCCTTATGTCTTCCAGTGCTAAAAACTCACTGCCTGTGTGAATTGTATCGATCAGTTGCTATGGTGTACACCAAAGACCTTGTAAAAAATAACTAGGCTCACTGATGGCGCTGCAGTCGCGGGATAATTTGAACCTTCGGCTCGACGCCATTACAGTGATTGTAGTCTGACGTGTTGTGTAGTATTGTTGCTTATGAAGACCCTGATTCAACGTTGTATATTTGTTGGGGCGTACATACAGTATTTGTTACTCGTAATTCTACTGTCTGTACGTTCCAATCAAAAGAAGTACAATGGTGAAGAGTTGCGCAGCGATTAATTGTACAAATACATTCTAGAAAGGAACGAATATTACATTGCACAGATATGTGAATATTTTAAGTTGTTTGTATGTCAGTGCACTTGATTAATAAACGTTTTTGTAACACGGTATTAGCATAACGTCTGTACATCTATTTGCAGGTTTCCTTTCTCAAAACCACAGCTGTTACAAAAATGGTTACACGCTATCAGGAGGCAAGATTTCCGACCGACAGAATACCATTTTATATGTTCTGATCATTTTGAAGAAAGTTGGATGATCCGTACTGTTTTCATGGTCTAGATTATGTTGAAACTTGATAATTTGGTCGTGAGTTGCCAAAGCACTATGCCATATATAACGCACTTCTCGTCATAAAATCTAAAGCAAGGTAGAGTCAGAAAATATCTATTAATATAGTGGGGAAATCTTCGAGTATTTTGATGCATTTTGCGTACATCTATCGTAAATGAACTACGAAAAATGCTAGGGGTCCAGTACATAACTTTTAGCTACGGCAGATTCCATGTAGTACGTAAGATAAATTCATAAACAGTGACTAGTTGCTGTTTGTTCATAAATTAAAAAGTATATTGTAGTAACGTATTTAAATGAGGCATTATGTTTGTGACCTAACTCAAAGGAAGGCATTTTATAACCAAAAGCGATGTATAAACATTCGAACTCCGCGCGTCAGTTTACCACTCTAATGGCCGCCGCCCAGCTATTCAATTTGTCCGCTCTTCACAGTCGACCACTTGCGCAGTTGTGGCGGCCTGGTGTACACCGAAGCGCCAAAACATGGTTGTCACGCGCTTATAGCTTTTTTGTCCTCTTTGGAACGAAATGCATCACTGATTTTGCGTATCAGGGTTCCAACAATTTGTTGGTAGGTTTATGGAGATATATAGCTTTAGATGTCTACGCACAGGTCATGTAATGCGCGTAAATAACTATCCGCTAGATTTCGTACGCAGTAATGGCTCCCGATTGCAATCCAGATAGGTTGCACAGGATTTGCATCAGTCACCGAGACTTCAACGTGAATTCACTTTAATGCTCCCCTAACCACTGTAGTACGGTTCTGGCTACGAGAAATGGACAATTATGCTGCTGACAGGTGACATCGCAGTCGGGGAAGGCATCAAGCATGAAGAGATGCAGATGGTTCGCAGCTGTCAGCATGTCTTAGATTACTGCAACACGTTCCATGCAAGCGTAGGAGAATTTCCCTTATAGCATAAGACTGCTCTCACCAGCCTGTGTACGTGGCGCGCTGCACGTTTCGAGCCGCCGTTCACCTCGATGAGGTGTTCCTGGAGACGACCATCGACCCAGTGCAGCAAAAAACAGACACGTTTCTATTGACTCGACGGTCGAATCCCGATGATTCCGTGTCCACTGAAATCGTAACTGACGATGTCTTTGGGTCTGTACTGTGGTGTCACCGCTAGACACCACACTTGCTAGGTGGTAGCTTTAAATCGGCCGCGGTCCATTAGTACATGTCGGACCCGCGTGTCGCCACTGTGTGATCGCAGACCGAGCGCCACCACATGGCAGGTCGAGAGAGACGTACGAGCACTCGCCCCAGTTGTACGGACGACATTGCTAGCGACTACACGTACGAAGCCTTTCTCTCATTTGCCGAGAGACAGTTAGAATAGCCTTCAGCTAAGCCCATGGCTACGACCTAGCAAGGCGCCATTAACCATATCTGGAGAGAGTCTCACTTGTATTATCAAGAGAAATGTACCATAATTAATTAAAGTTAAGTATACGAGAAGCTCCGTTCTTTTCTTTGTAGCATTCATAAAGTATCCTGTTTCAGACTTAACGCAAGACGGCGTAAGTTGACGCGTGCCCTTTTGGCTACTTCTCAGTGTGGCGTAGCTAGCTTGTTACGCCACAACAAGTACCTCTGAACAAATAGGGGTGGTCTGCTGCGGAGCTCTGTGTTCAACAATGAACGATGAACGGTGTGCTCCGAAACACTCGTGCGAACACCAGCATTGTGCTCTTTTGGCAGATACATCACATGTTACCATCTGTCCTACTTTACAGAGCAGACAAGCCTCCGAACTCCACATTATGTGAAGAGTCGTGGACGTCCAAGCATTCAGTGCCTAGTGGTAGTTTCACTGTCCTTCTATGTCTTTCCGCAGGTGCTCACAACAGTAGCACGTGATCGTTAGACAGGATTCGCTGTTTTCGAGATACTCGTTCACAGGCTCTGTGTAATAATAATCTGCCCTCTGTCAAAGTATCTTATCTTAACGGATTTCCCCATTGTCAGCCCAGATATTCGCTAGGGTGATCCCTCGCCCGTGTCTGCTCCGCTTACATACTTCTCACATACTTTTTGTCACCCGTCACGTGCTTGTAACGCCACCAGGCTGCACCTAGCACTCGTCGTATTGTTTCTCTTCACAGTTTAAATTTTAAACAAGCGGAAAGTTACAAGTGAAAATCGTTCTCATATCTCTGACAGGGTTATAAGTGTACCGGTACTGTTATTGCTCAGATTGAAGCTTAGGCTACGTCAAAGGTGGCAATTTCCACGAAAACAAGAAAAAATGTGTGGTTAGCGTGGGTTCTAAAATGAATACCTTATTAGCCATGTGCACTTGTTCATCAACGATACTGTAAAATAAATCTCTTGTACTGCTAACTCTTCGATTTGCATGTTTTTGGCAAGGTAATATGGACCAAAACCAGAGAAAAGTGTCCCATAAATAATGCCATTAAACTGCTTGCTGTACCTTAAGAGTTATCGGCATTTGCTCAATAGAAGAGATATTTTCCACAGTTACGAAGATGAACAAATGTTAGTAGCGCATGTCCACTGTAGTGGACTGACAAGGCAGCCAGTCCACAGTGACGGGTAGCCGAAGGGCACACGTACACACACGCCGACTGGCGCGAAGTCTGGAACAGGATTCGTAATGAATGTGATAAAGAAAAGAACGTAGCTACTAGAACACTTAACTTTTATATCGTCCTTTGGTATACAGCATTCTTGATGATACAAGTGAGACTATCTTGAGATACATGCAATGGTACAAATGGCGCCTTGCTAGGTCGTAGCCATGGACTTAGCTGAAGGCTATTCTAACTGTCTCTCGGCAAATGAGAGAAAGGCTTCGTACGTGTAGTCGCTAGCAATGTCGTCGTACAACTGGAGCGAGTGCTAGTACGTCTCTCGAGACCTGCCTTGTGGTGGCGCTCGGTCTGCGATCCTGACCGTGGCGACACGCGGGTCCGACATGTACTAATGGACCGCGGCCGATTTAAGCTACCATCTAGCAAGTGTGGTGTCTGGCGGTGACACCACATCTACTAAACGTTTTTCTTGGTTTGGGCTATGCTACCACCTCTGAAAGTTACGTACCCTTAGCGACAACAGTACATGTGTACGCATTCCACTGCCAGAGGTACCAGAAAAAGTGCCGCTTGTAATTTTCGGCCGGCCGGGGTGGCCGAGCCGTTCTAGGCGCTACAGTCTGGAACCGCGCGACCGCTACGGTCGCTGGTTCGAATCCTGCCTCGGGCATGGATATGTGTGATGTCCTTAGGTTAGTTAGTTTTATGTAGTTCTAAGTTCTAGGGGACTGATGACCTTAGCAGTTAAGTCCCATAGTTTTCAGAGCCATTTGAACCATTTATGTAATTTTCGACACGGTTGTTTACATAAAGGAGGTCCTTATCTGAAACTGATAAATTTACCCTTCTCGAAGAGTCTTGGAAGTTGGCAATAACGCAGAATCCCTCTGTTTTTGTAGCAATGTAATTCTAAATTAAATTAAGGCTGTTGTAATACAACGTGGTACGTTGGAGAAACATGACATTCAAAACACTTGGTAAGCATTTGAAATTTCGTCGCATATTGCACAACGCCTACGGATATGAATTATCGGCTCACACAGGCAGCACAACAACACTTTATCAGGTAATTACAGTGACACAGTCGCTGAGTTTGGCAGGAACCTGAAAGAATACAGTCGAAACGAAGTGTTCCGAGTGATGCTGACTTTTAACGATGAGTCCTCGCGGGCTGGCGGCCAGCGTGTCACAGCCTTCCTGGAACTAGTCTACTGGTGGCTCATAACACACTTACTTATGTACGCTACCAACTAATACAAACATCGGTGCACATACAATAGAAGGTGCAGCCACCAAATGTCAGTATTGGCTCCCGAAAAAAAAAAAAAAATTTACGGCCACAGACATAGATTGTATAACTTAACGGGATCCTTCGTAAAAACTGGGTTGTTTTGGAAATCAGCCTTATGCAAACACAATTAGTTTATATTATATTTCCCCAGACATGTTTCGACACCACTATGTCATCTTCTGTGGGTTAAATTTTTGTTTCTGTAAAGTACAATATCACATTTGTAATAATTTACTACTGTAGGCCTAAGAAATACAATATTTGCAATTTGCGTAATTTTGTTTGGACATTTACCTTAAAATTACATCGCTAATTGAACTGTATTATTGTACATCGATTTTAGTGCTTTTTTTTTTTTTTTTTTTTTTTTTACAGCATGTCATCTGAAAACTAGCCATGAAAATTATTGCGTATTTGGTTTCGAGGGTAGAGGTTATGTACGTTTCTGTACTTACATTTTCCGTCCTGTTCCGTGTCCCTGGTTGGTGTCTCAATCAGCTACCATTTAGTGCATTGCTTTCACTCAGTCTTTCATAAATTTCCGCTCACTACTTCACCTCCCATGCAGTTACTCAAAATGTGGCGAAATGAGATCTGAGCAGAGACTTCTGACCATACACTCAGTGAGATGTGTCATGTGTTTGATATTACCACTGTAGAGGCCTGGTGTGCAATGACCTCTACAGAGGGGTGGAAGAAAGTTTGTAGCTGTCAGCACGGTGTACACGAGGGCTTCCTGCAGCACCTGATCTGTTGTGCCAGCGATAAGAACAGCCTACCTTGTCAGCCCAGGAAGCACTCTTAGAGCCGATGGTTACTTCGAGAAACTCCGGCTGCTTGCAACAGAAATACAGCAAAATATATCACTTAGGAATGAAATAAAAAAGAATAGGATGGAAGTAAAGATGAAATGGCTGCAAGAAAAATGCGAAGAAGTCGAATTAGAAATGGTCGTTGGAAGACGATTCAGCTTACAGAAAAGTCAGAAGAAGCTTCGGTGGACGTGAAAGAGGAATTCCACTCTCAAACGCAGAGGAGAGAGCGGATATGTGGAAATAGTAGACTGAAGGCCTTTGCGATGTGGGTAAACAATGTGATGACTTGATAGCCGAAGAAATGGGATTCAGTATGGAAGACACGGGGCATAAAATATTAGGTCAGGGTTTAAAATAGCTTTGGAAAGTTGCGGCCAAATAACAGAAAGAAATAGATAACATTTATTCAGAATTTCTAAAATCATTGAGGGAAGTGACAACCAAACGGAAATTCAAGTTGATTTATAGAATATATGGGTCCGGAGAATACTACCAGACTGCGGGGAAAAATATCGTCAACACTATCTCGAAAGCATGAAGGACAGATTGGTGCCAGAACTATGGCACAGCCTGTATAACAACTTATGCATCCAAGAATAATATACAGATGCATGGAAAAGAGAGTTTTGCGTCTGTTAAACGACGATCAGTTCGCGTTTAGGAAAGTTAAAAGAACCGGGAGTTAGTTCTTACGTCGCGCTTGATAATGAGAGCAACGCAAGAAACACAACGCACAGTAGGCGAGGAGAGAAACATTTGTAGGATGTTGGCCACCTGGAGGAATAACAGTTCAGTATGACATGTGTTAAGACAAAAAAAGACTAACCTCCACGGTGTTCGAGGGACATCTAGAGGGTAAAACACGTTCTTTCAATTAGTCGACCTAGAAAAAGCGTTCAACAATGTAAAATATTGCAAGGTGTCCTAAATTTTCAGCAGAAGAGGTATACTAAGTTTTAACGAGCACGCGGAAGAAAGACGAAAGTAATGAGGAGTTTCAAAAATGAGATCAGCGATAAATATTAACAACTGGTGACCACGAAGCACACAAAGTGAAAACTCCTACTGCGGCAGCAAAATTACACATGATATAAAAAGCGGAGAGGACATAAAAAGTAAACTAGCACAGAAAATGAGGACATTCCGTACCCAAGGAAGTCTACTGGAATCAAACATTTGCCTTGATTTTACGAAGAAATTTCTGTGAAAGTATTCGTAAGTTTGGGAGGATAGCATTGTTGGCAGTGGATCATGGAGTGTGGTGGAACAGGAAGAAGGAAGACAATCGAATCGTTTAAAATGTGGTGTTATAGAAGGATGATGAACTTCAGGTTGGCTTAGGAGATAATAAATGAGGAGATTCTCTGCACAGTAGGCGAGGAGAGAAACATTTGTAGGATGTTGGCCACCTGGAGGAATAACAGTTCAGTATGACATGTGTTAAGACAAAAAAAGACTAACCTCCACGGTGTTCGAGGGACATCTAGAGGGTAAAACTGTAGGAGAAGACCAAGATTGGAATTTGTCCAACAAATAGTTGAAGACGCTGGATACAAATGCTATGACAGAGAGAAGATAGCTGGGAGGCAACTGCATCAGATGTTATTATAAATACATTAAATGTTATACTGGAATATTTCACTTGTAGGCTATGATGCAGTCATCCACAAACGAATGGTTTTTTTTTTTTTTGTAATGAAAATGAAAATTACAAAGGAACCTGTCTTTGCTATTTGACAGCGATTCAAATTTGCTTACCAGACGCTCAGAGATACTCGAAATGTCCACCCGGCTTGTTGCTACTGCAGCACTGTAGGGAGGGCAACCGACATGCGAGGTGAGCGTAGCGGCAGACACCATACAGAAATACCGTGAGAGGGGTCAGCTCCGAAACACTATTACCTTCTAATGAAGCTACAGTTGTCGTGCCATACGTATAGCTAGCAATTAAGTATTAATTATTATTCTCCATTAAGATTTCTCTCTGGTCAGATTAGCGACCACATCGTACAAATAGCCAGGAATTCGCATTTACTTGGTTTTATACTCGTTTAAGATTTCTCTTCTGCACCAAAGAGGTTCTGCTATGCTGATGACACTGCCATTGCATTTCAAACCAAGCACCTAGAAGATGGAGGCAATGTGCTCACACAAGACCTGAGACTACACGGTGATTTTTACAGAAATTGTAGTCTGTGCCCTAATCCTATAAAAAGTGAAGTGATTACTTTCAACCTCAACAACCGCTAAGCAAAGCAGGCACTAAAGAGCACCGTGACCATAAGTACCTCAGAATCGCACTGGATCGTTCAGCACCATTCAGGCCTCACCTCACTTGTAGAAAAGTCAGAGACAAGGAACAACATTATCTGGAAACCAGCTTGAACTTTTGGAGGGGGGCGGGGCGGGGGTGGGAGGGGGCAGCTTCAAGTCCACACCCTCTGTGCAGTGGCCTTGTCTCTTGCGTATTCTGTGACATTAGAACGATACCATGAGAATCATAACGGATACCTTGAGATCAACTCCACTATCCTGGCACTATCCTGTTATCAATGACGTTGCTCCAGCACAATTGAGACGACAAGAAGTAATGACACGTGAATGTGAAAGGATTAATAACTTAGTGTTTACGCAAAGGCTACCTGTCTGGAAATTGTGCTCCACCCATGCAACATGCATTCCAAGTTAAGAAAATTATTCTGCACAGCTCGTGAGATCCAACATCCGAAGACCAAAGATATGTGGAAGAAGACATGGAAAAACGGTAGCATACAGAGAAACTTGTTATGGCCGCGAAGACCCTACATGTATATCAGGCTTGTAACTGCCTAGATGAATCTGGTATCAGCTGAACAGAATCCGATGTGGACACGTAAGAACAAAGTCGTTCAAGCACAAATGGGTATTCTTGGACACCCCGTTGGGTGACTATGGAGCTTCAGCGCAGACTACTCACCAAATTATAGACGACCGTCTCAAGAGATGTTTCAGTGGAGATTGGAAGGATGCCATCAGTGCCTCGCCAACAACACTGAAGCGTTTATAAACGACAAAATGCTGAAACTGAAAAACACATTGGAAAGGATCTACTCACCTAACATCACTCTGTAAAATCATTTGAGTTCAGAATCTTGCATATTTCTTTTGTATTTCAGTGTATAAATATTGCAGTTAATTGTATATGTACATGCATACGGTAAATAATAATACACTACTGGCCATTAAAATTGCTACACCAAGAAGAAATGCAGATGATAAACGGGTATTCATTCGACAAATGTATTATACTAGAACTGACACGACACGTGATTACATTTTCACGCAATTTGGGTGCATACATCCTGAGAAATCAATACCCAGAACAACCACCTCTGGCCGTAATAATGGCCTTAATACGCCTGGGCATTGAGTGAAACAGAGCTTGGATGGCGTGTACAGGTACAGCTGCCCATGCAGCTTCAACATGATATCACAGTTCATCAAGAGTAGTGACTGGCATATTGTGACGACCCAGTTGCTCGGCCACCATTTTCAATTGGTGAGAGATCTGGAGACAGTGCTGGCCAGGGCAGCAGTCGAACATTTTCTGCATCCAGGACGGCCCGTACAGGACCTGAAACATGCGGTCGTGCATTATCCTGATGAGATGTAGGGTTTCGCTGGGATCGAATGAAGGGTAGAGCCACGGGACGTAACTCATCTGAAATGTAACGTCCACTGTTGAAAGTGCCGTCAATGCGAACAAGAGGTGACAGAGACGTGGAACCAATGACACCCCATACCATCACGCTGGGTGATACGCCAGTCCGAAAAAATGACGTTTTGCCATTCGTGCACCCAGGTTCATCGTTGAGTAGACCATCGCAGGCGCTCCTGTCTATGAAGCAGCGTCAAGGGTAACCGCAGCCATGGTCTCCGAGCTGATAGTCTGTGCTGCTGCAAACGTCGTCGAACTGTTCGTGCGGATGGTTGTTGTCTTGCAAACGTCCCCATCTGTTGACTCAGGGATCGAGACGTGGCTGCACGATCCGTTATAGCCATACGGATAAGATGCCTGTTATCTAGACTGCTAGTGATACGACGCCGTTGGTATCCAGCATGGCGTTCCGTATTACCCTCCTGAACCCACCGATTCCATATTCTACTAACATTGGATCTCGACCAACGAGAGCAGCAATGTTGCGATACGATAAACCGCAATCGCGATAGGCTACAATCCGACGTTTATCAAAGTCGGAAACGCAATGGTACGCATTTCTCCTCCTCACACGAGGCATCACAACAACGTTTCACCAGGCAACGCCGGTTAACTGCTATTTGTGTATGAGAAACCGGTTGGAAACGTTCCTCATGTCAGCGCGTTGTATGTGTCGCCACCGGCGCCAACCTTGTGTGAATGCTCTGAAAAGCTAGTCGTCATAGCTAATCATCTTCGTGGTGTAGCAATTTTAATGGCCAGTTGTGTAATAATTTCTCTCCGGACGGATTTATCACGGTTTGCACCCACCTTCTACATTTACGTTGTTGGGACCGCCAGATGTGGATGCGGAGCAGTAGGTGGGTGCTTAGACAGAAAGCAGGAATTATTAGCAGCACACGTAGCTCTGAAGAGCAAAATAGCCTAACTTGAAGAACAATTCCGAGAAACTGCCCGTTAATCAGGACCTAATCGTCATAACTGATCACAATAGAGATACGCTACTGTAAACTGCTGAGGTTTCGGCTAATTCCGTTCGTATACTGCTAGTAAACTGGGCTGGCATCGTTGCAACGTCGTCTTACACAGGCTGGCCAGGTGGGAATACGTGCACGTACAGCAGGAGGTGTGTTCTCAAGACGGCTGCGGACGGCTGCCAATTGGCTGTCACGTGTATTACTTTCCATCTCTGGAGTCGTTCTGCCTGGTGTGGTATCGATACTGCACGACATTAATTACATGGTATATGTGTTTACATGAATACAATCAGATGCAGCTTCAAGGCTTTAGCGAATTGGCGAGGCCGTTACAATTTACTGCCGACCTCGGGATGTGTTCTGTCTGGTGTGGTATCGATTACTGCCAACCTTTGGGATGTGTTCTGTCTGGTGTGGTATCGATTACTGCCAACCTCGCGATGTGTTCTGTCTGGTGTGGTATCGATTACTGCCAACCTCGGGATGTGTTCTGTCTGGTGTGGTATCGATTACTGCCAATCTTGGGATGTGTTCTGTCTGGTGTGGTATCGATTACTGCTAACCTCGGGATGTGTTCCGTCTGGTGTGGTATCGATTACTGCCAATTTCGGGATGTGTTCTGTCTGGTGTGGTATCGATACTGTATGACATCACATGCATGTCATGTACACTGAGGTGACAGAAGCGATATGCTCATATACAGATGGCGGTAGTATCGCGTGCACAAATCATAAAAGGGCTGTCATTTGTACTCACAAGGGAGCCTCCCCATCGCACCCACCCTCACATTTAGTTATAAGTTGCCACAGTGGATAGTCCTTGAAAACCTGAACACAGATCAATCGAGAAAACAGGAAGAAGTTGTGTGGAACTATGAAAAAATAAGCAAAATATACAAACTGAGTAGTCCATGCGCAAGGTAAGCAACATCAAGGATAGACGGAACTCTGGAGCGCCGTGGTCCCGTGGTTAGCGTGAGCAGCTGCGGAACTAGAGTTCCTTGGTTCAAGTCTTCCTTCGAGCGAAAAGTTTAATTTTTTATTTTCAGACAATTATCAAAGATCAGGAACTCACACATAATCAACTTCGCTCTCCAAAATTCTAGGACATGTTCAGATTTGCTTGGACATACGCAGGATTTCACGGTCTACACACGGAAAAATTTGAAAACGTTAAAAACATATGTTTTGACAGAGCACAAGGAAAAGTGTGCGACTGCTATACTTTTGGATTCATTTGTTGTAGTTTATGTGACAAACTTTTATGTTTTCATCACTTTTCTGGGAGTAATTATCACATCCACAAGAAAATCTAAATCGGGCAACGTAGAAGAATCCTTTTACCCATTCGCCAAATGTACAAGTTTGGTGGGTCGACAACATATTCCTATCATGTGACGCACATGCCGTCACCAGTGTCGTATAGAATATATCAGACGTGTTTTCCTGTGGAGGAATCGGTTGACCTATGACCTTGCGATCAAATGTTTTCGGTTCCCATTGGAGAGGCACGTCCTTTCGTCTACTAATCGCACGGTTTTGCGGTGCGGTCGCAAAACACAGACACTAAACTTATTACAGTGAACAGAGACGTCAATGAACGAATGGACAGATCATAACTTTGCGAAAATAAAGAAAGTAAATTTTTCACTCGAAGGAAGACTTGAACCATGGACCTTTCGTTCCGCAGCTGCTCACGCTAACCACGGGTCCACGACACACCTGGGCTCCCACGGTCCTTGATGTTGCCTAACTTCACGTTGACTACTCAGTTTGTATATTTTGCTTATTTTTTTATAGTTTCACACAACTTCTTCCTGTTTTCTCGATTGATCTGTGTTCAGTTTTTCAAGGCCTATCCACTGTGCCAACTTATAACTAAATCTGAGAGGGGTGCGATGGGGAGGTTCCCTTGTCAGGTGATTCGCGTAAAAGGTTTCCGACGTGATTATGGGACTTCAAACGCAGAAACGTGTTTGAAGCTAGATGCATGGCACATTCCATTTCGGAAATCTTTAGGGAATTCAGTATCCTGAGATGCACAGTGTCAAGACTATGCCGAGAATACTAAATTTCAGACGTTACTTCTCACCAAAGACAAGACAGTGGCCGAAGGCCTTCAGTCAGTGACCGAGAACACTGGCGTTTCCGCAGAATCGTTTATGTTAACAGACAAGCAACATTGTGTGAAATAACCGCAGATGTCAGTGTGCGACGTACGGCTAACGTAAACGTTAGGACCGTGCGTCGAAATTTGCCCTTAATGGGCTATAGCAGTAGACGACCGACCCAAGTATCTTTGTTAACAGCACGACATCGCCTGCAGTGCCTCTCCTGGGCTCGTGGTTGTATCTGTCAGATGAGTCCCGACTGCAGTTGGCTAACTGTGATGGTAGCGCTCAAGTGTGGCGCAGCCCCAACAAAGGCAGGGACACGAGCTGTCATCAGGAAACTGTGGAAGCTGGTAGGTCCATCATTGTGTGGCCTGTGTTTACATAGAATAGACTGGGTCCTCTCGTCCAACTGAACCGATCGCTGAGTGGAAATGGTTACGTTCGACTACTTGGTGACCGTTTGCAGCCATTCATTGGCTTTATGTTCCCACACAACGATGGAGTTTTTATGGATGACGACAGGCCGTATCAGAACATTCTGCAAAATTCGAGCAATAGATTTGGCTGGCCAGATCACCCGATATGAATCCCTTTGAACATTAATGGGACACAATTGAGAGGTTACTTCGGTGCATAAAATCCTGCACCGACAACACTGTCTCAATTATGGATAACTACAGACGCAGCATGGCTCAGTACTTCTGAAGGGGACTCCCACCGACTTGTTGATCGATGCCACGTGGAGTAGCTGCGCAACGCCGGGAGAAAGGAGGTACTACACGGTACCTCAGTTTATATCTAGATGACTACTCTGAATTCCCACTTAAGTATTTGCCAGACATTTCACATAACCACATTCGCGTTACTTTCCAACTATTCTAATTTCGAATAGGACGTGGAAAATACGAACACTTGAATCTTTCCGTGCGAGCTCTCATTCCTCTTACTTTATCACGGCTACGATTTCTCCTCATGTAGCTGGGAATAAACAAAATTCTGAGAGAGATAGTTGAAGATCGTAATTTTCTGGAAAGCTCTGGCCGCGACGAAAAACGGCTTGTTGCAGCAACTGTCATCCCAGTTCACTATCATGATCGGTACACTCACTCCACTATTCTGTTAAAATACAAAACGAGCTGTATTTCTTTCAATTTCTCTCTTCGTCCACCGTCAATTCTGTCTGGTGAGGATCACGTACCGCGCATCAATGCTCAAGAAGAGGAAAAGATAGTCACTTTAGATGATTCGCTGCAGCTACCAAGTGTTCCGACAGTAAAATGCAGTCCTTGGGTCACCTTTCCCCGAACATTTTCTATGTAATGGTTCGAATGTACATTTTTTGTGATTGTAATCCCACACCTTCTCTGAGACCTGGACTTGGTTTCATTCTTACTATTTACTACGTGAACTCTGTTGCTACGTACAACTCGGAATAGCCTATTTGTTTCTCAGCTCTCCAGAATATTTTTTTCTAGCTACCATAGAGTATAGCGAAACTCTTGTTAAGTCCAAACAAGCAACGTGCACAGTGGAAGAAAGCCACCTGTGCACTCGGCTCCCTCGCCGGCGTACCTTACACGACAGACCACGGCAGGCATTTAACGCTGCCGGCGGCGTCTTTAAAAAGCGAGGGAGGCGGCGACTGCTTGCTTCTCGAGGGGCGGTACCACCCGCCCCCTTCGCGGCTTTTCACACCGCCGCCGAGAGGCCGGGAATGCCAAACACGGTCCGCCGCCCCCATCTGCGCCTCATCTCTTATTTATTCAATGAGCGGCGGTTTCTTCTGGCGCTTTTGTTTACTCATCCCGTGGATGACACCTCGCGGGACTCCCCCCGGGATGGGGTTCGCACCTCTGAATGCCGCCCGCCGAACCCCCACACCCCTGCTTTCCTTTATTCTTAAGAGGCTTTCACTTAATTTCTTTCCAGCGCCCCCGGCACCGTCTCTCGTTTCACTCACCTGAGGCTCCGTCCGCTACCCCCCCCCCCCCCCCCCCGCACCCCCCACCACCACTACCTTCCCATCCCTCCCCAACTCTCCGACACGGATACTCCAGGTTTTGCTATTTCCCTTCCGCGTGCTAATTTTTTGGATTGAAAATCGCGGTGTATTTAAATGTAAAATTTTTAGACATTATGAGTTACGTAACTTCAGAAGCCAAAAACAGCGCCGGCCGAGGTGGCCGAGCGGTTCTAGGCGCTACAGTCTGGAACCGTGTGACCGCTACGGTCGCAGGTTCGAACCCTGCCACGGGCATGGATGTGTGTGATGTCCTTAGGTTACTTAGGTTTAAGTAGTTCTAAGTTCTATGGGACTGATGACCTCAGAAATAAAGTCCCATAGTGCTCAGAGCCATTTGAACCGTTTTTGAACCAGAAACAGCAGACAAAATGTTGCTCAATAGGTAAACTTCGAAGGATTTAATGTATTCACCGAAGGCAGCACAAGGAAAACACACAAATGTTGAATACGCTTAAAAAGACTATTAAACAGTCAGCTCCAACAGGATGATAAGTTAAAGACTTCAGTACACCTAAGTCTTGAATATTTATCTAACACGAAAACATACGATTTTTACTGTTCTAAGACTTGAATATTTAACGAACAACTGACTTCAGCAAGTTGATTGTGTTGTAATTACGAAAGAACGTATGGCTGAGCGCCGGTAGCTATCTTCACATAAGTGTGTCAAGAGATGTGTGCTGAAACAACTACGAAACCAAAACAACTCCAAGTATAATTAAAGAGCACAAATAACGTTACTGATCTTTCCTTTATTGGGAGCAATAGTCCAGTATAGTTTTTTAAAAGAAATTTCCACCATTTGACTGTGTATTGTTCATTTATCATGTAGCGGAGATGCTCAGTCAGACAGGCACAACAAAAAGACTGTCACAAACAAGCTTTTGGCCAGCAAGGCCTTCGTCAAAAATAGGCAACAGACCCACAAACACACACACACACACACACACACTGTCTTTTATTTTTGATGAAGGTCTTGCTGGCTGAAAGCTTATTTGCGACAGTCTTTTTGTTGTGCCTATCTGCAACTCAGCATCTCCGCCATATGGTGAAGAGCAAAATTTCCTTTTCATAATACTGTTAAATTCCATCCTGGATTTTCCATTTATATTACACAAGCATGATTTTGGTCTTATACAGATTCTCAAGTGCATGTTGAACTGAAAATTAATAAATTGTCGTATCACACATTGCAGAGCATAGTAGAAATAAGTTATTACATATCTGAAAACATTACTCAAATGTTAAAATATATCTGACCTGTCTGTGACGTATCATCATTGTAAAACATATATCTGGTCTTATAGACCGGTTATCGTATTACGTATATGAGGACATATCGAAGATACATAACATGGCTGGCATTGTGTATAGCGAAAAACCACAGTATGACGTATTTAACAACCAATATTGGTCCTGTGTGCTGCAGTCGTCACTCCTGTCCATCAACTCACATTAACAAGTGTCAAAACAGTGGCGGAGACCGTATCAAAGCGACATCATAGTGTGACCTACTTGATCTTTGTGTTACCAAAGGCATTACTAGGAAAGGGAAGGTGGAAGTTTATTTAGCTATACGCTTAAGATGTAATTCAAGTTCGCAAGAGCCTCTTACACGAATACATCGTAATAAGTCATATGCAACATAACCATTTTAGTTGTACAATAAAATTTTGATTTGAAAATGATGTCGTTGGTGCAATATTATAAAATCATAATTCACATATTTATGGAGATTTACTTAAAGATGTCACACCTGTGCAACAACTTGCACGACATACGTGTAGTGGCGGGATTGCCACAAAACACAGAAACTGACAAATCCTGAACCAGAAATACTCAGCGACACTCTGCACATTCCTAACATAAGTTTTTCACTGCGCACAATGTCCACCATATTATGTATCTTCGATTCGTACTCATAGCCTGCAATACGACAAATGGTCTCTAAGACCAGGAATACTTGTACGTTTTATCAAAGAGGACATGTGACAGACATATCAGATATACCGGGTGATCAAAAAGTCAGTATAAATTTTAAAACTGAATAAATCACGGAATAATGTAGATAGAAAGCTACAAATTGACACACATGCTTGGAATGACATGGGGTTTTATTAGAACCAAAAACTACAAAAGTTCAAAAAATGTCCGACAGATGGCGCTTCATCTATCAGAATAGCAATAATTAGCATAACAAAGTAAGACAAAGCAAAGATGATGTTCTTGACAGGAATTGCTCAACATGTCCACCGTCAATCCTCAACAATAGCTGTAGTCGAGGAGTAATGTTGTGAACAGCACTGTAAAGCGTGTCCGGACTTATGGTGAGGCATCGGCGTCGGATGTTGTCTTTCAGCATCTCTAGATATGTCGGTCGATCACGATACACTTGCGACTTCAGGTAACCCCAAAGCCAATAATCGCACTGACTGAGGTCTGGGGACCTCGGAGGCCAAGCATGACGAAAGTGGCGGCTGAGCACACGATCATCACAAAACGACGCGCGCAAGAGATCTTTCACGCGTCTAGCAATGTGGGGTGGAGCGCCATCCTGCATAAACATCGTACCTTCCAGCAGGTGTTTATCAGCCAGGCTGGGGATGATGCGATTCTGTAACATATCGGCGTACCTCTCACCCGTCACGCTAGCAGTTACAAAACCAGAATCACGTATTCCCTCGAAGAAAAAGGGCCCGATAACGGTAGATGTGGTAAATCCAACCCATACCGTGACTTTCTCGTTTCCACGACAGTTCTAGGATTTTCGGTAGCCCAAATTCTGCCGTTGTGGGCGTTGACAGACCCTCGCTGCGTAAAATGAGCTTCGTCGGTCCACAACACGTTACTCAACCAATCGTCATCTTCCGCCATCTTTTGAAACGCCCACACCGCAAATGCCCACCGCTTCACTAAATCGCCAGGTAACAGGTCATGATGCCGATGGATTTTGTACGGATAGCATCGGAGGGTACGACTAAGTGCCAACCAAACAGTAGTGTATGGAATACTGGTGCGACGTGCGACTGCACGAGCGCTGACTTCCCCGTGCATAGACGAACCCGCTACAGTCTCCATTTCTTCCTGAACTGTCTCAGCAGCATTACGCCTTGTGCTCGGTCGGCCACTACGGGGTCTATCGTCTAAACAACCCGTGGCTTCGAACGTCGAAATCATTCTCGCCACAGCTGCATTTGTCAACGGACCTTTACCCGTTCAAATCCCCTTCCTATGGCGATAGGATCGTAACGCTGAACTAGCACAGTCCCCATTCTGATAATTCAGCTTCACTAAAAGCGCCTTTTCAGGTAACGTCAACATGCTGCGACTGCTGGCGCATCTGATTCTCTCTCTCATTACAGCTCCTTTTATACAGTCATGCGCAGTCACTGACGTTTTGCTGTCCAGCGCCATCTGTCGGACATTTTGTGAACTTTGTGTTATTTTTTTTTCTTATAAAACCCCATGTTATTCCTAGAATGTGTGTCAATTTTTACCTCTCTATCTACATTATTCCGTGGTTTATTAAGTTTTCAAATTTATACTGACTTTTTGATCACCCGGTATTTTAAAATGTAAATAATGTTCTCAGATGCACAATAACTTTTTTGTAAACCCTGGTCGCCAGTTTTTTAAAGGGCTTGCCGTTGCTGCTGTGGAGGCCGAGCTGCCACTGTGTTATGGTAGGCCGAGTTTGTGAGCTCGTGAAGCGGCTTCTGGTGCAGTACACCGCTTTCCTCCCTGCCACTATTACACAGCTATGCTTCAGGGTCAGGTAACAGGATAGGAGAACGAAGGCTCTACAATACTCCAACAAATCACTAACAAAGTCACACAATTGAGTTAAAAATATTTATCTATCTTTGTGACTTGTTAAATAATGAAGTCTACAAAACTGAATGTAAAATAACACAAAAAAGGCCCTAAATGGCTAAGTGCAAATAACCAAAGGTAAGCTTCACAGTACAAAGCTAATGCAATTTACAACAACTGTCTGATCACTTCTAGGACTTCACTAAACGACATTCCCTGTTTAAGTCAGCCCTGGGCGATGATCTATAACCAAGTGGGCGAGAGCTGCTCTTCTATCTCCCGAGTATGCTTCTGACCACTGTCGTTCGGTCATTGGCGGATTGTATTCGGCTAGCAATTGGCCGAGGCGAAGTCGATATCTTTATCCTCAGCGCTGCTCGTGGCGCTGGTGGAACTCGCGAAAGTGGCGAGTCTCTGTAGCACTGACACCAGCTCGCATCTTTGTGCCTGTGGTGCTTTTGCCCTGGATGTGCATTGTTTGGACGATGCAACAAATTTCTTGTTCCTATGCCCTGCACTGTGTGATACGTATGGCTTATTTATTTTCAGTTCAACATGCACTTGAGAATGGCTATGAAGCTGAAATCACTATTGTGAAAGTTCTGGCACTCCACTCCTTTTCACAGTTGTCAAACATCAGCAAAAACACCCTGAGAGTGTGTTAGCGTCATTAGAATAAATTACTGGAACTAGGAGTGGACCCTTATTCCATGGCTTAGCACGTCAGTGTTTAGCTGCGAAATTTGTTTATTAACTCTATTCTTGTCAAAGAAGCACACGACTTTACATAGATTGTGACATGACAATTTCAGGACAGTTGTCAATATAACGTATTATGTCCTGATTAGCAGAAATAACACTGAACAGAACAATATCAAATTTAAATGGCTCTCTACAAGATTTTTCTTACTTTTAGACAGTGAAGCATTGTCTGAGTTATTCAGAATTACGACAAATCATCCGATTCCAGTTCTAAGTTCGGTACTATTTAGGATAGCAATCAAGTCATGGTTAGTTTTCGTGACAGGATGAGCAAAAGAGTACTCATGGTTGCTCGAGTTCACAGTAGACGCAAACTGGTGATCCAACAATTTTACGTCTCTGCGAGCGGCATTTACCTTTAGCTTCTACGTGCTGTCAACTGCATGGCTGCTCTCGCCCTCTAAAAATGATATAAAAACCTAATCAAAAATTTACTGATTTTATCTGCTGAAACTGTCATATGTTTCTCATTAGGTGAGAAAACATGTCTTCATCGCTGGTCTGGAAAATATAGCGATATACACGTGCATACATCGAGCAGCATGTATACTTCCATGCCCTCTTAGTTCTTGCAAGAACAATTAACTACGTGGCTGTTTCATTTCTCCGCTATCAGAGCTCAATGACTCTTCAGCTAATTTCTAGCTGGGTGTCAGCCAAAGTGAACGCAGTGTCCACACAAAAATTCCTCTTTTGGTGTTGTACAGAGGGTGAAGTGCCCTGTTCTACTTGACGCTGGTTCAGAGGAGAGTCCCCAACGTTTTCGGTACTGTGTCTTTCTTAACAAACTGTCCCCCACATGTGTTCAAATGGTTCAAATGGCTCTGAGCACTATAGGACTCAACATCTTAGGTCATAAGTCCCCTAGAACTTAGAACTACTTAAACCTAACTAACCTAAGGACATCACACACACCCATGCCCGAGGCAGGATTCGAACCTGCGACCGTAGCAGTCCCGCGGTTCCGGACTGCAGCGCCAGAACCGCTAGACCATCGCGGCCGGCCCACATGTGTTCGTTCTTTTGTGCTTCATGTCACGGCTTTTTCAGACCAATGGGAGCGTTTCTTTGATCTTGTGGTAACTACCCCTGCCAATCGCAAAGGCCCTACCTTCAAACTGCATCGAAACATCGTCCCTTTTACTCCTTCCAAGTTTATTTCAGCCAATCGGACATTTTGTGCTCCCTCCTGACGCCTAAAAGCTACACGCATACATCACGAGCATACCACAGACCTTTCACGTGATCAGCTGCATCTCTGGCTTGTCTACATCTATCTGGAAATTCCCTAATGCAGTTTTCTAAAGAATTTCTCTGTCACCGGCAGCGCTGGGCTGCTACTTGCTCCCATCGCTGTATCACCAGGTGCGTCCACTGTCTCTCTCACTGTGGGTCACCAGACCCTGTTAGAAGTCTTCACTGTATGCCGGCCGTGATGGCGCAACTCGCATCTTCCCCCAAACTAACGCGTTTCTTCCAGCAGCTTTTTCCACCTTTTCCTCAGTGACATGCAGGATTTGTGTTTGGTGTGTTAATACTGTCGAATCGAATCTCATCCCTTTGCATTATTTACTGTAAATTTTGATAGGCAAATGTGGTCACTATTGTTGAAGTATGTCAGATGACATATACATCTACTTGTTATGACACATAAAATCTCATGTAAGGTGCGAAATTAACATTCATTCAAGCTGCCACCTTACCAAATAAATGAACAGTGTATGAGGTCCGAGCAGACGTAATTTCGATGTATTGCTCATGCGCTGCCTGCGATATGCAAGGTATAAGACAATCGCTGACCAGAGAGCAGTGTTGACTGCAGTAGGTACTGTGTAGGTGTAACAGTAAGTTGTTGCTAGTCTGCGCTTGTCTGGAGTCTGCTCTGGTCTGGTATGGTGTATCGTGTTGGCTGCCGGTTGCGGTGCAGCGATGCCGGAGCCTGAGTATTATTGTGTAAGGTAAAAAGCAGCCTCGCGCATATCTAGTAATGTTATCTGAACTCCGATGTAAATGTTTTAAAAATGTCCTAATAATAATCTTTGTCATATAAAGTAATTTTTTTACAAGCATTCGTTTCAATTTAAAGAATTTACTAATTTCTCCAATCCATGATCATTCTGATTGTTGCAAAAGAAAAATCAGTTGCTTCATTTCATAAATGACAAATCTATCGGCCAGCATTGCACAGAGCTGTGCCGGAAAAATTTATTGTAAAGAGCAGATATATTCGACAATTTTATTGAAGTAACAATTTTTCCTTTTTTATTCAGAACGATCTTACAGGGCCATGACGCAGCACTGCTGTCGTCCATAATTTACCAGGTTACTGAATTTATTTTTTATTACTAGGTTTAGGAATTTTTCTGTTTCAAGCTTACATTAGATGAGAAAAGAATTTTGTGGGTACATTAAATGGGAAACAAATTTTGTGTGGACGTTAAATGTGAATGAATTTCTGTAGGGAGGTTATAAATGGGAACCAATTTTGTACTGAAGTTACACTAAAATTAGAATCATATTTATTATTATTATTTATTCAAATTTTGTGGGGAGGTTACACTAAAATTAGAATCATTATCTATAGTATTTATTTTATTTTTAATTTTTGTGGGGAGGTTACAACAGTTAAGTGCCAATTGGCAGAAATTAGAAAAGTGTTATCACAATTGAGACTGTCACAGAATCTTGGATCTTTGGAACTCAAAGGGCTTTGAGTAAGAATGTCACACTCCCGCAGTCAGCAAGAAACATATATTTGGTTAAAAATCCGATAGGACGAACCATAGTGAATGTTCAGAAAGAATCGCAAAAGTCTAAGTCAGGCACGATGTGAGAGCCCAGTGGCTGGTTATGGTGAGGGAGGCCACATCGTCTGCTGCAGATATCATGTCAAACATTCCGGACGGCAGAAACTGATACAGACAGTTTGGATGAGTTCCTAATACTTGAAATGTGAGTACATTTGCCGCCTGGCCCAGGAAGCTCACTGGCCTCCGAGGGCCCATGTGCTGACCTAAGTGCAGCCCACGGTGCCAGGATACAGATAGTCTTGCTTCCTATCACGTGACCGGCGTAAGAAAGAGGACCATGGGGCTAGGGACCCTTGTCAGCACTTAGGTCGACGTCTGGTGACCACGTGTAGTGTGGCCACTCTTGTGCGTCGTCTGCAAGGCAGCTAGTTCCCTCGTAACCTGGATGTGTTGTTTCAAAATTGTGATACTGACTGAAATTTGATTGTTACTTTTCTATATAGACTGCTGGACATTAAATATTACACACAGCCGGCCGCGGTGGTCTAGCGGTTCTAGGCGCTCAGTCCGGAACCGCGCGACTGCTACGGTCGCAGGTTCGAATCCTGCCTCAGGCATGGATGTGTGTGATGTCCTTAGGTTAGTTAGGTTTAAGTAGTTCTAAGTTCTAGGGGACCGATGACCACTGATGTTAAGTCCCATAGTGCTCAGAGCAATTTTTATTACACACATGGAAGAATAGCAAATGGTGAAATATTACTTATTTTTGTGTATACGATATAGTAGGAAGAAAATAAGGTAAAATTTGTAGCTGGATTGGATGTACGAGGTGCATTCAAGTTCTAAGGCCTCCGATTTTTTTCTCCGAACTGGAAAGAGATAGAAACATGCGCATTGTTTTAAAATGATGCCGCATTCATTGTCAATACGTCTTAGAGATGTCAGCATCGTACGGCAGATGGAATTTTACCGCTAGCGGCGAGAATGAGAACTGTTTTAAATACTTAAAACGGCGACGTTTTCCTTACTTGAACAGCGTGCAATCATTCGTTTTCTGAATTTGCATGGTGTGAAACCAATTGAAATTCATCTACAGTTGAAGGAGACATGTGGTGATGGAGTTATGGATGTGTCGAAAGCGCGTTCGTGGGTGCGACAGTTTAATGAAAGCAGAACATCGTGTGACAACAAACCGAAACAACCTCGGGCTCGCACAAGCCGGTCTGACGACATGATCGAGAAAGTGGAGAGAATTGTTTTGGGGGATCGCCGAATGACTGTTGAACAGATCGCCTCCAGAGGTGCATGACGACCTGAAAATGCGAAAAGTGTCATCCAGGTGGGTGCCACGAATGCTGACGGACGACCACATGGCTGCCCGTGTGGCATGTTGCCAAGCAATGTTGACGCGCAACGACAGCATGAATGGGACTTTCTTTTCGTCGGTTGTGACAATGGATGAGACGTGGATGCCATTTTTCAATCCAGAAACAAAACGCCAGTCAGCTCAATGGAAGCACACAGATTCACCGCCACCAAAAAAATTACGGGTAACCGCCAGTGCTGAAAAAATGATGGTGTCCATGTTCTGGGACAGCGAGGGCGTAATCCTTACCCATTGCGTTCCAAAGAGCAATACGTAACAGGTGCATCCTACGAAAATGTTTTGAAGAACAAATTCCTTCCTGCACTGCAACAAAAACGTCCGGGAAGGGCTGCGCATGTGCTGTTTCACCAAGACAACACACCCGCACATCGAGCTGACGTTATGCAACAGTTTCTTCGTGATAACAACTTTGAAGTGATTCCTCGTGCTCCCTACTCACCCGACCTGGCTCCTAGACTTTTGGCTTTTTCCAACAATGAAAGACACTCTCCATGGCCGCACATTCACCAGCCGTGCTGCTATTGCCTCAGCGATTTTCCAGTGGTCAAAACAGACTCCTAAAGAAGCCTTCGCCGCTGCCATGGAATCATGGCGTCAGCGTTGTGAAAAATGTGTACGTCTGCAGGGCGATTACGTCGAGAAGTAACGCCAGTTTCATCGATTTCGGGTGAGTAGTTAACTAGAAAACAAATCGGAGGCCTTAGAACTTGAATGCACCTCGTATACAGTGTGCATAATTTGGTACCAGAGCTGCCAACACAGGCTGCAAGAACGGCTCATACATGGTTGAATGAGACACACACATTGGTCATTGAATGCTACTTTGACTCTGTGTCAAAGTTTATCAGTGTAGTTCCTGGCGATTGCTGGCTGTCATGACACTCTCTCAGCAACCCGTGATCAGATATTTTCAACGGGTGAGAGATTCTCGAAAATGTGCTGGCCAGGGCAACAGCTGAGGTGGGTGCCTGAAAACAGTAATCTACAGCTACATCTACATTTATACTCCGCAAGCCACCCAACGGTGTGTTCAAAATGGTTCAAATGGCTCTGAGCACTATGGGACTCAACTGCTGAGGTCATTAGTCCCCTAGAACTTAGAACTAGTTAAACCTAACTAACCTAAGGACATCACAAACATCCATGCCCGAGGCAGGATTCGAACCTGCGACCGTAGCGGTCTTGCGGTTCCAGACTGCAGCGCCTTTAACCGCACGGCCACTTCGGCCGGCCAACGGTGTGTGGCGGAGGGCACTTTGCGTGCCACTGTCATTACCTCCCTTTCCTGTTCCAGTCGCTCATGGTTCGCGGGAAGAACAACTACCGGAAAGCCTCCATGCGCGCTCGAATCTCTCTAATTTTACATTCGTGATCTCCTCGGGAGGTATAAGTAGGGGGAAACCATATATTCGATACCTCATCCAGAAACGCACCCTCTCGAAACCTGGACAGCAAGCTACACCGCGATGCAGAGCGCCTCTCTGGCAGAGTCTGCCACTTGAGTTTGCTAAACATCTCCGTAACTCTATGACGCTTACCAAATAACCCTGTGACGAAACGCGCCGCTCTTCTTTGGATCTTCTCTATATTCTCTGTCGACCCGACCTGGTACGGATCCCACACTGATGAGCAATACTCAAGTATAAGTCGAACGAGTCTTTTGTAAGCCACCTCCTTTGTTGATGGACTACATTTTATAAGAACTCTCCCAATGAATCTTAACCTGGCACCCGCCTTGCCAACAAGTAGTTTTATATGGTTATTCCATTTCAAATCGTTTCGTACGCATACTCCCAGACATTTTTCAGAAGTAACTGCTACCAGTGTTTGTTCCACTATCATATAATCATACAATAAAGAATCCTTCTTTCTATGTATTCGCAATACATTACATTTGTTTATGTTAAGGGTCAGTTGCCACTCCCTGCACCAAGTGCCTACCAACTGCAAATCTTCCTGCATTTCGCTGCAATTTTCTAATGCTGCAACTTCTCTGTATACTGCAGCATCATCCGCGAAAAGCCGCATGGAACTTCCGACACTATCTACTAGGTCATTTATATATATTGTGATGCTTCAGCATCACCACGGGTTCGAACCCTAAACGTCAGATGTCAACTAGTTTACATTGGACGGTAGTTAAGCTGAGAAGCAGCACGTCGGTTAGTGGAGATATCTTACTTTCCTGACACAGGAGACTCTGCTGACAATGCTTTGCGCGGTGCAGCGCTAACGTGAACTCCGAACAGCAGAGGCCCCGAAATCGACCCCTGCGGGACGACAGCGTGGCGCGTAGGCAGCCGTGAGACGCTGACGCTGTCAGCAGTGCCTCAGAGCGCAGCCCGCCGCTGACAGGCTGAAGGCTGGCGGGTCGCCTCGGGAGGATATTACACTGGGAATTTGTAAGGCGAGGGTAACCTGCCCGGCGCATACATCAGGTAAAGCCGCCGCGCCGCGCCGCCCCCACTTACTCTGCCACGGCTCGCAATTAAACATTGACGGCGCGCAGGCAGCATCTTTGTTTTAGCGCTTCGCTAACGACCCGGAATATGGCGCGCCCGCCGTATCGCGAATGAGCTTTCGCACTGCCGATTAATTACGCCGTGTTGAAGCGGTGATTGCTTTCCTGATCGTGCAAAAAACGTAATTTCCTGCTCATAAATGTAGCTTTCATCCGTGAAAGCTAAATGCAGTACACAGTATTTGTTGATAGTTACTCTTACTTCAGAAACGTGAAGCTCGCGGACTGAATTCCAACACAAAGGAAATATCGAAGTTGACCCCTTATGCTCTCCAAGTATCTTCTTACGACAGGTGATACTACTGTTTTAAGGGGAGACTTTCATGAAATTGACCAGAAAAGTGAATTTTCAATTTATTTTTTACTTATCAGTAGAGCTCGAGGTCAATGAATTCCCAAAGTTTGACTGCTGTAATCGCATCCGAAGTGCATGAAAAAGAATTAAATGTGTGACGCCACCTTCCTGCCTTACCAACTTTCTGAAGCAACACTTCAATACTATCTCAGTGAATAACGATCCCGTGGATTACTTTCTAGCATATTTGCACAGTGTACATCTAGAAGGCTGTGATACATGCTCTTTGGTTTATAGATCATTTACTACTCCGTCCCGTTTCTTAGAGACAATAACAAATAATCTGCTTTGTTTATGAAGAAGCAGTTCTTGTTTTGCCTTGTGTCACTGACGGAGGTAATTGACGTTCTTCAAGTGAAAGGTGACAACGCTATCAGACAGGAAATATCCAGTGTAAGTGACATGAAGAGTGCGGTATGGGTGACATATTTCCACATGGTATTATCAGACGAATTTCACTTTTATCATCTATGTAAATATCTAGAGACTGACAGGGATAAGAACCCCTACATTTACATGAAGAGGCCTCCAAACTGTTTCCTGGGTCAAGCTACTTATAGGGTTCTGGGCGATCCTGAACTTCTAAAACAGTGTGTTCATAGTAAAATCCAGAATCCAAATGTTTTTAATTCACACATATAGAAGCAATGCCCTGAAACCACATTTTCAATCTCTTACAGTTGTCAGAATTGCAATTTACGACGCAGTTCTTGTATTTAATAATGGGAACTTAGGAAGAATGAAGGTCTTAGAGAGATTCAAAGTAGGGAATTTGACTCTCGCACATCTTGTGAAAAATAGATTTACAGCGTCTGTCTGCGGTTGAAAAGTCAATTGAAGACCCGGTAAAGGAAAGAAGGCAGAAAATGAGAAACCACAAAAGAAGCCTTGAAGGTAAAGAAGATCATGAGCACAAAACTCGGGCCTTTCGAAGAGATGGCATAAGAAAAAATATTAGGTTTAACTTCAAATTGCATTTCTTGAAAAATCATGTTTTTTAAAGTTTATGTACCTTTTCCTCAGAATCAATTAAAGCTAGACTTATGAAATATTGCACACTTATTTCTATCAAGACAATAAGTGTTGTTTCAAGAGTAAACGTCGGAAATTTGAGTGTAAGCTGAGATATGGGTCAAAGTTCTTGAAATTCTGCATGAATTTTATGTTATACTTACAGAGTTACAAGTAAAAAGTAGTAAGGTTCTCCCATTCGATATGTTCAAAAAACTTCATGAGAGAAGCTTGCTCAATGCACACACATTAAACACAGAAAATTTTGTAGAATTCTCTTGAATAGTTTTTGGGATAAACGTACATATACAGTTTCTTGAAATCAAAGTTTTTAAATTCCATAAAAATGGAACTTAACAGTAAATGAGTTAATTTCATGTGTATCATGGCACAAAATTTCATTGCTAAATACTCAGAACTGTGGATTTGGCGTATCTTTCAAATAGTTTGTGTTTTTCATGAACATACCCCTCAATTATGACCTCTACAAAACAAGCTGCAACCATGAAACATGATGGTGTTCTCTGCATATTCACTATTCAATGCCTCACTTTTATTTTATTTTTATTTTTTTTTTCAGCAGTGGATGAGGTGGTGGAGACGTTGGTTGCAGGAGTCAGCATTTTGATTGTTGAGGAAATGTCCATCTCAAATTTACCTCGTTGTCATTCTGAAAATGCCTGTCAGACAAAGGTTTTTTCATACAAGAAAATACGAAGTCACTGGGTGGCATCTAAGGATAATATGGCACGTAAGGGAAACTACAGGGTGTTTCAAAATTAATATCTGGGTTTTAAGGCATTTCAGCATTTACTAAATTCATCTTACAATTATAAATAATACAGCAAATGAAACAGTAACTCAAGCAGCTTCTCTTACAACTGTTCAGTGTGAGCATCATTCATCACACGACACATATCGAGTCGACAGGCGAGTTCTCCCTAACGCTTGATCAGTGTGTCTCTGGAGTAATTGTTGCAACAACTGCGACAATCCTGTTTCTTAAGACGGGTAGATCAGCTGGTAGGAGAGGCACATGTGCATGATCCTTTATGAACCTCCAAGTGGCTTCAGATGCGATAAATGTGGAAGCCATTCGAAACAAGCTGTGTCATTTTGCGGCTGATCCAACGGTCGGTTATAACACTGTTTAACCAGTCGGGAACTGAGTTATGTCAGTGAGGCGGCGCACCATCTTGCTGCCAAATAAAGTTCTGTGCTTCAGCTTCTTCCAGACGAGGAAAGCGCAATAATTCTAGCGCTTCGAGACAAGAAATACCACTTACAGTTGCTTAACCGAAAAAGAAAGGCCTATAAACTTTTCGCTGGGATACGGCACAGAAAACATTCAATTTAGAGGACTCACGTTGCAACTGTACCATCTTGTAAGGATTTTCTGACACTCAGATGCTCACATTATTTTAGGTGAAATGTCGATCCATCGTTGAAGACGACACGATGCAGAAAATCTTCGTCGTCATTTAGCAACATTTCGTTTGCTCGTCTGGTACGTAAACCGTATGCTGTAGGCTTCAGAGCTTGTTCAAATGGTTCAAATGGCTCTGAGCACTATGGGACTCAACTGCTGAGGTCATTAGTCCCCTAGAACTTAGAACTAGTTAAACCTAACTAACCTAAGGACATCACAAACATCCATGCCAGAGGCAGGATTCGAACCTGCGACCGTAGCGGTCTTGCGGTTCCAGACTGCAGCGCCTTTAACCGTTCAGAGCTTGTAACAACTGCAAACGATTAGCACGTGGCTGTACGAGCCCCCTTGAAAGTCCCCACACAAACGTCAGTTGAAGTGTTAATTCACGACCACCCTTCCGAACTGACTTCTTGGGCTGCACGTGAACCACTCTCTCACTCGTTCAACACGTTATTCAGGCACAGTTGATCGTCCCGTACTCTTCTTCTTGCAAACAGACCCGCTCTCTTCAAACTGATGATACCGTCTATTGATTTTATTATCACTCGGAGGATTATAATGGAATTTAATACGGAACAAACGTTGCACTGTACCAACAAATTGTTCAAATCGCTCTGAGCACTATGGGACTTAACTTCTGAGGTCATCAGTCCCCTAGCACTTAGAACTACTTAAACCTAACTAACCTCAGGATATCACACACATCCATGCCTGAGGCAGGATTCGAACCTTCGACCGTAGCGGTCGCGCGGTTCCAGACTGTAGCGCCTAGAACCGCTCGGCCACCCCGGCCGGCGCACTGTACCAACAGATTCAGTCCTTGCAAACTGTAAAACACAGAAAGCTTTCTGCTCACTACTCGCCATATTTGCTACTACTGCTTTTAGGAACACACGATATGACAGCCGAAAGATGCTGCACGTTGACCTGTACCTTGCACAAAACAAGCATAGGTGTTGTCGTGGAGCAAAAATACCGCCTTGACAAGCTTCCCGCCGTGTACTTCGACTTGAAGCTTCCCGTAACCTCGCTAGGGGATTTACATAATGTCTTCCCGTGACATAAACTGCTTCCACCACACCATGGCACTCCCAAAAACACTCAATAAACACCTTACCCGATGATGGTTGCGTCTTTGCCTTCTTCATTTGCGGTATAATCCACAGGGTTTCACTGGCTCACAGCGATAGACATGGTATTCGTTTATGGCGATTACGCATCTGAAGGAGTCATCTGAATTGCCCTCATCTGAATTGGCCCGATAAAGCTGTCACATTTCCTCTGAGCCCTGGGTTCAGAGGGATTTTTTAATGGGGATGAGCAGTCGTAACCTCAGCGGCCGGCTGCGTCTGCAATATCCAAAATTTGGTGCAAGGTAATGAAATTTGATCCACGACTGATTTTTCACTTTCTCACAGTCTTCTCGACTATGATACGCTGGTCTTTTAGTACCAGATGCTCAGTTTTTCATGCGGTTCTTCACTTCGCAGTTCGCATTTTTGCAGCGTTGTTCGGCGTCAGATGCTGAAACTGACTTACCGCACGATACTCCGATTTATCAGTGGGCTTCGCCATTTTGTTTTGGCTCTTCTAGCGCAGTAGTACGGTACTGTGGCATCTACATACATGCAAGCCACCGAACGTGGAGGGTACCATGTAGCACTACTACTCATTTCCTTTCCTTTCCTGTTCCACTCGCAAACAAAGCGAGCAAAAAACAACTACACTGAAGCGTCAGGAAACTGGTATAGACATGCGTATTCATAAACAGAGATATGTAAACAGGCACAACACGGCGCTGCGATCGACAACCCCTATATACCACAACAAGAGTCTGGCGCAGTTCTTAGATCGGTTACTGCTGCCACAATGGCAGGTTATCAAGATTTAAGTGAGTTTGCACGTCGTATTATAGTTGGCGCGCAAGCGATGGGATACAGCATCTCCGAGGTAGCAATGAAGAGTGGACTTTCCCGTGCGACCATTTCACGAGTGTATCGAGAATATTAGGAATCCGGTAAAACATCATATCTCCGACATCACTACGGCCGAAAACAGATCCTGCAAGAACGAGACCAACGACGGCTGAAGAGAATCGTTCAACGTGGCGGAAGTGCATCCTTCCGCAAACTGCTGCAGATTTCAATGCTGGGCCGTCAACAAGTGTGAGCGTGCGAACCATTCATCGAACCATTGTCGATATGGACTTTAGGATCCGCAGGCCCACTCGTGTACCTTTGACGACTGCACGACACATAGCTTTACGCCTCGCCTGGGCCCGTCAGCACCGACATTGGACTGTTGATGACTGGAGACATGTTGCCTGGTCGGGCGAGTCTCCTTTCAAATTGCGTCGCACGGATGGACGTGTACGGGTATGGAGACAACCTCATGAATCCATTGACCCTGCCTGTCAGCAGGGGACTCTTCAAGCTGGTGAAGGCTCTGTAATGGTGTGGGGTGTATGCAGTTGGAGAGATAAGGCACCCCTGCACGCCTAGATACGACTGACAGTTGACACATACGTAAGCATTCTTTCTGATCACCTACAGCCAATTCACGTCCACTGTGCATTCCGACGGATTTGGTCAATTACAGCAGTACAGTGCTACACCCCATAGGTCCAGAATTGCTACAGAGTGTCTCCTGGAGCACTCTTCTGAGTTTAAACACTTCCTCTAGTCACCAAACTCCCCAGACGTGAACATTATTGAGGGTATCTGGGATGCCTTGCAACTTGTTGTTCAGAAGAGATCTCCAGCCCCTCGTACTCTTACTGATTTATGGACAGCCCTGCAGGAGTCATAGTGTCATTTCCCTCAAACACTACTTCAGACATAAGTCGAGTCCATGCCACGTCGTGTTGCGGCTCTTAGGCTTGCTCATGCGGGCCCTACACGATAATAGGCAGGTGTACCTGTTACTTTGGCTCTTCAGTGTACATGCATGCGTATGAGCCCTAATTTCTCGTGTCGTGTCTTCGTTGTGCTTACGCGCAATATATGTTGGAGGCAACGGTATCGTTCTGCAGTCAGCTTCAAATGCCGGTTCTCTAAATTTTCTCAATAGTGTTCCTCGGAAATAACGTAGTTTTCCCTTCAGGAATTTCCATTTGAGTTCCTAAAGCATCTCCGTAATACTAGGGTGTTGTTCGAACCTACCGGTAACAAATCTAACAGTCAGCCTCTGAATTATTTCGATGTCTTTCTCTAATGTGACCTGGTGCGGATCCCAAACACTCGAGCTAAACTAATGAATAGGTCCGACTAGCGTCTTATATGCGTTCCCCTTTACAGAAGAACTGTACTTTCCTAGAATTGTTCCAATAAACCGAAGTCAACAATTCGTTTTCCCTATCACAATCCTCACGTGCTCATTCCATCTCATATCGCTTCGCAACGTTAAGCCAGGACACTTATCGACGTGATTGTGTCAAGCAGGATACTTCTAATGCTGTGTCAAAACATTAAAGGTTTCTTTTTCCTATTCATCCTCATTAACTTACATTTTTCTACATTTAGAGCTAGCTGCGATTCATCACTCTAACTAGAAATTTTTTCTGAGTCACCTTGTATCCTCCTACAGTCACTCAACTTTGACACTTCCACTTACACCTGTGCATCGTCAGCAAACAACTGCAGATTACTGCTAGCCTTGCGTGCCAGGTCGTTTATGTATACAGAACACTCTTGTTCATACCCTTTTCTCTGGTGGACAGTTTCCGACAATAACAGCACAGTAGGTTTTTTAAGACAATTCTCATTTATTGTTCTGTCTCAGTTGCATATTAGTAATTAGATCACATGTTTCGATCACTCTGGGTCATCCTCAGATTTAAAACAAAGTAAAATCTTTTGGCAGTGGGGGGGGGGGGCTGCTGATGGCGGTAATGTGCAGCTGAAACTAGTCGTGTGAGACAATAAAGACATTCTGAGGATACAGCTGTGGTAGTACTTTTCTCATATAAGACTAATTATGTACCGCGTAATATTTTCTAATAAGTAAAAAGGCAAGAATTATACATCAAGCAGAAATTACCTAGGCGTTGCGTCAGCAACTCTTCGTGTCTACTCAGAACCACGCATCCGAGTACCGCTGTGCAGCTGTCGTCATTCTTTTAAATAGGCATCATGTTGGTGGTAGGGGGTGGAAGAGAGAAAGGAGAACTGCAGTGTGGCTGAGTAGAGGGGGAGGGGGAAAGAAAGCAGGGAGGGAGCGGTGGGAATGTCATGAGCCGAACTCACTATAAATAGTGACAAGACGCTGGTTTTAATACAGGCAGCGGATACGAATAACAAAAATGTTGCAATGAAAGCTCCGCTGTTCATCTAAAAGCACACCAGGAGATAGTCACGCCGACATAACTGGAGAGACTACGACCAAACGATTCTTTCACAGCGTCGATGTCAACGTGACTGCGACAGAATTAGAACCGTTGTCACCTAAGTTTTCACCTGGTAGGACATCACATATATTGTGAGTGTATTTGTATATTGCTTACAGATACTTTAGTCTTAGAGCGCTGAATTTGCCAAGCCCGTTGGTACGTGAGGGTAATTAACTGCTTGCAGGGATTTCCAGTTCAGAATTCTCACATTGCTTCGTTCATTACGTACAGTAATTTAGTATGAGAAATGATTCAAACTAGTAAAATGTTGAGTTGCATTATTTCTGCAATGTTTTGATTCGCCACATTTATAACAAGCTATTTTGATTAATAAAAAGTAGCGTTTTCAACATAAACATTACTATGTGAACTATAGTTAGTAGATTTTCCGCCTAAGATAAAAGTTTTTTTCTGATTTTTTGTGTCCTGCTAGGTATTAATTTTGTATACCAAAGTGTCGTTGTGGTATAAAGTGCACTATATCGTCTTTTATAAGGCATTTTCTAAAACCAGAATATCTATGGCGTCTGGAATTATGACGATCATTTGCTGTAACTATCAGTCTCCTTCTCCTTTTGAAAATTCATTGTGAGAAGTTTTGTTTTGTTTGTTCGTTGGTTTCGAATTCTTGGCATTTATTGGTTGTAGCATAAATAACTAAATTTCGTGTGTTACAATTTTATTTACCTCTTCAAATTATTAATCATTTAAATTTTCACATCTGTGAGCGAGCAGTATGTTAGATTTATCGTCTTAGCTTTAATATCCGAAGAGCAGAAAACCATTTCCGATCCTAGCGACGCCTGGAGACGACAGTGGTGAACTTGGTGGGAGTCCTGGTACCTACCGCACCCAACAGATGGCTACAGCGTCAACGCACGCTACATTTTCTGCCGCTTACAAATCTGTGGCTTCATCTTTGTTACATGCTATAATTATACCTTCTACGCTTGTTAAGCGAGACTCGGTCCTAGTGGAAAGATATAGACGTAGAAGAGAAGAAACGGATGCAACCAATCCAAACAGAACTCACAATACGCAAGTGTGAAGTTGTAGCCAATCAGAGACCTCGAAATTCTCTGCTTTGCGCCGACTCCCTCTTCACTTTACGTACAAATTACGTACAAATGCCAGTTATTCGTACTTCTGTTGCGGTGTCAGACGAAGATATTTCACTATTCCGTTTCTTTTCTTCATTCAACATTCGATGGCAGCTTCCGATACATGATTTGTTTCCCGCAAAGCCGAAAGTTCCCAAGTCATACCTAGAAAATTCACGAGTGTCTCTTTCAAAACGTGCAACTGACAAAAAAACTGTTTAAAAATCGCTAGTTGTTGTTGGTGCATAACCCGGTAGGCTCTCTGTTTCCTGAAACTTAACAATCGGGACAGTACGTTACGACACCGTGTTAGATGCAGTTTATAATATGAATCCGCATTGAACTCAATATGTGACAGCGACATAGCATCTCTCGTCTTTAGTAGCTCTTTTTCATTACTGTTACACTGTGTATTTCGTACACAAAATTGCCATTGCAAGTGTTGTTTTCGTCTTAAACAGATTTATTTCCTTATTCAAAGTACATTTCCTTCAGCCGTAATTAACTACGAAACAGGTGTAATTTTTAATAACGTAGAAACTGTTCAGAGTCGTATGTCCTATTACTGCTGCAATGAAATAATGATGACCATTTCCAAAGCTATGAAAATCAGGAAACAGAGGGTACAAATTTCAAAACTTCACTGTTTGAGAATTAGACAAATTTGAACACCCAAGACCGAAATAATCATATATTTCAATTACCGTACATGGCAATGAGAACGCTAGATTTAGTCTTTTAAAAGACAGCCGGAGAAACTGGACACTAAGTCGGAGTATTACTTGGAGACCATTTTCCTGTGAACACAATGAACTGTTTCTTTTGTCTTGTCTCTTCAGTGTTATTTAACAAATTTCTGACAAACCTTGGTTGTGCAGAGTGGGATATACTGTAGTCTATACGACAGAATGAGATACAGCGTTACCTCTATGAAAGCATTAGTGTGTATTGTAACCATCAATGAAATATCAAAACTAATTTTGTACGTAAATTAAGAAGTGGCTGTAAATATAGATCTCCGTCTGAGATAAAAATAAACGTGATGGCTAGTGATCACATTCTCGATAGATGCTCAGCACATCGTAAGTAGAAGAATTGTTTTTCAAAAGGTTAAGCTTCTGTGATTCGCTATCTGTCAAAAGTAATTTAGTATACCTTTGTATAACGATATAACCCTCTCGGGTACTATAATCCTCTGGCATATTTCTTATCTAAAATCAAATACTCTTCATTATTATAATCTTCTTCATTGGCTTGTGTGAGTGGTATTCACATTGACGTATTCAGAAGAAAGTTGAGCCAATATAACTAACAGACATTATTTTAATGATATTCGATTGAATGTACGCGTTCACTGAGAAATTTTTTGTCCAAATAGCATAATTCTTATTCACAACATTGTTGATCAGTTGCCAAACATATTCACACAAATATTACAGAAAATTTTGTTCCGTGGTAGTATAAAGTGATGAAAGCTGTTACTGACTAAAATGACATGTGGTTTTTCTCTGTCTCACGAAGATTAAATCGCCACTGTAATTTCAATTGTTTAATCACCCAAACCTCCATTCTTTGTCTTCATGTACACATTAAGAACTATAAGACGCACCTTACGTTTTAATCATTTTTAAATAACATTTTTACCATTTTCATTATTAGATCGCAAAAGCCAGACTAAAAATACTCCTTAGATAATAAAACCGTACTCGCCATTAAAATCCCTGAAAATCTTCATCTCAATTGCCTTCTTCTTCTTCTTCTTTCTCTTCGTTGTCATCGTTATCCTCTTGACATATAAGATGGTCTTCACTGCCATTGGGAGCGTTACTTGTGCCGCACTTCTTGAAAGATTTAACAATAATGTCTTCTCTCGCTCTAGACCACACATTTGTTTGATTGTAGGCCGTTTACAGCTCCCTCCGGCGCGAATTCATGTTGGTTTTCATCCATCTTCTATTTGTTCCATTCCTGTCTCATATACTCTATAAACGGTTTATCTATCGAAACAGCAAGAGGTTGCACTGTGAAATAAGTCCTCCTGGAATAACAGCAAGCTCTGTATTTCCCTGTCTCTATTGCTCTTTCACAGAATTTTTCAATTGAGTGATAAACTGATGCAGTACAAGAAGAGAAATCTTCTTCAGTAAAGTACCTTTCCTTCTCTCCCACTGTCTGTTAATCCATAATTTCATACCAACCTCGTCCATCCAAACTTTGTCATGTGCGACCTACTAGACCTGGTGGTATTTCAGAGGGTTTTGCTATTGCTTTTGCGCTTCATTGTATTAAATTTAGTACCGTCAGCATAACATGAAAGAACAAATGTGTAGTGCGTTTTTTTCATGTCCGCCTCTTTTTATAGTTACAGTTTTAGCACCTTTCATGGCAACAGTTCTGTTACTCGTCACATCATAGACTGGCGGTATTTTAAATCAAACATTGGACATTTTTATATTAACTTCGAGTGCAAGACGCACCAGATTTTTGGAGGCAATTTTTGACAGAAAAAAGTACGTATTGTAGTTCGTAAAACACTGTATTACTTTTTTTGAAAAATTTCGTGTTGATGCCGTGAATGTCTTTTGTTTGTTATTATTAAGCAATATAATTCTGTAACCAAATAAAAAATCCAAGACATTATATTTTTCTATTGACATTACTTAAGTATTTGGAATAAAAATATAAAAAACGCTTCTGATTTGTAACCACATCTGCTACGTGATAACAGATCGCAGTATCGCCAAATTCATAGTAACACGGCTCACAAAGTAACTGTATAATGGAATTTCTTCTGTGGCTACTTACTTTTATTTTTAGTAACGGACGATCTCGAAATAAGCGGGTAAAGAATATTTTCCCTAGAGTGACTTATTTATGAAGAAGAAATTTACTTGAACGCCATCTAACCTATAGGAGAATAAAATTCTCTAACGCTAATCACAGCGTTTAAGACATCAACAGCAGCACAGTCTGAAATTTTCTAGTCTTGAAGCCCAGATTTGTGTAAAACAACGATCTGCGTCTAACAGTCCCAGCCGAGAATTCTAGTGATTAAAAGTGTACCGCTACGGTCACAGGTTCGAATCCTGCCTCGGGCATGGATGTGTGTGATGTCCTTAGGTTAGTTAGGTTTAAGTAGTTCTAAGTTCTAGGGGACTGATGACCTCAGTAGTTAAGTCCCATAGTGCTCCGAGCCATATGATTAAAAGTGTCGAACTCAGTCGACGATTAAAAATACAATGTATTTTACTTGTGACACTACGTTGGTATTAAATATGCCACGAATGTAACCGTCATCGAGTCGAAAGCAAGTTGTTCGGTGATCTCTCTTATGAGGCGCCGACGGCGAGTTAATGTTACAGAAATTGCTGAGTAAAGTGCGGGAAAATGTTGTAGCAAAAATTCGACGGCGAACGGTTTGGTCCTGGAACTACAGTGTGAGATTCAGTGACTTCCGCCAGCGCAGAATGCTTAATCAGTGGTTGTATCATTTCTAAACCAACTGAAATTTTTTACCTCTGGCTGTTGCTAGTTTTTATCTGAAGTATTAGCGATGAACGGCCCATGCCGAATTAACGAAAGAGTGAGAAGGCATTTCCCTTTTTCGCAGCTAGCGAGCTGCTCTTTAGCCTATGCGAGAAGGTCAATAAACAAAGCAAATAAGAAGTAAAAATTCGATCTAAAATTAAAGTTTTATTTTGCAAAATCTGAAGACATTTACGAGGTTAATTGTTCAAAATACAAAAATTCAGCTGAATGAGGAGCAGTCGACAGCTTTCAGAACTTCGTGTAGTGCTTTTGGTACACATACACTGTACTAAAAATGTATTAAGTCCTCTTCAGCTGAACAATTCGCTGAAGGTTTTAGTTTTAGCAGGTGATTCATTTTAATGGTATCGATTAAGACTGCTTTTAATCTGTTAGTGATATTAATAGCTTTTTGAGACTAGAATTATAGGACAATAGCGAAGTCAGTGAGATCTGTTGAACAGCTTAGTACATAGTTTACTTGAAGTTAATGTTGTCGTCAATATTGTACTTTTACGTTGACTAAAAGCAAACCTTCGTAGTTCCATTGCGGAATAAAAGTAGTAAAAAATTGTTGTTCCATTTCGACATTCTGGTCATCACGTTCGTTCACACTTACGACAATATGACCTGGTATCCACTGGAAGCAGATGAATTTATAGACACTATCCTTAGAGTGTCCTGAGTTGACTAGCTTAGAACTTTCCTCGAAGCTTCCCTCGTAGGAGGGAGTACACTATTTAAGAAATCTATCAAAACTCTTCCGATTAGTAGCTCTAATTAAAGTCAGCTAAAATCCGCACGTCGAACTGTTATCACTGATACGCAGTGGAAGGTACTTAAAACCATCTATAGAAGTAAAAGAAATACATTTCTTGCTGTGGAGTTTCCAACAAACTGATAGATACCGCTGGACGTAGTTAGGCAGGTGATGTTTCGGCAAACTTTGCGTGTGTTATCGGAAAGTAACAATACACTAAGTGCACATTGAAGAAGAGTGTAACTTAAAGGTCAGTCGAAAACGAAGCAAAAAGTTTTCTTTTTCTCTTTGTTGCTCTGTCTTTCAATTTCTTCCGTATTCCTCATCAGAATCCTGAATTTCAAAATATATTCTTTTTATTCACTGTCGCAGCGCGGGTGAGAAGAATTCCTGCCAGTTTTTTGTTGCTAACAATAGGTAAATATAACAGATGCCACCTTAAGCCATCAGCAGGAACTATCCGTGAAGATGTGATGTTCGGAATGATCAAAAAACCTTGCAACGAGATCGCGGGGAATAGTTCTCGTCTTGGCGCACAGATGGTGAATAGTTTAAAACGCTTTTTGGAGCAGCTGTGTAGTGTGTGTGTGTTTATGTGTGTGTGTGTCGTTCAGATAGATAACCTGGAATACTGTGCCGTCATAAGTTTCTTTGTTTCGAACAGTTAAAGTCAATGGCATTTCACCCACAGTTGGTCAGCCGTTCTTATATTTTCCACGGTTAAAGAGAAGGCAACGGAATTCAAACATCCCGTATCTCTGTTCAAGGTAATCCACGTGGATGCTGTCCCATCACTGCACCTACAGATGAAAATACGAACATGCGTTTCGGAAAAATATACCTGCGATACCTTACGTATTTATTTCAGTTAATGAGGCATTCATGTTTTGCATGTACGATATTCAGAGTCATTAACCTTAATGATCAGAGGCTGCTTATCCAGTAGTGTTTGCATTAGAGACACTTTCTAGACTTATTACACATACTTTCTGGCGTAGTCTAGAATATGATGTAACTGCCCCATTAATTGAAATAACGCCACATGATAAAAGGGCGGTATAATTCTCCGTATCAAGTTGTGGCAGGAACAACAAACGCGTCTGTTTATAGTAATCTGTATTTTCAGTAGATATTCACAAAGCTCACGTTCAAGTATAATCCAAAAACTTCCCATTTCAAATGCAACTGTAGATGAAACCATTGACACTCTGTACGAATTGGCAAAGATTAAAGGTGTATGAAGTAGCTGACGCTGTAGACACATCGGAGGGGACACTTCAGTGCATTGTACACGAATGTGGTGTGGTATGCACCTTCCCGCTCAACGGCAGGAGTCGACTGGTTATTATTTTTATTATTGTTTACAGTTTAGTAGAACTTGTTTAGTTAGTGTTGACAGGTTCAATCAGTCTGTCATCTGAGTAACTCTTTTTCCGGAGATATTGTTGTCGCTGCACTTCTCTGACGAAAGAAATGATACAAATCTGAATGTAGCTCTTCTTTCTCCGAGGTTGAATGAAACAGACGTATTTGTAGCTACGGAGAATATGATATTCATGGTATAAATACAAACTTATAATTTATCCATTTTCTGGCTAACAGAAAAATATGTGACCATGTCATTTCTAGGAATACAGTCATACAAAGTAGAAAACCTTTTTCGAGGAACAAATGGGAGAATCAGTTTTTATAGAAATAATAGAATTAAGGACAAAGACATCTAAAACATTACAAATAATAATAAGCCATACAATCGACCAGGAACATAAAAATTTAAATGCAATTGACGTATAAAGATATACATTAGCAAAACAAGACTAAATCTCAATGTACGATTCGGGGAACGCCCCGACGCCCTCCGTTTGAAACTTAAGAAAATCCACATTTGCCCTGCATGTAGCTGAAGATGTACATCAGGTGACAAACACAGCTCACAAATTAGAAACATTCCACCTCGCCAACAAGGGAAAAAGAATGAAATTAGTTGAAGAAGTCGAAATTTATTCTCACAAATGCGTAATCCAAATTACATATTAATTGGTTAAGCAGAGTTGCGAAACAAAATTTTTCTGCGGAATTTACATAACTACTGTTGCTCTTTCTCTATTGCTTATAAATGTCATACCAACTGTGAGAGAAAAAAAAAAGAAAGAAGGAGAAAAATGTAATGTTAATTCTTCTGTATAAAAGATGCTATACTATTTTTATTTTTTTATAATGTACCATATAACGTAAACAAACACTAATTGACTTATTTAATAACCATATACTCAGCACAGTAACGTTAAAAAGTTTTCATTCTTTTTAGTCACACAGAAAGTGTAAGCACAATATAGCTTTGACCATAGCAGAACGTGTAAGCAAAATGTAAACTTTGACCGTAGATGTATTTTCAGCTGTAAGTAAAGATGTCAGTCGGCGACATGGCAGGTACTCGGCTGTTTTTGTGCTAAAACAGAATAAAAAAACTATTAGTGTCACAATCATAACGGCAAGAATCGTAATAACAACAAGCAGAGTAGAAAGTAAGTACACGTAAACAGCAGTACATCGTAAATATACAATTCGCGAAACGTAGTAGCTAAACAATATTGTTATTTCGCATAGGGCAGCTGCAGCGTTCATTGCTGTTGATTTTGTATGTGCTGACTGAAGAGTCAAATATGTATTATGGTGACTGATGATGAGTGAAAGCCAGAAACGCATATTAACTTCAACAAATATATATAACAAAGTGGCTTGTTGCTGTACTTATTAAAATAATAAATACAAACTCGGTAACGTGTAGAATGCTGTAAAACTGGTTTTGTGCGCTGATTTGTTCCTGTGCATTAGATGTGGCTCCACCACCTCAAGCCAGACACGAAACCGTAATAAATGCGGTGGGTGGAAGGCGTTGGCCTGTACGAATAGCCGAAGTTCATTATACCTGACCAGTGTTTTGCAGGATGCAAACGGAATTAGTCTGATTATCCTGCGAAAGATAAAAAGCTCATTTTTACTTAATTCCCGAAGTGAGAACTTTTCACCTGTCTCCCTTGATGTACATGTTCTACCAGCTAAAACACTCGACACTGCAGACTAAAAATCAGTTGATGGCGAGGAAACCAGTAACACTAATGTTGCTGAAACAAGAACAAGTCACAGTGTGAAATATTATACTACTTTCCAAAGAGAAATCGGATGTTAAAACTGTCTCGCTATTAGAGAAACAGAGTGGTTTAATAGTCGAAAGATGGAATTGGGGAATGATATCATCACTGTTCCGAAGAAATTTCGTTTTTGTTGTCCCATCGTGTTGTGTGAAGATGGAGGAACTCTTCCAGATCAATACCGGAAAAGCTGGCAAATAAGGATGACGCTAAATTCGAATATTACTATAGACTTTGAAGTTTCAGTAAACTAGGTTATCTGCGCGTAAACCACCAAGCTCGCACAAAAAAAGTCGGAAAGATAAGGAATATAAAACAAAATGATCGAAAGTTTTGCTCCAAGTGCAAAGGACACTATCTCTATTTTTAAAGAATTCTGAGTGTACAGTGCAGAAAAAAAGAAAAACGCCTGGTAATAGCATCGTTTTTCGAAAGCGGAAAACGTCTGGCATCAGTTGCACAGTTCATGTATATACTTACTCTTCCATTTACAGTACAGTTCCCGTAAGAACTCAACGGGAAACTTCGCACTTGTTCGAAAGTCAATGTTATGTGCAGAACATCTCTCGATATACGCGCTGATGTGAAACTATTCGAGAAGAACTTTTCACACTTTTCTTGAGCCTTTCGTGTATTTTGTTTTGTGTGAAAAGTTCCATTCACTGTGGACTAGTAATACAATTTCTGAATCATTGTCATCTATATTCTGAACTCACTCATCATAGTTTCGAACTTATTTTGCTTGAAAAACATGATCAGATTTTTGTGACATTCAGGATACCATACATATATGAGACTGGAGACATGCCGAGCTCCTGACAAGTTAGTTATGAAAAGTCTGTTTCCGACAACGCACAAGGCTTTCAAGTATCGGCCTCACGTTTTGCGACACAAACTCTCGCTTAGGTTTGGCCCAATGTAGTAATATTTCACAGTTTTGAAATAGGAATAAATGCTGACATGTGGTAAATGACGTATTATTTGAGTGTACTCCTCACAAATTTGAAAAATAGACTACTGTTCACGGAACTATTTCTCAGTGAAACCGTATTTGTCTTCCAATCTGATCAATTCAAGCTGCCTGCCAGAGACAATGTTGCCAAACGTTTCGTCTCCTAACTTGAAATTATCACTTCCGAAAGAGGAACATTGTAACTGGTAACGAGCATTTGAACATGTGGTAACTCACGGACCCACAAATGTCATTGCTGTACCGCTTTTTTGCGCGAGCAAGTGCTTGAATTTGCGTGCGCAACGACCTGGTTAGCTAATTTCAATGCTAAACAACTCGGAAACGGCGCAATCTATAGAATTTTTTTCTTAACAAGTATTTCTCAGCAAGACCTTCCCTGCAACACCCTTTCTTTTGAGATTGTTTCTGACCACCCTGTATAATAGTTGTGGAACACAACTGATCCAGTGTGGGTACCTTGGGAATGGAGTAAGTTACAGGGATGGTATTATACTTAATACAGAGGAGCATTTAGCCTAGGTCGTGAAGTGCAGGTTACAGAGGACGAGGACCATAGCGCTTACGCTGAAATGAAGGTACTGACACAGGGAAATTGCGTATAGTGACATGCGTATAGTTAAGAAATTGAACTACTAATATAAGCTATAGAAAGTGATGGCATATAGATTTCAGCCCAAGATACAGAATACGTTACTTGCTACGTTATCAATATATATATATATAGAAACTGAATACTTCAAAATCAAATGAGTGAAATTAGTACTTCGCGGAACCGGTTCAGAGAAAGTGAAAGAAGTTAGTGGCAATTCATTGACGATAACATGTGACACCAAAAAATATCTACAAGGAGTGTGTTTCCAAACACACTATAAGAAGGACTTACGAATTTATACATCGCAAACACTAATTTTGTTCACCAAAACTAAATCTGAAACGTCGAGAAAAGAGAGATATAAATTATACAGGATGCTCTGGGGAGAAAATTTATAAACCATCAGCTTAGAAATCATACGGTAGACAAACGGTCACAGTAACAATAGAAAACGAAGACTGAAATATGACGAGAATATCCGAAGAGTGTAATCAGATGGATAACAAAATGATAAAAAGATAACAGTGTTGCAAATATGGATTAGGAAAATAACGATCTCAGATTGACAGGGATTACACAAGAAGACATACAGAACAAGGAATTTTTTCCGTCTAAATTTTAGTAGTGCCATTTAGAGCACAAGGGAAATCTGAAGCAGTAAGACCATTGCACGCTGGCACGGAAAGGAGGTTCAAAGTCACTTGTAGAAAAAAACGTAGTCTACAGTTCAGCGTTCTCAAAGATCTTAATTGCAAGCATAATAATAATAATATTAATAATAATACTGTCTTGTCGTTTTATGGAAGCTTGTTAAAGGGTAATAAAGTCGACAGATTTTCCGTTTTGTGATACACAAGTGAACTTTCTATAGGGAATTATTGGACTTTGATGTAATATTCTACTGACTAATCTCTCCAGAAAAGATGCTATGATTTTGCAATTGAAATCAAAACCTTCCCTCGTTGGCGTGATTAAGACATTGGAAATTCACTGATTAATCCGAAGTAGAATGACTCTCTGACATTTTATCCATACCAGGGCTCAAACTATGAACATAGAGAACATCTCCCATCTTCTTCTAAGATCATGTAAAGCTCCGAAACGGTGGCAGCAAAATAGTTTGCTATCGTAGATACCTCATTTAGGGATCCGTTGGGGATCAGTAGCACTCCTCTTGATATGTCAGGGGTTTACTACATAAAGGAAGCAGCTACTCGGTTAGCAGAGAACTTGTGGAATGTACGTGAGGGTTTTTTGGGCTGGTTGAAAATTTGAGGTAATCTGATGAACACTCTCCAGTCGATACGCAGCAATGGAAGTCAGACCGCGTTCAGAGTCAAGACACATCGATTGTCAAAATTTTATCAGTAAACTATCGAAGTATTCGTAACAAAGATACTGGACTTTCTGTCCTCCAGAAAATTTGTGGTTCTCATATTATTTACGAGACCGAGAGCGGGCTAAAGCCCGCAGTGGAGAGCTCTGAGATATTTAGCGAGTCATCGAAGTTATATAGGAAAGACAGACTGCAGACCATAGAAGAGGGAGTGTTCATTGCAGTTGTCAAAAATATTGTCTTTATTGAGTTCCAAGCTGAGTGTGACAGTGAAGTCATCGGGTCGCAGATAACAGGTCTAAGTGAAAGAAAGTAATTGTTGGGTCTATTAACCAACCACCCGATTCTGCTGCAATAGTTCACAGTCATTCATAGAGTCTATGGTCAGTTGTGCGTGAGCACCCAGCTCAAGCATTACTAGCTGGAGTCGACTTTAATATACTAAGTATAAAATAGAATGTCTATTGATTCATTGCAGGGGGTACAGACAGTCGTGCGAAGTACTTCTGAACACGTTTTCTGAAAACTATCAAGAGCAATTAGTTCTGCAGTCCACACATAATGGAAATATTTTGGAACTTGTGGCTACAAATGCGCCAGACCTTATGGATGGACAATGTCAGTATAGAAACGAGGAGTAGCTATCATGATGTCATTATAATAACTATGGTTATGAAAGTTAATAAATCAGTTAAGAAGGCTACGAGAGTGCTTCTTCTAGAAAGGGCAGAAAAGCAGTTGTAATCATCTCACTTGGACGGTGAACTTGCATCACTTAGTTCCAGTAAGATCGGCGTAGAGAAGTTATGGGCAAAGTTTAAACTGATCGTAAATGGTGGCCTTGAGAATTATGTGCCTAGGAGATGGATTAAGAGCGGAAAACTCCCACCACGGCTTCATAATCAGATATGGAAAACGCTGGGGAAGCAGAGGCTGTTGCACCCCCGGTTTAAAACGGAACGTGCAAATTACGACAAGCAAAGGTTAGCAGAGATTCGTGCGTCTGCAAAAATATCTATGCGCGAAGCATACAACGACTACCACTGTTATACCTTAGCAAAAAATCTGGCAGAAAACACAAGAAAATTATAGTTCTATATAATATCGCTAAGTGGGTCTAAGGCTTCCATCCAGTCACTTGTTGACCAATCTGGTATGGCAGTTGAAGACAGCTACATGGAAGCCGAAGTTTTAAATTTCACGTTCAAGTAATCGTTCACGTAGAAGAATAGTACAAACATACCGTCGTTTGACTATCGAACAGACTCCAACGCGGACGACACAGTAATAAGTATCCCTGGGGTAGAGAAACAACTGAAAGAGTTCAAAACAAATGAGGATGGAGTGCCAATTCGGTTTTTCAAAGAGTACACTACAGCAATGGCTCTTCACCTAGCTTGCATTCATCGCGAATCTTTCGCTCAAAGCAGAGTCGCAAGCGACTGGAAAAAAGCCTTCCGTGTATAAGAAGAGCAAAAAAACGGACCCGCAAAATTACAGACCAGTATCCCTAACTTCGGGTTGCTGAAAAATCCTTGAACACATTCTCGGTTCGAAAATAATACATTTCCTTGGCACCTAGAATCTTATGTCCACGAATCGGCACGGTTTTAGAAAGCACCGCTCGTAGGAAATTTAGCTTGCCTTTTCTTACATGATATACTTCGAGCTAAGTATGAAGGCAACAGGCGGATTCCATATTTATAGATATCCGGAAAGCGTTTAACACAGTAGGCCATTTCAGGCTGTTAAAGAAGGAACGAGCATATGGAATATGTTCACATATATGTTAGTGACACGAAGACTTCATAAGACTGGGTTATATACCCAGTATGTTGTCCTCGACGGCGAGTGTTCATCACAGACAAGTATATCGTCAGGAGTGCACCAGGGAAGTGTAGTAGGACCGCTACTATTCTCTATATACATGGATGATTTGGTGGATATTGTGGGCAGCAATCTGTGGTTGTTTGCTGATGATGCTGTGGTGTACGGTAAGGCGTCGAAGTTGAGCGACTGTAGGACGATACAAGATGACTTAGATACAATTTCTAGTTAGTGTGAAGAATGGCAGCTAGCTCTACATGTATAAAAATTTAAGTTAATGCGGATGAGTAGCAAAAACAAACCTATAATGCTCGAATACAGCGCTAGCAGTGTTCTACTTGACATAGTTACGTCGTTGAAATATCAGGGCGCAACGTTGAAAAGCGATATGAAATGGAATGAGCATGCGAGGATTGTGGTAGGGAAGGTAAATGGGCGACTTAATTTTATTGGGAGAATTCCAGGAAAGCGCGGTTCATCTATATGGAAGATCGCATGTAGGACGCTAGCGCGACCTATTCTTCAGTACTGCTCGAATGTTTGGGATACGTATCAGGTCGGATTAAAGGAAGACATCGAAGCAGTTCAGAAGCGGGCTTGGGAATCCGTGGAGAAAGGGTTACTTTTTTTTGGGGGGGGGGGGGACTCTATAGAGAAAATTTAGATAACCAGCATTTGAAGCTGACTACAGAACGATTTTAATGGCCAAGGACCTCGAAGATAAGATACAAGATATTAGGACTTATACGGAGACATATAAATAGTCGTTTTTCCCTATGTCTGTTTGCGAATGGTACGGAAGAGGATATGCCTAGAAGTGGTACAGGGTACCTTCCGCCACGCGCCGAACGGTGGGTTGCAGAGTATCAATGAAGTTGTAGATGCAGATGTAGATCTATCAAGTGAACTCCGCTTTGCATTCAGTTCCAATTAATATTCTACTAATCGTCAAATTTTACAAACTACACTACTTAGGAGACACGTGTACTGTATTTTTTCACTGGAGTGGTAAGATAATCAGACATTTTTTACATTTGCTGTCAAACCATTACTCACTGACTGGCGTGAGAAGGTACGTTCTACGCCTCCTGCTTTTGAGCTATTTTCATTTACCTCTGCCGGTTCAGTATCGACGCGCTTTGAGTTTAATAATCTCTCTGAGGTTTCTATATTCTTGCCGTACAAATTTCGTTTGCTGTGGAAATTACCTGTTATACTCGTATTTGGGTCGCAGAACTGTGTACTCTTAGTCCTAACGAAGCTGTCTGTAGGCTGGTTTCCCTTGAAAACGTATAATATATAACTTTTTTTCCTCGATACAATTTCTTCAGCTGTACGCGTTGCCTCCTTACAGTTGCATAAACATTAAAGGAGCGATAGATGTACAAAAAGGTAGAATAAGAGGACAAAGTACTCTGCTGAAGACTACAGTCTTAAATACTGGTGACGAATTTTACACACAGCTTAAGTCGCTTGAACTGTCGCTTGCGCTACTAATGCAGTAACAAGCTAGTACCGCTTTTTTGTGGACCTTCCTGCCGATTTATGCTGACACTACCACAGGTGGATACAATTCATCACAAAATTCCTATGTATTCTAAGATTACACAGTCTTTGTAAATGTTTTGTACTGTAGTCTCGTGTGTGATATGCATACTCTGTATTTGTAGTCCGGTTATTATTTCCACTTTGTTTTTCCGTAGTTTGTTTTTCTGTTCCCTTCTTGTCTTCTCAAAATCCTTAATTTTTGACTCCGAAACCGAATTTCTTTTCCGTTTCGTTAGAACCTATACAGCACTTCCTTGCAGGAAGGAAAGAATAATTAAGATTCCAAACATATTTATTGTATTCGCTCCTTGTATTTTATTTTCCAATTTTTATGGACTGCGTCACTAACGTAGTTTTATCTGCTTATGTCCGTTTCTCCCTAGAATAACTAAGATTCCAGAAAGATTTATTATATTCGCTCTTTGTATTTTATTTTTTAAAGACTGCATCACTAATGTAGTTTTATCTGCCTATGTCCGTTTCTTCCTATAAATATGAATTGTATCCCATGAAACTGAATGAATTATCGGTTTCTGTTCCTTTATTTTCAATTGTAACTTTTCACGTAATAGGCTCCGGCTTTCTAGTCTTTGTGGCCTCAGTTTGGGTGTCCTCTGTCATTGTCGAGAGACGTTCATAGGTAGCTTTCAGCAAGAAGTTGTCATTATCACGTTTTATTACGTGGTCGTTACGTACTGAGCACGTAGCTTATGCGGCTGGTAGAGGATCATGAATTGGCATCAGCTACTGAGGATCGGAAACGAATATTTAGTTTTTAAATTACATACACAAAATTCGATGGATAGCAGCTCCTTAAGCTCAGAGCAACTGTTGCAAATTAACGACTTTTAGCCTCAATGCAGAGATCGCACCCTCGTTTAACATTTTGTTCAATTCTCCCGTCCCCATTATCTGACGTACAAAGAGTCAGTCAACTAAGACGCTACCAACCAGTTTCTATTCAGTTTCTACTTGAGTTTCATACGCCAATGATTTCATGCAACCCCACAGACAGGAAGAAAAGCATCGGCCATAAACCAAAACATTATGACCAGCCCCCCTCGACACTACCGCCTGGTTGCGCTGTGAGCACGTGACGCTGGAAGGAAAGTATACCAGCGGAAAAATGTTCCTACCGGAGCACAAAAAAAGGCGAATATACTCTTGGTTAAAGGTCTATGCCTGACGGGTGTGGTACCAGCTACCTCATTCTGCCTACCTTAGCACCTTTAACATTTTTCTCTACAATTTTGCATGGGAACATACTCGCCCTCTTTTTAACAAGCAGCTCATCTACCACTCCCACAAGCTCTCTAACTGTAAATCGCTCACACCCATTAGTCCATCGCTGCAAGTCGCTCGTACCCATTCACTCCCTCTTGTACATTACCACTCGCTCATTCAGCCCAACTCATTGTCGTCAGCTGTTTATGTCTCTATGTGAATGTCATCGTCTGCTGTCCCACAGCCACTATTACCTTCGTTCTATCTTCCTACTATTGTTGCCTCAAGCTGTCACTGTCACTCTCCCCCTCTTGCTCTCTTTTACTGGTACGCTCTCGTTCATTCCTTCCACCGTTACTGTCTCTGTTTTCCTCGTAGTCATTGTCACAGACTCTGTCTCTCATTATCACTGGCTCTCACCAATTTCACTTCTCTTTATTCCTCTCCCACTGTCGCTGTCTCCTCAGCTCCTTTCCCAGCACTGATCGGTCGCCGTTAACTGTATTCCACTGCTACTGTGTCACTCTCTTTCTCTCTCGCTACGATTGTCTGCTTCGCTCTCTCTGTACCACAACAACAGTCTATTGTCTTCCAGTGTTTATTACTTTTACTCCTCTTTCCCTCTGCCACTGTTCGTTCTCATTCAGCATAAAAAAGCGTGAGTATGTTCGTATGTCAAAGTTTTTGGGAAATTTTTTAAGGTGCTGAGGAAACAAGAGTGAGGCAGCTGAAACCCCACCTTTTAGCCAAAGGCTTTTAAACCCGAGAGTATTTGTCCTTTTTGTGCTCATAGGAGCATTTCTCCCGCTGGTAGGCTTCTTTTCCTTACCACAATAGGGCACATAATTCATATGGAAAGAACTTTATGGGTCAGTAAAATTTTGATAGTCCACTTATGTGAAATTGAAATAACGCAAAACTAATTTTACATCTCGGATCGGAATTTAGGTGCACAAAAATTTTGCGTGTGCTTACCCATCTGCTGAACTTAGCCGTCTTGGGATCTGCAGCTCGGTTTTGGTACCCAAAAACAATATTTTTTACGTGTTTCTCTAGAAATGGACAAAAATTTTTGAAAACAGCAAGATCAACCTCTAGATATATGCCTACAGAATATAACGCTAAGATCTGAGCAATTTGTTGCTGTTATTTATCATTTAGATTTCACCTCACACTGGGTGCAAATGGCTCTGAGCAGTATGGGACTTAACATCTGAGGTCATCAGTCCCCTAGAACTTAGAACTACTTAAACCTAACTAACCTAAGGACATCACACACATCCATGCCCGAGGCAGGATTCGAACCTGCGACCGTACCGCCTAGAACTGCTCGGCCACACCGGCCGGCCCTCACACTGGGTTTCACCCGCGTATTTTGCGTGCACATTTAAGGTATCTTTGTAGTCTTATATCTTGGAAACGGGCAAAGATGTCAAGAAAATTTTGAAGTTCGTTCGAGATCGCGATCTAAAGAATATATCTAAAAAATTTCAGCCATTTGCTGTTATGGCCATGAGGATCACTAACTTTGGGACGAAAAAATGCCAAAACGACTTCTTTTGGAGTTTTCTGAGGAACCGCCAGTGAACAAGGGTACCTCCATAAACCCCGTAAGGCCCACCTTAGACGACATCAAATGCAACAAGTACCAAACGATTTGCTCATAGCAGGAAAACATGCTGCTGAAGCCATAAAACGTGCAGTACGGAGACATTGGAAGAAAGTCATGTGATTGGATGTGCATTGTTACTCACTGTTTCCAACTCCTGATCGGGTTTACGTCCTTAGAGTGAAACAAGGCGGGGGTTCGGTAATGATTTGGGTAGCCGTACCGTGGTATTCCGTGGCTGCTCTGCATTACTTCCAACGACTAAGTGACAATGTTGGCCGAAAAGGTCCATCCCATGGTGCAATGTTTGTTCCCCAGTAGTGATGCTGTGTTCCAAGACGGCAGGGCCACTCTTCAAATGCTCACATCATCCAGAATTGGTTTTGTGAGCACCTGGATGGGAGAAGTTTGTGTAATCGCTGTCCACCTTCCTTGTCTTTACCTGAACTTGCCGCTATTTTGTAGGAATAATACTCCCTTGAAAATCATACAGGACCTATAGGTATCCATTCGGAAACGACGTGAAGCTGATTTGAAAGCTAATGGTTTTCTTAATCCTTAGTAGGTACAGTAGTGTATTGTGCTTCCGTTTCATCAATGCACAATATATTAGTCCACCCCTGGAGGACATGGAGCATGATTCCCTGCACAACTCTTGTAAGATGTGTCAAATGCTGAGCCATTTGTGCGTGAATGCAGTCGTAGATACGTGTAAAACTCATATTCTTTATGTCGCTATGATTGACACCCAGGATTATCGTTGATCATCACTCCTGTCTAAAAAAAATCAATAATCAAAACACATTCCCCGTCTCAGAAGCTTGTTCATTCAATTTCCGCGGCGAAACGACCTGCTTATAGTCTTGGGCTCAGATTCGACGTGAAACAGATGTAACGGTTTCTACTTAGTTTTGAGATGAAATCAGCAATTCATGTCTCATTGCCTGCGACGATTCTGTACAAAGACTTTGGCGGATTCACTTTACGCTGCAAAAATGTAAGTGGTCTAATGGGTACTAACAGACTTGTACTACTACCTGTTTTCTGACAACTATCTACCCTTATCATGTTCGTTAAGACTCTTTCACAAATTTTAATTGAACTTGTAAAACGTTGCCGCAGAACACAATACCTCCTTCTGCAAATGAAGAGTATAACAGAATCCAGCACTCCACCTCATTTTCTACAATGCACTAGCAGTAAGTGTACAACATGCTAAAGCAGTCACTTAACGCACCAGAGTACAATGTGATCACAACCAAAATTCCAGGCCAAAATTAATTCAAAGTGCCACGCCCCTTACTGATTCACTTTAACACAGAGCGATTCAGATCTGAATGAATATACCTATGAAATCGTCTCGTGGGCAGTTTTCTTCTAACATTCGACCAGTATGTCAGAGAAAGTCTCAAGCAGCCACATTCACTCTACAAGATAATGAATACAATAATATACATACATATACTTACACTCCTGGAAATTGAAATAAGAACACCGTGAATTCATTGTCCCAGGAAGGGGAAACTTTATTGACACATTCCTGGGGTCAGATACATCACATGATCACACTGACAGAACCACAGGCACATAGACACAGGCAACAGAGCATGCACAATGTCGGCACTAGTACAGTGTATATCCACATTTCGCAGCAATGCAGGCTGCTATTCTCCCATGGAGACGATCGTAGAGATGCTGGATGTAGTCCTGTGCAACGGCTTGCCATGCCATTTCCACCTGGCGCCTCAGTTGGACCAGCGTTCGTGCTGGACGTGCAGACCGCGTGAGACGACGCTTCATCCAGTCCCAAACATGCTCAATGGGGGACAGATCCGGAGATCTTGCTGGCCAGGGTAGTTGACTTACACCTTCTAGAGCACGTTGGGTGGCACGGGATACATGCGGACGTGCATTGTCCTGTTGGAACAGCAAGTTCCCTTGCCGGTCTAGGAATGGTAGAACGATGGGTTCGATGACGGTTTGGATGTACCGTGCACTATTCAGTGTCCCCTCGACGATCACCAGTGGTGTACGGCCAGTGTAGGAGATCGCTCCCCACACCATGATGCCGGGTGTTGGCCCTGTGTGCCTCGGTCGTATGCAGTCCTGATTGTGGCGCTCACCTGCACGGCGCCAAACACGCATACGACCATCATTGGCACCAAGGCAGAAGCGACTCTCATCGCTGAAGACGACACGTCTCCATTCGTCCCTCCATTCACGCCTGTCGCGACACCACTGGAGGCGGGCTGCACGATGTTGGGGCGTGAGCGGAAGACGGCCTAACGGTGTGCGGGACCGTAGCCCAGCTTCATGGAGACGGTTGCGAATGGTCCTCGCCGATACCCCAGAAGCAACAGTGTCCCTAATTTGCTGGGAAGTGGCGGTGCGGTCCCCTACGGCACTGCGTAGGATCCTACGGTCTTGGCGTGCATCCGTGCGTCGCTGCGGTCCGGTCCCAGGTCGACGGGCACGTGCACCTTCCGCCGACCACTGGCGACAACATCGATGTACTGTGGAGACCCTCACGCCCCACGTGTTGAGCAATTCGGCGGTACGTCCACCCGGCCTCCCGCATGCCCACTATACGCCCTCGCTCAAAGTCCGTCAACTGCACATACGGTTCACGTCCACGCTGTCGCGGCATGCTACCAGTGTTAAAGACTGCGATGGAGCTCCGTATGCCACGGCAAACTGGCTGACACTGACGGCGGCGGCGCACAAATGCTGCGCAGCTAGCGCCATTCGACGGCCAACACCGCGGTTCCTGGTGTGTCCGCTGTGCCGTGCGTGTGATCATTGCTTGTACAGCCCTCTCGCAGTGTCCGGAGCAAGTATGGTGGGTCTGACACACCGGTGTCAATGTGTTCTTTTTTCCATTTCCAGGAGTGTATATCAGAATGCCTATTCTGATGATCATTAGTAAAAGGCTAACTGTTAGCTGTTTAAAACGGCTGTTTAGTGTAGTATATCAATTATGTGTATTATGTAAAGAGTAAGCGGATAGATATGCCCTACCGACGTGCATTGGCTGTTTAGTCTTGTGTAAGATATTGAGATGGAAAGTAAATTACATAATAATGACTACTGAGAATGGTGGTTGCATATCAATGTCCGAAGCTTATCAAGATTTAGGTTACTGCAGTATAGAACGACACTTAATACAACGATTGACAGACACATTTCTCAATAAAAATCTAAGAGCAAAGTAGCTGATAAGTGGACGTTACATTTTTGTTATTCCTGTTCTATATCACATTTTGTCCTATCTTCAATCTCGTTTTGTTGAACATAATTACTGTTGATCATTTCCGTTTACAATTCACAGACCTGGAAGTACACTATGATAATTGGTAGACAAGTTCCAATGTTTACACAGTTCCAGTTCAACGGTATGACTCGAAAGGCAAACAGTGAGACAGGGTTCTGTATTGCTAATGTAATGACATGAAATGAAATTCTGTTAATTTACAACGTATTTTCTGAGGACATGCTAACACTGTTCTTCCAACTTTGTTCAAGTTCACTTAACAGGTTGTCAAAATTTTGTTTTCCGTATGATGCAAAACAAAGACGGTGGCGCCGAAGGCTTCCGGCATAAGAAACCACCCTCATTCTGCCAACGGCCTAGTCAAATAGGGCAGAGGACCAAACAGAGGTTCAGGGCACTCTCTTCCCGTTTGGGTGGGAAACTGCCCCTAAGGGCGGCAGAATCAGGAATTATCAACGACATGGGGATGCAGAAGGCAATGGAAACCACTGCATTAAAGACACTTAATGTGAATCCACAGGACATGTGGCCTGTAATTGAAGAAGTGTCATGATGATCCTTTCATTGGCAAAATATTACAGAATAGACCCCCATTCGCTTCTCCGGGAGGGGACTACCAAGGGGCAGGTTACCATGAGAAAAAGATTGAATAATCAACGGAAGGGCGTGGAATGTCAGAAGCTTGAACGTGGTAGAAAAACTAGAAAATCTGAAAAGGGAAATGCAAAGGCTCATTCTAGATATAGTAGAATCAGTGAAGTGAAGTGGAAAGAAGACAAGGCTTTCTGGTCAGACGAGTGTAGGGTAATATCAACAGCAGCAGAAAATTGTATAACGGGAGTAGGATTCGTTATGAATAGGAAGGTGTGGCAGAGAGTGTTACTGTGAACAGTTCAGTGATAAGGTTGCTCTTATCAAAATCAACAGTAAACCAACACCGAGAACGATAGTTCAGGTCTACATGCCGACGTCGCAAGCTGAAGATATAGAGAAAGTGTATGAGGATGTTGAAAGGGTAATACAGTATGTAAAGGGAAATGAAAATCAAATAGTCATGGGGGACTGGAATGCAGTTGTAGGGGAAGAAATAGAAGAAAAGGTTAGAGGAGAATATGGGCTTGGACAGGGAATGAGAGAGGAGACAGACTAATTGAGTTCTGTAACAGGATTCAGATAGTAATAGCGAATACCCTGTTCAAGAATCACAAGAGGAGGAGGTATACTTGGAAAATGCCGGGAGATACGGGAAGATTTCAATTAGATTACATCATTGTCAGAGATTCCGAAATCAGATACTGGATTGTAGGGCGTACCCAGGAGCAGATATAGACTGAGATCGCAATATAGTAGTGATGAACAATAGGTTAAAGTTTAAGACTTTAGTCAGGAAGAATCAATACGCAAAGAAGTGGGATCTGGAAGTACTAAGGAATGACGAGATACTCTCGAAATTCTGTAAGGCTATTGATACGGGAATAAGGAATACCTCAGTAGACAGTACAGTTGAAGAGGAATGGACATACCTAAAAAGGGCCATCACAGATGTTGGGAACGGAAACATAGGTACAAACAAGATAACTTCGAAGCAACCATGCCTAACAGAAGAAATACTTCAGTTGATTGATTAAAGAAGGAAATACAAAAATGTTCCGAGAAACTCACGAATACAGATATACAAGTGCTGAGGAATGAAATAAATAGGAGGTGCAGTGCAGCTAAGACGAAATGGTTGCAGGAAAAATGTGAAGACATCGAAAAAGAAGTGATTGTCGGAAGGACAGATTAAGCAAACAGTAAAGTCAAAACAACCTTCGGCGACATTAATAGCAAGGGTGGTACCATTAAGACTGCAATGGGAATTCCTCTTTTAAATGAATAGGAGAGAGCAGATAGGTGGAAAGAATACATTGAAAGCCCCTATGAGGGGGAAGATTTGTCTGATGTGATAGAAGAAGAAACAGGAATCGATTTGCAAGAGATAGGGAATCCAATTTTAGAATCAGAATTTAAAAGAGCTTTGGAGAATTTAAGGTCAAATAAGGCAGAAGGCATCGATAATATTCCATCAGAATTTCTAAAATCGTTGGGGGAAGTGGCAACAAAACGACTATTCACGTTTGTGTGTAGTATGGCGACATACCTTCTGACTTTCAGAAAAGCATCATCCGCACAATTCCGAAGTCGGCAAGAGCGAGAATTATCGCACAATCAGCTTAACAGCTCTTGCGTCCAAGTTGCTTACGGGAACAATATACAGTAGAATGAAAAAGAAAGTTGAGGATGCGCTAGATAACGATCAGTTTGGTTTCAGGAAAAGTAAAGGAACGAGAGAGGCAATTCTGTCGTTGCGGTTAATAATGGAAGCAAGACTAAAGAAATCAAGACACGTTCATAGGATTTGTCGACCTGGAAAATGCTGAAAGATGCTCGCAATTCTGAAAAAAGTAAGGGTAAGCTATAGGGAGAGGCGGGTTATATACAATGTGTACAACAACCAAGAGGGAATAATAAGAGTGGACGACCAAGAACGAAGTGCTCATATTAAAAACGGTGAAAGAGAGAGATGTAGCCTTTCGCCCCTACTGTTCTATCTGTACATCGAAGAAGAAATGATGGAAGTAAAAGAAAGGTTCAGGTGTGGAATTAAAATTCAAGGTGAAGGGATATCAATGATACGATTCGCTAATGACATTGCTATCCTGAGTGAAAGTAAAGAAGAATTAAATGATCTGCTGAACGGAATGAACAGTCTAATGAGTACATAGTATGGTTTGAGAGTAAATCGGAGAAAGACGAAGGTAATGAGAAGTAGTAGAAATGAGAACAGCGAGAAACTTAACATCAGGATTGATAGTCACGAAGTCAATGAAGTTAAGGAATTCTGCTACGTAGGCAGTAAAATAACCAATGATGGACGGAGCAAGGAGGACATCAAAAGCAGACTTGCTATGGCAAAAAAGGCATTTCTGGCCAAGAGAAGTCTACTAATATCAAATACCGGCCTTAATTTGAGGAAGAAATTTCTGAGGATGTACGTCTGGAGTACGACATTGCATGGTAGTGAAACATGGACTGTGGGAAAACCGGAACAGAAGAGAATCGAAGCGTTTGAGATGTGTTGCTATAGACGAATGTTGAAAATTAGGTGGACTGATAAGGTAAGGAATGAGGAAGTTCTACGCAGAATCGGAGAGGAAAGGAATATGTGGGAAACACTGATAAGGAGAAGGGACAGTGTGATCGGACATCTGTTAAGACATGATGGAATGACTTCCATGGCACTAGAGGGAGCTGTAGAGGTAAAAAACTGTAAATGAAGACAGAGCTTGGAATACATCCAACAATTAATTGAGGACGTAGGTTGCAAGTGCTACACAAGAGAGAAATTCGTGGCGGGGCGGGCCGCATCAAACTAGCCAGGAGTCTTTTCTTTTTTTAAAAAAAAAACCATGTCCGAAAGGACAGACACCATCTTCATATAGATAGGCTTGCCGGTCAATGATCTATTTCAGTGCGGATGCACTGACTTTGCCCTAGTTCTTACGGGAATCGGTAGATTGACTGCCGCGAGTAATCAGTATAAAGGGCAGGGGAACTGCAAATGTAGTGTGTTGACAGTAAGTTGGGAATGTGGGTCTCACGGGGAGCGTGCCAGGGGCAAGTCCCTGCGGTCACATTATCCTCTGTGTCCTCGATGGCTCAGGCGGATAAGGCATCTGCCATATAAACAGGACATCCCGGGTTCGGGTCCTAGGCAGGGCACACATCTTCAACTTGTAATTTCATTCTTCGAGAGCTGCAAGATCAGCAATCGTATCTGTTCTTTCGGACATGCACTTTCTTTTGGACATGTCCCAAGGAACAGATCCAACTTTATATATCATATATATGGAACGATGGTTGAAACAAAGGAATCAACATCCCCGATATTTTCTAGCTGTATGCCAACAGTCAATGAGTGGCTTGAGCTGTACACTGGGGTGACAAAAGTCATGCGATAGCTATATGCACATACGTAGATGGCGGTAGTATCGCGTACACAAGGTGTAAAAGGGCAGTGGATTGGTGGAACTGTAACCTGTACTCAGGCTTTCCGACGTGAATGTGGCCGCACGACGAGAATTTTTTAACACGGAATTTTAGTTGGAGCTAGACGCATGGGACATTCCGTTTCGGGAGCTCAATATTTTGAGATTCACCGTGTCAGCAGTGTGCTGAGAATACCCAGTTTCGGGCATTACCTCTCATCACGGACAACGCAGTGGCCGAGGGTCTTCCCTTAACGACCGAGAGCAGCGGCGTTTGTGTAGGGATATCAGTGCTAAGAGACCAGCAAAACTGCTTGAAATAACCACACAAATCAGTGCGGGAAGTACGGAGAACGTATTCGTTAGAGCAGCGCAACGAAATTTGGCGTTAATGAGCTATGGCAACAGTCGACCGAAGCGATTGCCTTTGCTAACTGCAAGACATCTCCTGTAGCGCCTCTCTTGGGCTCGTGACTACATCAGTTAGACCCTAGACAATTGGAAAACCGTTGGCTGGTCAGATGCGTAACGCCTTCAGTTGGTGAGAGATGATGGAAGGGTTCGAGTGTGGCGTAGACCTCCACGAAGCCGTGGACCAACTTGTCAACAAGGCACTGTGCAACCTGTTTGTCACTCCATAATGGTGGAGGATGTATTTATGTGGAGTGGACTGTGTCTTTTGGTCCAACTGAACCGATCATTCACTGGAAATGGTACTGTTCGGCTACTTGGAGACCATTTGCAGCCAAGCAACGATGGAAATTTTATGGATGATAATGCGTCTTGTGTCCACGCCCCAACTGTTCACGATTGGCTTGAAGACCATTCTGGAAAATACGCGAAAATGATTTGGCCTCCCAGATCGCCCGACATGTAACTCAAGAAAATTTATGGGACATGGTCGAGAGGTCGCTTGGCACTGCTCCGGTAACAATTTCGCAATCATGCACACCTGCAGAGGCAGTATGGTTCAGATTTTCGTACAGGGGACTTCCTACGACTTTTTGAGTCCACACACTGTCGAACTGCTGCACTACGGCCGACAAAAGTCCTACACGATTCTGGCAAATATCCCATGATTTTTGTCACTACAGTGTTCATTGTAAACTTGAAGAAACTTGGACTCCTATCGTCACCTAAGTAAGGCCATTGTGAAGGCCAGAAATGGTGTTAGGTTCATGTCTCCTATAAGTGACCGATCTTCTTACCTAGAGTATTTGGATGTTTTTCAGAAAGTTCTACAATGATTCAAAAAGTGTAGCTTTATGATCGTATCAAAAGTTTGTTTTCTTGAAAGACTCAAAATCATTAACAGACTGACTTATTGACGAAGATAAGTCATATCATACTTTCGGTTTTTATAGTGCTGGCTTTATTCCTTGAACGTACCATGTGCAGGTCACTTAACAGTACATATACTGGACTGATAAGTTTGTCCTTACAATATTAAATTTCTAACCATTTTAACTATAGTTATAATAGCGAAGTTAATAGAAACAATGCCTTATTGTGACTACTTGCTGGTTGGCTTACATGATACTGTCGGCGGTGGAAAGGGTTGCCTCATCGCTTCCTGGATTAACTTTACCAGCGACCTCCCTGCGCATGCGCTAATCCCAGGGGCGCATAGTTTTAATGGGAGGCAGTGGTGGGTTCCATCGTCAGGTTTTCGTATACATGTGCAGCTCTCGCACATGTGTGCCTTACACCACCTGTTGCTGTTAACATATACAACGCAGACTTGTTTACGAGAAAGAGAAGATAGTGGAAGAGAGAGAAATTTATTTCAAAACAGCTAAAATGATGTGCAGTCCGAACTGCACGTTGCCTATCCAGCGGCTTGCAGGCGCAACAAAAATTTGATTACCAATACTTCAATAATTACTGACAAAATTTAAAATGCTGTCATAATCTACTCATTAAGTGGAATAACCTTATATTATCGGCTTAACAGAATAAGGCAAGTATTAAAGTTCGAAACTGTAATTCCGTGATGATGCTACAAAGCTTGAGGGATAATGAAGAAGGATAAAACATCAACCCTGGTCTGGAAACGACAGAGTGGAAATTATAACCGAATGTCATTGTGATATCTCTGACAGCTGACCTCTTCCACTACAAGCCCAATGGTCTCCGTGCTCTTCTAGGCTGTAGTATGAATCAAAACAAGAAAGGATTGTCTAAATGGGCTCTGAAATGTATGCCTTAAGAGCTTGAGCACTTGCTCATCTTAACTACTGTGAGACTCACCTCTTCGGTGAACAAGTCATCATAGTTCTTAAGTCATGCATTTTGCAGCCGATATTTACTAGACAATTTTTTCTTGCTTTCGTCCATTCAACCGAATCCCAAAAATTGAAATTGAACAAGTTGCATTAGAAAACGTCCACTGTCAGATGTATCACAACGGTTTTCGCTTGTATCTTCCGACTCGGTCGTCTCCGGACCAGGGTCCATTACCTCAGATTGGTGCATTAACCTTTCTTCATCAGTCCTCAAAGTTTGTTAGATCATAACAGAATCACTCTGCATATATGCTCAGGCAGCATAACTCACGAAGTGCAAATTACAAAGACTGTGTTCATCCAGTATTTGAGAATGAAAACACCTTGCAACTTTCGAAAGACTTGACACATAATTTTCGAAACTTTCTTTCGCTGACACCTTCCCCCCCCCCCACCATTTCCCCCACAAAATAACGAGAGAAAAGAAGTTTATCGCCCATTATATTTCTGTTGATCCTGCAGTAAAAGCGCTTTACTATATTTTTCCTGTTCCTGAAGTAAAACTTAAACATCATGCATCGCTCTTCAATTTATTCGTTCTTTATTACTAACTCTATTCACAACACTACAGACAGTATGCACATGTACAACTGAATGTACCTGCAAAATTACGTATATCATTGTAAAACACGTAATTTACGATATAAATGAAGGGTTAAGGCAACCTGGCTGTCGTAAGCTTATGACTGCATTGACTCCAGTTTTATTGGTTGCTGTATTGAATCGAAGCTCAGTTTTGGGAATATTTATAAAAAGCTTTATTAGTCGTGTTTGTAAATAAGGATGGTTGTTGTCCATATAGAAAGGAAACATGTTTTACCTTACTGAGGCTTACGTGATTCACATCATAGCCGTATTTTTCTATAAATGGATAATGTGTGATTTGTAAGTTTGTTTTATTAAGTTTGCTTCATTACAACGCCTTTCAGAAAGTATCGACGTCCCTATTTAAAATTGTATTTTATTAGATTGACTGAATGACGATTTTGGATATTATTGTTCTCTTTTAGTGAGAGTTTTTAAAATAAGTGTGTCATGTGTATTGAAGACATGTATTTTACTCAACTCAGCCGTCTTTCCACCCCCTTATTCAGTAGCACATAACATGAAACTAACAAAAAACATGTCGATTTCAACCGCAAAGGCTTTCATGCTTACCATAAAATGTTTAACACACACGGGGTAGGCGAGGGCAAAGGAGCGCGCTTAACACTTTCTGTTTTTCCTTCTTGCTTTTCTCGGTACATGACAATCAAAATTGTACACAGGACATCTAGCATAATACTTCACAAGATACCATAAGTTCAAAATTGTTTAAACGATGCATTAAAGTTATATTTAACAAAATGTTACAAATGAACGAAATGAATTTATTCCTTAGGCCAGGATAAAGATCCTATAGTGATGGGGCAAAATTCCACGCTAAAAGAAATTACTATAATTATGCAATGGTAAAGGAGAATTACAGTATCTGACAGGTACTGGCATTGATAAGTTTTACAATGTTTTACTATATCAAAATCATGACCATCATCATAATTATTATCTCCAAGAAACATCAAAACATGACACAAAAATATCACTAGTTTAAATGCAAAACATTTAACACAGGTAAACACATTGTATTATTATTGTTTGGCCTTTTCTTGACATACATTTCTGCAATGTCGCGGTACAGTCTATATTCCTCTTTCGCCTTCCATGTGAATCCAATGGGTGGGAAAATTATATTTATATTACAAAGTTTCGAAGTTACTGAAGAAAGTTTCATTTGTGTTTTACTGAACCCAGCATCCTTCCGATACTGGTTTTCCCCGGTTGACTCAAACTTAAATTATGACGAGCGATGAATGAGCGACTCCATTCTTCCCCTGCCACATGGGTTTCTTTATTAAATCTGTCGCTTACGCCATTATTTACGGCAAACTTGCGAGGTGCCGGGGTGGAGAAGAGTTTGTACCTTTTTAATTCTGGCGAATTTTGCATGAGAACTAGACATGCACTCGACCTCCTCCTTAGCTCCCACCTAATTAGTTATGCGCACAATGGTAACGAAAGGAATTGATGATGGACCCTGCTAGTTTGTAAAATATGGAGTGTACACTCACTATAACCTAATAAAAATCGTAATCTACTCAGAAAAAAGATAACTTTCTCATAATAAGCAACAGGAAATGGGATTCTGCATCTGTCTACGAAATGATATGCAGATTAAATATTACAATGTAATTTATTATAAATCAGAACACAGTGGTACTTGATTGTCAATACAAACAGTAGGCTAAAGGAAAGGTTATACTGAACTACTATGAGAATAAGAGTTGACTCGAGAACAAGGGGCTCCTACTCTCTGTGATGCAACAGATTGACGGTAATGACTGGAGCTCCTGATGAATCAAGTATTACCCCACCAACTATAATGCAGTATTGCGATTAGGACTGAGAGCTCAAATGGGATCACAAGGGGAAACAAGACAGGTGTACTTGTAGCAAAGCGAGCGCGCGTGCTGCTGAGGACTTCAGTATAAAAATGATAGGTTCCACAATGTCGGAGCCGAAAAATACCTTATCAGTGCTGAAATCTGCAGCACATCGTCGATAGGCAGCGTTATGATGATGTAGGCGCCGGCGTCTGCTGTGAAGCAACCCTGTTTCAAGCCCTGACCTCGAAGGCTGTCCGAGAATTCTAAGTTCTGCCGAAAAAGCGCGACTAAGTCGCAAGACCGTCCAACTCCGATGATGATCAGATCCCGAATATCCTGCTCCCGAATACCCTGCTCCCGCACAACGCAAGAGCGAAGCCAACGTTACTTCACTCCCCACTACCCTCAAAAAAACCACGAGACATCATTTAGTGCTGAATCCAAAATTCTCCCGCACTATCTCAGAACTTCATTCACGCAAATAGCCACCGTTCCTCGCCAATTTCGAGTAGGGCTTTATGTCGTCAACTGGCCTCTCCTGGCCTTCTCCTCTTGCTACCTGCGACGGTCGTTCGCTGCAGTACGGGTTTTTGTAGTTCTACAGCTTCTTTGAACAAGCGCGTGTGATAGTGCTTCTCTACAGCCAGAACTTCCTTTTCAGCGAATTTTATTACGTGGTCGGTATCACTCAGTGCGTGCTCTGCCACTACCGATTTCTCCACCTGCCCCAACCTGCAATGTCGCTTATGTTCTTTGATCCTGGTGTTGATTGATCTTTCAGTCATTCCGACATAAACTTTTCCGCATGTGCATGGTGTACGGTATATTCCCGACATTGCAAGTGGGTCCCTTTTCTCGTTTGTCGATCTAAGACACACTTTGATCTTCCTTGCCGGTTTGAAAATCGTCTTTAAGCCAAGTTTGCGCAATATACGGCCGATTCTGTCCGTCACTCTGGGAATGTATGGCAGAAAGCCCGTACCCGACATTCCTTTTTCTGATTCCTTAATTCGCCGAGTGTTTGGCTCTGTTACGCTTCTGATATAATTTGCTGAGTACCCATTCCTCCTCAGAACACTTTCCAGGTGATGCATTTCGCGTCTGAGATGCTATGACACACATATTCGTCCTGCTCACGTTACGAGCGTATTAATCATGCCTCTTTTCTGGCTCGGGTGGTGGATTGATAGTCTGTGCAGGTATCCATCCGTGCGTGTCGGCTTTCGATACACGCTGTGTCCCAGGTTTTCACCATCCCTTGTGACCAACACAAGTTTGTTGTCCTTGTCATCCTCAGATACTTTAGGTTCCATCTGGCTGGTGCTGGCGGCACCTCGGTTCTTCACGTGATACCACGATCGTACACTACACGTGGTTTCATCAAAGTTAGTACCTAGTGGCTGCGCTCCAAAGACAATACTGTCTAAATTTAGGAGAAACACTACATTCGTATCTTTGCCCCGTGGGCATGTTTGCTCCTGCCCACACTTACTCTTTCCAAAGAAATCACATATTTGGAGGTATTTTATACGTGAGAGTTTTTTAATGAATTGGGGGAGGGGAGTTGGGGAGGTTATTGGTTTAAACTAACAAGGGGAAGGCCTCAGACACCGCCAACCGATTCAGCTCAGATTTGGTAGGTCGCTTGTGTACAACCTAAAACGAAGGAATCTAAGATATTTTGGGTCAACACCTTCGCGTTTGTGAGAAAATCACCCCTAAAGGTTATGACGAGCGATCGACTCAAAGTTGGCGGGATCGATAGATAATTGTAAATAGATCATTTTTCATCACCAGGTATGGGGTCCGAAAACGCATACTTTTCCAGAAATCGAGGTAAGAAACTTTTACAACTGCCGCGTCTGTACCCACATGGTCAACGCTTTTCGCCGACAGCACCGATAGCGCAACGGCCAAGGTAACTGGCTGCGAATTTCGAAGAAACGTAGTGGATGTTATTCTTTTGGTTTGTATTTTCCCATATCTCAATTGATAGGGATAGGAGGGTTAATAAGGTAAGTAAATCAACAAGGAATGATAATAAGGTAGGAAAATAAATTTCTCAATCCTCTTGGGATAGTAAACAACTAAAATGCCACTGCATGTCACTTTACAATGGCTCTTCCAGTCACTGTTACGTGTCGTCACTTTTCTTCGAACAACTAGATGGATGTTACTTGTCATATAAACATTCGAAACAAATATACTCACGGCACCAGGAGCATCTAATGAATGCAATCTTTCGACAGCCACACTGTTCCTTCCCTATGATATGACGAAGAGGCAACCGGGACAACATAACTCTCCCCGCGTGCATTCTATCCCTGCCGGCCGCGGTGGTCTAGCGGTTCTAGGCGCTCAGTCCGGAACCGCGCGACTGCTACGGTCGCAGGTTCGAATCCTGCCTAGGGCGTGGATGTGTGTGATGTCCTTAGGTTAGTTAGGTTTAAGTAGTTCTAAGTTCTAGGGGACTGATGACCACAGATGTTAAGTCCCATAGTGCTCAGAGCCATTTGAACCATTCTATCCCGTGCCACGCTGTAAACAAGCGTCGTACGGTTGGCTATCTGTGATCCCTCGTGAGGAAGTCGCAGCACTTTTACTCGGAGTTGTTTTCATGTGACAAGGCTTAAAAGTTTAATACTTTACCAACTCACGGCGTTTGGGGAATTAGTTTGCCTATCTTATTATTAACATTCATTATTGATTTACTTACCTTGTTAACCCTCCTATCCCTATCAATTGAGATATGGAAAAATACACACGAGAAGAATAACATCCGATAGGTTTCTTCGAGATTCGAACCCGGGTTTACCGATTCCCAGGCAGTTACCTTGGCCGTTGCGCCATCGGCGCTGTCGGCGACAGACGTTAACCATGTGGGTACAAACGCGGCAATTGTAAAAGTTTCTTACCTCGAATTCTGGAAAAGTATGCGTTTCCGGACCCCATACCTGATGATGAAAAATGCTGTATTTACAATTATCCATCGATCCCGCCAATTTTAAGTCGATCGCTCGTCATAACCTTTAGGGGTGATTTTTTCAAAAACGTGGGGGTGTTGACCCAAAATATCTTAGATTCCTTCGTTTTAGGTTGTACACAAGCGTTCTGCCAAATCTGAGCCGAATCGGTTGGCCGTCTGTGAGGCCTTCCCCTTGTGAGAGGATGAAAATAAAAGGCTAGGGTAAATAACTGTGGCATTTGCTCTGCTAATTCTCGTTAAGTGGTGGCGCTCGCATTGCGTACTGTGAATGCACGCCCCGCACAAATAGAGCCGTCAGTTGTAGCCGCTGGCCTCTTTAGCGGCTTGGCGTTGCTGTGCGGCTCTGTGGCGATAAGTAGCGGCGGAGTGCTAGAAAATTGCAGCCACTCGCGGAGAGGCACCTCTTTCCGGAGACGCGGGCAAACGTTTACTGCTGAGGGCCGGCAGATGCAGATCTCTGGCCTCGGGGCCGCAGACGTTCTCTCGGTGGCAAATAACAGGCATTAGGGAGAAGCGGCTGCAGGCCCGTGCCGTCCCGACTCATCCAGTCTGCAGGCGCTATGCTCGCCGCCAGCTCCGGATGGCCGCTCCACGCCTCGCCGTTACGGCCGAGCCTTTATTGGTCCGGCAATATTGTCTTAGAATTACTTTCTGTATTGCTATCTCGCCGCTCTTCTCTCGCCCCTACCCACCATCTCCGACTGAGTGCCGACCGAGCCCCGTCTCGCCTCTAACCCCCCCTCCCCTCCCCCCACTCCCCTCCCCCCCCCCTCAAGCCCCTCTTTCCCGCCGACTCGTAGTTCACGAGTCGGCAGTCGTGTGAACACCTCGGTGCGGGGCTGCCCGACGTTGTTTTTAGAGGGCTCTTAACCCCGACCAGAGAGATACGTTTCCAGGCGAGTCGAGACGTGGAAACAATAAATCGCGGCGCGGCGTCCGGGATCTCGGCGCCCCGTGATCCGCTGCCGGCTGCGCGCCTCGGCCGCGGTCACGACCGCCGGTGCTGAAGACCCAGTTCGATGCCCGGCGGCGATAAAGTCGTGATGATGCCGGCTGTCAGTGCGGGGTTACTGACAGCCAGGGTGTCTGCCCCTTCTATTGTGCTATTCGGCCCGTGCTGCCCTTTCTACCTTGCACCCCATCCACAGCATACGTAACACAAAACGCATTACATCTCGCCAAATGGCGTTACTGGGCTATGGAAATTTCAAGGGGAGGGGTATGACATGCATACAAATCGTAAACCTTAAAACCAACAATATGAAAACTGTGAAACTTGTATCACCTCTCCACGTAAACTCTTTGTAGCCTTACACGTTTTTCGCGATGTCGAAACCATGATTATGGGGACACTCTGGCCAACCGGTATGGCCGAGCGGTTCTAGGCGCTTCAGTCTGGAACCGCGCGACCGCTACGGTCACAGGTTCGAATCCTGCCTCGGGCATGGATGTGTGTGATGTCATTAGTTAGGTTTAAGTAGTTGTAAGTTCTAGGGGACTGATGACCTCAGATGTTAAGTCCCATAGTGCTCAGAGCCATTTGAACCATTTTTGGACACTGTGAACGCTTCTTCAGGAGTGGTTTGACAACGGGAAAATCTCTGATACAACAGCGGCACGGCTGGTGAATGTGCGACCACAGGGAATGTCTTCTAACTTTGGGAACCGCCAAAAGTCACTAGGAGAAAGGTCAGGTGCGTAGGGAGCACGAGAAATCACTTCAGAGCTGCTACCACCAAGAAAGTGCAGCTGCGTGGTCACTCGGGGCGCTAGTGCTTTGTCTTGGTGACATAGCCCACGTGCAGTCTTTTCCAGCCGTTTTTCACGCAACGATAGAAGGCGCTTGTTCTTGAAAACTTTTATATAGGGTGTATCGTCACTGTAGTACCCTCTGCAACACAAGGACTAAGGATTACGCCATCACTGTCCCGAACATGGCCGCCATCATTTCTTGGCGCTTATTCAAAAATTTTTTGGTAGCGATGAGTGTGAGCGGTCTTACTGACCTGGCTGTCACTTCGTTCCATGTCTGAAAAACGGCCGTCCATGTCTAAGTCATTGTCACCTTCAATGGAAAGAAAATCCCATTCACCCCACCATCACTCATTAACATTGCCTAGCAACGTGTTATGCATGCAGGCTTGAGGCCATCAACATTGGTGTCAATTTGCTCATGTTCAGGTCTTCATACAGAGTTGTGTGCATAAACCCCACAGAAATGCGAACTTTGGAGGCGATGTGTTCCACATTCGTTCGGGAATCATCCAAAACAACTTTCTCCACCCGGTCGCTCATGTCATCAGGCGGACTGGTGTGAGGCCTCTAACAACCCTACCACAGCAAAGGTCAAAAATTAATTATGATTGTAGTATTGCTCACGCTGCTAAATATTGAATTTTCGGGCAACAACAAAGTTATATTATGTGGCAGGTGTCATTAGAGCACAGTTAATAAAGTCATTTCTTGAAATAATGTATAAACTAGGCACTCACCTTTTCGTCTTTCCCACGCTGGCCTCGTTGTGAACTCGTAGCTCAATCGTCGAAAATCTAGGTAGTGATGATTCCAAGCTCGGATGCAAAGAGGCCTAGGTGTTATTCTGCGATATTCAAAAGTTTTATAGATGTGTTTCATAAACCATTCTTGAAGATTAAACTTTTGCAAGTTACGACAATGGTGATGTAAAAAAGTAATCAGCACTCCGAATTTAAGTTACACTTCTTTTTATTACTTTTGTTGCAATATCACGTATCTCGTTCCAAAACATCACTTCACAATATGAAACATACTTGAAAATATCTTCCTCACTGTTAAAGTTCACATTTCATAAACTGACTACAATTTGCGTCTTTTTAACATGACGACCAAAGCTTGAATCTCTAATAACCGCTTACGAAGCAAAAAATCAGAGTTACAAGTACGCCAAAGATCATAGTGACAAAAGAAAGAATACGCATAAGAGTAATATCATTGCAATAAATACATATAGATGTATCGAAGTACCTCTACATTAATGAAATCAAATCTGAATGTTGTCACAGAAATATGTTAACTATTTTACAGAGACACAGTAGAATATTGCTGGTATCGAGAGGCTGAGGTGAGGTGCCGTAATTCAAGTACCATTACAGGCCGAAATTGTTTTCGTCTATTGCCACATGACGTTCTGCTTTCTCTGAACTGTCGCACCCACGAACGCACGTTAGACACATTCATGACTCCATCATCACACGTCTCCCTTAACTCGTGATGAACTTCAGTGTTGTTACATCACATAAATGGAGAAAACTATTGATTACGCGCTGTTCTTATAATAAATCATTTTATGTATCAAAGACCGTCCTCACCCTCGCTGCTGCCGCTAGAGTTCTGTGTAGCATCCAGTGCTGCCATCCCTTTTGCGCATTCACAACGACTACACGCATATTTTAAAACTAACTGCATGTTTTTATCTGTTTACCGTCCTGAGAACAATAAATCAGAGGTGTTATAACTTGAATCCATCGCTTACTTTGCTCGTGTTTTACGTTTTTTTCTATTTATTGTTTTTCTGCTGTAACTACAGATACATATTATATGGCAACTTAAAAGACCAATAATTTGGCGTTTATAAACAACATCATGCTACAAGATTGTCAGTATCCGTAACTCAGTTCAAAAAATTGTTCCAATGGCTCTAAGCACTACGGGAATTAACATCTGAGGTCATCAGTCCCCTAGACTTACAACTACTTAAACCTAACCAACATAAGGACAGCAAACACATCCATGCACGAGGTAGGATTCGAACCTGTGACAGTAGCAGCTGCGCGGTTCCGGACTGAAGCGCCTAGAACCGCTCGGCCACAGCGGCCGACCGTAGCTCAGAGATCACCGTATTTGGCTACCATGCGGTACTGTCATAAATTTTTCCTTGGTGGTAGAAGTCTAATGAGATTCACTCAGCCTCGTCAGGCCAATAAGGAGCTGCTTGATTGAGAAGAAGCCACTGCAAAGTCAAGAAAACCGACAACGCTCGAGAGAGCTGTGAGCCGACCCTCTGCCCCTCCATACCGTACCGAAATGACGCCAATGGCTGAGGATCGTGTAGCGGTCGGACGGTCCCGATTGGCTCGTCTGTGCCAGAAAGTGGAGCTTTGCTTGCTTTGCTACGGTAAAAGTTTAAAGACGTTGTTCACGACTTACTTATTCGGAAAGAAAGAGCCGTTGCATGCTCCTATAGGTAAAGAAGCAGCGTGTCACCTTGAGAAACAAGAGGCAAGCGGGATCTGAATAGAATCCAAATGATCGATGTACGTCCTTTGGTCTGGTAGCCCGGTCAGCGGTTTCAGGAGGATTTTCACTATCGTTTAGGTAAATGCTGGCCTGGTTGCCGATCTCTGCTTACGAAAATAAGATACTCAAACACTTAAAATGTAGTAAGACACAGAAATACACACGATTCACAGACGGGTAGTCCATTACCGGACGAACGGACAGAGATTCAGGAAACTCTCATGCCCTTGGGGTGGAAAACTGCCCTAAACGGTGGAAGAACCAGCAATGATCAACGGCATGAGGATGCAGAAGGCAATGGGAACCACTGCATTAAAGACACATAATGTGTATTCACAGGACATGTGGGCAGTAATTGAAAAAGTGACGTAATGATCTCTCTATTGGTAAAAGATTCCGGAATAGTCCCCTATTCGGATCTCCGGTAGGGGACTGCCAAGGGGATAGTGACCTTGAGAAAAAGTTTGAAAAACGACGAAAGTGAAACATCGACTCATAGGTTGGACAAAGGATAGAAGACGTGGAATGGCGAACTCAAGCTGAGGTCATTACTTTTCTTTAAGAAATTACAAATTTATTTCAGAATATGACAGCATACAGCATGACAATTTGAAAGCGTAATCTTCTCTTGCACCTGATGTATAATAATGAATAACAAGTTTCTCTTTCATAACCAATCCTTTAGATAAGAGAAATATCAGTTTAAGCAACAAGCTTCACTTGCAGAAGCAAATTTAAAACGAAGAATCAATATTTAAAGTAAAGACTGTTTATCATAATACGTAGGCTGGTTAAAACGGTTCAAACGACTCTGAGCACTATGGGACTTAACATCTGAGGTCATCAGTCCCCTATAACTTAGAACTATTTAAACCGAACTAACCTAAGGACATAACACACGTCCATGCCCGAGGCAGGATTCGAACCTGCGACCGTAGCGGTCGCGCGGTTCTAGACTGAAGCGCCTAGAACCGCTCGGCCACACCGGCCGGCCACCTAGGCTGAAGCCTCCTTTACCCCCACAGGGACCACTCTTAAAACTAAGTAGACAACAAGTAGTCATCCAATAAAACCCACACAAGTGTAACAGTGGAATTAAGTAAGGACTCCTAATTTAAATTAGACAAGAACCAAGAACAAGAATCAAAACTCCGAGAAAGAGGGCAAAGTCTGATAATCTTCCAGTGAGTTACAAGAAGTGTGCCACCAAGTTAGGCCGAGCTGACTACCAAGATAAGTGATTTGCGGATGGAATTTAAACGTTCAAGAACTGAAGTACAGTAAATGTTCGTGAACTCAAGTGCAGAAAATAGAATCTTTCTTACGTTAGATCAGAAGACAGTTCAATTTCGAAGCCGCAGTTAATTAAAACAAACTATCAAATAGAATATCCGGAAAACTTAACATATTCAGCAGCTGCAGCTAGAGTTAATAACTCCAGAGAGAGCTAACGATCATTGGAGATGTAGGCCGGCAGCGATGGCCGTGCGGTTCTAGGCGCTGCAGTCCGGAACCACGGGACTACTACGGTCGCAGGTTCGAATCCTGCCTCGGGCATGGATGTTTGTGATGTCCTTAGGTTAGTTAGGTTTAATTAGTTCTAAGTTCTAGGGGACTGATGACCTTAGATGTTAAGTCCCATAGTGCTCAGAGCCATTTGAACCATTTTTTTGGAGATGTAGTCCGGGTATGTGCACAGGCCGAAATACAGGAGTACGTACAAGCGGGCAAGCGCCGCTTTAATTACAACGTTACGGCTGAAAAGCCAGGGCTGTCAACAAATTGCACGCACATTACAACAATAAAGTCAAGAGCTCCGAGAATAAGGTCTTCAGATCTCTCAAGAATTAATAAAGTAAGGTAACGTTCCCTAAGAAATTACTTAACTCTAAGTCAAGTGAATAAGGCTTAAACCTTTTAATTACAAGCAGAAATTTCGATTACTGTACTACAACTGCCCATTTAAAAGGATAAGACACTTGTGATAAGCAACAGCAGGTTTACCAACAGACATCGGATGCTCTTTTGAAGCAACAGAATAATAGATGCGAGCTTACCCGCCTGGCACAGTCGTTAGGCTCAACCTTTATGGATAAGATCGAGGTTGCCGATCCTCAGGTTTTAAACCCATCTACAACGAATTTAAAAGACTATTAGTTTAAAACATCAAAAGCTAATTCAGCATTTCTCAAAACTTACAACAGCTAAGGAGTGACTGAAAAATAAGGAACAGAAAATGGAAACACCAGAGCACATTAAGTACCACCAGCAAAATTGGAGCAGAACAGTTCAAAAACAAACATACCATTTCAGTCAGTGGCCCATCTAAGTAAGCCGGACGGAGTGGCCGAGCGGTTCTAGGTGCTACAGTCTGGAACCGCGCGACCGCTACGGTCGCAGGTTCGAATCCTGCCTCGGACATGGATGTGTGTGATGTCCTTAGGTTAGTTAGGTTTAAGTAGTTCTAAGTTCTAGGGAACTGATGACCTCAGAAGTTAAGTTCCATAGTGCTCAGAGCCATTTTTTGAACCATCTAAGTAAACATTCGTGTAACCCGAGACTAACTCGGAGATTCTAACAGACCAGCTACCGGTACAACACTTCTCATACACACATAAACAGAAATCACTAAGCAAATCAGCAAGCTTACACTCGCGGCTTCAAATAGGTTACAGTAAGTACAAGGAAACCTCGTCTTTCAAACTCCACAGGCGAGGTTCACTGGAAATGGCTCTGAGCACTATGGGACTCAACATCTTAGGTCATAAGTCCCCTAGAACTTAGAACTACTTAAACCTAACTAACCTAAGGACATCACACACACCCATGCCCGAGGCAGGATTCGAACCTGCGACCGTAGCAGTCCCGCGGTTCCGGACTGCAGCGCCAGAACCGCTAGACCACCGCGGCCGGCGAGGTTCACTGGGGGAATAAACACAATACGCACCATAACGTCTTTAGTACTCCATATCCCATCATTCAAAGCACTATACCGGCCGCCAACATCCAAACTGCACATGGCGAGAACATTCCAGAAGGCGAATTGTCTTTCCAAAAGCCAGAAATCAGCCACAGTGACTCCTGTCGTGCATACGGCTCCAAATACACCAAGAGGCCGCAACGGCCACCATGTCAACAGACTGGCCCCTCAGTCCATATCTGCTGCCGCTTCGTGCCAACACCAACTCGCCAGCCGCGACACAGGTCCGATCTTTCCCTCACTTGCAAACTGCGATAAACCGGGCGAATCAGTGCGGCGCACGCGCCTGCTACCAGGACCCCATTCAGAGGATCCAAAGATAGCACAATGGCGCCACGGCTCAGAAAGGATAACATTCTAAGGGTCGAGGCGTGGAATGTCAGAAATTTGAACGTGGTAGGGTACATAGAAAATCTGAAAACGGAAATGCTAAGGCTCAGTCTGTATATAATGGTGGTCAGTGACATAAAATGGAAAGAAGACTAGGATATCTAGTCAGATGGGTATGGGGTAATATCAACAGCAGCAGGAAATGGTGTATCTGCAGTAGCTTTCGTTGTGAATGGGAAGAGAGGAAAGAGAGTCAGTTACTATGAACAGTTCAGTGACGGGGTTGACAGTAAACCAACACCGGCAGCAACAGTTAAGGTATACATGCCGACGTCGCAAGCTCAACATGAAGAAGTAGAGAAAGTATATGAGGATAATGAACGGGTAATTCAGTAAGTAAACGGAGATGGAAATTTAATAGTCATAGGGCTGTAAGGGAAGGAGCAGAAGAGGGGTAGCAGAGAATATGGGAATGGTAGTAGGTATGAGAGAGGAGAAAGTCTAATTCCGTTCTGCAATAAAAATCAGCTAGTAATAGCGAATACTATATTCGAGAATCACAAGAGGAGGAGGTATATTTGGAATAGGAGATGTGGGAAAATTTCAGTTAGATTCCGTCATGGTCAGGCAGATGTTCCGAAATCAGATACTGTATTCTAAGACATACCCAGGAACTGATATAGACTCATATCACACTTTAGCAGTGATGAAGAGTATGCTGGAGTTTTAGCTAGGAAGAATCAATACGTGAAGAAGTGGGATACGGAATTACTAAAGAATGGAGAGATTGTGGCACATTAAGTGTCTGGGGGTATATTTCAGGACATAAGCCGTGTCCAAGATCTTCTATGAGCTTTCGAATATACACTCCTGGAAATGGAAAAAAGAACACATTGACACCGGTGTGTCAGACCCACCATACTTGCTCCGGACACTGCGAGAGGGCTGTACAAGCAATGATCACACGCACGGCACAGCGGACACACCAGGAACCGCGGTGTTGGCCGTCGAATGGCGCTAGCTGCGCAGCATTTGTGCACCGCCGCAGTCAGTGTCAGCCAGTTTGCCGTGGCATACGGAGCTCCATCGCAGTCTTTAACACTGGTAGCATGCCGCGACAGCGTGGACGTGAACCGTATGTGCAGTTGACGGACTTTGAGCGAGGGCGTATAGTGGGCATGCGGGAGGCCGGGTGGACGTACCGCCGAATTGCTCAACACGTGGGGCGTGAGGTCTCCACAGTACATCGACGTTGTCGCCAGTGGTCGGCGGAAGGTGCACGTGCCCGTCGACCTGGGACCGGACCGCAGCGACGCACGGATGCACGCCAAGACCGTAGGATCCTACGCAGTGCCGTAGGGGACCGACCCGCCAATTCCCAGCAAATTAGGGACACTGTTGCTCCTGGGGTATCGGCGAGGACCATTCGCAACCGTCTCCATGAAGCTGGGCTACGGTCCCGCACACCGTTAGGCCGTCTTCCGCTCACGCCCCAACATCGTGCGGCCCGCCTCCAGTGGTGTCGCGACAGGCGTGAATGGAGGGACAAATGGAGACGTGTCGTCTTCAGCGATGAGAGTCGCTTCTACCTTGGTGTCAATGATGGTCGTATGCGTGTTTGGCGCCGTGCAGGTGAGCGCCACAATCAGGACTGCATACGACCGAGGCACACAGGGACAACACCCGGCATCATGGTGTGGGGAGCGATCTCCTACACTGGCCGTACACCACTGGTGATCGTCGAGGGGACACTGAATAGTGCACGGTACATCCAAACCGTCATCGAACCCATCGTTCTACCATTCCTAGACCGGCAAGGGAACTTGCTGTTCCAACAGGACGATGCACGTCCGCATGTATCCCGTGCCACCCAACGTGCTCTAGAAGGTGTAAGTCAACTACCCTGGCCAGCAAGATCTCCGGATCTGTCCCCCATTGAGCATGTTTGGGACTGGATGAAGCGTCGTCTCACGCGGTCTGCACGTCCAGCACGAACGCTGGTCCAACTGAGGCGCCAGGTGGAAATGGCATGGCAAGCCGTTCCACAGGACTACATCCAGCATCTCTACGATCGTCTCCATGGGAGAATAGCAGCCTGCATTGCTGCGAAAGGTGGATATACACTGTACTAGTGCCGACATTGTGCATGCTCTGTTGCCTGTGTCTATGTGCCTGTGGTTCTGTCAGTGTGATCATGTGATGTATCTGACCTCAGGAATGTGTCAATAAAGTTTCCCCTTCCTGGGACAATGAATTCACGGTGTTCTTATTTCAATTTCCAGGAGTGTATTATCTTACCTAGCTCTGTGATTTTGCTCTGAATTAGCCAGGTGTACCTGTTGCCCAGGGGACGCCCGGATACGTTCTGCTGGGAGGCTTCTCTAATGGGAGGGAACGCCGCTAGAGCATTACGCAACTCCAACTTAGAGCCTCACTGGAGCACTGCACGAACACGAAGCGTGAAGTAACAGCTGGAAACAATCCGTGCGCAAACTAGCAGGCACTGCATGGGGTGTACAACCCAGGACAGTAAGAACTACAGCTTTAGCCGACTGACAAGCCTTACCGTCAAGCCAGTATCGTAGCCCCTGTCATCAGACGCGAAGTGGCAACGAGGAAGGAAGAAACCGTAGGCTTCTTTCGCTTACCCCCATTTGGATACCAGCAAGCCCGCCACAGAATTGAATGAGGAGACGCTTTCTGCACGCAACAGGAAATCTTACCCTATTTTGGACTGGGGGAGGGGGTCATCAGTCTTCTGACTAGTTGGATGTGGCTCAGCACGAATGCCTCTCCTGTACTAACTTCTTCCTCTCAGAGTAGCAATTGCAAGCTACGTTCTCAATTATTTGCTGGGTGTATTTCAGTCTCTGTCTTCCTCTACAGTTATTACCTTCTGCATCTTCCTCTAGTAACATACAAGTTATTCTTGCCAGGCGGTTTCCGTATACTTCTTTCCTCGGATTCTGTAGAGAAGCTCCTCATTCCATACCGCATCAGTCCACCTAATTTTCAGCATTCTTCTGTTGCACTACACCTCAAATGTTTCGATTCTCTTCTTTTTTGACTTTCGCACAGTGCATGTTCCACTAACGTGCAATTCTGTGCACCAAACGTACACTCAGAAATTTCTTCCTCGAATTAAGGCCTATGTTTTATGCTATAGACTTCTCTTTACCAGGAATGCCCTTATCGCCAACGTTAGCTTTTTATGCACTTTCTCCGTCCATACGGGATATTTTGCTGTCTAGGTAGCAGAATTCCCTAACATCTTTACTTTGTGATCACCAACACTGGTGTTAAGTTTCGAGCTGTTCACATTTCTGCTACTTCTCATTACTTTCGTCTTTCTTAGATTTACTCTCAATGCACATTCTGTACCCATTAGACCGTTCATTCCATTCAGCAGATCCTGTAATTCTTCTTCATTTTTTCTCAGGATAGCAATGTCATCACCGAAGCTTATCGCTGATACCCTTTCGCTTTGAATTTTAATTCCATTCTTGAACCCGTCTTTTATATTCGTCATTGCTTCTTCGACGTAAAGATTGAAAAATAAGAGCGGCAGGCTACTTCCCTGTCTTACGCTCTTTGTAAAAAATGGTTCAAATGGCTCTGAGCGCTATGGGACTTAACTTCTGAGGTCATCAGTCCCCTACAACTTAGAACTACTTAAACGTAACTAACCTAAGGTCATCACGCACATCCACGCCCGAGGCAGGACTCGAACCTGCGACCATAGCAGCAGCGCGGTTCTGAAGCGCCTAGAACCACTCGGCCACAATAGGCCGGCCCTAAAACTGAACGACGATACGGTACTATATTTGTATAACATGTCAATGGTCGTAAGGAAATATGGGTTTGTGCGTAAGTTTAATCATCAATAACATATTCTCCTTCACTATTTAAAACAGTCTGCCAACCCTGGGGTAACTCTTGGATTCCGCGACTGCAGAAATCACGCAATATTCAGGCGAAGAACTCGCCGAGTCATCTTGAGAGCGCATTTTCATCTTGAAAGGAATTTCCTTGAAGGTTGTTCGATACAAAGCGGGAAAGGTGAAAAATCTGTGGACGCAAAATCAGGTGACTAAGGTGGTTGAGGAATGACTATCCATCCCTCTCCTGCATAAGTTTTTTGTCAGTTTAGCAGAATGCTGGATGACGTTATCGCGGAGTAGCAACACTGCACCGTCGCTATTCATCAGAAGCAGAACATTATCTTCTGTTGATGCGCGCTAGTCTCTGTACGGGGAGCTACTGCATTGTCTGGGCTCCGTCATTCCTTTCTTTTCCTTGTTGTTGTGGTCTTCAGTCCTGAGACTGGTTTGATGCAGCTCTCCATGCTACTCTATTCTGTGCAAGCTTCTTCATCTCCCAGTACCTACTGCAACCTGCATCCTTCTGAATCTGCTTGGTGTAGTCATCTCTTGGTCGCCGTCTACGATTTTTACCCTCCACGCTGCCCTCCAATACTAAATTGGTGATCCCTTGGTGCCTCAGAACATGTCCTATCAACCGATCCCTTCTTCTAGTCAAGTAGTGCCACAAACTCCTCTTTTCCCCAATTCTATTAAATACCTCCTCATTAGTTATGTGATTTACCTATCTAATCTTCAGCATTCTTCTGTAGCACCACATTTCGAAAGCATCTATTCTCTTCTCGTCAAAACTATTTATCGCCCATGTTTCACTTCCATACATGGCTACACTCCATACAAATACTTTCAGATACGACTTCCTGACACTTAAATCTATACTCGATGTTAACAAATTTCTCTTCTTCAGAAACGCTTTCCTTGCCATTGCCAGTCTACATTTTATATCCTCTCTACTTCGACCGTCATCAGTTATTTTGCTCCCCAAATAGCAAAACTCCTTTTCCTTATGTTAACACAAAGGCACCACTTCTCGTCACCTGTAACGACACACGGTTGGAATGATCGCTGTTGTTCACAAGCCAGTTGATGATGAGCAAGCAGAAATGCACCTATGGCCACCCACTGATTCTTGTAATTTTTGGATTAGAGCATTTCTGAAACTCCCCCATTGCATACAAATGTCGTTCGATGGTGGAATGATCACAGCTAATCACTTTTGCCATTTATTTGACGTGGATCATTGTGAATAAATGTGTTCAAACAACCTTCATCAAACTCCGAATGTCTTCCTGATCGTGGAGAGTCATTAATCACCAAACGATCCTCCTTAAAACGAGAAAAATTTTTTCTTGCAATGCTATGCCAAATGGCACTATCCCCGTACACAGAGCAAATTTTTCTGGCTGCCTCCATTGCCATCACCTCTCTACTGAACTCAAGCAGAAGAATACGTGGGAAATATTCTTATTCCTCAACTTGGCACTCCATTTTCCAGCGTCCACAGCTCCACTCACTGTCTCAAAATTGGAAAGTGATAATATGTAAACTCGAATAGCAGCAGTGAAGTAGAAATAAGAAATGATAGTTGACAAATGGTTCAAATGGCTCTAAGCGCTATGGGACTTAACATCTGAGGTCATCAGTCCCATAGACTTAGAACTACTTAAACCTGTCATCAGTCCCATAGACTTAGAACTACTTAAACCTCACTAACCTAAGGACATCACACACACCCATGCCTAAGGCAGGATTCGAACCTGGGACCGTAGCAGACGCGCGGTTCCGGACTGAAGCGCCTAGAACCGCTCGGCCAAGGCGGCCGCCAGTTGATAAATCAACCCATAACAACCGGAATACCAACATGTAAAACAGAAACGCTACGAACGTATGCAGCAATCTAACACTTGTCTCTGATTTTACGGACTGCAATTTCCTCTGATTAGTTTCTTGCAATTTCGTTTCAGCTCTATTTTTCTCCCGAGCAACGTCGTGGCGAATAATCTTCTTAAGCTGTTGCTGCAAGGGCTCCCTTGAGAAAGGAAGAAAAAGTCGTCCATTTTCCGCTGCGCCGTATTTCCATGCGGATCGAATCTCGGGCGACCACTCGTTCCGGCGACCATAAATTTCCATCAGAACTCATTCTATCATAATCATCGCTGCCCGTTCGTCGGTAGGCGAACAATATATCTCACAGAAACGTAACCATCAAACAATTCCCGGGCCAATAACGGGAAAGCGTCTCCAAGCGTCTCAGGATTTATGAACTCTCGGTCGGCGCATTATCATATCGAGATCTCCGCGCAGGCCCACTACCGGAAATTGAAGGTCAGCCGGCTGTGTCTCAAATGTTGACAGCTAAATTTCTTTATTGCGTGAGCGGCGTTTCTGAAGCCGGGATCGACCATCTGGTTCCCAGTTCTACATTAAGTTGAGCAGCCGGTACAACGTGGAGTGTTCCTCTGTGAGGGCAGATCTCCGCTTCCTTCCAGTAGCTTCTGGAGCTGAGTTAAGAACGTTCGCCCTCCATAATTATGAGATTGAGATTAAACGTTACTTCAGTAGGGCATAGCGATGCATGCAATCGGTGAGCCGCTGTCTCTGGACATACATTTACTTTCTTTCAAAGGTACCAGTCTTATTCGTAATAACGCCGTAAGAATTACGTTTGCTACTGTCGGAGTGTTTAATGTTTTGGAAACATTTTTTAACAGACTCCCGATTTGGTTCTCACGCACTGCTGGAGACAGCGTCATGTGTGAAACTCATTGTAGTTCGTTAACGTGCAACTGTTTTGGATAATGAAGATCCAACGTCAAAATAAATAACTACACTAGCAGCAACTGTGGTGTTTCACACAAGATCTCGTACAACCGAATTCGGTACATTTTTGAATCAAAACAGTCTGGGTTACAAAAGTGTTTTTATTAATAATAATTTCACGTTTCACCCTTGTAAGGCGTTATGACATTATGTAGGTCTAGCTTAGCGCCGGCTGTTTCGTTTACGTATCCTGTATGATATGCACATTTTTTCTAATCGAATTTTTATGTTACAGATTGCAACGCCTAAGTCATTAACGTAAATTAAGGCCATAGAATGATGGTACTTTTCCAAGTGTACTTTTGACCAAAACGTGATTCTGGTATCCGGAGTACAAGGTCTTTATTAATTAAGAAGGATTTCCCGTCCTTATTTTGATATTTCTATAGAAACTTTCACTCCCTAACACATATTTCTTTGTATCGAACCGAGCAGTGAAATTCCAATTTTCACAGATTTATCTTTAAAATGTTTTAATACAATGAAATATTTTCTGAAAAATTTTCATCACTTATTTCACGCCCATAAGGGTTGAATGTCCCAAAACAGTGATATCTTGTAATTTTTATTTCCAACAGAGTGGTCAAATTGAAATTTTCATAGATTTAAAATGTTATCATAATGAAGCACTTTTATAAAATTTTTGAGCCCTTGTTTCAGCCCTCTACGGGTTACGTCTGTAACCAAGATGTCAAAAACGATTTTTCATAGATGTAGCCTTAGAAATGATTCAGTAGTTCTGTTCAATGATTTATTTAAAGAAGTTATTACCCACTATTTAACCCCCGTAGCGGTTAAATTTCCAAAAAAAACACTCATGAATGTTTCCTTATATTTAATCGAGAAATCGAACATCAGTTTTCGTTAGTCTGGCTCCAAAATTGCCTTCATAGCGAGATATTTTCAGAAAACCTTTCGTCTACTACTTCATTCTCTTTGGGATGGAATTTCGAAAAATACCTTCTTAATCGACGCCTGGAGTATAAGAGCGACACGTTCTCATAATTTTAAGTTTCTGTCTTCAGTTTTTGGGCTGGGCAATGATGAGTGTGCCTATCAGGACATTGCCTTTTCTAAATACATATAGGCATAAAAACTTAAAGAGATAACCTTCATCCGTTAGTAGCCGCCGATGGTCCTTAACTGAGAATAACAAGCATCTGAATATATCCGTTCGTCAACTGACGTATCAGATTCGTGAAAAAGTTAGGTGTAGTAAAGCAGACTCAACACGGTGCACACAGCACAGAACATGTGAATGTAGAGCAGAAAATGATCAGCTAAGCAGTGAAATAGGAAGGGGTGGAGGTATGAACCTGTAACGTAAGTACCCTCCGCCTCACACCGTATAGTGGCTTTTGGAGTGAATGCAGATATGCCATAAAGTGTTAGGGACCATCAGTAACCTACAAAGAGGCTTGGTACATAGTTGTACTTGTGTCACATGTGAGTCAAACTGAATTCATCTGGAACAATAGTTTCAGTCATTTGTTTTCCATTCACACTAATACATATATAATGTGAGCAAGTGAAAGTGAACTACACCATGCATATCTGTAAATATTACAACTGATGACGATCACTATCCAAACAAGTCTAATAACAATGGTGTCTATAACTGTAAGAATTTCACTTGAAATTTTTTCTTTCTCTTTTTGCTTTCAGGTGAAAGAAAGAAGTTTGAAGCAACAGAAAGAAATATCCAAAGAAAAAATTGTCCAGTCAGCTGCATGAGATCTACGTGTCCCTCCACCAGAAAAATCGATACAGTGTTGCAATTTCTACACATTATGGCAAATTCTGGAGAAAGAAAATTTGTATATGACTCTTTTCACGCTGATTCGGAGCTATATTAATTTCCAGCACGGTAATCCTTCAGTACATATTACTCAATAAGAAACACATAGCAACATTGACACAATTAATCTACTGTAATTCACTTTCGAAGAAAAAAACGCATGTAGTTGTAGATGTAGATGTAGATGTAGATTCATCTTTTATCTGTATTCTCATCTTATCCCGCAGTCTTGCTCCTCGTCCCTTTCCTCTCAGCACTTCTGCAGGAATTTTTAAAACTGGCAGAATAACTGATCACTTTGACACAAGGAAAAAGTACAGTTAGTTACCAGAATAAAAGTCCTTTCTAGTAATAAGTACAGAAACAAATCTTCAAAAATGAGTTTATTAAAATAGTTCTTGTTTTAACGTCATCAGTTCATCCCAGTCTCGCCTACCACACCCGTCTTTATGTTCCTTTTACGCAACATGTAACATTAGACGTTTGAAAGCAGATATCAGTACGAGGCATCCATTGGTACCTTTGAGTGAACCATCATTCTTACGACCACTGACGCTATTTAACTGTTTCCCACTTTAGTTCAAACTAATTTGATTTTTCTTTATGTCCTCGCACGCAATACGGCGCTGACCTTTAGAAAATTTCACCAAAGATTTCGAGCGTTTACATGGAGGAGGCACGGAGTGCTTGTCTACAGAAAAAGGGAAAGTGAGACCAGATTGAGGAAGAAAGAGAGTTAACGCTGTTAAATAAGCTCTAGGTATCTTACATGTTTTGGAATTTTTCTAAAGCATTTTACCACGTTTATTCAAAATGTGGAAACCATTTCACTGTACCTGTTTTGAAAGTAAGCTGGTTTACTCAAGTAGGGTTGGTCAATATGAGGTGTTTGAGAAAAACGATGAGACTGATTTTAAATCTACCAAAGTTTTTATTTTTTCCTTACAACAATATTGTCCCCTTCAAAGTAATTCCCTTCGGTGGCTATACAGCGGCGAAGTCGTTGTTCCCGAACTTGGTAGCAACGCTGAAACGCTTCAGCTGGAGGGACCTTTAACATGTCGATCACATCCTTTTTAATTTTCTCCAGAGCCACAAAATGACATTCTCGTAAGACATTTTTCAATTTAGAGAAAAGCAAAAAGTCACAAGGACTCAGATCAGGTGAATATGGGAGCTGTGAAACCACAGGAATGCTTCTGAGGTCAAAACTTCCGTGATGGAAATGGCCGCGTGACATGGGGTGTTGTCACGATGCAGCATCTACCTTTTGCATGTGTGAAATTTGGGTCACAGTTCAATGTACGGAGACAGTGTTTAAGTTTAACAAGTCGCCCTTCACCCTCACTGTTAAACGTTGGTCAGATCTCACAAGAGCACGCACACATTCGACGTTTTCGTGTGGTTTTGTAGCTGAAGGAAACCTTCAGCGAGGTTCATCTGTAACGTGTTCTCCCCCTTCCAAAAAAGATTTGTGGAAGCGAAGAACTTGTGCTCTTGATAAGGAAAGTTCCTCATAGGAGTTTCAACTTTTCAAATGTCACACTCACGGATTCCCCAAAGTTTAACACAAAACTTAATGGCATAATGTTGTACTAAATTCTACTATTTCATTTTCGTAACACTCAACAAAAACACGACTTCACACATGGCGCTCTCAAAAATCACGTACTGGCTGCACAGAGCTGAAACTAGAACTGAGCGTCTGTAAGGAAGGAATATACCAGCAAGTAGAACAACACAGCGTTACCAGATCGCTAGCAGTGTTGTTATTCTCATTACTTTTCTCACACACCTCGTACGCATCGCGTGTGATGGGTCCCTGAAAGCAAAGAATGAATGGCGCAACAATACTGTGTCGAGCCTCTCGCTCGGCGATGACAGGCACATCGCAGCGATGCTACAACTTCTGCAATTCTTCGTCGTCAGACCTATCCACATTGCTGGGTATCGCTGTTAATTGCCTGGGAAACAACACCGAGGCAGATCGATCAATACTGAATACAAGCTTGAGGGTGACGACTAAAGTGAACATCACTGTTATCAACAGAGAATACCGTGAATGAATGGAACAGCTCCGTTCGCGAACAAGATACATAGTGCATAGCGTCGAAATTTCTAAAGTTGTGCAGATTATATGAATGCATGGTGTCTGTTCTTTCGGACGTGTCCGAAAAAAGCAGACGCCATGTGGGATTTGCATCTGTGGTACATATTATGTAAGTTGATGGGAAGGGGAGGAGGAAAGACAGGAAAGGGAAGGATCTAATGATATCAGCTCCATCGCGACTTTGTGTGGACAGCACTACCCAGACGCAACTGTCTAGTAAGCAGGAAATCATGGGTTTGAGTCCTCATGTGACACACATTTTCACTCATCGCCGCTGATTCCGCACAAAGTCCTGATGCAGCTCATATCCTTTACTCCTAACCTTTCACATCCTTTCTTCCCCCTTCCCCTTCAAATCACTTAAGTTTTGCAGATATTTTAAGTGAAATTTAGACGCAAAGATGAATGGGGGTAAGAAATCAAACGACACGCAATTATTTCTTAGTGAGTCACTATTCGTCTGTCATACCAAAATACATCCTTTACAAGGTGACTCTGCATTTTTCTCACTCAGAAATAGGACTTGAATGTTGTTTGTTTGTGAAAAGATTGCGTCGTACCTCATGTAAGATGGATTTATTGCTACTCGTTTTGCTATCGAACTACAGACTTTCATAGTAATATGGAAACAGGAAAGCTGTGTGCCGGATCGAGACTCGAACTCGGGACTTTTGCCTTTCACGGGAAAGTGATCTACCGACTGAGCTACTCAAGCACGACTCGCGCCCCGTCCTCACAACATTAATTCCGCCAGTACCTCGTCTCCTACCTTCCAAACTTCACAGAAGCTCTCTTGCGAACCTTGCAGAACTAGCACTCCTGGAAGAAAGGATATTGCGGAGACATGACTTAGCCACAGCCTGGGGGATGTTTATAGAATGAAATTTTCACTGTACAGCGGAGTGTGCGCTGATATGTCCATGTCTCCGCAATATCCTTTCTTCCAGGAGTGCTAGTTCTGCAAGGTTCGCAGGAGAGCTTCTGTGAAGTTTGGAAGGTAAGAGACGAGGTACTGGTGGAATTAAGGCTGTGAGGACGGGGCGTGAGTCGTGCTTGGATAGCTCAGTCGGTAGAGCACTTGCCCGCGAAAGGAGAAGTTCCCGAGTTCGAGTCTCGGCCCGGCACACAGTTTTAATCTGCCAGGAAGTTTCATATCAGGGCACACTCCGCTGTAGAGTGAAAATTTCATTCTAGGAGAGCTGTGCTCAACGTCATGGAGGACTTTGACGTCCCCAGGCGTCTAGCGTCCACAGTGACGGACGTATTGTCCACTGGGCCACCCAGAATCGTACTACCACGTCGCGCTCTTTGAGTGACCGAATGGGCTTGTCTGATGCGAGACACAATTAGAGCGAGAACGCGTGGAACACCACTGGGTGTCAGCCTGGAGACCATTGTTGCGGCTTTCCTTGATGTGGAACCAGAGAGAAAATGGCCGAGAACAGCAAAGTTCGGCGCCATGTCCTCTCTACGGGTGAGTCCCAGTACTGCACACGCATCGTGTGGAAACTCCGAGGAGAGCGAACGTGGCGGGTCGTTGTTTTCATTATGATATGGGCCCAACACAGCTCATGATACCCGTCTGGCAGCGTCTTTGATTAGTGACGAAAAATGTCGTCGGTTCTGCGTTCGAAACCTGCCACCACCTTCGTACTGGCGTCCAATGACATCCCGCATAAAAAGCCACCCTCATTCAGCCAACGGCCTTGGCAAAGAGGGCGGAGGAGCGGACAGAGGAAACTGCCCCTAAAGGCGGAAGAATCAGCAATGACCAACGGCATGAGGATGCAGAAGGCAATGGGAAGCATTGCATTAATGACACACGTCGTTCACCCACAGCGCATGTGGCCTGTAATTGTACAAGTGTCATGATGATGTCTCCATTGGCAAAAGATTCCGGAATAGTCCCCCTTTCGGATCTCTGGGAGTGGACAACCAAGGGGGAGGTTACCATGATAAAAAGACTGAATAACCAATGCAAGGATAACGTTCTACAAGTCGGGGTGTGAAATGTCAGAAGCTTGAACGTGATAGAGAAACTAGAAAATCTGAAAACGGAAATGCAAAGGCTCAATCTAAATATAGCAGGGGTCAGTATAGTGAAATGAAAAAAAGACAAAGATTTCTGGTGAGATGGGTATAACGTTATGTCAACAGCAGCAGAAAATCGTATCACAGGAGTAGCATTCGTTATGAATAGGAAGGTAAGGCAAAGAGTGTGTTTCTGTAAACGCTTCAGTAATAAGATTGTTCTTATCAGAATCGATAGCAAACCAACAACGACAACGATAGTCCAGGTATACATGCCGACGCCGAAGGCTGAAGATGAAGATATAGAAGATGTCGAAAGAGTAATACACTACATAAAAGAAGATAAAAATCTAATTGCCATGAGGGCCAGGAATGCGGTTGTGCGCCGGCCGAAGTGGCCGTGCGGTTCTAGGCGCTGCAGTCTGGAACCGCGAGACGCTACGATCGCAGGTTCGAATTCTGCCTCGGGCATGGATGTGTGTGTTGTCCTTAGGTTAGTTAGGTTTAACTAGTTCTAAGTTCTAGGGGACTAATGACCTCAGAATTTGAGTCCCATAGTGCTCAGAGCCTTTTGAACCATTTTGAACCAATGCGGTTGTAGGGAAAGGAGTAGAAGAAATGGTTACAGGAGAATATGGGGTTGGGCAAGGAATGAGAGAGGAGAAAGACTAATTGTGTTCTGTAATAAATTTCAGCAAGTAATAGCGAATACTCTGTTCGGGAATCACAAGAGGAGGAGGTATACTTGGAAAATACCGGATGATACGGGAAGATTTCAGTTAGATTACATCATGGTCAGACAGAGATTCCGAAATCAGATATTGGATTGTAAGGTGCACCAAGGAGCAGGTATAGACTCGGATTACAATGTAGTGGTGGTGAATACCAGACTGAAGTTCAAGAGATTAGCCAGGAACAATCAATAAGCAAAGAAGTTGGATGTAGAAATACTAAGGAAAGGCTAGATACGCTTTAAGTTCTCTAACGCTAATGATACATCAATAAGTACAGCTCACCATGCATTTTAGTTGAAGAGGAATGGACATCTCTGAAAAGGGTGGTCACAGAAGGTGGAAGGAAAAACATAGGTACAAAGAACGTAACTGCGAAGAAATCGTTGAAATCGTTGAAAGAATGAAGAACAAAAATATTCAGGGAAATTCAGGAATACAGAAATACAAGTCAATGAGGAATGAAATAAATAGGAAGCGCAGGGAAACTAAGACGAAATGGCTGCGTGAAAAATGTGAAGACATCGAAAAGGAAATGATTGTCGGACGGACTGACCCAGCACACAGGAAAGTCAAAATAACATTCAGTGGAATTAAAATCACGGGTAGTAACATTAAGATGGCAACGGGAATTTCACTGTACAATGCAGAGGAGACAGGGAAGTGCGCCTGTCACGGATCGAAATTGCCTGACGTTTTGGCTACGATATTAAACGTATTCGCAATTGCGAATTTGGACAACCATCAGCTGTGGAGTGGAATGACGACAATGGAAATGTACGCCGTATTGGGAGTCGAACCCGTATTTCCCGCCTATCGTGAGCGGTCGCCTTACCATCTGGCTATCCGCGCACAACTCACTGGCAGAGCCAAACTTCCACGTCTCATCGACCAAGCGTCTACAATCTGTACTCGTACGTCCGTTGTATTTATTCCCGTGCAGGTGAGACATTTTGCCTGAAAGCCTCCCGCCCGGTGTCGGCTGATGCATACGACAGTGCAGTGCCTGTGTTATTCCGAATTACGATGCAAAGTTCCTTTGGACATGCATCGTGCACCGATAGCCAAATGGTAAGGTCAGCACTCGAGATAAGCGGGAAATACGGTATGGTATTGGTATTGTGGTTAGGTCTTATGGGACCAAACTGCTGAGGTCATCGATCCCTAACCTGACGCACTACTCCATCTAAGTTACACTAACTTTCGCTAAGGACAACACACACATTCATGTCCGAGGGACGACTCGAACCCCCGATGGGAGCAGCCGCGGGGACCGTGACAAACGCCTCAGGCCGCGCGGCTACATACACTCCTGGAAATTGAAATAAGAACAACGTGAATTCATTGTCCCAGGAAGGGGAAACTTTATTGACACATTCCTGGGGTCAGATACATCACATGATCACACTGACAGAACCACAGGCACATAGACACAGGCAACAGAGCATGCACATTGTCGGCACTAGTACAGTGTATATCCACCTTTCGCAGCAATGCAGGCTGCTATTCTCCCATGGAGACAATCGTAGAGATGCTGGATGTAGTCCTGTGGAACGGCTTGCCATGCCATTTCCACCTGGCGCCTCAGTTGGACCAGCGTTCGTGCTGGACGTGCAGACCGCGTGAGACGACGCTTCATCCAGTCCCAAACATGCTCAATGGGGGACAGATCCGGAGATCTTGCTGGCCAGGGTAGTTGACTTACACCTTCTAGAGCACGTTGGGTGGCACGGGATACATGCGGACGTGCATTGTCCTGTTGGAACAGCAAGTTCCCTTGCCGGTCTAGGAATGGTAGAACGATGGGTTCGATGACGGTTTGGATGTACCGTGCACTATTCAGTGTCCCCTCGACGATCACCAGTGGTGTACGGCCAGTGTAGGAGATCGCTCCCCACACCATGATGCCGGGTGTTGGCCTTGTGTGCCTCTGTCGTATGCAGTCCTGATTGTGGCGCTCACCTGCACGGCGCCAAACACGCATACGACCATCATTGGCACCAAGGCAGAAGCGCCTCTCATCGCTGAAGACGACACGTCTCCATTCGTCCCTCCATTCACGCCTGTCGCGACACCACTGGAGGCGGGCTGCACGATGTTGGGGCGTGAGCGGAAGACGGCCTAACGGTGTGCGGGACAGTAGCCCAGCTTCATGGAGACGGTTGCGAATGGTCCTCGCCGATACCCCAGGAGCAACAGTGTCCCTAATTTGCTGGGAAGTGGCGGTGCGGTCCCCTACGGCACTGCGTAGGATCCTACGGTCTTGGCGTGCATCCGTGCGTCGCTGCGGTCCGGTCCCAGGTCGACGGGCACGTGCACCTTCCGCCGACCACTGGCGACAACATCGATGTACTGTGGAGACCTCACGCCCCACGTGTTGAGCAATTCGGCGGTACGTCCACCCGCCTCCCGCATGCCCACTATACGCCCTCGCTCAAAGTCCGTCAACTGCACATACGGTTCACGTCCACGCTGTCGCGGCATGCTACCAGTGTTAAAGACTGCGATGGAGCTCCGTATGCCACGGCAAACTGGCTGACACTGACGGCGGCGGTGCACAAATGCTGCGCAGCTAGCGCCATTCGACGGCCAACACCGCGGTTCCTGGTGTGTCCGCTGTGCCGTGCGTGTGATCATTGCTTGTACAGCCCTCTCGCAGTGTCCGGAGCAAGTATGGTGGGTCTGACACACCGGTGTCAATGTGTTCTTTTTTCCATTTCCAGGAGTGTATTTTCATTGTCTTCATCCCATTGTGCAGCTGATGGTTGTGCGTATTCCCAATTGCGAATACATTTAATGTATTTCACAACGGCTGCAGTCACCGCAATGCCTGTTACTTTGGACATCCATGCGTGTCCAAAGAAATTTTGCACCCTAATTCAGGCTAACACAGGCACTGCACTATCGTGTTTAGCGACGAGATTCGGTGTGCCGCTCAGTATGGTTATAGTTCTTAGACGGTGTCTCACATCCCAATAGATGGTTGCCGGACTACTACCTAAGTCCGCCTCAGCCCCACGATTTGCAACCATTTAGAAAATTTTCGCTCACTTTCACATGGACAAAGTTAGTAGCGGCAAGTTGTGGTATACATATCCTCGCCCACGAATGGGGTTAACGGTGTGGCTATAGGAAGAGAATCTGGCCACCCCTTAAACTATGTCAAGTTAGTCCAGCAACGATGCAGGTCAAAAGTACAAGAAAAAGAAGACGAAGAATATTTATTCAGCAGTCTATCAGTTACCTTATTACTCTCCTACGCACCAATAACAAGTAAGTGAAATAAGATTAAGAAGAAGTATTGTCAAAAATCAGTTGCAAGTTAAATACACTAAGAAATGGAAGCTATTAGAAACCATCTTCAAGACAGGTAAAATTGTGAAGACTTTAATAAACTCAGTTAATCTGCAGATATCCCATGTTCCACAGTGAAAGGCCGTCTTCTGTTTCAAGGTACAAGATGCTGCAAAACCGAGGAAGTATTCGTTTACCGTTCACATGTTATGTAACAAGTTTTAAAAAGTATACAGAAATAAAATCGACATGAAAAGGTACCCCTCACGTTCAAGCCACTTTTTATTTCCTTATTTTCCAGTTTTACAATTTTGTACCGTGTCTGCATATATGGTGCAGTGCTCAGTGAGTAAAGTGGTCATGCAGAACGCACACAGTCGGTAGTAAGATTTCAGTTCCCACGCTGGCTGAAGGAGCCGGCGGACCATATGGCGTGTACAGTGGATGGTGCTGTGAGGTGCTGTGGCTAGACATGGGAACACCCGGTACGTCAGCAGCGAGGTACGTAGGGATAGCACAGTTGAGGTAATCTGGCGCGAAGGAAATTATCTTGCTTAATATTTGCTAGTAGGAAGGGCATCCGGCCAGCCCTTAAGCTAACCATGCCAAGACATATTAGGAGAAGGCCATAAGTACTTTCTGACAACAGTATTACAACGCTACAAATTGATCATCCTAATAAATAAATGAGCAATGTTTGAGTTAACGAAAATGTACGAAATGCTACGAAATATCACGAGTGTAAGTACGAGGTACAGCTTGGGCACCATAGTCACCAATCATTGATAGGATGCCTTTCGATGTAGTTCTGTCGTAAGACAATGCTCTCAAGAAAATTTTAGTTTTCAGTTAATCGTTATTAATTGTGTCAATATTATCAGTTTATGGTTTTTAGTAGATAAGTACATCATAGTAGCAGCCCGGTTCATCACTTATAAACACAGGAAGTATAATTGCACTTTACAGAGAACACGAGGTCGCTGATACTGCTTCTGCGAGGGACACGAACTTCGAGAGCTTATCGGAAAAACAGCTAGAAAGAATCCGACACGACGACTCTTAGTCCAAGGACGGATTGTCTTAATCTCATCGACACTCGGATGGCAAAGCGCGGCTAGACATACTGTACGCTTCTGATACCATCCTCTACGGACTGACTGGATAAAGTGAGACATTTCTGGTGGTTTAATACAAGAGGAGTTTTTTGCAAACTGAAGAATTGACGATACTGTCCAAATAAAAACTGAGACACTGTCTGAAACGACATGATGTTTCTCTGAAATCGAAAGCCAGAGGAAAGATCGTCAACAGGGGTCTGAAATGTGTCAGTGACGCTTGGGAATCGAATATTTAAGCTACCGAAAATCCTAGAACTGTCCTGTAAACCCCATTGCGTGGCGAGAAAGTCACGGTGTGTTGTGGGTTTACCACATACGTCGTGATCGGACCTTTATCTTCGAGGAGCGTGTCGGGTGCGAGGTACGCTGCTATGTTACAGAAACGCACCATCCGTAGCCTGGCTGTTAAACACTTGCTGGAAGGTATCACTTTAATTCAGAACGACGCACCACCCCATATTACAACATGTGTGAAAGATCTATTGTACACATCATACGGTGAGGATCGCGTGCTGAGCCGTCACTTTTGTCATTCTTGGCTTCCGAGGTCCCCAGGCCTCAATCCTTGTAATTATTGGTTGTAGTTTTTGTGAATCGCTATCGTCCGACTTCATTAAAGATACTAAAAAGAGACGTCAATTTCTGACCATAGCTACTGAGATGCTGGACAGTGTTGTTCACAGCAGTGTCCTTGAGTGCCGGTATTGTTGATGAATGACAGCCGACATGTTGAGCATTTGTTATGAAGAACATCGTCTTTGCTAAAAATAAATTGTTATGTTAATTATTGCCTTCTATCACACGAAGCTCCTTCTATGATCATTTTGTGCAAAATTTTTTGGTTTCAATAAAACCCTACGTCATTTCGCGCATGTTCGTCAATATTTAACTGTCTACCTACAGTACTCACGCTGAGGGAAGGAGTAAGTAAGCCGGCCGATGTGGCCGAGCGGTTCTAGGCGCTACAGTCTGGAACTGCGCGACCGCTACGGTCGCAGGTTCGAATCCTGCCTCGGGCATGGATGTGTGTGATGTCCTTAGGTTAGTTAGGTTTAAGTAGTTCTAAGTTCTAGGGGACTGATGACCTCAGAAGTTTAGGCCCATAGTGCTCAGAGCCATTTGAACCATTTTTTGAAGGAGTAAGTAAGGAAAGATCGGATTTGTGGAAGAACGAGTCATGGATTCTGCACCAGGACAACGCACCAACCCACAAAGCCGTATCTGCGAAAGAGTTGTTAGTGGACAAGCCTGCTGAAGAGCTAAAAGAAGAACACTGGCCATGTGCAAGTAGGTCTAGGGCACTGAGGGTTCCGTACAAACTTAATTATATATATATATATATATATATATATATATATATATATATATATATATATATATATATATATATATATAGACCATGCACTCCGTAAATCGAGGATACTGACGGCCTGGGTGGCCGAGCGGTCCTAGGCGCTACAGTCTGGAACCGCGTGAACGCAACGGTCGCAGGTTCGAATCCTGCCTCGGGCATGGATGTGTGTGATGTCCTTAGGTTAGTTAGGTTTAAGTAGTTCTAAGTTCTAGGGGACTGATGACCTTAGAAGTTAAGTCCCATAGTGCTCAGAGCCATTTGTACCATTCTTTTTTTTTTAAGGATACTGACGATTTTTTACCGTTCCCAGAGATTCCAGAACTTTCGAGAATGTTTCAAGTTTGAAGTCGGATAACAAAAGAAATTCTTTTTCGTATGATGTAATTATAAATTAACAATTTTAGGATTTTTTCCTTTGGTTGTACTTCGAAATATTTCTTTCTTCTTGCCAAATTTCACGATTATTGGCCAACGGAAATTACCACTGAGGTTTTCATGAGTCAGTTTGCGAGTATCAAAATATGTGACATAAATCGCCTATCTTTTCATTGCGTCGGCTTAGAAGCTTGCGTTTACTACACCACCAAGTGACCAGAGACCCTAGAATGTGACTACAATTTCAGCTTCATACATCGACCAGTTTCTGAGAAAAGGTGGCTTAACGGACGGGCGGAAAGACGAACAGATAACGATAGACAAAAAAAAAATTTCTTGTGATAAAATTACAAAGTAATCGTTTTCGGATTTTTTTCGCTTGGTTTTAGTGGGAAACCTTCCTTATTGGCAAGTTTCATGATTGTAGGTCAATGGGAAGTAGCCCACAGGCTTTGCAGAGTGAGTTTGAGAGTATCAAAATATATGCCATACGAATGAGTGGCAGTATCTTTTCACTGCATTTACTCACAGCCTTACATCAACAAGGGTCGGAGACCTTAATATGAGACATAAATGTCAACTTGATATGTCCACTAGTTCCAAGGGAAAAGGCTCTTGAACTATCTGAAATACAGACAATGAAGTGATCCTATAATGGTTCCGCTTTTGGCGATCGAGTTACGGAACCCTAAGAACGGCAGAGTTTTGAAGAGGGTGACAACGGATGCGATGTATAGATACCAGAGGGTAGTATTTTGAAGGGGAGAAATTTTAGATTTCTGGTGATATGGAGCTTTATAGCTATCAAATAATTGTGAGACTTAACTGTAGATGACCACCAGCTGTTTATTTTTATGTGCCGGCCACTGTGGCCCAGCGGTTCTAGGCGTTTCAGTCCAGAACCGCGCTGCAGCGGTCGCAGGTTCGAAGCCTGCCTCGGGCATGGATGTGTGTGATGTCCTTAGCTTAGTTAGGTTTAAGTAGTTCTAAGTCTAGGCGACTGGTGACCTCAGATGTTAAGTCCCATAGTGCTCAGAGCCATTTGAACCATTTCTAGGGGACTGATGACAGATGTTGAGTCCCATAGGGCTTAGAGCCATTTTTGTGTTTATTTTTATGCTCAATGCTACCTATTTCTATCAGTAGATCACTATGAAGACGAAGCAAAGCGTAACCAGCTTCTCACTACAATAACTTCGATGCAGGAAGTTGTTCTGCTTGATAATGGTCCGCTGATCGAAATCGGTAGCACTGAGCATAAAAATAAACAGATGATCGCAATCTGCAATGATGTTTCACGGGGATAAATTTCAGTGGTAATTTTGTTTGAAATAAATCATATTTTTGACACCAGTCTCGTTATTTACCCGCCACATCTCGTATAAAGACTGATGTCGAAAGTTTGTAGTACGGTAGGAAACAGAGGCAACTGGTATACGAGTTATACAATCCACATGTTTCAATTATCCTAGAGGATTAGTGTATAACAAGATATACTTGCTTCCGTCAGTGAGGTAAACCTAACTCATATACAGGGTGAAAAGTATTTAAACCAACAAACTCTGGGAGGTTGTAAGGGACAGGAAAACTAATATTTTTCCCTAATGTCATTTTTTCCTACGAGGATTATTTAAACAGTTGGAGTCCGTATTACGCTTTTCAGTTGGTAGAGGCCGTATTACGATCTTCAGTAGTTAGAGGGCGTATTACGCTCTTCAGTTGTAGGCAACTGCCGTCCACCAGTGTAGCAGTGCATTGTCTCTGTTTACTAATGGAGAGATACACCTGGAGTGAGTACACTGATATGGTTGGTGCGTACTACATAGCGCACCACAACGGACGAGCTTCACAGCGGGTTTATCAACAACAATATCCTAATCGCCGTATCCCGCATCATACGGACCTTTGATGCTGTGTACGAACGTCTGCGTGAGACCAGGTCATTTAGCAGATTACCTGGACAGGGATGCCGTCGCACGGTAAGAACGCTGCAATTTGCAGCATGTGGTGCGGGATCCTTCAATCAGCACTCGTGCAATTGCACTTCACATGGGGACGAATCAGATGAATGTAAGAACAGTCCTTCGAGAGCAATTGTTACGTCCATTTGACTTACAGCGTGTCCACAACTCGAAACCAGTTGATTATCCACCCAGAGCACAGTTTTCGCAGTGGTACCTGGAACAGTGTGAAATGCATCCTACATTTCCATCCTCTGTGTTGTTTACCGATGAAGCAAACGTTCGGGCCTGATGGAGTCTTCAACATGCGCAATTCGCATGTTTGGAGTGAGGATAACCCACATGCCACAGTTACTAGCGCTCATCAAGTGCGGTTCTTCGTTAATGTGTGGGTCGGTGTTGATGGGGACTGTTTAATTGGGCCGTATCTGCTACCTAGTTGTTGTCTCTTTGTCATAAAAAAATGGAAAAGTGTTTGTTGGTTTAATCAATTTGCACCCAGAGAAATCTTCCTCTACCGGTTTAAATACTCCTCATAGGAAAAAATGACATTTGGGAAAAATATTTGTTTTGATGTCCCCTACAAACTCCCAGAATATTCCAGAATTTGAAACACGAACAGCTGCTAGCATAAGTTGCCTGGAAGTAGATGCCTTAGGGGTTGCGAAACAGCTCAAATCGCTTGATACGGGCAAGTCTTCAGGTCCAGATTGTATACCGATTAGGTTCCTTTCAGATTACACTGATACAATAGCTCCCTACTTAGCAATCATATACAACCGCTCGCACACCGATAGATCTATACCTACAGATGGGAAAATTGCGCAGGTCGCACCAGTGTTTAAGAAGGGTAGTAGGAGTAATCCATCGAACTACAGACCTATATCATTGACGTCGGTTTGCAGTAGGGTTTTGGAGCATATACTGTATTCAAACATTATTAATCACCTCGAAGGGGCCGGCCGCGGTGGTCTCGCGGCTCTAGGCGCGCAGTCCGGAACCGTGCGACTGCTACGGTCGCAGGTTCGAATCCTGCCTCGGGCATGGCTGTGTGTGATGTCCTTAGGTTAGTTAGGTTTAAGTAGTTCTAAGTTCTAGGGGACTGATGACCACAGCAGTTGAGTCCCATAGTGCTCAGAGCCATTTGAACCATTTGAACCTCGAAGGGAACGATCTATTGATACGTAATCAGCACGGTTTCAGAAAACTTCGTTCTTGTGCAACGCAGCTAGCTCTTTATTCGCACGAAGTAATGGCCGCTATCGACAGGGGATCTCAAGTTGATTCCGTATTTCTAGATTTCCGGAAAGCTTTTGACACGGTTCCTCACAAGCGACTTCTAATCAAGCTGCGGGCCTCTGGGGTATCGTCTCAGTTGTGCGACTGGATTCGTTATTTCCTGTCAGGAAGGTCGCAGTTCGTAGTAATAGACGGCAAATCATCGAGTAAAACTGAAGTGATATCAGGTGTTCCCCAGGAAAGCGTCCTGGGACTTCTGCTGTTCCTGATCTATATAAATGACCTGGGTGACAATCTGAGCAGTTCTCTTAGGTCTGTAATTTACCGTCTAGTAAGGTCATCCGAAGACCAGTATCAGTTGCAAAGCGATTTAGAAAAGATTGCTGTATGGTGTGGCAGGTGGCAGTTGACGCTAAATAACGAAAAGTGTGAGGTGATCCACATGAGTTCCAAAAGATATCCGTTGGAATTCGATTACTCGATAAATAGTACAATTCTCAAGGCTGTCAATTCAACTAAGTACCTAGGTGTTAAAATTACGAATAACTTCAGTTGGAAAGACCACATAGATAATATTGTGGGGAAGGCGAGCCAAAGGTTACGTTTCATTGGTAGGACACTTAGAAGATGCAACAAGTCCACTAAAGAGACAGCTTACACTACACTCGTTCGTCCTCTGTTAGAATATAGCTGCGCGGTGTGGGATCCTTACCAGGTGGGATTGACGGAGGACATCGAAAGGGTGCAAAAAGGGGCAGCTCGTTTTGTATTATCACGTAATAGGGGAGAAGTGTGGCAGATATGATACGCGAGTTGGGATGGAAGTCATTAAAGTAAAGACGTTTTCCGTCGCGGCGAGATCTATGTACGAAATTTCAGTCACCAACTTTCTCTTCCGAATGCGAAAATATTTTGTTGAGCCCAACCTACATAGGTAGGAATGATCATCAAAATAAAGAAAGAGAAATCAGAGCTCGAACAGAAAGGTTTAGGTGTTCGTTTTTCCCGCGCGCTGTTCGGGAGTGGAATGGTGGAGAGATAGTATGATTGTGGTTCGATGAACCCTCTGCCAAGCACTTAAATGTGAATTGCAGAGTAATCATGTAGATGCAGATGTAGAGTTTGTCGGTTTAAATACTTTTCACCCTGTAGACACTGGCCCATCGCTGCGAACAGTGAACGCCTTCGCTGAGTCGGGTGACGGAGTAGCGACGCACCGCGCCGAGCATTAAACTGTAGGTAGCGTAGCCAGCGGCGCCAACTTGGCCCGGAGATTCCCCTTGTTATTAGTTGGATCCGGTAAGGGAACACCCCGCCCCCTGCAGCAGCCATCAGCCCCGCGGCCTCCTCGAGGTTCGCCTTCTCTATCAGTTAAGGGATGAGAATCCTCCGGGGTTGGGCCGCAGCAGATGCCGCCGACGCCTGTTTCCCATATTTCAAAATTCAGTCCGCCGCTCACCCGGCCGCGTCCAGTAATGATAGTTTAATTTGTTCTCATTAGAATCGTAAGGCCCTCGATCTTGGCTGCGCCGCACTCCTGGGACCGAAGCCAGTCTTCTGTTCTCCTCCACACTCCACTGTGCCCCTTTCCCGCACTGCTTCCCCCCTCCCCCCAGCTCCACCCACCAAACCTCCTCGCCCACCTCCAGCCCTACTGGAGCCGTTCTTCCGCTGCCTTGTTAGATTCCTTCCTCCTTTGTGCCGAGTGAGGGTAATTCTAGCAGAATTCTGAGGGGAACATGGCGAAGAATATGTAATGCTGCCGGAGTTCTCGTTTTATTCGGGAAGCCTCGGAGAGAGCCAACTTGGTTCTACAACCACCTTCGCGAAAACAACGTCTCGCTCCTCTGTCTTCTGGCAACGCCACTGTACCGTCTCGTATCCCCTTCCCTTCACCTTAGAGCACCAAGCTTTCACTTTCTTCACACAAGTGCATAATGACAATACATCCTTTGTTCAAAATGTCAAAAAAAAAGTAACAAACTCCTAAGGTATAATTAATTGCCAACGGCGCAATGCACAAAAACAACCAGTAAAATTGAATTTCTAATCTCATTTGAAAAACTTCGTGACTGGTATCAAAACAACATTGGGTGAGCTATAAATCAGCAATAACAAATTACTATGTAGGGGAGACCGGGGAACGTTTTCCACGTTTTTACATTTTTTATTTTTTTACTTTTTATTTTTATCTGTTTTGAGGTAAACAGCGGATCATTGTACTTCCTATACCTTTACCTACAGTCTGGTACAAATATTTTTGAAAACAGTAAATATCCTTCTTGGCAGCAAATGATTTTGTCTGACCATGTTGCGTTGGAAAATTTGCCCCGAATTCGGGTCAAGGTTCCCAGGTTACTTGAAATGTACCGGGGCAAATTTTCCAACTATACTTGACATGGGAAAACAGAGATAATTATTTTGATTTCACTGAATATGTATTTTTATTATGAATTTGCAATACATTAGAAAATAAGGATAGCAAAAGTAACCACATTAAATAAAAACCAATGCTACTTAAAGATTTTACAAAATATGTCACTTAAATATTTCACAAGTACAGACATTTTTTAACAATACTCATACTCATTGTCTGAATCACAATGTAAGCAAACAAAAACTGCAATATTCCCTTTCGTACAGTCTTCATGCTCCCATATCTTGCATTTCGTGCACTGTACCCACTTTTCATTTGCTTTAGATTTGCCATAAGACTCAAGGCAATAAATGCATAAACAATCTTCATCTTCTTCATCATTAGTGGAATTTAGACCTTCAATACCTTTGTGAGATTTTGCCTTTTACTTTTGAAGAGGGTAATACAAAGTTTTTACTGGCTGGGATTTGATTTTGTTCTTTCTCGTCTCTGTTATTTGCTTCCTTTTGCAGTTTCCTTTTTTTAGATAAATCGTTTTCGATTTTCAGCTTATTTTTAATTGGAAGCTGACTTCCTTTTTTTCCTTCCATGTCGTGTTTGCTTCCTAGGTGCCGCCTTCTCAAAAGGCCTAATTTCTTCTGATGTTGGCCGAGATTGTGTGGATGTAGAAGGAACGCCTTCTTGGCAAGCAAGAGGAAAGGTCTTTGTAGAACTCAAGGGAACAGCTTCTTCGGAAATGCTAGTCTGTGTTGGTGTAGTAGAAGTTTGAATTCGATGATTTCGAATAGAGGCTGTGAGCAGTCGTTTCTTCTGGCAAGTTTGATATGTGGGATATCATAAACTGTCATAGGTCCTTTGTTTGTGCACATCCATGCATCACAAGCTGTTTTAATTTGCTTTTTGAGAGGCCCAAACACACTGCGATTTACGGGCTGCAGCGTATGGCTGCAGTGAGGTGGGAAAGACAACAATGTGACACCGTTATCTTTGAAATAGTCCAATGCTTCTGCTGACAGATGGGGATCATGATGGTCCAGAAGAAGCAGACTTGGTCGTGTTACAGAACAACGTGCATAATTCACAAAGTGCTTGCCGAACTTAACAAAAATATTTTCCATCATCCAGCCAGATGGGTTCGCATCACCATCACATCCAGAAGGGCCATCACGTATAAAGTGTTTCACCCTGGGGAAAACCAGAAATGGTGGGATGGCGTTTCCTGCAGCATTTACAGCAAATTCTGCCTTCACTAATGTTCCTCTTTTTGCTGAGGTTAATTTACCTATTTCTTTAAAGGCACGACGTCCAACTACTTTGTCTGGCCTTTGAACCGTGGTTATCCCTATTTCGTCCATATTCCATGTGTTATTAGGTCCAAAGTTTGAGCGCTTTAGTACATTTGTCAAATTATTAAAAAACATATCAGTGTTTGTCCTGTTGAAGCTGGTGGCTCGAGACATGCTGGTGGCTTGAGGAGTTCTGATTGATGTTTGACGGTTTCCTTTTAAGAACGAGCTGAACCAGTCCGGCCCTAAAAATGGTTCAAATGGCTCTGGGCACTTATGGACTTAACTTCTGAGGTCATCAGTCCCCTAGAACTTAGAACTACTTAAACCTAACTAACCTAAGGACATCACATACATCCATGCCCGTGGCTGGATTCCTACCTGCGACCGTAGCGGTCACGCGGTTCCAGACTGTAGCGCCTAGAACCGCTCGGCCACTCCGGCCGGCATTTGCTAATTGAGCAGCATTTATTACTTCAGGGGTGTACGAGCCTCTATCGGTCTTCTTTTTATAATTGCGGACCATTTTAAGTCTCTAAAAAATTAACCATTTGAAAGAGGGCTATTTGGCAGAATTTATTACACAACAAATACATATTTAAAGTAATAATACCAGATGTTCTAGGCCGGGGCATGTTTTCCAACGAGACACGTGCAGGTATATGGGCCCCGTATGCTCTCGGAAAACGTGCCCCCTCGCCATATTTTTTTTAAATTTTTTATTCCGAACTATAACACTACGTCCATGAGTAACCGTGTAAGCTATTTACAAAACAAATGCACAGTCACCTAAAGAAATAAACCCACTTTCAGTGCCTGCAATGCCAAAATAATAAGTTTAACCCTAGTATGTTTACTTTAAGTTTCAATAAAAACGTGAAAGTTTACTCACCTCTGCAAAAATGACAAAAACAGCCCTGCCGACAATGTGACTGCTGGTACAACACTGAAACTTTCGTAAATGAAGCGTGCTTTTTGCTACTTCCTACAGAATCGCCCGTAGTACCATCTACCGGTTTGTTTCGAAACTAAAGCGAGTTGGAAAACTTGCACCTATGGAAAATGTGCCCCGGTCTCCCCTACTAAAGAATTTTGATACTTAGGAGAATGAGTAACCAAAAATTGTGACAAAAAGGAGGATAGAGACTTGATATTTCGTTAAGAAAACCCAGAAATTATATGAGCGCGTGGTGTCTGTAGTTTCTGACCTATCCGAAAGAACAGACAACATGCATTCGTATAATTGATATGCCTCGACGGCTATGAATCAACATCCTTCAGTTCAGATGGCCGGCCGCGGTGGTCTCGCGGTTCTAGGCGCGCAGTCCGGAACCGTGCGACTGCTACGGTCGCAGGTTCGAATCCTGCCTCGGGCATGGATGTGTGTGATGTCCTTAGGTTAGTTAGGTTTAAGTAGTTCTAAGTTCTAGGGGACTTATGACCACAGCAGTTGAGTCCCATAGTGCTCAGAGCCATTTGAACCATTTTCAGTGCAGATGCACATTTACGTTCGACCTCCATCTGGAATCTAAAATTAGCAAGCATAGAACACAAGGACAGCGACTGTAGATAGGTGGTGCCAGGTGATAATGTGGCTCGGCCAGGAAGCATGGCAGAGTAGTCCGTGCAGTTGCCGTAAACGAGTGTCCGGGTGGCGTAATGTTTAACGCAATTGCCTAGTAAGCAGGACATCCCAGGTTCGAGTCCCGAGCCTGCACACTTTTCCCTTGTTGTCGCTGCGTCCACATAAATACCCCACACAGCTGATATTATTAGCTCCTTCCATTTCCTTTCTGGCCCCCTCAATAAAATCCATAAAGAACTATAAAAATGGATGTGTTTAGTGTGCGTATGTATATGTTACAAATGTCCTCCTAAACAGCAGGACTGATTTCTACCGAACTTGGTGCAATACCCTGACTGTCAGGCAACAATCACTTTGGGGGTAAGAACCACCTGACTCTCATAGACAGGAAATAAGACGTCATAAACGATGGGTGCTGTGATAAACTGCCGCATGATGTACTACATTTAAATTTATTGTTTGTGTGCTACTAACTCTGTTCGAAATAGTCCCATAGTGCTCAGAGCCATTTGAACCATTTGAACCAATCCGTCCTGCAAGGAAAACCTCTGTTACTTACCATAATGTTTACACTCTTTGTCGACGCTCTGTGCTGCATGCTATTCCCCAAGGTATTGACCTAGTACTTGCACTACAGCGATGTTTCTGCTTAGCCCGTCTGCATTTCTGTCTTTCCACTCTGGTTTGTGGATTACTTGGAACTGAAATTCACTGAGTTTGAAGGCCTACCTCGTTAATCTTCTAGATGGGTCTTCAGACCTAGTACCACTTGAAACCGACATGGTATGTCACTACCTTGAATTTCCTTCCTTTCACGTAACACTGGGTGTGTGTCACTCCTTACATCAAGCTAAACACTTCTCTCTCTTTTGTAGAACAGTTTTTCTCTGTCGCATTCAACTGTCTCGATGCAAAGGTAACAGGGTGTTCGTGGCCATCGACCTCCTGGAACAAAACACACCCTACTGCCTGATTCGACCCACCGCATGATAATATGAACTTCTTTTGAAAATCCAGAAACACCAACACCAGACTGGCTGCTAACACATCTCTTAATTCGACAAATGCTCCCTGGCGTTCCTGCGACCACACAAACTTAGCCTCCTTCGGCAACAACTGAGTAAGCGATGTGGTAGTATCCGCTAGTTACATGGAGGACTTAATGCAGACGGCAGATGCAGTCCAAGAAGTGCAATCAGTCAACAAAGGAGCTTGCTTACAAACCATTAGTGAAACCTGTTTTGGGATATTGGTCAGGTTTGTGCAACAGGGAATACAGAACGAAGACAGAGAAAGGATAACACGAATAATCAGTTACACTGTTTGACCCGTGGGAAAGCGTCACGGATGTACTGAAAAACCTGAACTGGCAGGCTCTTACAGACAGACGTACAATAAATGGAAAACTATACTTACAAAACGCGCAGATAACAAACGGTGTGACAATGAGACTACGTTGCATGGCCTGTGTCCTCCCACATGGTTCTATAACCCAGACCGTTACAAAAATTCTAATAATAATGAAAAGATTGCGATACGCGAAAACTTTTGTACGACATAGTAAATTTATTTCTTTTTAATTTCCAAGTACAATGTCCCTACTTGTTCTGATCGCACTTGCACTACAGTTACTGTCACTCATTTGTCACGAGCTTATATGAGTTTAAAACTGCTAATTTCTTACGGTAGCGTCTCCCTTTCTAATTACACATCAAAAATGTTTTGCATCACCCTGGTTCCCAGAACTACTAAAAATAGTCGTTGACTATTGATATTTATCACAGACACAGTCCCTTTGACTTTCAGAGATGTCACTAAACCCGCCCAAAGATTTAAACAACCATGCTTGAGCAGCGCCTAAAAGACGGAGGGTTCCGACCACCGATCAGTTCCAGTCGTTCCAACAGGAAGGAAGTACACGGCTCGTGTTGTCTGTAATTCAACCATGCTCTGACGGTCAATACCACGGTTCGATCACGTCCACATTGTTACGTTATGCCAGGAATGGCTCTCAACCAGGAAGGTGTCCGGGCGTCTCGGAGTGAACCTAAGCGATGTTGTTCGGACATGGAGGAGATACAGAGACACAGGAACTGTCGATAACATGCCTTGCTCAGGCTGCCCAAAGGCTACTACTGCAGTTGATGACGGCTACTTAAGGATTATGGCTCGGAGGAACACTGACAGCAACGCCACCATGTTCAATAATGTTTTTCGTGGAGCCACATCACGTCGTGTTACGAATCACACTGTGCGCAATAGGCTGCATGATGCGCAACTTCACTCCCGATGACCATGGCGAGGTCCATCTTTGCAACCATGACACTATGCAGCGCGGTACAGATGGACCCAACAACGTGCCGAACTGACCGCTCAGGATTGGCATCACGTCCTCTTCACCGACGAGTGTCGCATATGCCTTCAACAAGACAATTGTCGGAGACGTGTTTGGGGGCACCCCGGTCAGGCTGAACGCCTTGGACACACTGTCCAGTGAGTGCAGAAAGGTGGAGGTTCTCTGCTGTTTTAGGGTGGCATTATGTTGTAAGTAGGCTGTTTAGGTTTTTATGTTGGTAACACCACGTAGCGCTCTGTATGAAAATCACTGACTGTGCTGTGTGAAGTCTGTGGCTGGTTTGCATTGTTGGAATATTTGCTATTGTAGTGTTGGGCACTTGGATGTAAACAGCGCGTAGCGTTGCGCAGTTGGATGTGAGCCGCCAGCAGTGGTGGATGTGGGGAGAGAGATGGCGGAGTTTTGAGAGCGGACGATCTGGACGTGTTTCCCTCACAAAGAGTAAATTTGTAATACTGTATGTGATGAACTGATATATATATGATGACTTTTGAATATTATTAAGGTAACTACATTGTTTGTTCTCTGTCAAAATCTTTCATTTGCGAACTATGCCTATCAGTAGTTAGTGCCTTCAGTAGTTAGAATCTTTTATCTAGCTGGCAGTATTGGCGCTCGCTGTATTGCAGTAGTTCGAGTAACGAAGATTTTTGTGAGGTAAGTGATTCATGAAATGTATAGGTTACTGTTAGTCAGGGCAATTCTTTTGTAGGGGTTATTGAAAGTCAGATTGCGTTGCGCTAAAAAAAATATTGTGTGTCAGTTTAGTGATGATCGGAATAAGTATAGAGAGAACTGTCTGAGTACGTTCAGATTTACTCAGATATGTATCAAATAACGTAGTAGTTTACTAGCACAGTTATTCACAATTTTTCTAAGGGGACGTTACAATGTGGGGCTGCTCATCACGGAAGGCGCCGTACGATATGTGAATGCCATCCTTCGACCGATAGTGCAACCATATCGGCTGCATACTGGCGAGGCATTCGTCTTCATGGACGACAATTCGTGCCGCCATCGTGCACATCTTGTGAATGACTTCCTTCAGGATAACAACATCGCTCGATTAGAGTGGCCAGCATGTTCTGCAGACATGAACCCTATCGAACATGTGTGGGATAGATTGAAAAGGGCTGTTTATGGGCGACGTGGCCCACCAACCACTCTGAGGGATCTACGCCGAATCGCCACTATGAGTGGGACAATCTGGACCAACAGTGCCTTGATGAATTTGTGGATAGTATGCCACGACGAATACAGGCATGCATCAATGCAAGTGGACGTGCTACTGGGTATCAAAGTTACCGGTGCGTATAGCAATCTGGACCACCACCTCTGAAAGTATCGCTGTATGGTTGTACAACATGCAATATGTGGTTCTCATGAGCAATAAAAAGGGTGAAAATGATATTTATGTTGATCTCTATTCCAATTTTCTATACATGTTCCGGAACCCTCGGAGCCGAGGTGATGCAAAACTTTTTTGATGTGTGTATGTAACAACTTCCCAATACTAAATTAATCCTGTGCTTAAAAATTAGCATTTTAAGCACGATCGCTTTTCTCGTATCGTGACTTTGGTGCGACTGACTCATTCCTTCGTGCGAAACCATCTCCAGGCGACAATCTGTCCCTTCTAGAACCGTGGGGCATCCCCGTCAGGGATTACGCTGAGCTGTAGCAAAAAAACGTAAGGATAGATTCAGTCATTCACATACAAAGTGGATATCTGTACCTTTACTAGATGGATCGAGAAATGTACTGTAACTCCTTCCATATCGCCCCGTAGGCATTGTATGACAAGGTTGGATTAAATACAGTACGCACAGTGGCATTTAAACAATCATTCCTCCAGCGCTCCGTACGTGACTGGAATTAGATGAAGCTGTAATAGCTCGTGCAATAGGAAACACTATCTGCCATGATCTTTATAGCTGTTTGTATTGGATGTAGATGTAGATGCAGCGTACGTACCTCGAACGTCCCTTGGAAGTACACTACTGGCCATTAAAATTGGTACACCACGAAGATGACGTGCTACAGACGCGAAGTTTAACCGACAGGAAGAAGATGCTGTGATATGCAAATGATTAGCTTTTCAGAGCATTCACACAAGGATGGCGCCGGTGGCGGCACCTACAACGTGCTAACATGAGGAAAGTTTCCAACCGATTTCTCATACACAAACAGCAGATGACCGGCGTTGCCTGGCGAAACGTTGTTGTGATGCCTCGTGTAAGGAGGAGAAATGCGTACCATCACGTTTCCGACTTTGATAAAGGTCGGATTGTAGCCTGTCGCGATTATGGTTTATCGTATCGCGACATTGCTGCTCGCGTTGGTCGAGATCCAATTATTGTTAGCAGAATATGGAATCGGTGGGTTCAGGAGGGTAATACGGAACGCCGTGCTGTATCCCAACGGCTTCGTATCACTAGCAGTCGTGATGACAGGCATCTTATCCGCATGGCTGTAACGGATCGTGCAGCCGCGTCTCGATCCCTGAGTCAACAGATGGGGACGTTAAGGTGCGTTTACACTGCGATTTGTATCGGTACATGTATGAGATACATGTATATGCGACTTTGCGACATGTATCGCGACTTGTATGAGTTGACAAGTATCATTCTCATACATGTATGAGCGTGCGTTTACACTGGTTGATATGTATCACTGTGCGATAGCTTCCGACGACGATTTGGAAGATTTCACATTTTTATGTGCTGATACACTTGCTCTTTTGGAAGATGATAGAAAGAAAAGGCGGAGGAAGCGTAGATGGTGGCACAGAGAGTTTCTCGCGAATTAACGCTAGAGGATGGCGCATATTTTAGAAATTATGTTAGGATGAGTATGGAGGATTTCCGCAGTTTGTTATCACTTGTGGCTCCTCTTGTGTCCAAAACCAACACAAACTTTCGGGAAGTGATTCCACCAGAGGATCAGTTGGCAGTAACACTTCGTTTTTTAGCCACTGGGGATTCCTCGTAAAACGAAGATTTCATGACAAAACATTTGCATTGTCGCGCGATTGCTAATGCCAACGCCTCACACACGATTGTCGGCATCCGTTGTCAACATTATCACGCGAGGCCGCCGGAATAATAGCAAAACATTGATATACGTGCCAGATGCATGAAAAAATTATATAATGTATTACATACTCTGATATATATATAAAACTTTTACGTTCACTTGTTGGGATAAAACTTGCACAATGGCCTCGCAAACACGAAGAATAATGTTGCATATGGCACTTTTTGATATTCTATGCAGATACATTAACGTCGAAACGACAGTCGGCACCTTCAAAACTCAAACAGCCGCCAAAGAGCCTGGTACTACGCATGCGCTAATCATCGAAATAAGCGGCAGTCGACAAGACGACAGGAAATGATAGTACTGCGCATGCGCGAGTTCTTCAAATGTCGCTCATACATGTCGCGTATATGGCCAAAAAGCGATATACAAAATGTATACGCGACATGTATGAGCTGGAGGGTCCGCATACAAGTTCTGTGAATTTTTGTATGAGGTGATGTATCGCGACATGTCAAATTGACATGTCGCTCATACATGTCGCGATACATGTATCCCAGTGTAAACGTACCTTTAGCAAGACAACAAATATCTGCACGAACAGTTCGAGAAAAGGGTCGGCTGACAAAATCCATGATTATGACGATGCCAAACGCCTTTTTCGAGATAAAGTACTTGATTCAAGGTTCATGTCTATCCGAGGAGGCCGGAAAGACGACGAACAACATGCCGTTTACTGTCGTTTTGTCTCCATGTCGCACTGATAGCACCAGGCCACACGTCCTGTAATGCGGATATGTAACAACGCATGCCCATGGTGCTTTCCATGGTACTTTTAGCGATTCCACAAGAAGTGTTTTCTGACAGTGGCCATAACTTTACACACGGTGCCAGACGTGTGTTGTAGCTAGTAGTGATTATTTTGATGGATGGTAAAGGGATTTTTAGTTTGTATCTCTTGTTTCCTTTATTTTCTCAGTCGATTCACTGAACTTTTTCAGACATATCTTGTAGTTAAGAACGGAGTGTGCATGCGACACTCTGAGATGAATAGGCTGACGTAAGAAAGAAGTCCGTGGTGGGCCACATTCGGCTTATCAGAAGAGTGATGACTCAAAAAGAAAACGGGAATGACTTTGCCAGAGAGCAATTTGCTACGGCCCAGCGCTTGGCAATGAGCATCTTAGAGAGGCGGTCAGCTGACCTCGAACTGCTGTCGTCAGCATCCATGGAAAGTGTTTGGATGACGGTGAAGCCACAGGTAGGCGACAACATTCTGGACAACAGACTCATCACAGACCGTGAGTTTCGGAAGCCGGCCCTCTCTGTAGATCCGATGAAAGGGTGCAATGATGGTGCAGCACTATTCAGTGGACACCGCTGAACATAGGTCTCTGTAACAAAAGACTCCCCTATGTTAGCCAGTTGACCCTACGACATTGACAATTACGAACGCACCATAACAGCTGCGGTCTACGTGAACATTACTGCAGATTACTTGCATACCTTCATGCCCGATGGTGCCCGCATCTCGTGGTCGTGCGGTAGCGTTCTCGCTTCCCACGCCCGGGTTCCCGGGTTCGATTCCCGGCGGGGTCAGGGATTTTCTCTACCTCGTGATGGCTGGGTGTTGTGTGCTGTCCTTAGGGTAGTTAGGTTTAAGTAGTTTTAAGTTCTAGGGGATTTATGACCACAGCAGTTGAGTCCCATAGTGCTCAGAGCCATTTGAACCATTTTGGACCATGCCCGATGGTGATGATATCTTCCAGCAGGATAGCAGTTCGTTTCACAAGGCCAGAATCGTGGTACAATGGTTTGAGGTAAATTATAATCAGCTCACGTTGATGTCTTGGCCACCAAATTCGCCTGATCTCAACATGATGGAACACATGTGCGACATCATCTAGTGCCATTCTCCACGTCCACAAACCATAGGCCCATAATTTATGGGAATTGCGTGAATTGAGCGTAGACATCTGCTACCAAATACCTCCAGAAAAATTATCAGTAGTTTCGAATCGATGACACACAGAATCGCTGCTTTTCAAAGGTGGACCTACACGCTATTAACGAATGGGTCGTTAAGATTTGAACCATCAGTGTTTCTAAACAATCATTAATACTCGCTTTACAGTGGTGTCTGTTCATCTTTCTGCTATATATAAAGCAGCACGTAATCAGAACATACAACAGTACATTCATCTAGAACAGGGAAGGCCACGGTATGCCAAACAGTATGTGACCGAGGTGTGTAGGCTACATGCGGGCCGAGGTTCCGCCTTTCTGTGCTTTGCTCAGTCCTTCCCGGAAGTACTGGGTATGGCACGACATTTCATTTAGTACTGGGATGTCGCATTTTTCGGGCGGCACAACACTCTTTAATTCGCCAGAATCGTGGTGTCCGTACCGTTTACCATATTCCACTTGTGGTATGAAGGACGTTCAGAGTAGGCACGGAGCACGAATAGTAAATAGTAAAATTTCTGAAGCTGCACGCACTATTCCACTGTTGGTTGCAACAGTTTTAGATGGAACTTCACGAAAAGTGTGTACACTTTATATATTGCTGAAAATTATACCGGTTAACTCAAAGGACGTGCCTGTAACGATTTGGTTCAAATGGTACTGAGCACTATGGGACTTAACATCTGAGGTCATCAGTCCCCTAGAACTTAGAACTACTTAAACTTAACTAACCTAAGGACATCACACACACCCATGCCCGAGGCAGGATTCGAACCTGCGACCGTAGCGGTCGCGCGGTTCCAGACTGAAGCGCCTAGAACCGCTCGGCCACTCTAGCCGGTCCGCAGCTCGTGGTCGTGCGGTAGCGTTCTCGCTTCCCACGCCCGGGTTCCCGGGTTCGATTCCCGGCGGGGTCAGGGATTTTCTCTGCCTCGTGATGACTGGGTGTTGTGTGATGTCCTTAGGTTAGTTAGGTTTAAGTAGTACTAAGTTCTAGGGGACTGATGACCATAGATGTTAAGTCCCACAGTGCTCAGAGCCATTTGAACCATTTTGAACCACTCTGGCCGGCTGTAACGATTTTTAGATTTAAAATACACTATTGTCGAATTTATGATGCAAAAAGGAGAACAGGTATGAAAATTAGAAAATGTGGAATGGATTGCAGACCTTGAATTTTAAGTGGACATGATTGCACACTGCCAACAGTTGTAAGTAGGCTGTTTAGGTTTTTATGTTGGTAACGCCACATAGCGCTCTCTATGAAAATCACTGACTGTGCTGTGTGCAGTCTGTGGCTGGTTTGCATTGTTGGAATTTTGCTATTGTAGTGTTCGGCAGTTGGATGTGAACAGAGCGTAGCGTTGCGCAGTTGGAGGTGAGCCGCCAGCAGTGCTGGATGTGGGAAGAGAAAAAAAAATGTTCAAATGTGTGTGAAATCTTATGGGACTTAACTGCTAAGGTCATCAGTCCCCAAGCTTACACCCTACTTAACTTAAAGTATCCTATGGACAAACACACACACCCATGCCCGAGGGAGGACTCGAACCTCCGCCGGGATCAGCCGCACAGTCCATGACTGCAGCGCCTAAGACCGCTCGCCTAATCCCGCGCGGCGATGTGGGAAGAGAGATAGCAGAATTTTGAGAGCGGATGATTTTTGAACATTATTGAGGTAAATACATTGTTTGTTGTCTATCAGAATCTTTCATTTGCTAACTATGCCTATCAGTAGTTAGTGCCTTCAGTAGTTAGAATCTTTTATTTAGCTGGCAGTATTGGCGCTCGCTGTATTGCAGTAGTTCGATTAAGGAAGATTTTTGTTAGGTAAGTGATTCATGAAATGTATAGGTTATTGTTAGTCAAGGCCATTCTTTTGTAGGGATTATTGAAAGTCAGATTGCGTTGCGCCAAAAATATTGTGTGTCAGTTTAGTGTTGATCAGAATAAGAAAAGAAAGAAATGTCTGAGAACGTTCAGTTCTGCTCAGCTGTTTGAAAATCAAATAACGTAAGGGGTTTACCAGCACAGTAATTCATAAATATTTCTAAGAGGATGTTTCACACTAAGACGCTGCACGATGAGAAAAAACTTTTTCTGGTTCGATGGGGATGTATAGAAAGTACAAGTTGAAATAAACACGATCCATTTCCATAAGCTCAGGGGAGTTAAAGAAAACGCGAAACCTGAAGAATTCCTTATGGCCTTGAAGAAATTACAAAGATAATTTTCTAAGCATTTTGAAGAGATTGTCAACCTTACGTGTGTTTAACAGCTGTTTTCGAGACCGTTTGCCTTTTCAGTTAAAAGCGCCGCTGTGAATGTGGAGATGTAACTGATTTATCTGTAGTGTACTTTGTTTTCCCCTGGTAGAATTTTCGCGTCTATGCGTATAATGATCCTGCAAGAATACTACAATATTTCGATGATCATACGTCTCTGAAAGACCTTTCTTGTGTTTGTGATCACATTAACGTTCCGTCGACAAGTCATTAGAGACGGAGCACAAGCTCGGAGTAGGGAAGGACTGAGAAGGAAAAACGGCAGTGCGCTTGCGAAGAAACTCACGGAAAACCTAATCAGGATGGCCGGACGCGGGTTTAAACCGTCGTCCTCCCGAATGCGAGTACAGTGTACTAATCACTACCCTATCCCGCTCACTGATCTTTTTTCCCTCATGAAACAGTATAAATTATCAATACGTGGTAACCAGAGTGCTAAAATCTGTGAGATAATTTGCATCTGTCCATAAGGCGACAGTTTGTACCAGGTAAGAATCATATATCTTCAGTCTGTCCAGAATAATTGAATAATGTTTAAAATTTGTATTTTTGTGATCTATGCAGTTGAGACATATGAAAACAAGTCATATGCAGTGCGGCAGTATTGCCATCTAAATACAGTGTATTTGTAGTTTCACCCTGTTCCCCCGCCTCCCACTCAGATAAGGTGTAACGTGGCGTGGCGGAAATGTGCGGGCAAGTTGAGCTCTGTGTCACAGGAGCCAGGGCACAATTCGTGAACTGAATTCCTCGCCACCCCTGATATAAAACAACTCATCTCAAACGTTTCAAATGTTTAGCAAGAGTGCTGTTCCATTACATATGACGGTCGTATCGAGAGCGCCTAAAGAGTGTCTAAATGATGAGTGATAACATTGAGAATACAAGGTGAAATGATATCAATGATACGATTCACTGATGACATTGCTATCCTGAGTGAAAGTGAAGAAGAATTAAATGATCTGCTGAACGGAATGAACAGTCTAATGAGTACACAGTATGGTTTGAGAGTAAATCGGAGAAGGACGAAGGTAATGAGAAGTAGTAGAAATGAGAACAGCGAGAAACTTAACATCAGGATTGATGGTCACGAAGTCAATGAAGTTAAGGAATTCTGCTACCTAGGCAGTAAAATAACCAATGACGGACGGAGCAAGGAGGCCATCAAAAGCAGACTCGCTATGGCAAAAAAGGCATTTCTGGCCAAGAGAAGTCTACTAATATCAAATACCGGCCTTAATTTGAGGAAGAAATTTCTGAGGATGTACGTCTGGAGTACAGCATTGTATGGTAGTGAAGCATGGACTGTGGGATAACCGGAACAGAAGGGAATCGAAGCATTTGAGATGTGGTGCTATAGACGAATGTTGAAAATTAGGTGGACTGATAAGGTTAGGAATGAGGAGGTTCTATGCAGAATCGGAGAGGAAAGGAATATGTGGAAAACACTGATAAGGAGAAGGGACAGGATGATAGGACATCTGCTAAGACATGAGGGAATGACTTCCATGGTACTAGAGGGTGCTGTAGAGGGCAAAAACTGTAGAGGAAGACAGAGATTGGAATACGTCAAGCAAATAATTGAGGACGTAGGTTGCAAGTGCTACTCTGAGATGAAGAGATTAGCACAGGAACGGAATTCGTGGCGGGCCGCATCAAACCAGTCAGTAGACTGATGACAGAAAAAAAAAAACATTGAGAAAGCTACTGCTTTTTACAGACAGTGGAAGAAAAGTGAATTATTTAAATTATTTGATAAGTTATTGACTAGAAATTGATAGATTTCGAATGTTAGTTTTGTGGGTTCTTGGGCTGAGCGAGAGAGTAGCTAGTTCACAGAAGTAACGAAGCACTCGAGTAATTTCATACGATATTGCTGACCTTCTACCACAGTAATACACTAATCAGCTAGAACATTATGACCACTTACCTAAGATCCGGTATGTCCACCTTTGGCACGAATAACAGCAGAGACGCGTCGTGGCATAGAAGCAATGAGGCCTTGACAGGTTGCTGGGTGGCGGGGAGGGGTGGGGGGGGGGGGGGGTGGCACCACATCTGTACACAAGGGTCACCTGATTCCCGTAAATTCTGGGAAGGGGAACGATGAGTTCTGACGCCAAGATGTGTTCGATTGAATTCAGATCTGGCGAGTTGTGGGACCACCACAATAATTGGAACTCACCACTGTGTTTCTCGAACCAATCCATCACACTCCTGGCCTTGAGACATGGAGAGCTATCTTGTTGAAAAATGCCGCTGCCTTCGGGAAAGATGATCGTCATTGAGTGGTGTACGTGGTCTGCAACCATTACACAATACTTCTTGGCCGTCATGTTGGCTCGGACCCATGGATGCCCACGTGAATGTTCCACAGAGCATAATGAAGCCACCGCCAGCTTATCTCCATCCCGCAGTAGATGTGTCAAGGAACTGTTCCTCTGGAAGATGGAGGATTCGCGCCCTCCCATCGGCATGATTAAGAACGTACCGGGAATGATCAGAGCGTGCAAAGCTCTCTCACTGTGCCATTGCCACATGCTCATTTCAATCGCAGTTGCCGATGTCGTGGTGTTAACATTGGCAACTGCATGGGTCGTCGGCTGGGAGACCCAACGTTTGGGGTGTTCGGTGAACTGCGTGTTCAGACACACTCGCACTCTGCCCGGTATTAAAGCTTGATGTCAGTTCGCTCACAGTTCTCCGCCTGTATTGTTTCACCGGCCTAGCCAGCCTACGACGTGTGAACGCGGTTTCACCTTGGTTTTGCTACGTGATGAAGACATTCACCACAGCACGTCTCCCACGTCCGACAAGTACAGTTTCCGAAATTCTCGTACCGAGCCTCCACGCCAACACAATATGCCCTTGGTCAAATTCAGATCCACGCAAGGTCAGCACATTCACTGATACTACATGCGTGTGTCTGACTAGAAGTCATTCCTCGCCAGGTGACTCTGCTATCGCCAATACGGGCTTATATCTATAACAGATCGCTAGTCATGAAATTGTGTCTGATCAGTGTATTTTTTAATTACGAAGCGGCTGTCCTGGAACCCAGAACCCAGGTACCAGATGCTGGTTGCCTTTCTAACGTTTTCCAGAAGGAACAAAAATTTCATTTTCAATATTTTACGTAATTACTGATGGAATTCAAAAACTTAATATAGTGTCATAATCTACTCATTAAAAGGTATAATAGTAAGTTAAAAGTTTAACACAATAAGGTGAGTATTACCGTTGGTAACTATTTTTTGTGGTGAGGCAGCGAAACACACAGCACGTTAATATCCTAACTCTATCCATCCAGTATTTGAGAATGAGGGCAGTTAGCGACTTACAACAAACTTAACACATGATTTCAAACCTTAGCAAAACTTTTTCTCACTGACAGCCCCAGCAAAATGATGGAAGTAAAACTGTTAACTAGTTACCGAATTTTCGGTCCTCATGAAGCCAAACTGCACCATCAGGCGTGTCGTTTTAATTTGTTACTTATTTACTACCAACTGTATTCGCAACTGGATTTGAAGACAGTATCCACATATACCACATAATGTAGCGACAAAAAATATGTCATTGTACGACATGCAGTTTAGGAAACATGAAGTCTTACACACTGAGATGCATGAAAAACTTTCCTTTGCTGTAAGTGGACCACAAACTACCGAGACTACATTTATCTAGTGTATCACATTGAGAGCACTTACCGATTTCCAACAAACTTGATACGAAATTTCAAGCCTTTCCTAAGATTTTTTCCATCTTATATGCTTTATGTAAATATTTAATACATGAATGAAGCTGTATTTCACATAGGAGCTCGATTCCGTAAGGAATCAAGGGCTTAGTGGTATATTCTAATAAGACAGACGACGAAGACAAGTATGTCTCTCTGAGACGTATGTTACTTTACCAGATGTGGATATTCAGGTAAAGAGGTTTACTTCATTTTAGAGAAACCTGTGGTATTGTCCAGAGGTCACAGTGTTACACTTACGTCGGTAACTCACATTGATACCTTAGGTGACAGCGAGGTCCAGCTGCGATCCGCAGTGATGAAATAGAAGACCTTCGGAAGACCAGTCTGATATTTCTAGATTTGTCTCCTAATGACGATTACTGAAACTCAGAAACTAGTTTTTGGTCTGCTGTTGACGTCTGTATCCAAGCGTCTCTTAGTTCAAGTTTTTCAGCTGTTCCGCGTAATTCTCTCGTGAGTCAAAGAAACTGCTGTCTGCTCGTGACGTCTTTGTATGTTTAATATGCCCTGTTAGTCTTAATCGACCTAACAGGTCGCGGGAGTAGACAACATTCCATTAGAACTACTGACAGCCAGCCCTGACAATCTACTATCTGGTTAGCCAGATGTATGAGACAGGAAAAATACCCCCAGACTTCAAGAAGAATATAATAATTCCAATCCCAAAGAGAGCAGCTGTTGACAGATGTGAAAATTACCGAACTATCAGTTTAATAAGTCACGGCTACAAAATACTAACGAGAATTCTTTATAGACGAATGGGAAAACTGGTAGAAGCCGACCTCGGGGAAGATCAGTTAGGATTGCGCAGAAATATTGGAACACGTCAGGCAGTACTGACCCTACGACTTATCTTACAAGACAGATTAAGGAAAGGCAAACCTACATTTCTAGCATTTGTAGACTTAGAAAAAGCTTTTGACAATGTTGAATGGAATGCTCTGTTTCAAATTCTGAAGGTAGCAGGGATAAAATACAGGGAGCGAAAGGCTATTTACAATTTGTACTGAAACCAGATGGCAGTTATAAGAGTCGAGGGGCATGAAAGGGAAGCAGTGGTCGGGAAGGGAGTGAGACAGGCTTGTAGCCTATCCCTGATGTTATGCAATCTGAATATTGAGCAAGCAGTAAAGGAAACAAAAGAAAAATTCGGAGTGGGTATTAAAATCCATGGAGAAGAAATAAAAACTTTCAGCCCAGAATGAGATTTTCACTCTGCAGCGGAGTGTGCGCTGATATGAAACTTCCTGGCAGATTAAAACTGTGTGCCCGATCGAGACTCGAACTCGGGACCTTTGCCTTTCGCGGGCAAGTGCTCTACCATCTGAGCTACCGAAGCACGACTCACGCCCGGTCCTCACAGCTTTACTTCTGCCAGTATCTCGTCTCCTACCTTCCAAACTTTACAGAAGCACTCCTTTCTTTCAGGAGTGCTAGTTCTGCATGGTTCGCAGGAGAGCTTCTGTAAAGGTTGGAAGGTAGGAGACGAGATACTGGCAGAAGTAAAGCTGTGAGGACCGGGCGTGAGTCGTGCTTCGGTAGCTCAGATGGTAGAGCACTTGCCCGCGAAAGGCAAAGGTCCCGAGTTCGAGTCTCGGTCGGGCACACAGTTTTAATCTGCCAGGAAGTTTCATATCAGCGCACACTCCGCTGCAGAGTGAAAATCTCATTCTGGAAACATCCCCCAGGCTGTGGCTAAGCCATGCCTCCGCAGTATCCTTTCTTTCAGGAGTGCTAGTTCTGCATGGTTCGCAGGAGAGCTTCTGTAAAGTTTGGAAGGTAGGACACGAGGTACTGGCAGAAGAAAACCTGAGAGGACCGGGCGTGAGTCGTGCTTCGGTAGCTCAGATGGTAGAGCACTTGCCCGCGAAAGGCAAAGGCCCCGAGTTCGAGTCTCGGTCGGGCACACAGTTTTAATCTGCCAGTAAGTTTCATATCAGCGCACACTCCGCTGCAGAGTGAAAATCTCATTCTGGAAACATCTCCCAGGCTGTGGCTAAGCCATGTCTCCGCAGTATCCTTTCTTTCAGGAGTGCTAGTTCTGCATGGTTCGCAGGAGAGCTTCTGTAAAGTTTGGAAGGTAGGAGACGAGATACTGGCAGAAGTAAAGCTGTGAGGACCGGGCGTGAGTCGTGCTTCGGTAGCTCAGATGGTAGAGCACTTGCCCGCGAAAGGCAAAGGTCCCGAGTTCGAGTCTCGGTCGGGCACACAGTTTTAATCTGCCAGGAAGTTTCATATCAGCGCACACTCCGCTGCAGAGTGAAAATCTCATTCTGGAAACATCCCCCAGGCTGTAGCTAAGCCATGTCTCCGCAGTATCCTTTCTTTCAGGAGTGCTAGTTCTGCATGGTTCGCAGGAGAGATTTTGTAAAGTTTGGAAGGTAGGAGATACTGGCAGAAGTAAAGCTGTGAGGACCGGGCGTGAGTTGTGCTTCGGTAGCTCAGATGGTATAGCACTTGCCCGCGAAAGGCAAAGGTCCCGAGTTCGAGTCTCGGCCGGGCACACAGTTTTAATCTGCCAGTAAGTTTCATATCAGCGCACACTCCGCTGCAGAGTGAAAATCTCATTCTGGAAACATCTCCCAGGCTGTGGCTAAGCCATGTCTCCGCAGTATCCTTTCTTTCAGGAGTGCTAGTTCTGCATGGTTCGCAGGAGAGCTTCTGTAAAGTTTGGAAGGTAGGAGACGAGATACTGGCAGAAGTAAAGCTGTGAGGACCGCGCGTGAGTCGTGCTTCGGTAGCTCAGATGGTAGAGCACTTGCCCGCGAAAGGCAAAGGTCCCGAGTTCGAGTCTCGGTCGGGCACACAGTTTTAATCTGCCAGGAAGTTTCATATCAGCGCACACTCCGCTGCAGAGTGAAAATCTCATTCTGGAAACATCCCCCAGGCTGTAGCTAAGCCATGTCTCCGCAGTATCCTTTCTTTCAGGAGTGCTAGTTCTGCATGGTTCGCAGGAGAGATTTTGTAAAGTTTGGAAGGTAGGAGATACTGGCAGAAGTAAAGCTGTGAGGACCGGGCGTGAGTTGTGCTTCGGTAGCTCAGATGGTATAGCACTTGCCCGCGAAAGGCAAAGGTCCCGAGTTCGAGTCTCGGCCGGGCACACAGTTTTAATCTGCCAGGAAGTTTCAAAAACTTTGAGGTTCGCTGATGACGTTGTAATTCTGTCAGATACATCAAAGGACCTGTAAGAGCAGTTGAACGGAATGGACAGAGTCTTGAAAGGAGGATATAAGATGAACATCAACAGAAGCAAAACGAGGATGTAGTCTAATTAAGTGCCGGCCGCGGTGGTCTCGCGGTTCTGGGCGCGCAGTCCGGAACCGTGCGACTGCTACGGTCGCAGGTTCGAATCCTGCCTCGGGCATGGATGTGTGTGATGTCCTTAGTTTAGTTAGGTTTAAGTAGTTCTAAGTTCTAGGGGACTTATGACCACCGCAGTTGAGGCCCATAGTGCTCAGAGCCATTTGAACCATTTTTTTCTAATTAAGTTGGGTGATGCTGAGATAATTAGATTAGGAAATGAGACACTTAAAGTAGTAAATGAGTTTTGCTATTTGTGGAGCAAAATAACTGATGATGGGCGAAGTAGAGAGATATAAAATGCAGACTGGCAATGGCAAGGAAAGCGTTTCTGAAGAAGAGAAATTTGTTAACGTCGAGTATAGATTTAAGTGTCAGGAGGTTTTTTCTGGAAGTATTTGTATGGAGTGTAGCCATGTATGGAATGAAACATGGACGATAAATTGTTTGGACAAGGAGAAGAACAGAAGCTTTTGAAATGTGGTGCTACAGAAGAATGCTGGAGATTAAATAGGTAGATCACATAGCTAATGAGGAGGTATTGAACAGAATTGGGGAGAAGAGAAATTTGTGGCACAACTTGACTAGAAGAAGGGATCGTTTGGTAGGACATGTTCTGAGGCATCAAGGGATCAGCAATTTACTATTGGAGGGCAACGTCGAGGATAAAAAACGTAGAGGGAGACCAAGAGATGAATACACTAAACATATTCAGAAGGATGTAGGTTGCAGTAGTTACTACGAGATGAAGAAGCTTGCAGAGGATAGAGTAGCATCGAGAGCTGCATCAAATCAGTTTATAGACTGAAGACCACAACAACAACAACAACAGTCTTAACTGCTTTGGGTGCCATACACTCGAGAAGTATTCTTCGATGAATCGCAGGAATATTTTGTAAGTAATCTCATTCGTAGACTGACCTCATTTTTCCAGTATCCTACCCATACAACATGCGAATGTTGTACGGTATTGTTGGCTGGAATATCCCATGTGGTGGGTTCATTAGTCTGTCGGATAGGGCATTCTTCCTCAGAGTAGATAGGGTCCTTTACTTGCATACATGTGAGAGATGTGTCGTACGTCTATTTGTGGGGTTTAGGTCAACGTAACGGTTGTGTGTGAGTGTAGTGTAGTGTTATGTAGTATGATAACGATAAGAGAAGGCAGAGAGTGAAACGCGGCCCCACACATGGCCTACGCCAAGTTGACCGCTGAGCGTAACGCCCCCATCCGACAGACGGATCACCGTCAACAGTGTCACGAGCTTTCACTTCACGAGACACTGCGGAGAGGTTTGGAATTTAAACTCCAGCACACTGTCGTGTAGACTATCGATCAGGAACACTACACCACAACCTGCGCTCCCCTTGTCACTGGCAGTGAAAATTTCAGTCACCACCAGGATTAGAACCGGCGCACCTCCGAGTCGAGCGCCACTAAGCAGGTGTGCGTTAGCGACCTCGGCTACGCAGGTGGGCATCCTCCCAATCTACTGAATTATGTCACCTGCTTTATCTACGCTTAATTCAATGTGATCATTCTATTTCACATCACTACAAAGTCTTACCGCATCCCAATCCCGTTATTTGTTTATTGTTTAAGCCGACTGATTACAATTGTAGCCCATTGATATTGCAGCCTTAGGACACTACAATTCTGCATTTTGTGAAGAGCACAATTTTAAATTTCTTTTTTCAACCTTTCCTAGATCTTCCGGTACTATCGACTGAACTTTTTTTTGATAAGTGTATCATCTTCAACAGCTCTGAGGTTACAGATAGCATTACAACAATTACATTAAGTCATTTATGAATTAATATTATCTCCCAGATCACTAATATACAACTAGAAGGCCAATTATACTATATCTACATCTACAGCTACATTTATACTACTCAAGCCACCCAACGGTGTGTGGCGGAGGCCACTTTACGTGCCACTGTCATTACCTCCCTTTCCTATTCCAGTCGCGTATGGTTCGCGGGAAGAACGACGCCGGAAAGCCTCCGTGAGCGCTCGCATCTCTCTAATTTTACATTCGTGATCTCCTCGGGAGGTATAACTAGGGGGAAGCAATATATTCGATACCTCATCCAGAAACGCACCCTTTCGAAACCTGGGCAGCAAGCTACACCGCGATGCAGAGCGCCTCTCTTGAAGAGTCTGCCATTTGAGTTTGCTAAACATCACCGTAACGCTATCACCCTTACCAAATAACCACGTGACGAAACGCGCCGCTCTTCTTTGGATCTTCTGTATCTCCTCTGTCAACCCGACCTGGTACGGATCCCACACTGATGAGCAATACTCAAGTATAGGTCGAACGAGTGTTATGTAAGCCACCTCCTTTGTTGATGGACTACATTTTCTGAGGACTCTCCCAATTAATCTCAATCTGGCACCCGCCTTACCAACAATTAATTTTTTATGATCATTCCACTTGAAATCGTTCCGTACGCATACTCCCAGATATTTTACAGAAGTAACTGCTACCAGTGTTTGTTCCGCTATCATATAATCATATAATAAAGGATCCTTCTTTCTATGTATTCGCAATACATTACATTTGTCTATGTTAAGGGTCAGTTGCCACTCCCTGCGCCAAGTGCCTATCCGCTGCAGATCTTCCTGCATTTCGCTGCAATTTTCTAATGTTGCAACTTCTCTGTATACTACAGCATCATCGGCGAAAAGCCGCATGGAACTTCCGATACTATCTACTAGGTAATTTATATATATTGTGAAAAGCAATGGTCCCATAACACTCCCCTGTGTCACGCCAGAGGCTACTTTAACGTCTGTAGACGTCTCTCCATTGAGAACAACATGCTGTGTTCTGTTTGCTAAAAACTCTTCAATCAAGCCACAGAGCTGGTCTGATATTCCGTAGGCTCTTACTTTGTTTGTCAGGCGACAGTGCGGAACTGTATGGAACGCCTTCCGGAAGTCAAGGAATATAGCATCTACCTGGGAGCCTGTATCTAATATTTTCTGGGTTTTATTAACAAATAAAGCGAGTTGGGTCTCACACGATAGCTGTTTCCGGAATCCATGTTGATTCCTACAGAGTAGATTCTGGGTTTCCAGAAATGACATGATACGCGAGCAAAAAACATGTTCTAAAATTTTACAACAGATCGATGTCAGAGATATAGGCCTACAGTTTTGCGCATCTGCTCGACGAACCTTCTTGAAAACTGGAACTACCTGTGCTCTTTTCCAATCATTTGGAACCGTCCGCTCCTCTAGAGTCTTGCGGTACACGGCTGTTAGAAGGGGGGCAAGTTTCTATAGTCGAGTCGGCGTAAGTATATCCCCGACAGCTCGTAGCACTGTTTCGAGCTTTTAACTGCGATGCGCTAACGGCTGCAGGTGAAGACATTATCCGTGTACAGAATGATCACGACACTGAGGCGTTGCCATGGAGACGTTTACAAAATCGCGTTACGTTATTGGTTGAGCTAGGCTCGCGAAGCTGCTGCGCCCAGCCCAGTGCAACTGTCCGAGATCAACTTGAGTCGACTCGTATATAGAGCACGTCCCAGGTTTTTCCACGTCTGTCGAGGACTCTCTATTCATACCAAAAAATCCTCAGTCCAGTCACAAATTTCGTTTTATTGGCATATGCGATAGTACTTCTTGAAATACGCGTTGCTGTGGTAGTGAGACAAAGACTTACTGAAAGCAAAAAGGTACTGCGTCTAACAGAATGTCTTCATCCATTACTTTCTTGATGCCACGTGAGCATAGTGCGTGTTGGGGTTCGCATGGCCGCCGTCATTTGTTCCCGTCCATCTTCGTTTGTTGTCACTCTCCATTGTTCTCCGGTTAGGCTCTAGGTTGGCCGAAACTTCGATGTGAGGTCCGACGGTCTTTCAAGAGAAGTTAACACGCAGTAAATGGCTCCGGCATGTATATCTCGCCGCAAGCAGTATTCGCGAACCAAGATAAGTAGTCAGTTAACTACTCGGATACGGTCCCAGAGGATTACACAAGACTCCAAGACCTGCTGCTGAGTAATAACCTCCTGCAAGTAACGCCTGTTACTCTTATATTCCCCGTTCTTATGCTTCAAGGTAAGTACAGTAAACAACTAGTACATCCATCTTTGTCCGCACACCACGTGGCATAGCAAATAAAATATTCTATGCTCTTGTTTCATCCGGATGATTTAGACTATGTTTATCTACTACGCGTATTTCGCCCAGGTAACGCACTCTTGGCAGATATTTCAGTGATATTTGCGGTTTGATGTGTTGACACCAGTTGTGTTATTATGGAACGAACAACATGACTAAACTGAGCTCTAGCACTTATTAGACATTCCAACGATGAAAAAACTACTTTTAATGTAAGTGACTTCTTCTCATGGTTTCTAGCGTTCTAGCTCCCAATATGATAGCAAACCCAGCTCACGCATACTTTTATATTAAACACCAAGTCTAAAGAAATGCATAGTAAGCGATTTTACTAACACACTACCTGATCAGAAGTATCCGCTGACAACTATGCAATGCGGAATTGACCACTAGATCTCACGAGAGGCAGATCAGCAAGTGTAGAAGGAGGCAGAGAATACTGTATTGACAGGAGAGAGACAGTTGTGTTATTATGGAACGAACAACATGACTGAACTGAGCTCTAGCACTTATTAGACAGGCCTACGATGAAAAAACTATTTTTAATGTGAGTGACTTCTTCTCATGGTTTTTAGTGTGCTAACTCCCAATATGATAGCAAACTCAACTCGCACATACTGTTTTTATATTTAACACCCAGTCTAAAGAAATGCATACTAAGCGATTTTAATAACACACTACATGATCAGAAGAATCCGCTGATCACTATATAATGCGGAATTGATCACTAGATCTCATGAGAGGCAGATCAGCAAGTGTAGAAGGAGGCAGAGAATACCGTGCTATCAGAAGAGAGACACTACCGGCAGAAAGGCTCTGCCAGCAGAGCTCGATTACTCCAACATGGAATACTCAATGGATCTATAAAGGCACATTTGCATGCCGAGCGTGAGTTTCCGCGGAAACGCGAAGTATTAATTAAATAAATAATCAGTGACTGGTAAATAAAGCCTATGGCACACAACTGCAGCGCTGTGTCGCTGATAGAGACAAAAGAATGATTACGTTACTCTTATGTTTGATTAAGTGGGAGAGCTCAGGTAGAAGTGGTGCGAGAAGCACGTATTTTATTTTATTGTCTGGCACACCGCCATATTTTCATGTTATAGAAGAATACTGCGAGTTGCAACCACACTAGGCACTCGATTCTGTAATGAATTTATATTTATGAAAGTAAGTAGGATTATGAACTGTAGGCTATTTCATTGAATATATCTGATTTAACTAACTGTGTAACTTTTTTATGTTTAGTAGACAATCACCTCTGTACGACGTATTGGCATGGCTGGCAAATCATTGTAATATTGAGATTAGATCATGAGTCCGTACCTACCGCAGCAGTCTTTGGAAACGATTTAATTACGAAGTCCGATTATTTCAGTTTTCTTTCACGGTCAACTACGAGTTACATTGCCTTTTCCAAATAGCCATTGTCAAGCGTCTGATACCGAATAATTAAACGTCCACGTTCCAGATAAGGCAACGTTTATTACAACCAATCACTATCACTATTATACATAATTAATATTTTATTTTATTTTATTTTATTTATTTTATATTGGCGACTGCGTGTCGGACTTGTTATTTTGTCATTTGTTACATTGTTCTCTTTGTTTCATGTGAAAAATCAACTTTCTGGACCTGGACGTGAATGTATGAAAAAATAACAAAAATCTGAAGATATTTGCCAATTATAAAATTTTGCGGGAAGACGCAATGAAGCTTCCAGCAAAATAAGGTAAGACGCAGCATCTTTGCATTGGCAGGCTTGACCAGACGCATAATTCAGTGTATTAGCTCTTCAGTAGATTCTGTAGTATTTCTTTCGCGCGTAGCAGTTTTCAGTGATAAATTTCATTCTCAGTACTTTTCCTTAAACAATAACTTCTGCAACAATACCAATACACGAGTGTACAATATGGCCGACTTCTGTACGATACGTTGTAACATGGACAGCAGCCATTACCAATAATCCCATATTCAGTTTACATTTTTAAATTAACAGACAGCCATTGTTGCTACGAGCGATTCATGCTCAACTGCATTTTATTTTAAAACCAGTGTCAAACATTATTTTCTTGAAACATATATCACGTGTGGCATGGTCATAACTAGAAAACAATACGCAAAGATGGAACAGCAAAGACATACTATTCAGACGCAATCCGACTCGGACGAGAGACAAATGTTAGAAAATGACTTTACGACAGCAACCGGTAGTGACGATTCATCAAATATTGACGCAAGTGTTAACGGAAATTTTGACAATAGGCCGTCCACCCCAAAAATTTCAAAGTCTCAGTCAGAGCCCATGTTAATACATGACGTCACGTCTAATGACGCGGCGGGGGCAGAGACCTTGCAAATAGTAAACATTGCCAACATGTTACAAATGTTAATGAAACAGAACGCGGAGAACATGGCAACCTTAAAGACACAAAATGAACAGTTAAAGACACAAAATGACGAAATTAAATCTGATCTTATAGCACTCAAGACAGGTAGTGACACTTTGTGTAAACGTGTGGAACTTATAGACGCCACACTGACCAAACAGATGACTGAACTCAGTACGAAATTTTCCAAGCTTAATACGAGACAAGAAAAGACTACAAATGACGTAGCACTTTTACAGACACAAGTAAAAAACCTTAATGTCACGTGTGAAGCTCTTACTGAACAAATTCAAACATATCCTTCAGTACACGACAACCTTGAAAAACGAATTACTGACGTGCAGAATAAATTTGACGATGTTGAACAACACCTGACTGACATCTTACAATCTGATGCCACAGCTCATTTTCAAAATATTAATAAAGAATTTCATGATTGGGTAGAGAACAAAGACAAACATTTTGATAGATGCATACGTGAAAATTTACCAACAATTGTGCACGACTCCGTAGCGGAATACATCAGTAATAACAAACAGCTGATTAGTGACGCAGTACAATCCGTCACTGCACCCATTAGACAATTCACCGATCAACCACAGTCTGAATGTAACGAAAATATCAGTCAAAATGTACAGTTCAGAAACCAATATGCATTCGAGTATGACGCACACATACCGCACACGACAAACACACAAGAACAAAACACACCACGACTACAACACACACCACGACGTGCAACCACAAACACAAGCTATTATCATGGTAAACCACAGCAACATTATCATAATTACTCGCCAGCTGAACATTGCAGTAATTACAGTGGAACAAATCCATATCATAATGCAAAGGAAGAAGAAAGCTTAATGAAACACAGGCAATTTCAGATTTTTATCCCAGAAAAACGAACCATTCATCCGGTGATTTTTCTTAAATCTTTTAGTAACGGATTTCCTCGCACTTGGAGTGACCGGAAAAAGATTTCATATATTGTCGGTTACATCCAAGGCGATGCAGCTGTCTGGGCATACAGTCAAGCTGACGTATGTACCACGTACAGTGAGTTTGAGCGTGCTTTTCTGAACAAATTCTGGTCGCAATCCGTCCAGGAGCGACTCAGAAGACAAATTCTAGAACCTGAAACTTTTAACAGTAAAAATGGCAACTTACGCAGATATTTTGAAAAATACTTGAACATGGGTCACTTTTTAGACGAACCAGTCGCAACACGTGATATACTCCGTGCGTTGAAGGCCAAATTGCCTTTCAACATTAAAGAAAAACTCTTACATATTCCGGATGACGATCCAGACTATTTTTTAACGGCTTTAGATTCGGTCGACATGTTACTAGAAGATCAGCGCTTCGCGCGGCAAAACAGCAGCCACAATGTTTATACTAGTGGTATGCAAAACATGCAGGCTTGCCAACTCAATTCTGGCGCGCCCACAGTTGGATACGCGGTACAGCAAAAACAGCAAACTCACATGCCGTCTCAATACGGAAATCAAAATCAACACGCGTATTTCAATACAAACAACAGTTACAACAGTAATAACACTCCATGCGGCAATCAATACAAAAGGCACCGCGGTAATAACAACAACGGTAACAGCGGATACAAATGTAACAACAAAAACACAAACAGAAATAGAAATAATAATAACTACGAGCCAAGACAGCATCTAGGCTGGACTCGTAGCGATCAATACTTTCATTCAAACACTGCTTTACCACAGCAGCCACCAGGACAAAATTGGAGCATACCTTACGACCGACAGGTAAGTTATAATGCGCAACAGCAACAACAACCGCAAAAGTTTGGAGATCACAATAGGCAATATCCGAATGTGAATATAATAGAAATGACACCTGATACACAACCTCAATCTGTGTCAGTACCTAGTACAAATGCTAATCCAACAAACTAGAAACAGTCACTTCTATGCCCCGGGTCGTGGCTGAAGAATTCTTGGGGGGCGACTTCAATGTTAATCAGTTATTTGACACCACAATTGAACAACAAAATATTGATATGCCTAATAATTCTAAACAAAAACTACCTGTTTTATTTATAAGATACAACCATAATGACAATATATCAGATGAACTTTTGCAAGACAGTACACAATGTCGTTCAAACACAAATGAAATTGTTTTAGCATCTACCACTGGTGTAGTAGGTGGGATTCCAACTACTATTATTCTAGATACAGGTGCAGCTGTGAGCGTTTTGTCTTTTAATTTCTATAAAAAGATGTGTGAATTGGAACCTGTGCCTGAGTTTCCTGCCCAAAACTGTAAAATAACTACTGCACTAGGTAATAAGTCATGTAGGGTTTACGAAGCAAGTTTTTGTAAACATTAAAATAGGTAATGGAACCGTACAATGGCCATTCCTGGTTGTACAAAACCTTGTGACAAGTTGCATATTAGGAATAGATATTATGAGCGAGAAGGACTGCATTATAGACTTCTCCAAAGGTAAATGTATTTTAAATGATAGAGGCAGTGTAATTATTATTGATTTGGACAGGAGAACTCTTAAGCATGACAAACACTGTACAGGGTACAAGGTTCAGTTAGTACTTGACAATGACATTCAAGACACGCACACACACTCATTTGACACAGAGCTAATGGACTTGAAAACATTGCTTGATCATAAGATAAATGAAGCCACAGCTCTCAGTGCACATGAACGTATAAAACTACAGGAAGTGTTATCCAAATATTTACAAGTTTTTGCCAAGCGAATAGGTGTTATCAACACGTATGCATACAAGATTGAAGTTAAGCCTCACAAGATCTTCTACCACAAGACATATAACGTACCGTTATCTCAACGACCTGCTGTGTGGCAAGAATTAAAACAAATGTTAGACTGGAAGGTCATTGAACCATCCACCTCACCTTACTGTAGTCCTCTACTTGTTGTCAAAAAATCAAATGGTAGCATTAGGCTAGTGTTAGACGCACGAGCAATTAATGAAATAATTTTACCGGTTCACACAAAACCCGAAAATTTAGAAGAGCAATTACAAAAATTTCTAGATGCAAAATATTTTTCCACAATAGATCTCGCTAGTTCATTTTGGCAAGTAGGTATCACTCCTGATTCTCGGAAATATACTGCATTTATGTTCGAGGGGCGAACCTATCAGTTTTGTGTTCTACCCTTCGGATTGAATGTCAGTTCTGGGGTATTCATTACAGCCCTGGATACCGTGCTTGGCGATGATTTAGTTGAGACAGTCACACACTATGTAGATGATATACTGATAGCTACACAGTCTTGGAATGAACACGTTGACACACTTCAAAGAATTTTAGAAAAATTGGCACAAGCTGGAGTCACAGCCAATCTTAGAAAATCAAAATTTGGTTGCAGTGAGATAAAATATTTAGGACATATCATTAATTCACAGGGCATACGTCCTGATCCCAGTAAATTAGATGCTATCAGAAACTTTCCTAGCCCACGAACTAATAAGCAGTATAGAAATTTTCATTTCAGCGGATCCAGTGACGCAGTTGAAGACAGAACTTTTCTTTCAACGCCGCGGCACCACCGAGAAGACTGAATATTAAAGTAAAATTTATGATTACGTAGCAGTGAATGATACATAAATTTTTCACGGAACATTTGTGACTGTAGGTACCACTGACTTGGTATGACACCTGACGAACCGACAGACGTCATCTGTGAAGCGATGTTTTACTTCGAGAAATAGATTAGACGCACATCTCTCAGCAAGAAAAGCATCTACCAGTAGCCAAGGCCACACAGACACTATACACACACGCACAAAACGCGAGGAATCGAACAGTTTTCCGTCTCTTATTATTTTGAATATTTATTGAGTAGTGAAAACGCCTGGTCTTGCCTACTGATGTAATGAATGTTGTGTCTAACCTATCTTAATTTCAGATGACATCACAAAATAAACATCGATAAAATCCCAGCAAAACTGATAAAGAGGACGTAAATATCTGCAATTCATGTAATCAAATGTGACACAATGAGATAATTTATAGCTATGTAATAATGATGTAAACATGTTTATGTGCAACTGTATTATATTTATGCTAAGAAAATATGTGACGTGTGTATGTATGATTACTTATTTTTTTTTTCTTCTCTTTCAATGATGTATAATGTAACTGTTACTATGTAAAAGAAATTCGAACAAAACGAGTGCCAAAAGGTCATTGCATAGTGAACCATTGTTCACGGACATTAATGAACATTACTAACTCTGCAACTACGCAGAAACCTATGGGAAAGAAACTGTTAATGACATTCATTATGCATCGTACCTATGTAAACGCGATGAACCATTTCTTTGATTAATAACTACGAACATTTAGGTGAGCTATATTCAGCAAAAAAAAAAAAAAACTGAAAATGTGAAGTGCATATTTCGTGCATCGTCTAGTGACAAAACTACAGTATCTAACTTCAAGAAGTTAACTGGATTAAACGGACACAAAGTGCCTGTCCAGAAAACAACACGACGGGTGGAAGAATTTTGGTTGGAACTTCAGGGAATGAAATGTTCTCGAAATGTGATGGACACTCTTACCTGGACTGTCCAAGGATCCACGCCAGCTATGTACCGTCCGAGGTTCTGCAACCAAGCTTCCACGGAATGTAAAAAAAAAACGAACTGCACGTGGACCAATTACTAACGGGTCACGTCAGATCTGTAATAAACAATGTTTTTTTTTTTAGTCACAACGAACTGCATCACAACGACTATAATGGAAATGGAAATGGACACGCTTATGTTTTAATCACGTTGTTATACAACGATGATACTAACCTGTGAAAAAATTATTGTGCAGCAGATGAATATGAACTGTAATAACGACACGATGTGAATAGGTCGACGCACCTGAAACATACGGACATTTTTCTTTGAAGTATTTGAAAACAATACTATGTAACTAAGAACATTCAACAATCTGAGTTGTATTGTGATATAACAAATATTGTAAATTTAAAACTAAGTTACCTGTTATAGAATGTAGTCTTCATATGTAATCTTGGTTGAATATTTTCTTTGTGCAACGACTAAGATACGCGCGCACACGAACAATATGAACTGCATTACTGTGCCGCGTGATCTAACTGTATAATATAACGGCACTGCCGGAGTCACACAGACGCTTCTGCGCATGCGCGCACTCTATTTGCCAACATAAGAACTTTTACGGCGCACGCGCGTCATTCAAATTTTGTATATAATATACAGTATAATGTAAGTCATGTGAATAGTTGTAGATAACTTAGATTTTCTTGTGCCTTTAGGTGAATTGCTCGCCTGCAGGTGTGTCCTTTCGCCTCGCAATTCAGGGGGCAATATAAAGGCACATTTGCATGCCGAGCGTGAGTTTCCGCGGAAACGCGAAGTATTAATTAAATAAATAATCAGTGACTGGTAAATAAAGCCTATGGCACACAACTGCAGCGCTGTGTCGCTGATAGAGACAAAAGAATGATTACGTTACTCTTATGTTTGATTAAGTGGGTGAGCTCAGGTAGAAGTGGTGCGAGAAGTACGTATTTTATTTTATTGTCTGGCACACCGCCATATTTTCATGTTATAGAAGAATACTGCGAGTTGCAACCACACTAGGCACTCGATTCTGTAATGAATTTATATTTATAAAAGTAAGTAGGATTATGAACTGTAGGCTATTTCATTGAATATATCTGATTTAACTAACTGTGTAACTTTTTTATGTTTAGTAGACAATCACCTCTGTACGACGTATTGGCATGGCTGGCAAATCATTGTAATATTGAGATTAGATCATGAGTCCGTACCTACCGCAGCAGTCTTTGGAAACGATTTAATTACGAAGTCCGATTATTTCAGTTTTCTTTCACGGTCAACTACGAGTTACATTGCCTTTTCCAAATAGCCATTGTCAAGCGTCTGATACCGAATAATTAAACGTCCACGTTCCAGATAAGGCAACGTTTATTACAACCAATCACTATCACTATTATACATAATTAATATTTTATTTTATTTTATTTTATTTATTTTATAGATCCCACCATCATCAGATCTGTTTCATAAAAACAAAGTCGCAGCTTGGGAATACTGTGTTGTCAGGAGAAAGACTATAACAGCAGAAAGGCTCTGCCATCAGAGCTCGACTACTCCAACATGGACTACTCAATGGATCCCACCTGAGTAAAAGATCCATCAGCGAGATTTCAGCATTGCTAAAGCTGCCCAATTAGACTGATGGTGATGTGATGGTGAAATGGAGACACGAAGAAACTACCACAGCCAAACGAATACCAGGTAGACGTCATGCACTGACGAACAGGACCTTCAAAACGGGGGAAGATATTGGTAAAATATCGCATGAAACCAGCGAAAGCATTCAGTCGAGATTTCGGAAGTGCTACCAGAAGTCCAGCTGGCACCATGACTGTGCATAGGCAGAAATAATGGAGCATATGGCTGAGCAGCTCCTCACAAGCCACACATTTGTGCACTCAGTGCTAAGCGACGTTCGAGGTGATGTAAAGACCCGCGCCACTGGACAGTGGATGAGTGGAAACGAATGATTTGGAGCGATGAATAGCGCTGTGAGAATCAGATGGAGGGGTTTGGGTTTGGTGAATGTCTGGAGAACATTATCTGTCATCGTATGTGACGTATTAAGGGGTGGTGTTACGGTATGGAGCTGATGGAGCTGCTGTTTTTTTTTTTTGTGGTGGGTGTGGACCCCTTATTGCGGTTAAGGAAATGCTAAATAATGAGGGAGGATACGAATGTATTTTAGAGCATAGCCTAGGCCGGCCGCTTTGACCGAGCAGTTCATTCTGGAGCATAGTCTACCGCCTACAGTAGAGAAACAGTTCGGAGACACTGATTCAGAGTATCAGCGTGACAATAGAATACCGACATCGCTTCAGACCGCCTCGTCCTTTCGGATTTTGAGGAAAACTGTGCTGCTACGGACATTCAGACTTCTCATTTAAAATGTACCCAGAAGCGTTCAAGTTGTCAAGAAGTGGAAGTGTGGACACACCCGATATTCATTCTCACTAGTAGGTGTCCGGCCACTTTTGAACAGATGGTGTGAATAATTCATATAATGTATTACAATAAATAGTAATACGAAGTTGAATTCCGTTGTCAGAGGTTACCTTGGTCAGTATAGATCGTACATGGTATGATAAGCCCTTTGAGTCTTCTTCGTTCTCCACTACAGTCTCAAAATCGGTTTTAACTTCTCTGCATATTAGGATGTGCATAATGAAACTTCACCGAAATATGGAGAATATTTCCAGTATTCCTGCGAGAAGTTCCTTTATCTGTCAGAATGAAAATTCAAAGAAGCGGAATTTGTTGACATTCCCAAAATGAAGCTTAAGGGCAACTTTTAAAGGGAGACACAGGTATCTTTAGGTGCTCGTACCGATCAAGACATCAAAGTGATGGGAAGACATCATCTGGACCGCTGTTATACTCATATAATGGAGGCTATTCCTGGTCTCTTCACCTAGACGTGCGATAGACATTACAACGGTGAAAATGTTATATTAGGTGATTTGGAAAGAAGAGAGAAAGGAATTACAAGCCAATTCCCATGTAAGCTGGGAAAGATTATGATGCTACACGAAAGTCGGCAGACCGATGACCTCGCTGTCTGGTCTCCTTCCCCGACACAACCAACCAACCAAAGTCGGCAATGCAATTGTATGATAAACCCTTTGAGTCTTCTTTTTTTCCCTCTATAATCTCAAAAATTCCTTCACTACCTCTGTTCATTAGGATGTCCATAATGAAACTGTCTCTGAGAGCTTTATCGAAATATGGAGAACATTTGAAATATTTCTTCGAGAATTTTCCTAGTCTGTGAAAAGGAAAATCGAAAGAAAGGGGGTTTGATAGAGCTGACGTTGCCAAAATGAAGTTCAATTTGAAATTTGAAAAAATAATGACTGCGAGTGAACGGGAGGCTCATGTTTATTTCGGTTATTACGAGGGCAGTTCAATAAGTAATGCAACACATTTTTTTCTCGGCCAATTTTGGTTGAAAAAACCGGAAATTTCTTGTGGAATATTTTCAAACATTTCCGCTTCGTCTCGTATAGTTTCATTGACTTCCGACAGGTGCCAGCGCTGTACGGAGCTGTTAAAATGGCGTCTGTAACGGATGTGCGTTGCAAACAACGGGCAGTGATCGAGTTTCTTTCGGCGGAAAACCAGGGCATCTCAGATATTCATAGGCGCTTGCAGAATGTCTACGGTGATCTGGCAGTGGACAAAAGCACGGTGAGTCGTTGGGCAAAGCGTGTGTCATCATCGCCGCAAGGTCAAGCAAGACTGTCTGATCTCCCGCGTGCGGGCCGGCCGTGCACAGCTGTGACTCCTGCAATGGCGGAGCGTGCGAACACACTCGTTCGAGATGATCGACGGATCACCATCAAACAACTCAGTGCTCAACTTGACATCTCTGTTGGTAGTGCTGTCACAATTGTTCACCAGTTGGGATATTCAAAGGTTTGTTCCCGCTGGGTCCCTCGTTGTCTAACCGAACACCATAAAAAGCAAAAGAGAACCATCTGTGCGGAATTGCTTACTCGTCATGTGGCTGAGGGTGACAATTTCTTGTCAAAGATTGTTACAGGCGATGAAACATGGGTTCATCACTTCGAACCTGAAACAAAACGGCAATCAATGGAGTGGCGCCACACCCACTCCCCTACCAAGAAAAAGTTTAAAGCCATACCCTCAGCCGGTAAATCCATGGTTACAGTCTTCTGGGACGCTGAAGGGGTTATTCTGTTCGATGTCCTTCCCCATGGCCAAACGATCAACTCTGAAGTGTATTGTGCTACTCTTCAGAAATTGAAGAAACGACTTCAGCGTGTTCGTAGGCACAAAAATCTGAACGAACTTCTCCTTCTTCATGACAACGCAAGACCTCACACAAGTCTTTACACCCGAGAGGAGCTCACAAAACTTCAGTGGACTGTTCTTCCTCATGCACCCTACAGCCCCGATCTCGCACCGTCGGATTTCCATATGTTTGGCCCAATGAAGGACGCAATCCGTGGGAGGCACTACGCGGATGATGAAGAAGTTATTGATGCAGTACGACGTTGGCTCCGACATCGACCAGTGGAACGGTACCGTGCAGGCATACAGGCCCTCATTTCAAGGTGGCGTAAGGCCGTAGCATTGAATGGAGATTACGTTGAAAAATAGCGTTGTGTAGCTAAAAGATTGGGGAATAACCTGGTGTATTTCAATGCTGAATAAAACAACCCCTGTTTCAGAAAAAAAATTTGTTGCATTACTTATTGAACTGCCCTCGTACTTTGATAAAGACATTAAAGTGATGCAAAGACAGCATCTGCACAGCTGTTATAGTCTAGTGATATAATGGAAGGCTATTGTTGGTCACTTTACCGAGACGTGCAACAGACATTATATCGGAGAAAAGGCTATATTAGATTATGTGAGAAGAAGAGAGTAAAGAATTATAAGCCAATGGACAAACATTTCCTATGTAATCTGTGGGAACATCCAAAGATAGTGGTGCCACACCAAAGTCGGCAATGCACATGGGTATCACAGACACTAGCGATGTCTCGCTACAATCCACAATGACGAATGCGAGAAGTCCTCAAGTCACACCCTCTCTCTGAGCATTGCAGCACCCTCACACGGAGGTAGATACAGAGCCGATGACCGACTTACTCTTCAACAGTTCGTGACCTCCGATGAAGCTGTGAATATCTAGTTAATTCACCGGTGCTATTCACATCTGATGTGGAACTGTACTTTTACAAATGTTGAACTTTTACATCAAGAGAAAAGTTTGTAATTGAGTACATCCAGTGATGTTTTACTGTTCAAACGCAGTTGTAAATACTCAAATGTGTGAATTCCTAAGGGACCAAACTGCTGAGGTCATCGGTCCCTAGACTTACACTACTTATGCTAAGAATTACACACACACCCATGCCCGAGGGACGACTCGAACCCCCGGCGGGAAGGACCGTGCAATCCGTGACATGGCGCCTCGAACCACGCGGCCAATCCGTGCGGCAGTTGTAAAAACTCGACACGCACATGTTGCAATGAATTGTATAATGTAAAGTAAATATTTTTATCATTCTTCACGGTAAATGATAACAGCCAAACAGTTGCAGGATAAAGATTTATTGAAATCCAGGACCATGGTTTCGGTATATCTAAATCTACCTTCATCAGAAGCCAAAATACACTAAAATCACATCCTGCAGTGGAGATATATAAAGCAATCGTGCCAAAGGCGTCGTCAGTAGTTAAAACATCGACTGACGACGCCCTTGGCACGATTGTTTTATATATCTCCACTGCAGGATGTGATTTTAGTGTATTTTTGCTTCTGATGAAGGTATATTTAGATATACCGAAACCATGGTCCGGGATTTCAATAAATCTTTATCCTGCAACTGTTTGGCTGTTGTCATTTACCGAGAAGATTTTCAACAGTTGCTATTTCAGCCATGTTTAAAATCTTTATCATTTTTATAATAAAGTCAATTAATGTTTCATATGTTGTAGTTCTGCTCAGCCATCTCCGAGAACAATCAAAGAACCTACAGCTATGACCAGACCATTGCAGTTTCGTGAAGTCATAACATATTCAGTAGTTGTTTCCATCTTTACTTCAGTTGATCTTTGTTCTTATTGAGAGATTAAACTGCTTTTCGTTTCAATTTCACGTGTTCTGCTTGACCAAAACTGTATGTGACAGAAAACGAACTGAGTCCAGATTCAGTTTGTGGCCATGCCTTCCCTCTGAACCCCTCACGCAAAGCCTGTGCTATTTACTGGGAATTGGTTGCAGAATATTTTCCTGCTAGTACGAGATAAGATAATATTTCTTGCTGACAGCATTTCACGCAATTATCGACCCGTCATGTTCTCAGATTGCCGCGCGGGATTAGCCGAGAGGTCTTGGGCGCTGCAGTCATGGACTGTGCGGCTGGTCACGGAGGAGGTGCGAGTCCTCCCTCGGGCATGGATGTGTGTGTCTGTCCTTAGGATGAATTAGGTTAAGTAGAGTGTGTGGTGTCACCGCCAGACACCACACTTGCTAGGTGGTAGCTTTAAATCGGCCGCGGTCCATTAGTACATGTCGGACCCGCGTGTCGCCACTGTCAGGATCGCAGACCGAGCGCCACCACAAGGCAGGTCTCGAGATACGTACTAGCACTCGCCCCAGTTGTACGACGACGTTGCTAGCGGCTACACTGACGAAGCCTTTCTCTCATTTGCCGAGAGACAGTTAGAATAGCCTTCAGCTAAGTTAATGGCTACGACCTAGCAAGGCGCCATTAACCATTTGTAACGTTGCATGTACCTCAAGATAGAGTCTCACTTGTATCATCCAGAATGCTGTATACCAAAGGACAATATAAAAGTTAAGTGTTCTAGTAGCTACGTTCTTTTCTTTATCACATTCATTACGAATCCTGTTCCAGACTTAACGCCAGACGGCGTGAGGTGACGCGTGCCCTTTCGGATACTTCACTGTGGACTGGCTGCCTTAACAGTCCACTACAATGTGTAAGCTTAGGGACTGATGACCACAGCAGTTCAGTCCCATAAGATTTCACACACATTTGAACATTTTTTTGGTCTCAGATTCACATTTTAAAAGAAACCGTCGAATAATTTGTAATCACTCCGTGTGTTTTAGAATGGAGACAACGTGAAGTCCTGGCAGCATGTGGACACACCCGTCCCAAACAAACGACCGACAGCCATCGCATTGTCTCGGCCGCGGCGTTATTCACGGCTTTTAAGAGTCGCCGTCGTGCGTCGGGCGCGCATAATTCCCGGCAATTTGGCAAAGCGCGGCTGACGTTTACGAGATCGGGTGCGAGCGCGCGCCCGCTCCTCGCGGTCGTTTCGCTGCGGCGGGAACGCGGCCGCGACCGCCTCCGGCGCCCGTAATGGCAGCTCGGCGGAAGACGCTAATGATAGGCTGGCGCGGCGGCGTGCGCGCCGCGTTAAAACCCGCGACATACCGCGTAGACGGCGCCAAGCGCTCCCTGAGGCCGCCGCGGTCTGCGGTGTCGGGCCGCCGTCACACGGCCGCCGGGAGACGCAAACGGCAAAAAAATATCGCTGATGCACAGCGAGCTAAACGGAAGCAGATCTACAATGTGGCGGGGCAGCCACCAGAAAGATGGCACACCACGCACAGTACGTAGCTGTGAAATGTTATGTCAGCTGCAACTGGACATTAAGCGGAATAAGCGGCAACGAATGTGAATGTGTACCAGACCGGGATTCGAACCTGGGAGCTCGTGCTTACTAGGCAGGTGAGTTAACCACCGCGCTTTGCGGGACACGGCGCTATCACAACTGCGCGGGGTATCTCGGCTCGGCTCACGGCTGATCCGCATTCCTACGGAGCACCACCTGTCCGCAGTCCCTGTGCATTGACTCCATGTTCGCTACTCTGAGATTCCCACAGGAGATCGGACGTATTTGGGTATCCGCACTGAAAAAGGCGGATCCATTGCCGAGCTAGACGTATCAACTACACTACAGACCATTAAAATAGCTACACCACGAAGATGACGTGCTACAGACGCGAAATTTAACCGACAGGAAGAAGATGCTGTGATATGCAAATGATTAGCTTTTCAGAGCATTCACACAAGGATGGCGCCGGTGGCGGCACCTACAACGTGCTGACATGAGAAAAGTTTCCAAACGATTTCTCATACACAAACAGCAGTTGACCGGCGTTGCTGGTGAAACGTTGTTGTGCGGCCTCGTGTAAGGAGGAGAAATGCGTACCATCACGTTTCCGACTTTGATAAAGGTCGGATTGTACCCTATCGCGGTTGCGGTTTATCGTATCGCGACATTGCAGCTCGCGTTGGTCGAGATCCAATTATTGTTAGCAGAATATGGAATCGGTGGGTTCAGGAGGGTAATACGGAACGCCGTGCTGGATCCCAACGGCCTCGTATCACTAGCAGTCGAGATGACAGGCATCTTATCCTCATGGCTGTAACGGATCGTGCAGCCACGTCTCGATCCCTGAGTCAACAGATTGGGACGTTTGCAAGGCAACAACCATCTGGATGAACAGATCGACAACGTTTGCAGCATCATGGACTATCAGCTCGGAGACCATGGCTGCGGTTAGGCCGGTATTACACTATCAAATTTCTTTGTCAAAGATTTGATCAAATGTGATCAAATATCCCGTCAAATATATTGGACAAATATCTTTTACATATTGCTAGAAGGGGTATTACACTGTCATCATATTTTTCGTCAAAGTTCAAGATGGCTGACAAGTGACAACAACAACTTGTTATTAACCGCAGCAGTTGCATGTACCACAATTGCACTGTGTGCATATGCGGAAGAGAAGCGGGGAAAAAAAAGGATACATAGCTGGGTGAAGCCGTGGGTTTTACGACGACACAATAAAAGTATTCAACAAAATTTGTTATGTGAGCTTATAGTGAAGGACGTCAAGTCGCACATCAATTACTTAAGAATGGATAAGCATACATTTCTGTATGTGCTCAATGAAGTGTATCCTCATATCACAAAGCACAATATTCATTTAAGAACTCCTACATCTCCAGCAGACAGGCTCACTGTAACACTCCGATACCTTGCTACAGGAGAGGGTTGGGTTAGGTTAGGTCAGGTCTCCAATCTTCGTAATCTATTTTTGTATTCAACGTGCCTCACGTTGTAAAGCCCCTATCAGCTTCATACATCTCTATCAATTTTGTAGTTGTTAGTACACACCAATTGTATTTACCCGCAATGTTTATAAAAACACTACAGACGACAGAATGCAGCGATGCTAGCGCTCCATGTGGTAACATGTCACATTGCAGTGAACAGAAGACAAGCGACTTCTTTGATCAAATCTGCAGCGAGGCCCTAGATTTGATGAAATATTGGATGACATTTGACAAAGTTCCCTATTACACCATCAAATATCTTTTACAAAGATAATGGACAAAGATATTTGACAAAGAAATTTCATAGTGTAATACCGGCCTTACCCTTGACGCTGCATCACAGACAGGAGCGCCTGCGATGGTGTACTCAACGACGAACCTGGGTGCACGAATGGCAAAACGTCATTTTTTCGGATGAATCCAGGTTCTGTTTACAGCATCATGATGGTCGCGTCCGTGTTTGGCGATTTGGCGGTGAACGCACATTGGAAGCGTGTATTCGTCATCGCCATACTGGCGTATCATCCGGCGTGATGGTATGGGGTGCCATTGGTTACACGTCTCGGTCACCTCTTGTTCGCACTGGCGGCACCTTGAACAGTAGACGTTACATTTCAGATGTGTTACGACCCGTGGCTCTACCCTTCATTCGATCCCAGCGAAACCCTACATTTCAGCAGGATAATGCACGACCGTATGTTGCAGGTCCTGTACGGGTCTTTCTGGATACAGAAAATGTTCGACTGCTGCCCTGACCAGCACATTCTCCAGATCTCTCACCAACTGAAAACGTCTGGTCAATGGTGGCCGAGCAACTGGCTCGACACAATACGCCAGTCACTACTCTTGATGGACTGTGGTATCGTGTTGAAGCTGCATGGGCAGCTGTAACTGTACACGCCATCCAAACTCTGTTTGACTCAATGCCCAGGTGTATCAAGGCCGTTATTACGGCCAGAGGTGGTTGTTCTGGGTATTGATTTCTCAGGATCTACGCACCCAAATATCGTGAAAATGTAATCACATGTCAGTTCTATTATAATATATTTGTCCAATGACTACCCGTTTATCATCTGCATTTCTTCTTAGTGCAGCAATTTTAATGGCCTAGTAGTATATGTGTATGTTATTTCGGAACAGACGCAATGCTTTCATATAACTGATATGCCCGAAAGAATGGACACGATGTATTCATTCTCATTGGACAATGGATTCACCTTCTTCAGTGCGGATGCACAAATACGTCCGATCTTCCATGGTAATCTCAGAGTATCGAACACGGAGTCAATAGATAAGGACTGGGGATAGGTGGCGCTCGATGGGAATGTGGACTGGCTGTGAGGCGAGCAGCGATAGTCCGCGCTTACGATAATGCTGTGTTTGGAAGGTGCAATGGTTCATGTACCTGCCTACTAAGCAGGAGATTCCGGTTTCGAATGCCGGTCTGGTACACAGTTTCACTCGTCGCCACTGATTCCACACAATGTGCCACTGCAGGTGACAGCAGTGATCCTTTTCATCGTACATAAAACGACAGTTTCTAATAAAGATGAAGGATCTTCAAAAAATAACTAATGATTAGTCATGGAACGCTAACTAACTTTTATTGAATACTGCATTACACTCTGACACAGCTGCATGAATATTATTAAACATAGCCATTAAATCTCTGTAAATAATTGTATGAAAATAAGTTTAGAGCAAAGAGTAAAATTTCTGAGGGATCTGCAACGAAGCCTGGGTGTAGCGTGCCTGCGCGGTATGGCAAGAAAGGAAGAATGAATTGATTGTTGGTGTTAACAACGATCATCCTCCTTTACCTCCTCTGCATTACTGCAGATGACGTGTCACTGAGCACATTTATTCTGTGCGTGCAGTACACGCGAGGCGCCTAGTTGTTTCCACTGCACTGTGTGGGATACGAAGGTTCTGTTATAGTTCACTAACCTGATGTCTTCAAGTTGATGTCCTCAGCGCAGAAAACAGCTCGCAGGTCGTAGGTTCTGTATCTTGAGGCTGAAACTGACTTTTAGCGAGGTTCTGATCTGAAATAATGTATCACTTCTTTGGGATGCCACTCGCGTATTTTAATATAGCCACACGAGAAGACTACATAATCTTAATGCAACACTTTCTGATACTGTAAAGTACATGATCAAACACAATGTTTACGAAAATGTATCTTTACGCTATTTGTGGCACGTGTCTGTACCTCATGACTACCGGAGTGAATCTTTTAATACCGAATACTGGCGAACACATCCTGCCACAGACAACATGTCTGTACATCTCGATTGCCTAATCCAGAGTGACGAACAGGAACTTAAATAAAACTTGGAAAGACATCCTACGACAGACAACATGTCTGTTCTTCTCGACTGCCTAATCCAGAGAGACGAACAGCCCGAAACACTTCGCCCGCGTCACCCTAACGCTTCCGAAATGCTTCTACTGCAATTTTGTCAGTCTTTGATTTAATTTGTTTTTAATAATTCTAAAATGACTGATTGATAGTCAGCTGTTGAGAGATATTTATATTAAAAAGTTAAGTCATTCCAATTAGTTTAACTAATAATGATAACTATACTTTAACGTTTTGGCGCCCTTGCTCCGAACACAGTAACCAATCACAGAGCAGTAGCATTATGCAGGCGGTCTTTCTCACGGGAATGGTACCGAATCTAACATCTGTCACAGGTACCTCACATCACATTTCGCCATCTATATACTTCTTGCATCTCCACTGCTCTGGGAACAGCTTCTTGGAGCCTAATATGAAGGCTGACTAAGCCGGAAATATTACACCGGTACGCAATGTTTGGATTGTGACAAGTGTATAAACGACCAGGGTGCTGGAACACAAACAAGCAACGAGCACGTTGCCACAGACTGTGCGAGAGGAAGCGTTTGGAACACCTAATTCAACACCATCATATCACAGTCCCAACAGGTGTAACGATATTAACGTGGCAGCATGGAGTAACTATACCTATACACTATGCAAGTACACCTTTCAGGCTGCAAACCTTACGTCAAAGGACGCTCTGCAGTTCTGCATCCAAACATTAGTCCAGCAGAGAACGCTGACAGGCAAGATAAACTGGAGCATATCGGATCACCTGTATAACCCTTCCCTTCCTACCATTCAGGGCTGAGTCTGTTCAATCAGCGACACCGGTGGAAGGCCAATTATATCAGTTGCAGGATGACCTGCTGACATACGATGAAGTGTTGTCAAACGTTCCCAGTTTGGAGTCTACTTCTGTGAAACCGCTGCTCTCCAGCTCATAGCCATTTGAACCATTTGACGCCTTGGGAACCAAACAGGTCCTGACCAGTGCCTCTCTATTTTAGCGTCCTCAATCCTCTTTGGGCGTCACATCCAGTGAACCCTTGCACAACGGTCGGAGTGCTCTACCATTAGCTACATTCCTCGACAGTAAAAATACGCTCCTTGGTCACAGAGACATGTCCTCATCATTGAAAAATCTGTTTTTCTCCAGATGTTCTTTCAGCTAACAAGAAAGATGGAAATCACGTGGTGCAAGATGTGACTATATGACGGCTTAGCATGTCGCACGGCTGTTCAGCTTCGTTCAAATTGCCCGTTCCATTTATATTTGGTCCATGTACCTGCAGAATTCCATGCCGCACGGTTTCAGGCGACCTGTTAGGGATTGAGCGGCCCCTTCCGCCGAAGGTTCGAGTCCTCCCTGGGGCATGGGCGTGTGTGTAGTTCTTAGTTTAAGTAGTGTGTAAGTCTAGGAACCGATGACCTCAGGAGTTTGGTCCCTTAGAAATTCAGACACATCTGAACATTTTAATTCCTCGGTGACCCGTGTGATATTTACTCGTTTTCCCACGAGAATCGTACTGTCCTTCGCCCTTCAGCTGTGGAGTACGTTTCCAGTCACCACGTCATTTAACCTGCAGACTGTTCAAAATGGCTCTGAGCACTATGGGACTTAACATCTGAGGTCATCAGTCCCCTAGAAGAACTACTTAAACCTAACTAATCTAAGGACAGCACACACATCCATGCCCGAGGCAGGATCCGAACCTGCGACCGTAGCGGTCTCGCGGTTCCAGACTGAAGCCCCTAGAACCGCTCGGACACCACGGCCGGCTTGCACACTGTGATGCGCCTGTTATTCGCAGGGCAGCAGAACTTTGTCTGCCGTATACTCGGAGTATGTCCACTCTTCTGACAATACACCGCTCTTGTTGCACAGTGTTCTTAGTGTATGGCAACATATACAACTTACTTTCTGGAATCCATACATAATAAAAGGAACGGTCCAATTATTAGTGGAGCACCTAATGGTACATACACTATCCGGTCAAAAGTATCTGGTTATCATTATTTAATGCGGAGTTGACTACTAGATGTCAAGAGAGGCGGACCCACCAGTGCAAATGGATATTGATAGTAGAGGAGCAGTGAGTCGATCGTGAATCAGTCATTGCATGACATGTGAGTAACAAATCAATCAGGGACATTGCAGCCCTTCTAAAGCTGCAAAAGAAGACGGTGATATAATTTTGAAGTGGAAACATCAAGGAAGAACTGCAGATAAAATAAGACTAGACAGATCTCGTGTATTGATGGACAGAGACGGTTGATTAAGGCAAAGTGTTGTTGTAGAAAGTACACTCCTGGAAATTGAAATAAGAACACCGTGAATTCATTGTCCCAGGAAGGGGAAACTTTATTGACACATTCCTGGGGTCAGATACATCACATGATCACACTGACAGAACCACAGGAACATAGACACAGGCAACAGAGCATGCACAATGTCGGCACTAGTACAGTGTATATCCACCTTTCGCAGCAAAGCAGGCTGCTATTCTCCCATGGAGACGATCGTAGAGATGCTGGATGTAGTCCTGTGGAACGGCTTTCCATGCCATTTCCACCTGGCGCCTCAGTTGGACCAGCGTTCGTGCTGGACGTGCAGACCGCGTGAGACGACGCTTCATCCAGTCCCAAACATGCTCAATGGGGGACAGATCCGGAGATCTTGCTGGCCAGGGTAGTTGACTTACACCTTCTAGAGCACGTTGGGTGGCAAGGGATACATGCGGACGTGCATTGTCCTGTTGGAACAGCAAGTTCCCTGCCGGTCTAGGAATGGTAGAACGATGGGTTCGATGACGGTTTGGATGTACCGTGCACTATTCAGTGTCCCCTCGACGATCACCAGTGGTGTACGGCCAGTGTAGGAGATCGCTCCCCACACCATGATGCTGGGTGTTGGCCCTGTGTGCCTCGGTCGTATGCAGTCCTGATTGTGGCGCTCACCTGCACGGCGCCAAACACGCATACGACCATCATTGGCACCAAGGCAGAAGCGACTCTCATCGCTGAAGACGACACGTCTCCATTCGTCCCTCCATTCACGCCTGTCGCGACACCACTGGAGGCGGGCTGCACGATGTTGGGGCGTGAGCGGAAGACGGCCTAACGGTGTGCGGGACCGTAGCCCAGCTTCATGGAGACGGTTGCGAATGGTCCTCGCCTATACCCCAGGAGCAACAGTGTCCCTAATTTGCTGGGAAGTGGCGGTGCGGTCCCCTACGGCACTGCGTAGGATCCTGCGGTCTTGGCGTGCATCCGTGCGTCGCTGCGGTCCGGTCCCAGGTCGACGGGCACGTGCACCTTCCGCCGACCACTGGCGACAACATCGATGTACTGTGGAGACCTCACGCCCCACGTGTTGAGCAATTCGGCGGTACGTCCACCCGGCCTCCCGCATGCCCACTATACGCCCTCGCTCAAAGTCCGTCAACTGCACATACGGTTCACGTCCACGCTGTCGCGGCATGCTACCAGTGTTGAAGACTGCGATGGAGCTCCGTATGCCACGGCAAACTGGCTGACACTGACGGCGGCGGTGCACAAATGCTGCGCAGCTAGCGCCATTCGACGGCCAACACCGCGGTTCCTGGTGTGTCCGCTGTGCCGTGCGTGTGATCATTGCTTGTACAGCCCTCTCGCAGTGTCCGGAGCAAGTATGGTGGGTCTGACACACCGGTGTCAATGTGTTCTTTTTTCCATTTCCAGGAGTGTATATGGACGTGTTATAAGAATGGAGCCAATCAGGTTAACTAGGCATGTGAGAAAAAAACACCGACAAATAGTGCTAACCAAGCTCTGATTCTTTCAAAATATGCAAAATGTATAAATCCAACACTCCACAGAAACAATTTCGAAACGCTGACTCACAGAAATAGTTGCATACAATAGCACTTTCATAAAATCAGTGCAACAGAAGAAACGTGCCACTGTATCGAATACTTACATATTGCACACTATGTGTTGATTCGTAAAGTCAATGGACTTTGTTGAACATGTGTTAGCTTTCTGGTTATAGCGTCCAGGTGTGCCAAGAGAATGTCTCGTCAATCTTGTCACCCTTAATTTCGCATTGAAAAATAGTTAAATCGTCTGAATCAGCACCTAAATCCTAACTCATTCCCACGTACCTTCGCAATAATTGATGACATTATGTAGCACTATGATTGACAAACTACAATCAGCAGAAAGTATGCATAGACCTACGCTTATCAGTACCTGAAAATTAATAGCGTGAAAAGAAGCGGTTCTCATTATCTCTGTATAATTAGATCGGAATACATTAACTGATTTCCGATACACCATGAGTGATGGCGTATCGTGTAGAGACTGTATCATTTCCGGGCAAGGCGACATCCATGCATAATGATTATCACTAGCGGTTCAAAACAAAAAAATTGTGCGAGATATTTTGTAATAACTCAGAAAGACGTTGGACAATAAGAAGTTATATTGCAACCGAATGTAAGGTGACGACATTACAACCCCACAGAGCAACTCAGACCAGCAAGTGCATGTTTTATGTTTTCAACCAGTAAAACTATTTATGTACTTAAGGAGAAGAAAATATTCTTGAATTTAGTGTACGACGAAGTGAAAAAGTAATGTACAACGCTATAACTGGCTTCCATTCACTTAATTATTAGCAACATGTGAGCTCGAATTTTATTAACCGTAACTACACAGCTTGATTCCTATGCGAGGAATGATCGCCAGTTAGCAGTAACAGTCTAGTCTTGGTACGCAATAACTAATTTCACCAGGGGAAATAAATTTAAAGAAATCGTCACCTGACTCGTCATCCATTGTAGAATCTGTATGACAGCTTGAATAAAAAAAAAAAATAGGATCCATCACAAACAAACATTTAATCGATCCAGAGTAGCACATAGACTCGTATGTAGCTCAGTAGTGGCTAATTATCTTTCAAACAAGGAAGACCATAATGGTAGCAATCCGCGAACGGCTCTCATTGGTCGAAAGTATCCTGACTCGCCAAAGACGCAAAATTGCATCATTAGCTAAGCAATGAGATTAGTACAGTGGTAATGCTAGTATTTACATAAGGTGTAACCTGCGTTCTGCTAAGGAAAACACAGCAATCATCAGTTAAAAGGTCTATTGGTATTCTGTTTAGATCTGTCATCAATCACAGTTCGACTGCTGATGAAGCGTGAAAATTTAAAGTAATGCTCCCAAGGGTAAATGCGAAATAGGGAAGCGCAAGGGCATACTTTGTTTAGTACACCTGCTGTTCGTGTTTTTGTTCGCATATTTCCCATTAAACTATTTTCTACGTCAACCACCTGTAAAAGATAACTACAGGGTGTCCGAAAAGTCTTTCCCTGATTACATAAATTGATAACTCAGGCTAGAAATAAGATACAAATATGATACTGGTGTCTAATTGTTTACAAACTATCGAAGTTTTTTTCACACATCAGCAAACTTCCACATGGGCACCCTTGGTAGCGCGTAGCACATCTAGGCGATATTCAATTTCCGTCCACACATTAGCCAACATCACTGGAGGGATCGATTCAACGACTGTGGTTATCCGTTGCCGTAGGGTTTCAAGATCTGGTACACGTGTTTGGTAGACCTCGTCCTTGACATCCCATAAAAAGAAGTCTAATTGGGTTATGTCAGGAGAGCGTGGAGGCCAAGCCGTTGGCCCATCACGAGGCGGTGCACCGTCTTGCTGAAACAAGACATCGGGGTGATACTGAAGCAGCTGAGGAACAGCATACAGTTGCAACATATCCATATACACTGCAGATGTGATGGTATCCTCAGCGAAGAAGAATGGCCCGATAATTCGATCGTGCAATAGCGCGCACCGAACATTCACCTTTGGACTGCCTCTGGTGCACTCCATGATCTCGCCGGGGGGTTGTGAACCCCAAATGCGCACATTATGGCGATTCACTACTCCACTGACAAAAAAGGTCGCTTCGTCGGAAAAGGCAATTCGTCTGAGATAACCATCATCGTCCTCAATACGTGACAGCATTTAGACCGCAAAGTCATATCGACGTGTACTGTCATTGGGCAACAAGGCCTGAACGATTTGCACTTTGTATGCACGAAACAATAAACGTTTGTGTAAAATGTCATGGAGAGAGCTTTTTGGCATCTTAATTCACGTGAGGCCCTGCTCACCGATTTCTTCGGACTTCGCAGAATGCCTTACAGCTTTCACCCAATCTGCTGAGGTTCTTGGTCGACCAGACCTCGGAAGGTCAGCAACCGATCCTGTGATCTTGAACTTCTCATACCAGGCTTTAAAGCTTTTGACATCAGGTGGATTCCTTCCAAATGTTGTCTGGAAGTGTCTCTGCACTGTGGTTGGCGATCGTGTCTCATGGTACCACAGGACACACTGTACCTTCTGCTGATTGGTTAACATGTCTTCTTGGGCACTGCACCTCATCCACTACTTACGTACTGCGAACCTAAAACAGAAAAAAACTTTGATAGTTGTAAACAATTCGACACAAGTTTCATATTTGTATCTTACTTCTAGCCTGAGTTATCAATTTATGTAACCAGGGAAAGTCTTTTCGGACACCCTGTAGTAGTCCGTGTTCTGTTGATTAGTCACTTTTGAATCTGCAGCTACGATATGTAGTCATGTGAGTATTTTGCTCTAAGTCGGTTAATGAGCGTAAAATGTGATTCAGTTTTATATGAATTGGGCATTTAATCAATATCTAGAGCATAATTACGCGAGAGTCCTTACTATATATTTTGTTTATTACAAATAATTCAAAAAGAAATAAGTAAAAATTATAAAAATTTTATGGAACAGAAATGAAACTAATAGTATATGGAACAAATACCATACATTAGTTATAATTTTCATCTCATCAGGTTAGGTTCATCTGGTGTATCATTTGAGGTTACAAGGAGAGAGATTTTCGCTTTGCTGACAGTCAGCTTTCAAGTAAATTGCTGATGATTGTTAAGAATATGAAAATTTCTTAACAGAGAAGAGTGGATGTTCGATTACGAGGCGTAGCAATGCACATGTCCAGTGACTCTTGGTTCTAGCGAAGGCTTTCGCACGTTGGGGGCAACAGATGTTAACATGTCAGCTGTCCAGTACGCCAAGGCCAACTGCGCAGTTTTACAATTGCAAATATTATGTACATACATGTGTTAAAGACATTTCTAGAAATCCACGTGTTATGAATCTTTGTATAGCAATTCTAATGATAACAGTTAAGGCTGGCAAGAATTTCACTTTGATGTCTAAAGTAACCTCTTCAGTACCCAAACGACCTAAAACTTAGAATTCCAGGATAAACTATATATTCTATCATTAAATAGTTAAGTGAATAGCAGTTTGGTTAAAATGATAAAATTTACGTAATATATTCCTTTTCACAAATCCACCAGTATTTGTACAGAAGGTAATTTTCGTCACTTTAGAAATTTGATGTGTACTTCGGTCATCCAAACAAATAAAGATGTTTTTTTAATTTTATTTGTGTTTTTGTGCAAATCTATTTCGGAACTAGGGTCGATCCAAAGAAGAAGATTACCGAATGTGTATGAGTTTAAACTGACTGACTAGCCACATAACACAGCTCTTTGGTACCGGAAGATGATTTTGTGCGTGAGTCTCGAGGAGTCCGAGATCAACTCTCGAAATGTGAGGTTATGTAGTCCAGAGCTCTAGTCATTTTCGTTAATAATGTGCGATAATTGTTTTATGAATTATTCGATTAATCCGTGCAAATTTGTGCTCAGCCGTGGATGGAAGTCTACGAAAATTTCGAAATTTCTTAGTGACAACTGCGTTTTTTTTACGAAGTATATAAATTCCGTGTGACACGCTGTGAGGGGTATAGGATTCTGTGTCGCACGCTGGGCAGTCATAACCGCAAACTTTCAGAGCCCTAAACGTGATGGGCAACATAGTACTCGAGGGAGCATCCAAAACTTTAAATACCGTATATTTCTGCTAAGTGATAAAAAAGTGTGTTTGTTTCAGTAGATGACTGTGAGTTCAGATCATAAGAGGAAGCGTAGTGTTAGTGTGAAAGAATAAGTACAAATTGTGGCTATTTTCAGACCTACATTTCTGGAACTGTGTGTGAGGACAGAGTTGGTAGCAACTTTTGTGTACTTGAAGTGGTATACAAAACAGATGTTTTATTTAACGACTTTTCTTCATTTAGTAGTTACAGCCACACCTAATGAGACGAAAATGCTTCACAGGTGTAATCTGGTTAACTAACTATATGAACTCTGTTGAGACGTGTAGTGCACCTAGGATTTTATAGCTTTTCTCAGTTGCGAAGGCCGTACTACTGAAGCAAGAAATGTGAGTAATTGGAACATCATCGGAAAGACGTAAGAAGACTCACCGCTGCCAGTACAGTGACAGGCAATATGAGTCCAAAGATTTCAGTTTTATTTACAACATTTAGGGCGAAATATCAGCGACAGCAAACAGAGACGATTACTTCTCAAAAGAGTTCGGTAGCTGGTTAAATAGTAAGGTATCCTTTCCTGTTAACGCGAAAATAAGAAACAACTCATCAGATCGAGAATTTGAAAAAGTTTTCGACAGGTAAAAAAATATAAAAAGAGACAACCGAGGCTCTTCTTGCGGATTGCAATCTTCTGAACTATCATACAGTACGCAAATAAGACACCAAGCTTCAGGAAACTTGGACGCTTGAAATATTGTAAGTTTCATCATCCATCCCATCCGAGATAAAGAGATATAGGAGGCATTTATATTCGGGAAACTCATTTTAAGTTGATGGCAATGGGGACGGATTATTTAGAGCACTGGATAGCAAGAGGAACGTAACAAAGATTGAAACACTGAGATACGGGAAATATTTCGTAATTTCTTAGAATATTTTCAGTCATTTTGGTTCCACCACTTTTTCCTATCCCCTAAACCTACAACATTTTTTCTGCTTCTTTGTCTTTAACTGTAACTTTCTTTGAGTCAACAGTTCTTTCATTCTTCGAGAATGGTGCTCCTTCTACGTCTATATTTCTCCTCCGCAATCCACCAAACATTGCATTCTCCCAATAAACCGAAGACGACCATTCTCCTTCCCTAAGTATCAACCTCACGTACTCGTTCCAGTTCATATCGCATTGCAACATTATGCCCAGATATTTAATGGATATGACTTAGTGAAGCAGCATATCACTAATACTGAATTCGAACATCACAGTTTTGATTTCCCTACCCACACGCATTAGTTCATATGTCTCTACATTTAGAGCAAGTTCCCATTCATCACACCAAATAAAAATTCAATGTAGTCATCCTTTATCCTTAAACAGCCACTCAACGACGATACTTTCCCATATACTACATCGTCTTTAGCAAACAGTCGCAGATTGCCGCTCGCCCTCTCCGTCAGATCATTTACGTATCACATTTCTCTGGGACAGTCCTGACGATGCCTTGTGTCTCATGAACATTCACCGTTCAGAACAACGTACTGCGTTCAATTGTTCAATTATTTAAGAAGTCTTCGAGCCACTCAGATATCTGGGGACCCATTCCGTAAGCTCGGACCTTTGTTAATAATCTGAGTGGGAAACCGTGTTAAAAGCTTTCCACAAATCTAGAAATATGCAATCTGCCTTTTGCCTTTCATCCATGGTTCGCAGGATTTCCTATGAGAAAAGAGTAAGCTGAGTTTTGCACGAGCGATAGTTTCTAAATCCTTGCTGATAGGCGGACAGGAGCTTTTCTGTCTCAGTAAAATTTATTATGTTCGAACTCAGGATATGTTCGAAAATTAGGGCTATGTTACAAACCGATTTAAGATTATTGGTCCGTAATTTTGTGGGTCCGGTCTTTCACCCTACTTATATCTAAGAGTCAACTAGGCTTCCTTCTCGTGTCTACTTTCTTCTAGGTCTACATTTTTTCCTCTCCTTTTCTATTGCTTCTTTAAAAAATGTTTTGTTTCTTATTGTGCCCATGTCGACACTCATATTTTCGGTATCTCTTCCTAATTCTCTCACCCATGTGATTTTGAATTTGTAATTGTTCACTGAGACAAACATACGTGTAATTTTTCTTTAATTCTTCGTTGTATGTGTCCATAGATTTTTAATCTACATTATGTCGTCGATTTACTTTATAACAACATAACAGTATTTTTTCTTCTTTTTCCTGTGCTAGCAAACTTACTTTTTTTCTAAATATAATGAACTAATTGTGCACTGTGCTACTGATGATAAGAAAACAATTTTATATGTAAAACATGAATCCATAGTGTTTTAAATTTAGAAGAATAAGCCGAAATTGTGATATATTTATGAAGTGATCTTTATCATTTGCCTGATATTATTCTTTTCTTACTTCTTGCGTGACGTTTACTCCTCGTAGCCTTGGTCTGTTAAGATGAATGTATCACTGTAAGCTAATATACGTGAGAATAATTAATTATTTTAGTTCAGGTATTGACTTACGTTTTATTATTTATTACTACTAATCTCATAATGTGTTGTTGACAGTTTCCCAAGTGGAAATGTGGGTGAGTGGTGTTGTATAAAACGTGAATAACCAGCTTGGACGATATCTGTTTAGCCGCCATAGCGGCCATCCTAACGACATAACAGCGAATTGTAGTAATTGCTTAGAATTTGCATTTAATTTAATTAAAAAGTCCAATTGCCCAGTGCGAATCAAATTAGAGCACTTGCAATATTCCAAACTTTTGCAGTTGCGAAAATACGAAACTACGCCAGCTATTCAGAGACAATAATATTTTAGGTCTCACAAAATATCAATTTTTATACTTTCCGTCAGTTAAAGTGGCCCGATGCTAAATGGGGTGAGATAAAACTGCTTTTGAGTTGTAGAATTTCCTTAGGCTTTTTCTTTCTAATTTTTAAAGTTCTTCCTTAGTTTCGAGATTCAGAGGTTTTCAAAGCATAATTTCTAGTCTGACCGAAGCTTCAAAGTGTATTTAGTTCAGCCAGAAATGAATGAAAGCTGATTAGAATTTGAAGATGACCTGCGACTTACTACGGAAAAACCTTAAGGTGCTTGAGAAGAAACCACAGAACTATGTAAGTTTACTAGCTTATCTTTGATATTAAATACAAGTAATGTAAGCTCTATTTTTAGTCGATGTGTCATACTTCATAGTTGTACACTGGACTTCCTGTCAAGCAGAAGTCTTAGAGTCGATATTTTAGCCACAGAGTGTCTGAATACAAGCAGTGAGTCCGTTGGCTGCCAGTAGCCATGTCGTTGTGTAGCATTCAGTGAAAAGTAAGTGAGGGAGTCGGATTTCACTTACGCTACTGAGTGGTGTCGAAATAAATAGCACATCACAGAGATGAAAATTTAGAGGATAGTGCTTTTGCAAATATGATATGTTAAAGACTGGCTTGAGAACTGTGAATATTTTCAGGTAATGTTGTCCCATCATTGCTTGCTAGCGCGTAATTTATCATTAGTTTGAGAAAAACAGTTATTTTGAATGTCGACACGAGACTATGCAAAATTATTCTATTCACATGGCTGGCACTCAGAGTTATACATGTACCATTCCTTTACTATTCTATTAATTAATTTCATGGCACAGTCATATTTTTTATAAGAAGTGATTTTTGTAAAGATTATTGTAATTGTTAAGTAATGACGTTCACAATACAGTCTGAATGTTAGTCTCCTTTTTAATCATTTAGTAACTCAAGGATCTACCATCGTCTCCTCACGAAAATTTTGTTTTGTAATTTCGTTGTCGCCGCTTTTGCATGAGCAGAACACACTCAGACAAAAATGGTGATGTGCTTAGCATAACTGTTCTTCCTTGCATTGCGCTGGGCGAGGTTTGTTTTCCTTAGCGTAGTGGTTTCCACCACTTTCGAGCAGTACCGAGTTTTCGTTGTCACAAGGTAAGTCACGAAAATTTGTTAGGACCAGTTCAGCGCTACAATAATGACATAGTTAAATCATTCACAGTTAAGCATTCCATTTCAAAACCGTTATCAGGTTCAGTTCAGGTAAAACTTAGTTCAGATTTCATTCCTTATGCAGACGTAGTTATTCTTACAGTGCAGTGTTACGTTCGCGTATGCATCATTTAGTGTTTTGAATTTTATGTACTCAGTCTGAGTTATTGAGTTTACAGCACATTGTAATATAATTAAATAGGAAATTTATTGTTTTAAAATTCGATTTGTAATCTAATGTAGAATTTTTAATCCGTTAGTTTCGTGTGTTTGAGCCACAAGTCACGTGTTGTGCATTGTAACCCTATTCACTTTGGTGTACAACACCGTTCTCACAGGACAGGTTCTTTAGGGCACAGTTTTACGTTTTGTGATAGTTAATTGTAGCACAGCTACACAGTTTGACATTTATTTGGGGACTTTTTTAATCAGATAGCATTTATGTATGCACACCACTTGCATTGTTCATTTTAACAATCAGCACGGACACACACGAAAGTGAAGAACAGGAAAGCAGTTTAGTTTACAGCAACAACACACAGGAACAACAAAACAATCAAACAGCTACACATGGCGAAACTGCCTGCCTAGAATGAAAGCTCTCAGGAATTTTCAGAGATTTTTCTAGTCAGAGGATGATACTGCCTCGACAGAGCAGTTAGAACATCCACTTCATATGACAACTCGAACGCACGCCCGAGTAAACATTGCACCGTTATCCTGTAATACCGTCTTTGTCCACCGATACCAGGCAGCAAGTTTCAATTTTCGTCCTCCTCTGTACAAGAATTACGTACTACGTGTACAAGTACAGGCTGTGTCGCAGGAACGACGACATATGGAAGTTTGAGTGCTGCAGTGATTCGTCCTCGGATAGCCAAAGCCTTTAAGATGACTGTTGGCGTAAAGTTGAAAATCGGGGTTCGAATCCCTCTCCGGTGCATATTCTCAACGTCGTCGTTCCCTTGTACAACTGACAGTTGATCGTATTCGCAACTGCGTATGCATTTCGTGATTTCATAATGGCTTTAGTTGAGGCAGTGCATGTTCCTTCGGACAAGCATGTATATCCAAAGGAATACTGCATCGTTTTTCTTAACAATAAAGGCGCTGCAAATCGAAATTAATTTTGTCGACTATTTGTGAAAAATTCGTTACGTCATTAAAAATCCCGAAAACTTCACATTCGGGCTCAAATTAATTCATTATCGAATTAAAGTAGGGAACAAACTATTGCAAGTTAAAGTTTAGGCTTTGAGGAAAAATCAGCAGGATATGAGACACCAAAAAGCAGACTCGTTTCGTAACAAACTCAAAGAGCAACGATAGGCTCTGGTTTTGCGTTAGCTTCTTTTGTACGAACTGTACACACATTGCCTTCTGTTGGTATTAGTACCGATTATGATAACGTTAATCTTTTAGAATTGTTGCTAAAGATTGGGAAGGAAATACTAGATTACAGGATGGAAATGCTAATAAACAGAAATTTTACACTATGATGTGAAAGATCCCTGGAAGAGATAAAATTGCTTACTAAGGAAAATACTACGTTACGGACAGAGAAGGAATTTAGTAGATCGCTGGAACAGACGATTCGGCCACAAGAAGAAATTATTAGGTCACAGGAAGAGATAAAAGTACAGATACAAAATTTGCCAATTCCAATCAGGAAAGAGATTAGTGATGATTTCTAGCCAGTAATAAATAATATTGAAACGAGGCGTTACAGTACTTAGACAGAACGACGACGACAGAACGAAACATGTTTAGTAAGTAGGAAAAGCTTATATGGAGAGTTGTCACATATTGAAAAGAACCAACTTCTTGACAAAGAAGGATTGTATGACAAAGTGCCGAAGGAAGCGATCACTCGAATAAACGAACACAAAGAGCAACTTGATACTACTCTTGGCGAGATGGGTTAGTAGGCTGAAGCACTGAAGTTACAATCGGAAACAAAAAAGAACAACTGGGTACTATTTCTGCGAAAGTTGAGAAATTACTGTAAAAGTGACAAATTTGTCAACCAACACAGACAGGGATTCGAATGACAATTGACCGGTTCATTTTTTTGAAACAGGAGAGTACAAAACTTTGAAATAGTTTACAGGAACGAGAAGTATTTACGATACATGGTCAGTTCCCAACTAATCGAAACAAAACTTCATCGAGGTGGCGATGCTAGTGATTAAAGCCACTCCCATGCAGGTAATTTAGATGAACACGAAACTTATGGGATTCCGGCGATCATTCTTGGAAACAAAATCTCTCTCGCAGCAAGATAGTGGACGGCCAAGGTGGCGCAACAAACAGAATTCATACACTGAACAATGGCAGTTTTAATTACAAGGGTTTCCTGATGGCTAGAACATTTAAAGTGCTTCAAGAATTTCACATAAAAATAATGAATAGTTGATGAAAATTTTTCATTTTTTATGTTTGTGCCTAGTTATAATCTTGACTACATTTGACTGTTATTTCATTATGGAATATGCATTGCTGTAATTTTTTTACCGTTGTAGATAATTTATGGTATTTCGTAGAATCTATTTTGTTACACGGTTACAGTGAAAGTTGTATTTTAAGGAACGCCAAACAGAGTGGAAAAGTTGCACTCGTCTGATGGAAGTTACTGATAAAAGATTTCATGACTTGCATGAGGGAGATAGACAAAAGAAGAATATAGAGAATACATTTTTCTTGTAATACAACCACAACATTATATTATTTCTCCGAAATTCTTTTCTACCCTGGCTTAGTTTAACATTTAAAGGTGACTAGGTGTGCTTACTTTTGCTGGTGATAACATTCTTTTCAGGTTTTATAACTTTTTCTTTCAGTAACCAGTACAATATTTGATGAGGAAAAATTCAGAGACGTAATGAATCTCATGTCAAAGTGAAGCTCCAAAGCTGGGGAAAATGCAGGTAGGATAAAAATGAATCTTCAATCTGCTTAATGTGTTTGGGGAATTTAATTTTATGATATAACGATATAACATGTACATAGGTTTTCGATCTGTGTTTGTAATATTGGTTGTTTTGAAAATGTAAGATGAAATGTATAGAAGTCGAAGGATAATGTGTTGTACTGTGGAATGTCGATAGAGGAGAAATTTAGTAATGAATTGAAAACGTTGTTTTGTAGTGGTGGAAATGTATGTGAAACTAAAGGTTCAAGAATCAATGGTGATAAAGGTAATACGATAATGATTAGTTTATAATGAGGAGAAGTGTGATAAGAAGTGAGGAACGTAAAAGTTTATGAAGCGGTGGGCAAAAAGGAACATAACTGATAAGTTTATATAGAGAATAAATGTGGAAAGGACTGAGTAATGAAATGAGAAGCTACAAAAGTTCATTGCACTGAGAGGAAATGTTGGTTTTTTTCAGTGGCATCTCTTCCTTACTGCTAGCTTTAACCAAATAAATTTCTTTATTCTTGTTTCATTCTAACAAAAATTCTGAAGGAGAAGCATCAAAACTGGTATTTACAACATTATTTAATCCGTAAGTTAAGTTTCCTTTATAGTAACATTTAGATATTTATATCTTTCCGGAGCTAATTCACTGAATGCTTACAATAACGTTTCTTTAGTTAGTTCAACCATCGTTGTTCCCCATCCTCATGTGTGTTAGTAGTTGAATTGTTTTCTGACATTGTACGTGTTTGTAGTGTGTAATAATAGTTTGTATTCTGTGTGTAATTGTGTAAAATGGTGACACATCTTAGGTGGATGCCAACAAATAAAATTTCTTTTGCATTCTTTCTTGCTATTAATTATTAACATGTAATAATTTGACACATACTGCTATGCATACTTTCTTTCGTCATTTGTTCTGTAATGCTTAAAAAACTGTCTTTACATTTGCTAGGAATATTGTTTTTACTCATTTCTGGAATCATTATTACACTCTACGTGCAGTTTTACTTTAGTACCTATGGATGAATACTATGTTAAGTATTTCTGGTACGTTATTATGAGAAAATTGGTTATCTCTACTTAAGCACCACATAGATTCATCATACACGTCACTTCTCGTGCTCCAACCATTTTATTTCACTTATACAGGTCATTCAAAAATGGTTCAAATGGATCTGAGCACTATGGGACTTAACATCTATGGTCATCTGTCCCCTAGAACATAGAACTACTTAAACCTAACTAACCTAAGGACATCACACGACACCCAGTCACAGGTCATTCAATTACATACTGTGATGCATGTTCTATTAAGTTACATGTTGAAATTGTTGACGTTGGCAGGGAGGTAATCATTATCATCAAAGCACGCACACACCTTTCCATAAGGAGACAGACGTTCACTGTCCTAGTACCATACTTTTGCCAGCATCGGACATGGGCAAATAGATTGAATGATGTGACGTTTTATAAACAAATACGACGACCTATGCTGTTATCAGAAAAGAACTGAACATTCATAGCATTGCAAATGGAAATACTGGTCTGGTGGTACAAATGAGCATCGGCAGATGGATCAGAACTACGAATAATGGATTTCTGGGGTGTCACAAATAAACACAACTCGCTGATCTAGCTGAGCCTATACCTACTGAAAATATTTTTTGTGCTTTTTGCACCGACGTTACTTCCAGTGTGTGATGTGACAGACACTATCGTTTCGAAGAAGATGCCAGATGGGTTGTCAGTGGAAGACATATCACATAACTGCCTTTCTGAATCTGCCCTATAGTTCCCGCGCTGGTTCTGTTTCAGTATTGTGTACAGATCTGATTCTAGGTTGTAAACTCAGATGTGTAGTGGTGTGATAAGTGTGCGGCAGTTTTGTGATGCACTTTAACTTTTCTCCCTGAGCAGAAAAGTGACCTTCATTTCCTCTTTTAAATAGGTTTTATGCCATGTGTTTTGCTTTATTCTAATGTTTACTGTTTAGGTCATACCTTATGAACATATAACTTATGTAATCAAAAGTCTAATCTCATTACTATTGTATTATGCATTTGAACCGTGATTCGCTCACACTTCTCAAAGCCAGTTTCCCTTTTTTTAGGGGTTACTATACACAAGCGAACATACTCATACCTTTGTTAAAATTTCACTGAAAATTTTCTTTTTATCTTTTTTATGAATTCCTTTATAAGAATTTGTTGTATATTCCTTGCTGTTTGAAAGTAACATCCTGCCAAATCCTTGCACGTAACGGGGAAGTAGGGGGGGGGGGACAATTGTAAGGTTGTTAGATTATTTTTGGTTTTGGTATTCAATGAAAGTGATGTGAGCTGTATTTTTATTTGATATGTCATACTTCATTTTTGTTACTGGATTTTTTTCAAACAGAAGCCTTCAATAATCGGCGTGTTATGACACAGAGTATCTGAGCACACAAAATTTGATCTTGTCAGTAGTATCGCCGTTGGCAGTAACATATAGAAATAAAGCACGTGAGGAGTCGGGTGTAAATGCAAAGGATGTTGATTTTAGGAAATATGATTTGGTAAAGACTGGTTTGAGAACTAGGAGGATTATCAGATAATGTTGTCGCTGCATTGCCTGCACGTGCGTAATTTATCATGAGTGAGAACAAGAGATGTTTAGCAATTTTCCCTTTATTGATTCGGGTCAATCAGTTTGGTTATTGGGACGAGTCTATGCAAAATTATCTGTTGAGATGGCTTGCACGCAGAGTTACACATGCACCATTCCTTTATCATTCTGTTAACTAATTTCATGTCAGAGTCATATTTTTCATAAGAGTTGATTTTCCTAAAGATTATTGTAAGTGTTAAGAAATGACGTTCATCATACAGGTTTGAATGCTTGTCTCCTTTTTAATCAATTTCTACCGCCATCTCGTCACGAAAATTTTGAAAATTTTGTTTTGTAACTGTGTTGTCACTGCGTTGCACTGAGCAGAACACAGTCACATAAAGTGAAGCAACATGTGCTTGGGACAGCTGTTTTTCCTTGCATTGCAATCGACGAGCTTTCTTTTCCTTAGCCGGTTTGCTGGTGCGCTGGATTTTTTTATTTTCACCACTTTCGAGCAGTACCGAGTTTCTGGTGCCACAAGCTAGGTCACGAAAATTTGTTAGGTCCAGTTTAGCATTACAATCGGGACGCAGGTAAATCATTCACAATTAAGTTTTGCATTTCAAAATCATTATCAGGTTCAATTTTACTAAAACTTCGTTCAAATTTCATTTCTCTGTCAGGCTGTCTTATTGCCATAGTGGAGTGTTATATTCGTGTGAGCATCATTTAACGTTTGAAATTTTATTTAGTTAGTTTGCGTTGTAAATTTACAGAGTGTTTCAATAAAAGCATTTTGTACATTTGTTCTTTTAGAATTAGATTTGTTATCTTGTGCAGAATTTGTAACCTGTTACTTTTGTGTGTGTGAACAGTTAAGTCATGTACTGTGACATCATGCGCTGTAGCACTATTCAGTGCACTGTGCTATACAGAATTTCACCGGACATCCTCTTTAGGGTATAGTTTTACGTTTTCTAAATGTTAATCTGTAATACAGCTATACAAATTCAGATTGATTTGGGGACTCTTTTATCAGATAGCATTTATAAGTACATCAATTGCATTGCTCAGCTTAATATTCGACATTTACGTTCGTGGAAGTTACTAATAGGTAACCTGTTCATTTTACAATAACAGTAAACAACAACAACAGAAAACTTAACAGTTACAACTATAACGCCAAACAGAAAAAGTAGGAATACAAATATCATCTGAAAAAACACAGTTCCTGTCAGTCATCAGCACCTAAAACGCTTAAATTATATCGTAACACAATATCTAAGCTAAACTGCTTTGGATATCTAGGAAAATGGATTTTAAACAACATTATGAAAAAAACTGCAATATAAAGTAGAATATATAAAATGGAGACGGCTTTTAAAATAACGGAAATATGTATAAAATAAATGGTTATCCTGGCACACCCACCATTACAGTTTATAAAATTTTTGTATCAAGCGGGTAACCAGCATTGATAAAATCCCAAAATATCTATTTTCGTAAAAATAACTGCATATATCTGAAATTCTGCTGCAATATTGCACCGTTCATTCAAAAATTCCAGAGCCAGATTTTTTTTGCTGGCGTGCAAGCAACGTCAAACCAGTAGCTACAGTGGCAGCTTGAACTAACAGCTGCAAACAACAGATCTACAGTCGACCAGTTTATTGCAGTGTTAAGCAGTGGACGTGAGATCGTAGCGTCTCAGCGTTGTTGTGTCACAACTCAAGTGTTTAAGACATGCTGCAGAATGTTTTAAAGACGAGAAAAGTGTGACAATTTTGTCCGGCACACCGTGACTGCCAAACGAAAACAAATACGCCTGGACGCCTTCTGCCACTTGACGGAAACGCAATACGTGGCAGAAGTAGAATCTGCTAGCCTCATACGAAACGTTTTCTTGCATGAAATGTTCAAAATACCCTATGGACTACGTTTGGTTAGAATATATAGTTGTCATTCTTAGGTTCACATCCAGTATTTGCCGTTGCAACCGAACGAAGATAATGTTGCTAAGAGACTAACTTCATTGCTTCTGTTGACATGCTACTAACTTCATCGTTGTACTACTATCAGGCACGTAGCATCAACTGTTTAGTGCTCATCACGGACTTGGTTTAAGGTACAGTGAACACACAATGTACTGAAATGGGAAGTTGGCAGATGCCCATTTACTGGTAATGACCTTGGAGCCAATGTTTGAATGGGGAGAGATTTCCAGAACGACAGTGCCCTGACAGGAGAACTCTTGTACCAGCTGATCGTCGTATTAGGAAACATTTGAGGTTAAGTCTAAGCTTACTACTTGGGACTTGGGAAGCCCTAGAAGGACGAGCACACCTCAGATGTAGGAGGAACTTCTTCGAACAGTTGCCGACAACCCTAGTATCAGCGTAAGACCATTATCTGCAACAAATAATGTTGAGCACATGACTGTCTGGAGACTGCCACTTGAAAACCTTCTGTACGGCGCGTGCAGGGACTATCAGCAGCTGATTTTCCCACACAGGTAAACAATTGCGAATCGTTCATTCAATAGTCTGTCTGCCCTCACTTCAGCAGCTGATTTTCCCATACGGGACACTTCTGCGAATTATTCATTCAACAGTGTGTCCGCCTTCACTTTAGTGCAAATGTGCTGTTCAAGTGTGAGACTTCGTTTCAAAGTAGATAAGTGAAGAGTCGAATAGTGGCAGAAGCTGAGCTCCAACATGGAAATAAAGCTTTTCCGGAACCATGTCCGTACGACCTAGTTTCTTCCTCTACGTGTGAGGAATGTTTCCTGTAAGTTTGGCCATACCTTTTTGTCACACCGTGTATTTTTTGTTAAACCAGTGCGGAAGCTTTTTGAAGAGACGAGGAATGTACACACTTTTCAATTTCGTTATCAGACTGTTTTCAGGAATGTCAAAAATTCCATTACACAGATTTTTTTCCAAAATTTTCGTCGTATTTTCGCAATTTTACCCACTGTGCGGCGACTACACTCGGTCAGTTTTTAGAGGAAGCCACCGTCTATGGCTTTTATAGTGCCCTTAGCTTAACTGCGTTCTCACAGCCCTTTTTTTCAACACGAGAATCCTCTGTTTCTAGCCACTTTGAGATCAGGAAAATTTTCAGATAGGCAGTTCGTGGATACGAGCACTATCTGATGAAAAGTGTCCGTATATCATCACTGGCCACTAGATGTTACGAGAAGCTGAGTCATCAGTGTAAAAGGAGAAAGAGGTCTTCCGTTTGCAATAGAGAAGCAATAAGAGCAGAATGGGTCGGTCAGGAGAGCCGAATGAATTCGAACGTGGAATGGTCATTGGATGTCACCTACATAACACGCTCATCAGCCTGTCCAGGTAGACTGTTGGTGATGTGAGCTGAAGTGGAAACGCGAAGGAGCAATCACTGTTAAACCAAGTCCAGGCAAGACTCGTGTTCTGACGTACAGGGACAGTCAAGCAATCCGAATGATGAAAAAAGGAAGAAATCACTCACGGTCTCCAAAGTGCTAACAGCAGTCCAGCTAGTACAATGACTGTGCATAGGGAGCTAAGAAGAATGGGGTCCAATGGTCGAGCAGCTGCTGATAGGCCTCACATTTCCGTTGTCATTGCTAAGCGATGCATCAGGTTGTGTAAAGAGCAACAGCGCTAGGCAGCTAGCGACTGGAAACGAATGATTTCGAGTGACGAAACACGCTGTACCCTGACTGGGAATGACAGGCCTGGAGTGATCAGTCACGCTGTACCGTGTTGCAGTCCGATAGGAGTATTTGGGTTTGGCAAAAAAATTGGTTCAAATGGATCTGAGCACTATGGGACTTAACATATGAGGTCATTAGTCCCGTAGACTTAGAACTACATAAACCTAACTAACCTAAGTACATCACGCACATCCATGCCCGAGTCAGGATTCGAACCTGCGACTGTAGCAGCAGCGCGGTTCCGGACTGAAGCGCCTAGAACCGCTCGACCACAACGGCCGGCTGTTTGGGTTTGGCAGATACCAGGAGTAAGTTTTGTAAAAATCACTTGTACAGTTTCAGAGAAAATCCTGTATTATTTTTGGAAAGTAAAATTTATAAATTCCATTAAAAAAAGTTGAATATGTATAGTTTTAAAGAGCAACCGTTTATAAGTTTCAACGTAGGAATCACACAGGCAACCGTTTACAAATAACTGTCTGGTGCCGGCCGGGGTGGCCGAGTGGTTCTAGGCGCTACAGTCTGGAAACGCGCGACCGCTACGGTCGCAGGTTCGAATCCTGCCTCGGGCATGGATGTGTGTGATGTCCTTAGGTTAATTAGGTTTAAGTAGTTCTGAGTTCTGGGGGACTGATGACCTCAGAAGTTAAGACCCATAGTGCTCAGAGCCAGCCAACTGTCTGGTACATCGACCTTGTTTTCGACACGTCTAAGGATGTCTTCATCAAAATGAAATTCTAATAAACCCTATAAAATAATATACAGAAAATTAAGCTTGACCAAAAAATTAACAAAGATGGCAATTGTCACGATACAAAGATTACTTACGTAAAGTTACATTGCGAGAAGGCAATGGTCAAAATTTAGAGCAGATATGCTCAAGTCAAAATTTAAAATTAAGTAAGTTCCAGCCGTTTAGCACGTATGTCTTGCTAGGAACATCAGACTGATCGGTCCAGAGGCTTACATTGGTGCCACGAAAACAATGCATGTTGCTTCGTTTACGGGGCGCGGACAGTGGCATGTGCCAATTTGAGACATTATAAGATAAATAATAGAATTAAACAACAGTTAATTATAAAAACCGGATACAAAAGGATAGAGCTTAATGGATTTGACCTTTGCCTTCTCCAATTGTAACTTAACCAATCTTTGTAAGTCAAGACAACTGTCATGTTGGTCAATGTTTTTTGTCAAACTTAATTTTCTGTGTATTATTTTATAGGGTTTCTTAAAATTTCATTCCGATGAAGAAATCTGTACAGGTGTCGAAACCTAGGTCAGCGTAAGAAACAGTTATTTGCAACCATTTTCCTGTGTGATTTCTATGTTGTTAAATATATACAGGGTAGTCCATTGATAGTGACCGGGCTAAATATCTCACGAAATAAGCATCAAACGAAAAAACTACAAAGAACGAAACTCGTATAGCTGGAAGAGGGAAACAAGATGGCGCTATGGTTGGCCGCTAGATGGCGCTGCCATAGGTCAAACGAATATCAACTGCGTTTTTTTAATTAGGAACCCCCATTTTTACTACATATTCGTGTAGTACGTAAAGAAATATGAATGTTTTAGTTGGACCACTTTTTTCACTTTGTGATAGATGGCGCTGTAATAGTCACAAACGTATAAGTACGTAGTACACGTAACATTCCGCCAGTGCGGACGGTATTTGCTTCGTGATACATTACCCGTGTTAAAATGGACCGTTTACCGATTGCGGAAAAGGTCGATATCGTGTTGAAGTTTGGCTATTGTGATCAAAATGTCCAACGGGCGTGTGCTATGTATGCTGCTCGGTATCCAGTACGGCATCCTCCAAGTGTCCGGACCGTTCGCCGGATAGTTAGGTTATTTAAGGAAACAGGAAGTGTTCAGCCACATGTGAAACGTCAACCACGACCTGCAACAAATGATGATGCCCAAGTAGGTCTTTTAGCTGCTGTCGCGGCTAATCCGCACATCAGTAGCAAACAAATTGCCCGAGAATCGGGAATCTCAAAAACGTCGGTGTTGAGAATGCTACATCAACATCGACTGCACCCGTATCATATTTCTATGCACCAGGAATTTCGTGGCGACAGCTTTGAACGTCGTGTACAGTTCTGACACTGGGCACAAGAGAAATTACGGGACGACGACAGACTTTTTTCTCGCGTTCTATTTAGCGACGAAGCGTCATTCACAAAGAGCGGCAACGTAAACCGGCATAATACGCACTATCTGTCAACGGAAAATCCACGGTGGCTGCGACATGTGGAACATCAGTGACCTTGGCGGGTTAATGTGTGGTGCGGCATTATTGGAAGGAGCTTAATGGGCCCCCATTTTTTCGATGGCAATCTAAATGGTGCAATGTGTGCTGATTTCTACGTAATGTTCTACCGATGTTACTACAAGATGTTTCACTGCATGACAGAATGGCGATGTACTTCCAACATGATGGATGTCCGGCACATAGCTCGCGTGCGGTTGAAGCATATTTCATGACAGGTGGATTGGTCGTCGAAGCACCATATCATGGCCCGCACGTTCACCGGATGTGACGTCCCCGGATTTCTTTCTGTGGAGAAAGTTGATGGTTATTTGCCATCGTGATCCACCGACAACGCCTGACAACATGCGTCAGCGCATTGTCAGTGCATGTGCGAACATTACGGAAGGCTAACTACCCGCTGCTGAGAGGAATGTCGTTACACGTATTGCCAAATGCATTGAGGTTGACGGACATCATTTTGAGCATTTATTGCATTAATGTGGTATTTACTGGTAATCACGCTGTAACAGCATACGTTCTCACAAAGGTACATGTATCACATTGGAACAACCGAAATAAAATGTTCAAACGTACCTACGTTCTGCATTTTAATTTAAAAAACCTACCTGTTACCAACTGTTCGTCTAAAATTGTGAGCCATATGTTTGTGACTATTACAGTGCGTCTGTCACAAACCGAAAAAAGTGGTCCAACTAAAACATTCATATTTCTTTACGTACTACACGAATATGTAATAAAAAATGGGGGTTCCTATTTTTAAAAAACGCAGTTGATATCCGTTTGACCTATGGCAGCGCCATCTAGGGGGCCAACCATAGCGCCATCTGGTTTCCCCCTTCAAGCTGGACGAGTTTCGTTCTTTGTAGTTTTTTCGTTTGACGCTTATATCGTGAGATATTTGGCCCGGTCATTGGACCACCCTGTATAAGTCAAGGAACTTAACAGTAAATGTCTTAATTCCATGTAAAGCATAGTACAAAATTTAGCTCCTGTACCTTCAAAAATTGAGAGGTCGATGCGTCTTTTTCGTGTGTGTATGTTTTTCGTGAAGGTCCCCCCTTTAAGAAAATAGTAAATGCTAAAGGAAAAAACGCGTTTCAACCGAATTATGTATTGCGTAATGCACCATGTCCTAATGCAGCATCTAGGAGGCAACTGTTTCTGAACAATAACTATCCGAAGTGGTCTATGTTGCCCAGAGTCTCGACTTGGACACGATGGGAAGCGTTTGGGATGACGTGTAGTGTCGACTTCGCTCCAGACCACAGAATCCAACTGCAGCACCTTCTCCGTTTTCGGCTTCTGAGGAAGAATAGGCTGACATTGGTCCACAGATATTCAGATATCTCATTGAAAATATCCACATGTAAGTTGAAGCCGTTATGAAGGGGAATGGTGGATAAATGCCCCCTCAATGAACATTAATATGTGTCCAGGTACTTTCGAGAAGATACCGTACTTTTAAAATGCAATTTTAAAATTTTGTTTTTCGTTTTCTTTCCGAGGCATCAGTATTCTGACTGGTTTGAAAGCCCCGCCACGAATTCCCCTCCTGTGCCAATCGCTTCATCTCACAGTAGCAGCTGCAGCCTCAGTTATTTGCTGGATGTACTCCAGTCTCTACCATCCGCTACAGTTTTTACCCTCCGCAGTTCCCTCTAGTGCCATGGATGTTATTACCTGATGTCTTAACAGATCTCCTGTTACCCTATCGCTTCTCCTTGTCAGTGTTGCCCACATATTCTTTTCCTCACCGATTCTCAGCAGAACCTCCTCATTCCTTACCTTATCAGTCCACCTAATTTTCAACATTATTCTGTAGCACCACATCTCAAATACTTCGATTCTCTTCTGTTGCGGTTTTCCCGTAGTCCATGTTTTACTACCATACAATGCTGTGTTCTGAACGTACATTCTGAGAAATTTCTTTCTGAAATCAAGGCCTGTGTTTCATATTAGAACACTTCTCTTGGCGAGGAATGCCCGTTTTGGCAGTGGAAGCATGCTTTTTACGTCCTTCTTGCTCCGTCAGTCATGGGTTACTTTGCTGCCTAGGTAGTAAAATTTCCATAAATTCATCTGGTTCATAATCGCCATTCCAGATGTTAACTTTCTAGCTGTTCTCATTTCTGCTACACTCATGACTTTCGTCCTTCTTCGATTTATTTCTTGATGCAATAATTTACCAACGGCTGTATGTATTGTAGAAATTTATTTTATGAACTTGTTATGTGCTACCAGTTTCGGCATTACATTGATGCCATCTTCAGGCCCCACACGTCATAGTCGTAAAAACGCTACACACGGAAGGAGCCGTATAACCGGATCCGTGAATCGAATCGTCATGCAACTGCTCTTGGTGGCCAGCAGACTGATTTACTCTCAGTCCATATTCTCTACTCATTAGACTGTTCGTTCCATTCAACAGATCCTGTAATTCTTCTTCATTTTCTCTGAGGACAACAATGTCATCAGCGAACCTTGTCACAGATATCCTTTCACCCTGAATTTTAATCACACATTTGTACCTTTCTCCTCTTTCCGTCATTGCCTCCTCGATGTATAAACTGAACAGTAGGGGTGAAAGACTACATCCCTCGTGATGTCCCAGCCAAAGTTTCCTCTTGGTTCTTCTACATATTATACACTACCCGCCTTTCCCTGTAGCTTATCCCTATTTTTCTCAGAATTTCAAACATCTATCATTTTGCACTGTCGAATGCTTATTGCTTCAAATGTTTCAAATGGCTCTGAGCACTATGGGGCTTAACATCCGACGTCATCAGTCCCCTAGAACTTAGAACTACTTAAACCTAATCAACCTAAGGACATCATACACTTCCATGCCCGAGGCAGGATTCGAACCTGCGACCGTAGCGGTCACGCGGTTCCAGACTGAAGCGCCTAGAACCACCCGACCACAACGGCCGGCGAATGCTTTTTCCAAATCGACAAATGATATGAACATGTCTTGTTTTTTCTTCAGTCTTCACTCTGTTATCAACCGCAACTTCATAACTGCCTCTCTCGTGCCTTTACCTTTGCTAAAGCCAAATAATCTTTTCCATTCTTCTGTATATTATTCTTGTCGGCAACTTGGATGTGTGAGGTGTTAATCTTACTGTGCGATAATCCTCTCAACTGTCGGCTATTGCAAACCTTGGTATTGTGTGGATGACGTTTTTCGGGAAGTCAGATGGTATATGGGAAGACTCACACGTTCTACTCAATAGCGTGAATAGTCGTTTTCTTGTCAGTTCTCCCAATGAATCTGAAAATGCCGACGGAATGGTATCCATTCCTTCTGCCTTATTTGATCTTAAGTCTTTAAATGCACTCCTAACTTCTGATCCCAGTACTCTATCACTACCCTATCAGTGGCCCGCCCTATTGGCCTTACCGTCTAACGCACGGCTTTCCGGGCGGGAAGGAGCGCCGGTCCCCGGCACGAATCCGCCCGGCGGATTTGTGTCGTGTTCCGGTGAGCCGGCCAGTCTGTGGATGGTTTTTAGGCGGTTTTCCATCTGCCTGGGCAAATGCGGGCTGGTTCCCCTTATTCCGCCTCAGCTACACTATGTCGGCGATTGCTGTGCAAACAAGTTCTCCACGTACGCTTACACCACCATTACTCTACCACGCAAACATAGGGGTTACACTCGTCTGGCGTGAGACGTTCCCTGGGGGGGTCCACCGGGGACCGAACCGCACAATAACCCTGGGTTCGGTGTGGGGCGCTGGAGGGGTGAAGTGGACTTCGGTAGTCGTCGTGGGGTTCCGGACCACTGCGGCTGCGGCGGGGACGGAACCGCTCCATCGTTTCTAGGTCCTCGCTTAACATAACAAAACCCTATCACTACTTTGTCGACTCTTGTCTCTTCATCTATCACGTAACCAGACAAGTCTGTCCGATTACAGAGGCCTTCAATGCACTCTTTACACCTAAGTGGTCTAAAAAATGGTTCAAATGGCTCTGAGCACTTTGGGACTCAACTGCTGTGGTCATGTCCCCTAGAACTTAGAACTACTTAAACCTAACTAACCTAAGGACATCACACACATCCATGCCCGAGGCAGGATTCGAACCTGCGACCGTAGCAGTCGCACGGTTCCGGACTGTGCGCCTAGAGCCGCGAGACCACCGCGGCCGGCAAAAAGCGCTCTCTCCTCTGCATTTAACAGTGGAATTCCCATGCGCTCTTAACGTTACCGCTCTCGCTTTTAATTTCACCGAAGTTTGTATTGATTTTCCTATATACTGAGTCAGTACTTCCCACAATGATTTCTTTTTCGATTTGTTCACATTTTTCGTGCACAAAAATTTCACCTTAGCTTCCCTGAACTTACTACTTATTTCACTCTGAAGTGACTTTATTCCTGAATTCCCCTGAACGTTTTTGTATATCCTTATTTCATCGATTTGAAAATCAGTTGTCGCCAATTTTGAGCATCCGCTCATTGAGTCCTGTTATAAGAATGCTGACAAGGTTACAAGAAGTTGCGGCCTCTTGGCTGGAGAGCCTGGAAGCAGCCGTCAGGAGCACCGTGGGCGGTTGTGCGGCGCAGCCCTGGCCGGCGCTCGTGTTACGGAGGCCGGCAGCCCGCTACGCCACGCCACGCCACGCCACCAGCAGCACGCAGCGCCGACAACTTAGTTGCCGCAACTCCTGCGCGGTCCGCTAAGTAGCCCGAGCACACTGTAATCCCCTTTGAAGACCGGAGAATGCTCCAGACAAGGCGCTGCCAGTGTTATTGTTTTGCAAGTCGGACACACAATCCCCGGTCCCTCCTCCTCCTGCCGCTTCCAGAAATCCGCGCAGCCTCCTCCACGTACTCACGCGTCCGCGCAGACAACGCCGCCGAACGGCCGCTTGTTGCCAAGTCGGTAACTAGATTAGCCGCCTCCTCCCAGTCCTTCTCCTCGTCCTCTGGCCTCTGCCGTAAGGAAGGAAGGAAGGATGCGGCGCGGACGTTGGCTTAACTGGGGGCTAAATGCTCCGTAGAGGAAACTTGCGGCCCTCCGAGCCGGAGGGTAAGGCGATAGCGCCCTCCGCACAGCCTCCAGGAGGAGGTCTGTGGACGGGGACGTCGCGGAGGCGAAACGGGCGGACGGAGGGCAGCAACGGGCCGGGGGAAAAACGCGCCCTTGCGGAGGCGGCAGAGGCGGCGGCGGCGGAGGCCGAAGACGGCGGGCGGGCGCCAAGTTAGCCCCATTGTCGGCGCTAATGTAATGAGCAGCCGGCTCGGCTTGCGGCTTCCTCTCAGCCGGCAGCCGCGGCGCCTCTTCCTCCGCGGGCCGTAAGAAACACTGTGCGCGCGTGCGCATGCGCCGGACTTGCTAATCTAGTTGCAGCGCTGCGCCGATCTGGCCAGAGATTCCATTAACCCACGCGGACACTCCGCAGCGCCACATGCGTCTTTGGAGTCTCACGCGTCCCCCCAGTTGATCAGATATACGCTGACGGAAATCGAAAGTGTTACATTATGAAGCCCAGTCTCATATTTGTCAAACTTTGTCGGTATGTTTATTACATAACAGGTATTTGTGGTGTTTTTCTTTTTAAAAAAATATATTTATATTTTGATCAAATTACCGGGTGATCAAAAAGTCTGTATAAATTTGAAAACTGAATAAATCACGGAATAATGTAAATAGAGAGGTACAAATTGACACACATGCTTGGAATGACATGGGGTTTTATTAGAACCAAAAAAATACAAACGTTCAAAAAATGTCCAAGAGATGGAGCTTCATGTGATCACAATAGCAATAATTAGCGTAACAAAGTAAGACCAAAGATGATGTTCTTTACAGGAAATGCTCAATATGTCCATCATTCCTCAGCAACAGCTGTAGTCGAGGAATAATGTTGTGAACAGCACTGTAAAGCATGTCCAGAGTCATGGTGAGGCATTGGCGTCGGATGTTGTCTTTTAGCATCCCTAGAGATGTCGGTGGATTACGATACACTTGGGACTTCAGGTAACCCCAAAGCCAATAATCGCACGGACTGAGGTCTGGGGACCTGAGAGGCCAAGCATGACGAAAGTGGCGGCTGAGCACACGATCATCACCAAACGACGCGCCCAAGACATCTTTCACGCGTCTAGCAATATGGGGTGGAGCGCCATCCTGTATAAACATCGTACGTTCCAGCAGGTGTTTATCAGCCAGGCTGGGGATGATGCGATTCTGTAACATATCGGCGTACCTCTCACCCGTCACGGTAGCAGTTACAAAACCAGAATCACGCATTTTCTCGAAGAAAAAAGGCCCGATAACGGTAGATGTGGTAAATCCAACACATACCGTGACATTCTCGTCGTGCAATGGAGTTTCCACGACAGTTCTAGGATTTTCGGAAGCCCAAATTCTGCAGTTGTGGGCGTTGACAGACCCTCGGAGCGTGAAATGACCTTCGTCGGTCCGCAACACGTTACTCAACCAATCGTCATCTTCCGCCATCTTTTGAAACGCCCATGCCGCAAATGCCCTCCGCTTCACTAAATCGCCAGGTAAATAGCTCATGATGCCGATGGATTTTGTGCGGATAGCATCGGAGGGTACGCCTCAGTGCCAACCAAACAGTAGTGTATGAAATGCCGGTGCGACGTTCGACTGTACGAGCGCTGACTTCCCCGTGCATAGACGAACCCGCTACAGTCTCCATTTCTTCCTGAACTGCCTCAGCAGCATTACGCCTTGTGCTCGGTCGGCCACTACGACGGCTATCGTCTAAACAGCCAGTGGCTTCGAACTTCGAAATCATTTTCGCCACAGCTGCATTTGTCAACGGACCTTTACCCTTTCGAATCCCCTTCCTATGGCGATAGGATCGTAACTCTGAACTAGCACATTACCCATTCTGATAATACAGCTTCACTAAAAGCGCCTTTTCAGGTAACGCCAACATGTTGCGATGCGCAACATGCGCAGTCACTGACGTTTTGCTGTCCAGCGCCATCTGTCGTACATTTTGTGAATTTTGTTTTTTTTTTTTTTTTGGTTCTAATACAACACCATGTCATTGCAAGTATGTGTGTCAATTTTTACCTCTCTATCTACATTATTTCTTGGTTTATCAAGTTTTCAAATTTATACTGACTTTGTGATCACCCAGTATTATTCTCTTGTGAAGACTCAGAAATCTGTTGTGAGTTTTGCACCACTCCTTGGCGGGAAAAGCAAAGACTTTTCAAAAAACTTAAGTCCTGTAAGTGATAGCTTACATTTCACCTGAAATCGTTTGCAGAAGGCGTAGTGTTCACAAGATTAAGAACACAGTTCGCATTGCCACTTCATTTATTTGTGTCGTGATCACGTTCGATCACGACCGGATATGAGACATAGCAACTACGAACAGAGAAACCTAAGGGACCAGACAGAGCTGGAAATTTTCTTTGCTATACTACACCACACGTTAAAAGAAGTTGGATTTAAATCACAAACAAGGTAAAATAACAATGCGCCTTCTGCCTTAACTACGACGTTTGCCGACATGCAGTCGGTCCTTGGTAGCTGTATGAAAACTATAAAAACGCCGTTATTTCTGTTGCTATTAATAGGAGATGGATAGCATAGAAATACTTTAAGTAATAAGCAGGCACTTCAGTATCTGAGAGCACAATAACCAATGTAATTACCTTAGTCAGTATTTCTAACAATAGGCTCCGTACATTTCAATTTTATATATTGCTGGCTGTTTCTTTAAATAAAGTCCTTTAACAAAAAAAAAAATGGCTTTGAGCACTATGGGACTTAACTTCTCAGGTCATCAGTCCCCTAGAACTTAGAACTACCTAAACCTAACTAACCTAAGGACATCACACACATCCATGCCCGAGGCACGATTCGAACCTGCGACCGTAGCGGTCACGCGGTTCCAGACTGTAGCGCCTAGAACCGCTTGGCCACTCCGGCCGACAAAGGCCTTTAACATTTTCGGCATTTCATCTTAGCTGCACACAGAAATTCTTACATAGCACTGCACAATGGTAATATTTTATAATAACTATTTAGTGATTGCGGACCACGCCATATACGCGTCCACCGTATTTAAAAATATATCAGGACTTTGTTAACAGAAGAGGAGTAGAATTCTTCAGCTGTCAAAAAATAAGAAACACAAAATATCTGTATCGACACAATTGATGAACAATCCGTATTCCGCACCGTGGCGCGTAAGGTATTCTTTGAAACATCAGGTGCGCGCTGCTCAGCGACGATCTAAGAAATTTTTACACAATTTGTATGGCTTTTATGAGCCTGCACGGTTAGATTATCGAATGTAAGTTTATTTAAGCTATCGAAACAGAAACTAATATTACAACTTTTAATTTGGAACGTCGACCATCAGTGTTATGACCCCTCCTGGTAATAGCAGCGTCACCTGGAGAGGAATGCCTGCTTATCAGACACATTCACGGTGAACGTAGTAACAGAGTGTAGAATCTGGAAGGCACGTGATCTACCTGAGTTCGGCTGAGGGCGGGTTGTGATGGCCTGGAAGCTAGGCACGAGCATTTCGGAAACTGCACGACTTTTTCTGTTCTTCGATTGGCCTGGGAGAGGGTTCACCTTAACTGCAACATAGCGTATGAAATATTAGTTCGCTTTATTACATGAATGATAAAACGATTTTCTTTATTTGATGCAATCCTTTGCCAGAGGAGTGCTTGGTAATTCGAAACCATCGTTGACTACTAAAGCATCACTTGATTCCAGAATGAGATTTTCACTCTGCAGCGGAGTGTGCGCTGATATGAAACTTCCTCGCAGATTAAAACTGTGTGCCCAACCGATACTCGAACTCGGGACCTTTCCTTTCGCGGGCAAGTGCTCTACCATCTGAGCTACCGAAGCACGACTCACGCCCGGTCCTCACAGCTTTACTTCTGCCAGTATCTCGTCTCCTACCTTCCAAACTTTACAGAAGCTCTCCTGCGAACCTTGCAGGACTAGCACTCCTGAAAGAAAGGATATTGCGGAGACATGGCTTAGCCACAGGCTGGGGGATGTTTCCAGAATCTGCCAGGAAGTTTCAAACCAGCGCACACTCCGCTGCACAGTGAAAATCTCATTCTGGGAACATCCCCCAGGCTGTGGCTAAACCATGTCTCCGCAGTATCATTTCTTTCAGGAGTGCTAGTTCTGCAAAGTTTGCGGGAGAGCTTCTGTAAAGTTTGGAAGGTAGGAGACGAGATACTGGTAGAAGTAAAGCTGTGAGGAGCGGGCGTGAGTCGTGCTTCGGTAGCTCAGATGGTAGAGCACTTGCCCGCGAAAGGCAAAGGTCCCGAGTTCGAGTCTCGGTCGGGCACACAGTTTTAATCTGCCCGGAAGTTTCATCACTTGATTCACTAATTAACAAACTCTTTTCTTGAAGTGCAATGCTCAACATTTACAATAGCACTTTTCCATCTCAGGCTCGATTAGCTCTTTGTCCTACTCGATGATGCTGACTGCTTCAGCCAAGGTCACGAACTGAGGAGGAGCACTTCCACGCTCGGCTCTATATTGACCTCCGTGTGCGGGCGGTGTTGCGCTAATAGACAGGGTGTGTCTTCTTTACCGTCTCCCATTCATCGTTGCGGATTGCAGTGAGACGTCGTTAATGTCTCTGTTATCGGAGCCCACTGCCGCCTATGGTGTGACACCATGATCGGACGATACCACAATCAGTATATGAGTTCTGACCCCCAACAGGCGTGAATATACTCAAGCAAACAGCTTCCAAATGTTACCTTAGCGAATTTCTTACCGTATTTCAAACACATGAATTATATTGCTATAGATCAGGAGATTGGACAGGCCTTCCCAAAGGCGCATCTGGTATCAACAGCAGTGTGGGGTCTTGCATTGTTCTCCTGGATGTATACAATGTGCACGAGTAAGTATTTAATGCTATTCACGTAAAAGCTGTTACCATCGTTAGAAGTATGCATAATTCTCACCATTTTCGGCATGGACCTTGTCTCGCTCTCGTTTAATGTAGACGTAGTCTTACGATTAAAGACCCATTTTGCGGATGTGACGATGACGCGCATATACGTCAAATGATTTTTAAGCTTTGCCACGTGTTGAAGCTCTATTATTTCCACTTTATAACGGCCACACTTCCGACATTTCAGTAGGTTGTACACGTAAATAATTTTGCAGTCAAAAGGCGACAAATTACAAACATTTTACGTTACTTTAATGCCTAGCTACGAGAACTCAATCAGAATTTCTTCTCTTCGTTTACTTCGTGATGCCGAATTTTGATGTTAAGTTTTCGCTGATCTTATTTCTGCTGCTCCGAATCACCTTCGTCTTCCTTTGGTTTACTCTTTATCCGTATTCTGTGTTCATTAGACTGTTCGTCCCACTCAGTAAGCCCTATACGTCTTCCTCACATTCACTGAGGATAGCAACGTCAAAGGCGGAACTTATCGTTGATATCATTTCATCCTGAATTTTAATCCAACTCTCGAATGTTTATTTTATTTCCGCCATTGCTTCTTCGATGCATATATTGAACAAGATCTCATCCTCGTCTTACACTCTTTTGAATCAGGACTTCTTTCTTGATTTTTCCATTGTTATTATTCCTTCTTGATTCATATACATAATGCGTATTACCCCTGTTTCCTTATAGCTTACACCAAATTTTCTGATGAATTAAAACTACTTGCAACATTTTACATTATCGAACGCTTTTTCCAGGTCGACAAATTCGATGAAGGGATCTTGATTTTTTACGATTCTTGCTTCTTTTGTCAACTGCAACTTCAGGACGGCCTCTTTGGTGCCTTTACCTTTCGTCATCTAACAAATCATCAGTTTTATTATCCATTCTTCTTTACGTAATTATTTTGTCTGTAACTTGCATTCATGACCTGTTCAGCTGATTCTTCGAAAGATTTCGTATTTGTCTGTCTTTGCTATCGAGACTTTTTTTTTTTTTTTTAGATTTTAGAGAGTCTGGATTTATGTCTCCAATCTCATTAACTTTACAACTGATTAGGCGTTTGAAATGTTGCCCATCACTTCTGATTTGTTTGTTCGCAGGTCTTCCAAAGTTCTGTCAAACTCTGATTTTTGTACTAGATCTCCTCTGTGTTGTAAATCGTCTGTCACGTCACCAGAAAGTTGTCGCTCCCATACCTTTTCTAATATGAAATAAAGCTACTAGAACACGACAACTACATTTCGCTCTTGAAGAACCGAAATCTTGTGAAATAATTGTTATTGATATAACAGTCATGCTGATGGTACAGAAGAGCGTGAGTGGTCCACTTGTACGTGGAGCCCGATATTATAATATAACTCATGAAAATTGACCTGAAACCATCATCATATGTAGAAGAGATTGTATTTTTGACACCACTGAACGAAAGATGTTGCCTGAGTGGCAGAATCGATTATAAGTTGAGGGGGGTGCGGAGCGCAGTAGCAGTTGCCGTTGCACTCTTTCATAGGTAAGATATAAGACTTAAAGCTAGTGACCAGCTGCGAGAATTTAGTTTTTTGTCTATGGACGAATGATATTGCTTATCCTCACACAGAGCCAATAAGTGTTAGATCGTGGTTATTTCGATAACAGTGTAAAGTGAGTTATTAATTTGTGAGGCTGTAAGATTATCAGGAATTGAAGTGATACTGATCGTTAGCAAAATTGACCATTGTCCATGGCAATTATAGAAGAGTAATGAATTTATACTGTAACTCAAAGGTGAATGAACTGGAACAAATTTGTAAGGTAATGAAATTTGGTATATGTAGTTTTAAGTATGTAGCAACGCAGTGTGGCTTTCGCTAATTTTTACAGTGCTGACCCTTGAATGTGGGAACCAAGTGTTTTCGATCAGATTTAACGTATAGGCTGATTAGGTATACCCGATTCGTAATATTTTGTAATCCTGATACGGATAAGTTAAATTTTGGAATCTATTTTGTCAAACAATGTCAGACTTTATGTCATGTAACAAATCCAAGTGTTTTTAATTACAACAGTAGGTGAGAATTGTTGAACAGTTAAGAAGTTGACTGATTTTGAAGCTGAACATTGGCAAGATTATTGATTTATCAACCAATCTACTGGTATTATTTGTATAAAGCTATTTTAAGGCCGGCGTTGCACTTCGCTGTGCCGTCAGAGCGAAGGCCGGATGGCGGGGTCCAGCTGGAAGTCTGAAGCCACACCTTCTTGTCCCTCCGAGGGTCCACGATCCTGCGGATCCCCCGCCGCTGTCGTGCTCCATATACGACGACGGTCCGTCCATCACCTTGTGGAGGGGCGAGGGGGCAGGAATGCAACGGCGTAAAGTCAAGCGCCGGCAAGACAGTTGGGAACGACAGAGCATAGTGGGCTGTGGCTGTGAAGAAGACGTCAGCCAACGGCACGCTGGCCGACCCCTATCGAGAACGACAACTCGACAGCAGCGATCTGTAAGCGAAGAAGACGTAAGTGCTGCGCCCGACTGGCGGCGGCCCAATTCTACGAGAAGCTTCGAGACCAGCGACCTGAATAGAAGCGTCAAAGCTCATTACTGTGCTCGTACATTCTATTAAACTTAGAATTGTTATACTGAAGAGATTTCTTATTTTGCTTGTCGCCCTTTGTTTGCGACACAACTGTTTAACACAAAGTTAAGTATTGTAATGAAACTCGCTAATACGATTTGCTTGAATTGTTGTGTAGAGAGCCGAGAAAGCAGGTTTCCTAGACATCCCATATTTGACAGCTAGACGCGATCGACAGAAATAAATGAAACGCTCAATAGCGGCATTAAAATTCAAGGTGATGGGACATCAGTGATACGATTCGCAGATGATATTACTATCCTGAGTGAAAGTGAAGAAGATCAAATCACCTAATGAATGGAATAAACAATCTAATGACTACATAATACGGACTGAGAGTAAATAAAAAAAGACAGAAGTAATGAGAACTAACAGAAATGAAAACAGAGAAACTTAACATCAGGATTGATGGTCAGGAAGTAGATGAAGTTAAGGAACTCTACTACCTAGATAGCAAAATAACCAAAGACAGACAGAGCAAGGAGGACTTCAAAGGCAGATTAGCACTGGCATAAAGGACATTCCTGGCCATGACAAGTCTAGTAAAATCAAATATAAGTCTTAATTAACTGAAGAAATTTCTGAGAATGTACGACTGGAGCACAGCATTGTATGGCAGTGAAATATGGACTGTGGGAAAACCTGAAAAGCAGAGAGTCAAAGCATTTGAGATGTGGTGTTGCAGAAGAATGTTGTAAATTATGTGGTTCTGCGCAGAACTGGAGAGGAAAGGACTATATGCAAAACACTGAGAAGAATAAGGGACAGGATGATAGGACATTTGTTAAGACATCAGGGAACAACATCCATGATACTAGAGATAGCTGTAGAGGGTAAAAGCTGCAGCGGAACACACAGATTTGAATACATCCAGCAAATAATTGAGGAACTACACTCCTGGAAATTGAAATAAGAACACCGTGAATTCATTGTCCCAGGAAGGGTAAACTTTATTGACACATTCCTGGGGTCAGATACATCACATGATCACACTGACAGAACCACAGGCACATAGACACAGGCAACAGAGCATGCACAATGTCGGCACTAGTACAGTGTATATCCACCTTTCGCAGCAATGCAGGCTGCTATTCTCCCATGGAGACGATCGTAGAGATGCTGGATGTAGTCGTGTGGAACGGCTTGCCATGCCATTTCCACCTGGCGCCTCAGTTGGACCAGCGTTCGTGCTGGACGTGCAGACCGCGTGAGACGACGCTTCATCCAGTCCCAAACATGCTCAATGGGGGACAGATCCGGAGATCTTGCTGGCCAGGGTAGTTGACTTACACCTTCTAGAGCACGTTGGGTGGCACGGGATACATGCGGACGTGCATTGTCCTGTTGGAACAGCAAGTTCTCTTGCCGGTCTAGGAATGGTAGAACGATGGGTTCGATGACGGTTTGGATGTACCGTGCACTATTCAGTGTCCCCTCGACGATCACCAGTGGTGTACGGCCAGTGTAGGAGATCGCTCCCCACACCATGATGCCGGGTGTTGGCCCTGTGTGCCTCGGTCGTATGCAGTCCTGATTGTGGCGCTCACCTGCACGGCGCCAAACACGCATACGACCATCATTGGCACCAAGGCAGAAGCGACTCTCATCGCTGAAGACGACACGTCTCCATTCGTCCCTCCATTCACGCCTGTCGCGACACCACTGGAGGCGGGCTGCACGATGTTGGGGCGTGAGCGGAAGACGGCCTAACGGTGTGCGGGACCGTAGCCGAGCTTCATGGAGACGGTTGCGAATGGTCCTCGCCGATACCCCAGGAGCAACAGTGTCCCTAATTTGCTGGGAAGTGGCGGTGCGGTCCCCTACGGCACTGCGTAGGATCCTACGGTCTTGGCGTGCATCCGTGCGTCGCTGCGGTCCGGTCCCAGGTCGACGGGCACGTGCACCTTCCGCCGACCACTGGCGACAACATCGATGTACTGTGGAGACCTCACGCCCCACGTGTTGAGCAATTCGGCGGTACATCCACCTGGCCTCCCGCATGCCCACTATACGCCCTCGCTCAAAGTCCGTCAACTGCACATACGGTTCACGTCCACGCTGTCGCGGCATGCTACCAGTGTTAAAGACTGCGATGGAGCTCCGTATGCCACGGCAAACTGGCTGACACTGACGGCGGCGGTGCACAAATACTGCGTAGCTAGCGCCATTCGACGGCCAACACCGCGGTTCCTGGTGTGTCCGCTGTGCCGTGCGTGTGATCATTGCTTGTACAGCCCTCTCGCAGTGTCCGGAGCAAGTATGGTGGGTCTGACACACCGGTGTCAATGTGTTCTTTTTTCCATTTCCAGGAGTGTATTTTGCAAATGCTACTGTGAGCTGAAGAAGTTGGTACAGCACAGGAATTCGTGGCAGGGGGGGGGCGGGGGGGGGGGGGGGGACGGGGGGCACATTAAACCAATCAGAAAACTGATGACAAAAAAATTGCTAGGTTACATACAACATTTATACTGTTTTTATTCCAAGCACCGACTCAGAAGATATTGGTTTTTATTTGGGTTTCGACTCTTTCTCTTCATCATCTCATCCACGGGCATCTGCTGTCAGGAATGTTTGCGATGGTGGGGACCATCACACATTTACAGTTAGGGGCACAGGCTCTGTGCACAAATATTACATGTCTCTAATGGAGTGGTTGATTTTCCTTCTGTTTCGTCACTGGTGATTATTTTGCCTTTTAGGAACCGTACTCCACTCTGAGGGCAAAAGGGTGCCCAGAGCACTGTATGCTCCTCCACCCTCATTGAAAAGGTCATTGACCCCTTATACTGGATGTCTTTGTCTGCCATTTATGATTATTTTTATTCAGAATTTGCCTTTTCTCCACAGCTTCGCCTATGTATACATTCAGCACTTGTATTGAATGCACCTACTCCTCCCCCTCTCTCTGCCCACCTCTTCCTCCCTCTGCCATTACCTCGTTGCACCTTTTTCTCCTCCATCCCTCTCTCTATCTTCCTCCCCCCTTCCCTCTGACCATATCCTCCTCTCCCTCCATCTTTACATTGTATATCCCTCTTCCTTTTCCACCTGCACACCAACCCTCTACACATCCTCTCTCTGTCCATCTCCTCATTCCCCTCACTCTCTCCATCCCATCGTCTATCCTTTTCAACCCATCTGCAGCCATGTTCACTGGCACATGTAGCCCCTGCAACACAGTTCAATAAATCAAGTGAATAATGCTCCAGCAAAAATGCCTGTCATGCAGGGCAAACAATGTGTCAGAGACTGGAAAACTGTTTCTTGTCCCTGACATGTAGGCTGCCCTGCAAAGCAGGTTCGTTTGGAGACGATACTGTTCTCATACAAGATGCAAATCATAGAGGGCAGCTTATATGCCACAGGCTATAAAAACACTTTTTTCCCTAACTGAAGCCAGGAGGTTGTAATTCAACAGTGTTGTACTCGTGAGGCCTGCTGTTTCTGTGCCAGATTTGGTTAATTCGACACAGGTGTTTGGGAAGAGATCCCAGACATACATACACTCTGATTGATGTTAATAACAGACTCAAGCATTTCCCAGGTCGGAGCCCATGATTCACAGCTATTATTAACTGGTTTACCACATAACAAATTTTGAATATTACCAAAGTGACAGTTGCCTGCAGATTCGTGTGTGTGATCCTGTCTCAGTGCTTTCCCCCAAGTGGTTGGTGGTTACAGTACACAAGTGAAAGACGTTCACACACACGTACGCGTACCCATGTGGAGCGACCGCTGCGCCGCCGTCTTGCGAAGGAAGGAAGCAGTAGCTCCCTCAAAGGATTCCTCGGCTCGTGGCCGGCCCGGCAGGAATTCGTCTCGCAGTGCGACCGCCGCAGGTATTCGTGGTCCTCAGGAGCGGCCCCTGCCTCCCGCAAGAGACGGATTCTTAGCGGCGCAGTGGCACGCGTCTTACGTCGCTATCCGATACACACCGCACGGATTCCGTGTGGGCCACGTGCGGTCTGCGGCCTGCCCTGCGGTGTTGGGGTTCCCAGCACACAGCACAGTGCTGCTCACACGCCGGCAGTAAGCAGTTTAGTGCTGGCGCCCTACAGGTGAGCGAGCAGAAAAGCAGATTAGTAGTCGAAGACGCTATCCACGGTCCGCGATATAAAAGGATGCCTTCATCGACGCAATTTCACCCTTATTACAGAATGAGTGCCTTAGAAATTTTTCCCACGATCTGAGAAGAAGGAAGCAAAGCAGAATAGTAGTCGAAGACGCTATCCACGGTCCGCGATATAAAAGGATGCCTTCATCGACGCAATTTCACCCTTATTACAGAATGAGTGCCTTAGAAATTTTTCCCACGATCTGAGAAGAAGGAAGCAATACTGAATTAATGTTTCTACTTGCGTTGGAAAAAGTGTTGTTGTGAATCTTCAGTCCTGAGAGTGGTTTGATGCGGCTCTCCATGCTACTCTATCCTGTACAGGCTTCTTCCTCTCCCAGTACTTACTGCAACCTACGTCCTTCTGAATCTGTTTAGTGTATTCATCTCTTGGTCTCCCTCTATGATTTTTACCCTCCACGCTGCCCTCCAATGCCAAAATTAGTGATCGCTTGACGCCTCAGAACATGTCCTACCAACCGGTCCTTTCTTCTTGTCAAGTTGTGCCACAAACTCCTCTTCTCCCCAATTCTATCCAATACCTCCTCATTAGTTACGTGATCTACCCTTCTAATCTTCAGCATTCTTCTGTAGCACCACATTTCGAAAGCTTCTATTCTCTTCTTGTCCAAACTATTTATCGTCCATGTTTCACTTCCATACATGACTACACTTCATACAAATACTTTCAGAAACGACTTCCTGACACTTAAATCTATACTCGATGTTAACAAATTTATCTTCTTCAGAAACGCTTTTCTTGCCATTGCCAGTCTACATTTTATATCCTCTCTACTTCGACCATCATCAGTTATTTTGCTCCCCAAATAGCAAAACTCCTTTACTACTTTAAGTGTCTCATTTCCTAATCTAATTCCCTCAGCATCACCCGAATTAATTCGACTACATTCCATTATCCTCGTTTTGATTTTGTTGCTGTTCATCTTATATCCTCAAGACACTGTCCATTCCATTCAACTGCTCTTCCAAGTCCTTTGCTGTCTCTGACAGAATTACAATGTCATCGGCGAACCTCAAAGTTTTTATTTCTTCTCCATGGATTTTAATACCTACTCCAAATATTTCTTCTGTTTCCTTTACTGCTTGCTCAATATACAGATTTAATAACATCGGGGAGAGGCTACAGCCCTGTCTCACTCCCTTCCCAACCGCTGCTTCCCTTTCATGTCCCTCGACTCTTATAACTGCCATCTGGCTTCTGTACAAATTGTAAATAGCCTTTCGCTCCATGTATTTTACCCCTGCCATCTTTAGAATTTGAAAGAGAGTATTCCAGTCAACATTGTCAAAAGCTTTCTCCAAGTCTACAAATGCTAGAAACGTAGGTTTGCCTTTCCTTAATCTTTCTTCTAAGATAAGTCGTAAGGTCATTATTACCTCACGTATTCCAACATTTCTACGGAATCCAAACTGATCTTCCCAAATTTACTGATTGTGCAAGACTACTGATATTACAGGTAAAATGTAATACAGAATGAAACTTTCACTCTGCAGCGGAGTGTACGCTGATATAAAAGTTCCTGGCAGGCTAAAACTGTGTGCTAGGCCCGGTCTCGAACTCGGGACCCTTGCCTTTCGCGGGCAAATGCCATACCGACTGAGCTATCCAAGCAGGACTCACCGCCCTTCCTCACAGCTTTATTTTCGTCAGAACCTCGCCTTGTACCCGTGAAATTTGGAAGGTAGGAGATGAGGTGCTGACGGCTGTAAGCCTACGAGGAGGGTCCGCGAGTCTTGCTTGGGTAGGCAAAAGTCCCGAGCTCGAATCTCGGTGCAGCACACAGATTTAATCTGCCACGAAGTTCCAAAAGATGAGACATTCTGTCTCCATAGAAAAGAGAAAGCTCTGCCTGATAAAAATAAACACAATCGAGACTCTTCTGTAGTCGAGAAGAAGTGACTTTGTAACTCCGTTGAAACCGTCAGAAGAAATAGGAAATGGGGGAAAAAATAAATGTCTTGAGCTAGGCTCCGGATCGTTTGAAGTTATGTAGTCATTATATTTACCTGCAAATGATGTCTTGAACTGTACTTCACTAATACAAGTTTGACGTTAACTTCATCAAATCCCACGATAATCATTATGCAGAAAACAGCGCATACCATCAGTTACAAACGACTATTGTTCTTCTATAAGGGTAATTATGACTACTAGCGGAAGACTATGTCTCTGTCACTCGGTTATGGAGGCAGACTGAATATACCATTATCCATACAACATTTTTGTTACTTATTTCAATGGTAGTATAAAATTTACAATAACATAGTTTTCCAACGTAGCCACCATGATCTTCAGTTCACTGGATCCAAGGTTTCACAAGCATTTACAGACTCTCAGAACGAAGTTTTTTCTTTGTGCTCCCTTCACCTCTTTATCAGAGGTGAATTAACGGCCTGTTCAACAATTTTTAAGTGGACCAAGCAACTGGAAATTCCACGTAAGAAGATAAAATAACACCTGCAGAGAATGGAGTCAGAGAGACTGTCGGTAATGCCGTAATATTTCGGGCCACAAGGTCGAATACCGCCGACGGTGAGAAAGCAAACGCGTAATGTACAGCGTCGCTGAAACTTATCACGTCCTATGTACCATAACTATGTGGAAGCCATTTCAATTATGGAAGCAGCCAAATGGGGCAGTCCTTGCTCACAGAGCAGTGTAGTGACACTAACAGATTCCATAAGTCTACTGAAGAGCCCCATAAAAATAAAAAAATACAATAAATTTTGACATTAGTTAAGCAGTCGCTACAAGTTAGTGAGCAGGCGTAGTAGCAAATTGATTGCATAGTCAAAGTCAGAGTGGCATCTTTCATAATAATACAGCAGAAAGCTTGAAAAAAGGAGCAAATGAACTTTGACGGAATTCTAGTGATGTACCTCCTCACCAAGAAATGCTGGCCTTAATGAAAAAGCGAGAAACGGCTGGCAGGCGCAATGGGTTTCAACCATGTTCTCAAAAGAAGAGCATTATGTCCAGTAGCTGCCTAAAATAACATTAATCTCTTCGGGTTATTAATTGGAACGGAAGCAGACAATTAATAGCAACAACTATGGCGTGAGCGTAAATCATGGGCGATAGTCAGCACACCTGTCCCAAATAGCCAGTGTAGATCATCTTCAGATCTGGTTACCTAGAAGCTCGCCGTAGAAATTATTGCGCGTCGTCGTCTGGATTGAATTGAGTTCGGTTGACGAAGCACAACAGTTACCACGACGGGTTTTAGATAATCAGGTCAAAAGGTAGCCTATACTGGACGAAACCGGTTATCGAATATAAATAATATTGTGATGTAGAATGTATCTCTCAGATAGTCCACTGCTTTAGTACCTCTAATTTTTGGGGGTGTTTTCGTTCTATACGGAATCCCATAATTGCAGGCACGACATCTGAGGTCACTGAGTCTACTTTTAATATAATGAAGACAGTCGGACTCCATCTGAGTCATTTTTTATGTTCATTCGGGTTAACAACTTGGATGTTTGGGGTAGCTCATGTTGTTCAGATCCACATCTTGTTACTGTGAATAGCAGTTCGTCAGCAGGAGAGGATTGTGTTAAAACTACAGAAGTATTTTGTACGAGAACAGAATCCACTGATGAGGTAGAATTTTTTTCTTTAATTTTATTTGCAGAACGGTTTCTGAAAAATTATTTACATTCTCAATGATGTATGATGCGCCACTACGATCCCACGCCATACACAAGGAATTCACCGCTAAAAGCTGTCGGGAACTGCCTCATGTTGTAGATGGTGCCCAACTAAGATGAGAAAACAGTCCAGCACATCAAATGTTCAGCGGTGGAAATGGAAATGAACTTTCTGAAAATAAATTTCAAGAAAAACCGCAGGTATTCGATGAAATGTTTCCCACTTAAGAGCTCCCAGATAAATCTAGAAAAGATAACTCTACCTCTAATTTCAGATTCCCTCTGATGGCAAGTATGCCAGGATGTTTGCACGTAAACAGTGGTAAGTGTCAGAATGTGACTGCTGGTAGTAGTAACGTTTGCGTTTGTACAAATCAGAGGATGATGCGGATCAGTAAGCCTCAGATAAAGATACTAGGTATGTTCCTGAACGCAGATGTGCTAATTGTTGCTAATCAGGGAAATGCGAATAATTCTTTAAGCAAAGTAGCAGTGCTGAGTTGTGTCCCTTAACACTGCTTACGTGAATTAACGTGAGATAATAATATCAGAAATGTTAAGGGCCCTCCTTACCACTGTGCCGATCGTAGATTAATTTTTGAGGTTGCTGTACTTCGTTATTGAAAAAATCTGGTAGTGCAAATCTTAATATTAAAAACTGAAATAATGCGGAACTTTTAAATTTGTGTCTTTTTAGAGGTTTCACAGTAATGTTTCGTTAACTCTCCCAACAAGTAAACAGTGTCAAGTCGATGGTAAATGATGTTAAGTGCACTAAGTTTGCACTCAAACAACGGTGAATAAGCACCGATGTACTTTCAAGAATAATATTTTGCATATAATTTACGATTTGAAAGAACTGTATTTACTCTACAAGCGTTCGAAATCAATGACTCACCTGTATAACAAATAACCACAATGGATGCACTTGAAGTATAACATTTATGAGAATTTATTGAAACTTTGCTGTGCAGTTTCTCAAAATAGCCAGCTTATGCTTTAGTATTATTTACAGCCGTGTTCTTCTGTTCAGATGCGAATTCAACACAGGCATCCACCATTTAGGGCCGCAGCAGTTCGGTATGAATCGGAACATCACCTATAAGAGCGGTCGAAACTGGTAATCCGAATAAATATAAAAAGTGAACCGTTTTATTAGCGGAATGTTGCAGAGCAGCGACTTCTGATTCCAGTTTTGTGGGCTGATCGGTTCTGGCTGCAGAATCGCTCGTGCGGTAAGTTCTCCCCTAGCGCGGCGAGCGCGGAGTCAGGAATTCTTACTCATCAAAGATATCCTTTATTACGGAGAAAAAAGACGACCAGAGCTGCGAATAAAACAGATGTATACTCAGTAGGCTGCCGGCTTCAAGTTAATACCCATTTTAGAACTAACGAAGACTCTCAAAGTTAAATATAGACCCACCTCTAAAATAACAATACATAATATCGAAATGTTCATGTCCGGTCCCAAATGAACATCACTGAACGGATGTATATGTGTTGGTGTTATTCACCTTTATTTTGGGCATACAGTTAGCTTTGCAAGGCTTGATTGGTTCGAAAATGGATATTAACCAGAAACTGGTAAAAATTGAATAAACATGTATTCTATTCGCAACTGGGGTTGTCTTTCCGCATCATAATTCAGTAAGAGTTGATGTCCTCTAATACCCAGCATGCTGGAAGTATGCACAATATTTATTGCTCGATGCCATCCATACAATACACTACTGGCCATTAAAATTGCTAAACCACGAAGATGACATGCTACAGACGCGAAATTTAACCGACAGGAAGAAGATGCTGTGATATGCAAATGATTAGCTTTTCAGAGCATTCACACAAGGTTGGCGCCCGTGGTGACACTTACAACGTGCTGACATGAGGAAAGTTTCCAACCGATTTCTCATACACAAACAGCAGATGACCGGCGTTGCTTGGTGAAACGTTGTTGTGATGCCTCGTGTTAGGAGGAGAAATGCGTACCATCACGTTTCCGACTTTGATAAAGGTCGGATCGTGCAGCCACGTCTCGATCCCTGAGTCAACAGATGGGGACGTTTGCAAGACAACAACCATCTGCACCAACAGTTCGACGACGTTTGCAGCAGTATGGACTATCAGCTCGGAGACCATGGCTGCGGTTACCCTTGACGCTGGATCACAGACAGGAGCGCCTGCGATGGTGTACTCAACGACGAACCTGAGTGCACGAATGGCAAAACGTCTGTTTACAGCATCATGATGGTCGCATCCGTGTTTGGCGACATCGCAGTGAACGCACATTGGAAGCGTGTATTCGTCATCGCCATACTGGCGTATCACCCGGCGTGATGGTATGGGGTGCCATTGGTTACACGTCTCGGTCACCTCGTGTTCGCATTGACGGCCCTTTGAACAGTGGACGTTACATTTCAGATATGTTACGACCCGTGGCTCTACCCTTCATTCGATCCCTGCGAAACCCTACATTTCAGCAGGATAATGCACGACCGCATGTTGCAGGTCCTGTACGGGCCTTTCTGGATACAGAAAATGTTCGAATGCTGCCCTGGCCAGCACATTCTCCAGTTCTCTCGCCAATTGAAAACGCCTGGTCAATGGTGGCTCGTCACAATACGCCAGTCACTACTCTTGATGAACTATGGTATCGTGTTGAAGCTGCATGGGCAGCCGTACCTATACACGACATCCAAGCTCTGACTCAATGCGCAGGCGTATCAAGGCCGTTATTACGTCCAGAGGTGGTTGTTCTGCGTACTGATTTCTCAGGATCTATGCACCCAAATTGCGTGAAAATGTAATGGTTGGTTGGTTGGTTTTGGGGAAGGAGACCAGACAGCGTGGTCATCGGTCTCATCGGATTAGGGAAGGATGGGGAAGGAAGTCGGCCGTGCCCTTTCAGGGGAACCATCCCGGCATGTGCCTGGAGTGATTTAGGGAAATCACGGAAAACCTAAATCACGATGGCTGGACGCGGGATTGAACCGTCGTCCTCCCGAATGCGAGTCCAGTGTCTAACCACTGCGCCACCTCGCTCGGTGAAAATGTAATCACATGTCAGTTGTAGTATAATATATTTGTCCAATGAATACCCCTTTATCACCTGCATTTCATCTTGGTGTAGCAATTTTAATGGTCAGTAGTGTACTTTGGTGTCAGCGGCCCAGGAGCGAGTCGTAGCTACTAAGTAAGCACCGGGTGATGTGTCCAGCGGGATGCTGACGCAAAACTACATCAACTTGCTGATCCAGGGCTGTTTGAGCTCCACGGTGCGACAAGCTGTGCTGTCGGCGGCTGCCGCCTGCCCCGCGTGATGATGGCAGGAATGTACAGGCGCCACTAGTTGAACCGAGTACCCTCGGTGAAGGGCTCAAGAGTGAGGCCGTGGTACCAACTGGGCGGCCTGACCTCGGCAGATCCAGATCGCAACCCAGGCTTGTTGACGGCTTGTAAACCAGCAGATGGGCCTCGAGTTGCTCAGCTGTACATTCGACTGATGACTGGCGCAAAGAATACGCCGGTCGAATGCATGATACAAAAGGTACGTCGCCGCTGGCTGAGCTGGGAGCATTTATGAGGTGTGGCTGCAAAATAACGGGGCTGATGGTGTCACAGTAACAGTACGCATGCGCAAAAGATGAACGACCAACAGCTGTAAAGTGTGAAGCCTTCTCTGTCGTCGCCACGCGGGGTTAGCCGAGCGGTCTCAGGCGCTGCAGTCATGACCTGTGCGACTAGTCCCGGCGGAGGTTCGAGTCCTCCCTCGGGCATGGATGTGTGTGTTTGTCCTTAGGATAATTTAGGTTAAGTAGTGTGTAAGCTTAGGAACTCATGACCTTAGCAGTTAAGTCCCATAAGGTTTCACGCACATTTGAACATTTGTACCTTCTCTATCGAATGTGGCATCCCTGGTGTCTGTAGATAAATCAGTGCTGCAGTAACTTTCGTTTGCGTAAGAGCTAAGAGCCGTTATTTTGTTTTGTCGGAAAATAGTGTGATAACAGAACAACGAATTTTCGTCAAGGATCGCATGGAACTTGGAAAAAACTGCTACTGAAATCTACCTGTTACTAAAAGAAGTGTATGGCGAGGACTGTTTATCACACACACGAGCTTTTGAGTGGATCAAGCTTTTCCCAAATGTCCGAGAAGACGCTGAAGATATCTCAAGCCCGGGACGCACTTCAGCATCAAAAACCGACGAAATACCGAAGAAGGAGGTAAACTGATTCGATTTGACCGTCGGCTGAGTATTCGATCGATTGCTGAAACTGTATGAAATGACAAAGAAAGCGTATGGCAAATTTTACATGATCAATATAACGCGAGAAAAGTATGAGCGAAACTGGTGCCGAAAAATCTCGGGGTTTGAACAAAAAGAAGGTTGGGAAAATATTTGTACTGACACTTTGAGTACCATTCAAAATGATTCTAATTTATTGCAAAGAGTGATAATATGTGATGAAACTTTGTTTTTCACTTAACGATGCACGGGTTGCAACCCGTGTTCACTCAGGTACGAGCAGCCCTTAGCGGCTCGCCATCTCACCTTATTTACAACTTTTTATGACGTCGCCTTTCCGGCTTAAATTTTTTTAGAATGTGACTTGTAAGTACTGCATCTCTTTCTAGTCAGTACACACTTTAGTTTATTAATGTCTTATATACCTATTATGTTTTAGAACAGTTAGTTTAATTCTGAAGACGACGCTCATAGTAGCGTCGAAACCTGGTCAATTTTCACTTAATGTTTGTGACCGAGGGCTTATTTGCTCTAATATAGCTCTAGAAGTCGTTGTGATTTAAGTTGGTGGATGTTGTATTCACGCACGCTCTAAGGTAATTGAGTAGTGGCGATATTTGTGTGATTTTTGACGCCCACTCTAAGGTAGTTCAGTTCTGAGCAGTTTTGAGTACGTACTACAGCGTCAGTGGCGTAATAATTGTGATTTTGTGTACCCTTGAGTTTAAGTCTCAGTTGTGTTTTATAAAGACAGAAACTAGGATTGGCACGACTTATATAAAAGAGGACACAGTTATTGTTGCCCTTAAAATTCACGACAGTAATCTTCGTACCCTAGTGGAACCAATAAGTGTTATTCGCCGATATTCAGTTCCATTTCTCAGTAACGTGACCAGTGGCAAATTTAAGTTAGCGACTGTTACAGGGAACGCGATTGGCAGCATCTGAAGTGGATGAGCCTTGATCGTTGTACTATAAAGTTAGTACAAAAGTTATGGTGGCATGTGGGAGTTTTGTTTGTGTTTTTGTTTTGTCTTTTCTATACCGCTTTGTGTGGGGTGTAGATTTTTTTAATGTCATTCGTTCACATGGAAGATGTACGTGAGATAATAATTTGATCCTAATAAAGAAAAGTTAAACTGGATTCTGAGTTAGAGGTCTAATTGTACAGTGGAAAGGATTGAATCCCCACTGAAAGATACGCAAGTGGCGTAAATAATTAAGAGCTACATTGATGCAAGGTAGTTAAAAGTCAGTATTTCAGTTGTTCCAGGTCAAAGAACGTCACTGAAAGAATAAGTGTTATATCGAGATTGTATTATGATTTAAAAATCAGTAATTACAGAAAAATTTGTAATTAGAGCTCATTAAAGAAAAGTGTTAACATTTTTATTTACTTAACGGTTATTTCAAGGATCAGGGAGAAAGAAATAAGAAAAAGGGACAACAAGAATAACGTTTACAGATCGTAAGAGAAGTGATAGTATCGTGGCAGATAGCTGTCGCTATACCGCTGGTTTGGAATGAAATTATAACTTTGGTTGTCGCCATAGAGTAAATATCTCTGGAGTGAGCATTCACATGCGCAGAACAAATTTTGTGTTGTCAACATACATTGCCGGCCTGGTCACGTGATCTCGATACATCGTGTGTTTGTCCGTATAGAGCCCTGTATATTTAAAATGTCACTACATCCCTAGTACAGACGGATTCTTTTCGTACGTGTCGTGGATTATTTATATATGTTGCGCAGACATTTTAACAGTATCCATTTGATACCGGGAATAAACCAGCTACGTAACTTTTAAGGGCAAGTGATATTACATTCTGCTTCTACTCGATTTTTAGTAGTTTTCGCTATGATACGGCACTTTATAGTATTACAGAGCCTCACGTACATTTTTGCAGTGATAGTCGTTTTTGCGACTTAAAGCACAATTTTTCTTACTGGTGGCACTTTGAGGTATTTATTTAACGCATTTTAAGTACTTGTCCCCCAGTTTATTAAATAAATAGTAGACTGAGTAATGTATATACATAATCGACAAGTCACTGATAAATGCATGGAGGATAGTATTTACTGAAACAACTAACCTTTCCCTTTCCTGTTCCACTAGCAAATTTACGAGAGGAAGCGATTGTTTGTAAGCTTTTGTACGAGCCGTAATATCTGTTTTATAGTCATAAAATCGTAGAAAAATAGGTCTACAGAATCAAGCCTTAATTATAAGGCGTCTCGAAATTTTTAAACATATACAGTGTCGCTTACTAATATGATAACTATAATTAGAGCTACATGGTATGTACCCATGAAAAGTTCACATATTTTTCTTTGCATCCGTAGCAACAACGGTAATTCACCCTCGCTATTACACTATCAACAGACGGTGAAACACAACAAAAACTCTTGATATTATAAACTTCAAACGCTGCAGAAAGCACACACGCACAGTGAAGTCCCGAAAACACGTGACAATCCTGGTTTAATGTTGACAACATGCGCAGAACGCAATGCTCACTCCAGAGATATTTACTCTATGATTGTCACGTTCCGCATTATCGTAATAAGAAACGGTTTATGCTGCGGTCGCAGGTTAGAATCCTGCCTCGGGCATGGATGTTTGTGATGTCCTTAAGTTAGTTAGGTTTAAGTAGTTCTAAGTTCTAGGGGACTGATGACCATAGTGCTCAGAGCCATTTTGAAACGGTTTATTAAATTTAACTGAATAAGGGGATAAGAAATTGAGATTTACCGTAAGTAAGTGAAACGTTGGTAACGGTCAATATTTATTACGGGTTTTTGGTGATTTTTTTTATAGCAGTGACTGAAAGATCTTCACGTAGTAAACTGTACCGATCATTAACGTAAATAATAAGCAATAGCTACTGTTATTTCGTGTTATAAAGTTGTTTGATGTCAGTAAGAGGTCTTAATCATTTAAATGATCACTAATAACGCCATAATCGGTGCATGTCATGAAATGTAAGTACGAAATTTTACTGAGAATTGTTGACTACTGTTATCAGTAGCAACCCATGTTACGGCTCCTTGAACGGCTCATTTAGTTTTCAGATAACGTGTAGTGTGCACAAGATTTAATTAAATCCTAATTACTATAACAATAAGTACTGATACTAAGCCGGCCGGAGTGGACGAGCGGTTCTAGGCGCTACAGTCTGTAGCCGCGCGACCGCTACGGTCACAGGTTCGAATCCTGCCTCGGGTATGGATGTCTGTGATGTCCTTAGGTTAGTTAGGTGTAAGTAGCTCTAAGTTCTAGAGGACTGATGACCTCAGAGGTTAAGTCTCATAGTGCTCAGAGCCATTTTTTTTTTTTTTTGATCTGATACTAAAGTGTGTTGACCCTTCACCACTTTTAGGCTTTGCAACACTATTGACGAGTGTAGTGCTGACAGAGTGTGTACGATGTAGTGGGGGCATGTAGCCTGTATACTTCTGTTTTAGTCGGACGCGTGGTTTGTGAGCTGTTCCTATTACATTCGCTCAATTAAATATCTTGGACTGAAATTTAACGATTTATATTAGTAATGGGACGGCGTGTGTCTAGTCTTGAATGCAGGGCTACTGTCAGTATAAAAATTGGAGTCATGTCTCGACACGCCACTCTGCATAGAACAAAGCGGCATAGTACAGCATCAGTTACAATCTGTGGTCACATTTGGTGTTTCTGCACGGAAAATCAACCAGTGCCTGCTACATTTTTTATGCTGGATGTTATTCCCCTCTTAGTCCCATTTCTTCAACCGCGAGGTAATTTGGTTTTTCAACAGGATAATGGAGTCCACCTATGGGTGCTACCACGCAACGTGATCTTTGTGGAGCGCAACTGCCTTAGCCAGCAAGATCACAAGATTTCTCGTGAATTTCAAGCGTTTGGAACATGGTCATGCGGGAAGTTACTCGTTCTTCAGAACCTGGAAGAGGCGTTGCCAAACTCCAGAACTCTTGGGACAGGATCCCATTCGGCATCTTGATGATTATTTGCCACGCGGGATTAGTCGAGCGGTCGAAAGCGCTGCAGTCTTGGACTGTGCGACCAGTCCTGGCGGAAGCTCGAGTCCTCCCTCGGGCATAGGTGTGTGTGTTTGTCCTTAGGATAATTTAGGTTAAGTAGTGTGTAAGGTTGGTTCAAATGGCTCTGAGCACTATGGGACTTAACATCTCAGGCCATCAGTCCCCTACAACTTAGAACTACTTAAACCGAAATAACCTAAGGACATCACACACATCCATGCCCGAGGCAGGATTCGAACCTGTGACCGTAGCGGTCGCGCGGTTCCAGACTGAAGCGCGTAGAACCGCTCGGCCACCAGCGGCCGGCTAGTGTTGAAGCTTAGGGACTGATGACCTTAGCAGTTAAGTCGCATAAGATTTCACACACGCAGTTTTTTGACGATTATTTACATGCGAAAATACACGCCTACGTTACCTCCAGAGAGGGGGTACACTATGTATTAATGTGAATGTTTGGGTATCCTTTACAGTGACATGTGTGTTTTATTTGGTCTGAATTTGTTGTCATATAATCTTACAATGGTGAAATACTTGTCGCATCACTTATCTACGCCGGCCGGAGTGGCCGAGCGGTTCTAGGCGCTACAGTCTGGAACCGCGTGACCGCTAAGGTCGCAGGTTCGAATCCTGCCTCGGGCATGGATGTGTGTGATGTCCTTAGGTTAGTTAGGTTTAAGTAGTTCTAAGTTCTAGGGGACTGATGACCACAGATGTTAAGTCCCATAGTGCTCAGAGCCATTTGAAACATTTCACTTATCCACGAAGATGTTACATTGCTTTTCTTGGCAGTGTGTGATAACGGCAGAATTCGAATGGTCAGAAACAGTGTATTGAGAATTCTTGTGGTATGTCACCAAGTGTAATGGCCTTCGCTCTGTCGAGAGATGTATTTGATTTTCTATTTGTGAAGAGGTGGAGCAGTTGCTTCCCATTACCGTCTTGTCCCGCTTGTGCGCGTCTTCTAGACGCTGGTTTGTAGAGCTGGATTTCGCAGTGTGAAGTCGCTGTAGACCGAGACTTGACAGAGTAAGAAACGCGCGGCAGCAGGCAGCAGCGGCTCCGCCATTGCCGGGTCCGCGGCGCCTCCAGCTGGGCAAAGTGCCGGCCGAGTGGGCAGCCGTGCGCGCGCATAGCACCGGCGAGCCGCGCGCCGCGCTGCGCTCCGTGGGCCCGCATACTGATGGCGCGCTAATTGGTAACGAGTGGCGCGCTGCCGGGTCGTGTTGACACTGCAATGCGAGCCCGCCGTCTCGTTACCGCCTGCGGCCTCCGCTGCCGACGAGAGCCAAATAATGAAGAGCACAGTGAGCGGCGATGTAAGGCAGCCTCCCAGCCTGCCAACCGGCACTCGCGGCCAGATGTCTGCCGCGCCGCTGGACGAGCACCACCGCTGGCGGAGCGACGTGCTAGCTCGCGCAGAGTCTCGTCCTGCCCGGAACATCTCCATACAAGTGTCTGACGTCGTCATTAGTTTTGCTCCTAAAAAAAAACGTATCACACCGGCGCCCGCGTGGCTGCCCATTAATTTCACGTTCCGTCTTGATGACAATAAAGATTTCTGTCACCAGACGCTTTGCTGATGGTTGCTTCACTATGTTCAGTACGATATGTTTTCAGAACTGATGCATTATTTAAAATACGCGAGGTTTTTTCTCTACCAGAGGCAGTCAATAAGTATCT